>NC_063185.1:13188310-13838310 GCF_023159225.1 Perognathus longimembris pacificus
GGGTGGGAAGGAAGACAAAAGAAGGCCAGGCACTAGTGGCTCATGCCTATAATCCTAGCTACTCAGGAGGCTGAGATCTGAGGATCACAGCTGGAAGCCAGCTTGGAGGGGGTGGAGTGGGGAAAGTCTGTGATCCTCTTATATCCAATTAACCACCAGAAAATCAGAAGTGGAGCTGTGGCTCCGAAGAGTAGAGCCCTAGCCTTGAACAAAAGGAGTTCAGGAACAGTGCCCAGGACCTGAGTTCAAGCCCTACAACTGACAAAAACGATGAAAGAAACTGGAAGGAGGGAATACATATGGGCGGGAAGGCCAGCTGTTGAGAGGCCATTGGGATGACCCAGTGGTTCAGATCTGGATGTCTACAGCGCAGCGCAGCCCATGTTTTCCTTGGACTTGCAACAGAGGGAAAAGTAGCCATTGTCCTGAATCAGAGACACCTGCTTCATGTGTGAGCCCATGCTTGTGGATGGTAATGCCCCCTGTGCACCATGCGGGGTGCCAACCACATAAGCCCTGGGAGTTTTAGTCCTTAAGCAGTTCCAGTGGATAAGCCTCCCTGCCCGGCTCTCCAGAACAACACGGAAGCTTATGTCTGTGGCCCAGGTTCAAGGAGGAGAAGTGGTGGGGGCTAAAAAACAGAAAGGAAAGAGAAAGCAGAAGCTCCAGCCGCTGGCTGTGTCAAGGTGGGAGGCTGGGAGCTTGTCAGTGTTGATGGGGCCTCAGATTCTCACCTCAGTCACCCATCAGGCAACTGGCACTGTCCACCAGTGGGGTGCCAGTGGCTCAGCGCCTCTCATCCTAGCTACTTAACAGACTGAGACCTGAGGATAATGGTTCAAAGCCAGCTGGGGCAGGAAAAGTCCTTGAGACTCTTATTTCCAATTAATTACAGAAAAAGCCCGGAGTGGTGCTGTGGTCTAAATGGTAGAATCCTAACTTTGAGCCAAAAAAGCCCAGGGATAGGGCCCAGGTCCAGAGTTCAAGCCCCAGGGCTGGCAAAAAAAAAAAAAAAAAAGAAGAAGAAGAAGAAGCACCAGGCCTAGCAGGTAGCTGCAGGCAGAACTGGAACTCTGCAGTCCCCACCTGAGCCTGGGGTTTGAGCCACAACTCCATTTCCTGCTTTTTGGTGGCTAATTGGGAGACGAATCTCACAGGCTTTCCTGCCTGGACTAACTTTGAACCACAATCCACAGATCTCAGCCTCCTGAATAGCTAGGATGACAAGTGTGAGCCACTCGTACCAGGCTAAGAAAACCCTCTTAGAAGCTCTGGCTGAACTGGGTTGAGTCAACCTTGGCCTCTTGATAGAAGTGGCTAGTTGGAAAGGGGTCATGCCCTTTGACCTGAGCAGGGAGCAGCTATATGGGAATCCCATTCTGAGGCATGTGGGAATTGTTGGCTGGTTTGAAACACCTAATATTTACTGTGCTTAGCTGAGAGGAAGGAGTTGCCAGTAGAACATGTCCTATGGGCAAAGCTTCATTCAGCTGCCATTACAGTACTTTACAGTGTGTAGGATGCTCTCCTCATGTTACAGCTGAGGAAATGAAGGCTCCAAGTGGAATGGAGTTCCCCCTGAAGATGTAGGTCACTATGTCGTGGACTGATAAGCTGGAATGGTCTTAGAGATGACCTCCCACCAGCTCTTGAGTGTGACATGGTTGGTAACTGAGGTTCAGAGGAGACTATGACCACTGTGTTACATAAGAGCTAGATGTGGGGCCTCCTGTTCCCACACTGCTGTTTCCTCCTGCTTCTCCTATACATGTCTCCACCCTCTCCTTCCTGAGTCTTGGAGACAGAATTGTGCAGTAGAACCTGGACTGACTTTGAACTCCTGGTCCACCTCTCTCTCTCTCTCTCTCTCTCTCTCTCTCTCTCTCTCTCTCTCTCTCTCTCTCTCTCTCTCTCTCTCTCATGCTGGGATTACAGGTATGCAGCACCACACCCAGCCCTTCTGTGCCTCTTGATGGCCAAAGCCCTGAGGATGGCAGGCTGAAGTGTCTCATTGCCCAGCCTGGACTAAAGGATGTAGAAGTGGCAAATCAGTGTTCTAGCTGGCCTCTCCATTCCTAGCAGACTGAATCCAGGCTTCCTGAAGGAGAAGTGGGGAAGTGGGAAATTGTGGTTATGTAATAGTAGTTGCTTAGGGAGTCAGTCTTTTGGGTGGGTAGCAGGCAAACCTGGGTTCAGATCCCAACATAACCATTCCCAGTAGACAAGCCTATGCCTGATTCCCTCATATGTTGAAAAAAAGAAAAGAGGACTGGAACTGTGGCCTAGTGGTAGAGTGCTTGCCTTGCATGCATAAAGACCTGGGTTTGATTCCTCAGCACCACAAAACAGAAAAAGCTGGAAGTGGCACTGTGGCTCAAGTGGTAGAGTGCTAGCCCTGAGCAAAAGAAGCTCAGGGACAGCGCCCAGGCCTTGAGTTCAGTCCTCAGGATTGACCAAAAAAAGAAAGAAACAAAGGAAATGGCTCCTGGGTGCCTGAGATCTAAGAACTGAGGTTTGAAGCTAGTCCTGGCAGGGAAAGTCTGTGAGACTCTTATCTCCAATTAGTCACAGAAAAAGCTGGAAGCATGGAGCTGTGGCTCAAATGGTAGAGCTCTCGCCTTGAGCAAAAGGAGCTGTGGGGACAGCACCAAGGCCCTGAGTTCAAGCCCCATGACCAACACACACACACACACACACACACACACACACACACACAGAGTGAGGTAGAGGGATAGGGGAATTGCAGACGCAAAGGCTGAAGTAGAGCTGGGAAAGCAGAGGCCAGGATTGCTCTTGAGGACTTGGAGGTCACCACACCCCTTGGCAAGGTCAGGAGAGTCTCAGAAAAGGGCCCTGGAGTTTAACCAGCTGCTGAGCTGTGGAATGTGCTCGGAGCCATAAGTGGCATGAGAAACGCCCTTTAGGAAAGATAACCCTAACGGCCAGCCGGCCTGGCCCTGGGTGTGGAGCCGGGAGGACTTGAGAAAAAGAGAAGGACATTGGGAATGGACAGGAAGAAGGAAGAAAGGTGGAGAGAGCTGCAAATCCAGGTGTCATTAACCTGAGAACCCAGAGGTCGGAGCAGCTTTGAAGGCAGGATGAGGTGCTAGCCCCCGAACCCCCTTTGCAGGCCAGGTACTGTCCTTGAAGCTACTGAAGGACCAACAAAGCCCTGAGCAACAGCTGGTTGGGAATGCTCCTCACCCCAGGCAGCAGCTGTTCTCAGAAGCTTCTAGCACTTGTACTTCCCCTTGTGTATAAACCCACCCCTTCCTCCTTCCAAGCTACCACCACCTGCCCATGGTGTTGCCGGCTGCAGTGGGAGGCCCTCCGTGGGCATCCTTCAGGAGGGCGCTGGACAGAGACATTCTCCTTCAGAAGATGGCTCCCACTCAGCTTACCTTCTTGGGAGTGTTTTAGAAGCTAGCTGGTGGTGAAGGAGTTAACAGTGAAGAACCCAGAGTGTTAGGTGAGTCAAGGTCACTACCTGCCCTATGCCTTTTCACTGTACCCAGGATCAAGTTCCCCCATGAATGCCATGCAAACCTAAAATGAAACCCGACTAGTCAGGCTCCAGTGGCTCATGCCTGTAATCCTAGCTACTCGGCAATGCTGATATCTGAGGATTAAAGTTCAAACCTAGCCAGGGCATGTAACTGGCAAAAAGCTGAAAGTGCAGTTTGTGGTTCAAGTGGTAGAGGCCCACAGCATTGAGCATAAAAGCTAAGTGAGGGGATGGGAATATGGCCTAGTGGCAAGAGTGCTCACCTCGTATACATGAGGCCCTGGGTTCGATTCCCCAGCACCACATATACAGAAAATGGCCAGAAGTGGCGCTGTGGCTCAAGTGGCAGAATGCTAGCCTTGAGCAAAGAGAAGCCAGGGACAGTGCTCAGACCCTGAGACCAAGCCCCAGGACTGGCCAAAAAAAAAAAAAAAAAAAAAAAGCTAAGTGAGATTTCGATGTCTTGAGTTCTAGTATTGTCACATGGAAAAACAAACCTGGTGCTCAAGCCTGTCATCCTAGTTACTTAGCAAGGCTGAGATCTGAGGATCACAGTTCAGAGCCAGCCTGGACAGAAAAGTCTGTGAGACTCTTATCTCCAATTAACTGCCAGGAAACTGGAAGTGGTACTGTGGTTCAAAGTGGTAGAACACGCTAGCCTTGAGCAAAGAGCTGAGGGACATTGCCAGGCCCCAAGTTCAAATGCTAGGACCAACAAAAAAAGAAAAGAAATGAAAGAAACCCCGGTCAGATGCTGGTGGCTCATGCCTATAATTCTAGCTACTCAGCAGGTTGAGATCTGAAGATCCAAGTTCAAACCCAACCAGGGCAGAAAATTCCATGAGACTATTTCCCAAGTAGCCAGCAAAAAGCTGGAAATGGAGCTGTGGTAGCACGATCAGCCTTGAACATAAAAACCTAAGAGAGATTTTGAGGGCCTAAGCTCAAGTCCTAGTACTGGCACATAAACAAACCCTGGCAGATTTCTTGGACTTGAGGCTCATCACCACCATCGGTGGTCACAGCGCTGAATCTCACTGCTGGCGTTGTCATTGCCTTGGTCTCCCCAGGGTGAGAACACACTGCTTTGGGACAATGCACCTTGGGACTGGCTCAGGGCCGTTTTCCTACTGTGGAAGATGCTTCAGATGATGCCAGCAAGGGGCAGCCTCCCTCCATGCCAGGTCCTTGGGGGTTTTCAGGCTCGGTTATTTCCCAGGATCCTTGCTTCTCTTCTCTCTCTCCCATCCTTGAGTCCAGGTCAGGTGGCGTGTAGCATTTGCATAGATCAAGCCTGGGGAAATTCCCTTTGGTGACCCGGCTTCCCTTTTTGAGGTTAGACCACATCAGCACACTGCTCCCTTCCTCTGCAGCTCGCGCCGGCCCTCTGCTGAGCTGATCGCAGCCTGTGATCCACAGGTGTGGATCCGACCACACAGATTTAGTCCCATCCTGAGAGCCTGGCTGCTGTCTAGAGGGCTGGATTTGGGACAAAAGTTAAACTTGATAACTCACCTGCCAGGGAGAAAAAGACAGGACAGGGACAAGAAGTGCAGGAAGCTGGAATTATGGCTCACCAGTAATGCCTTGTATCTTCCTGGCCACCTATCTTCCCCTCTCTGGGCCTTCCTTTTCTCCTGTGAGGTGAGAAGAATGGAGACAATAAGCTTTGTTCCTGATCAGATGGTCTAAGAAAAAAAACAAACTTCCTTTTACAGCACCGATTGCAACATTTGTTCTTAGATCCTCTTCTTTTGAAAGAAAAAAATATACATCTTGCAACATACCACTCTGTATGTTTCCCTGGAAACCACAATTTTACAAAACCCATTGCTGAATCCCATTTTTCAAAGGCCAAGATGACATGTACCTTTTGTTTCTACTTTGTAACTCTTGAGTTTGATCTACATTTTTCTTTGTTCATAATGACATGCAATGAGCTCTCCTCTAAGCTTGTTGGTATCACAGACTCTGACCTAGTTCTGAGTGGACAACTTTCCTGTTATAAAAACATATGGGCACCAGTGGCTCACACCTGTAATTCTAGCTACTCGGGAGGCTGAGAACTGAGGATCACAGTTAGAAACTAACCTGAACATGAAGGTCTGTGAGACTCTTATCTCCACTAAACTACCAAAAAGCCAGAAGTAAAGTTGTGGCTCAAGTGGTAGAGTACTAGCCTTGAGTAAAAGAAGCTCAGGTATAGTGCCTAGGTCCTGGGTTCAAACTGCAGTTTGGGCGCGCGCGCGCACACACACGGGTTAGGTCCTAGGGTCACTTATTTGAGAACCCATTATTAAAAGGGTAGCTTCTCACAGGGTGCCAGTGGCTCATGACTATAATCCTAGCAACTCAGGAGGCTGAGATCTGACAGTTGAGGTTCAAAGCCAGACTGGGCAGGAAAATCATGAGGCTTATCTCCAATTAACCACCAAAAAGACAGAAATGGAGCTGTGGCTCAGATGGTAGAGGGCTCACCTTGAGCACAATGCTCAGGGATAGTACCCAGGCATACACACACACACACACACACACACACACACACACACACACAGACACGATTCTTTTTTCCCCTCTCTTTTTCTCTTTTGCTAGTCCTGAGGCTTGCACTCGAGGCGTGGGCACTGTCCCTGAGCTTCTCTTGCTCAAGGCTAGCATAGCACTCTACCACTTAAGCCCCAGCGCCACTTCTGGCTTTTTTTTAAAATTAGGTACTGAGGGATCAAACGCAGGGCTTCATGCATGCTAGGCAAGCAACTCTACCACTACGCCACATTCCCAGCCTGATATGAGACTTTTCTAAAGCCATGAATTTGATGCTCAGACAAGAAAAAGCACACTCAGTAGCCCCCACTGCTTCCCCATGACTATTTTGAGCAGGTAAGGCTCAGTTTGGAGTTGGAAGGCCTAACTCAGACAGTTTGGGCTTCTCAAAGTTTGCTGAGTAAATTCCAGGGTGACTTGGAATTTCTTTTAAATGCTTCATCTAGGGCGCTGCCCCCAGCCCCACCTGAGAGAGTTGGATTCCTTAGGTTTGTGGAGGGGCCCCTGAAATGTGCTGAACCCTAAGTTTGGTTCTAATAAGATGAGCAGTTTCTGTTCTTGGTTAGCTTTCAACAGAATCAGTGAATCAAGAAACCCGTGGAGTCAGACTCATAGTTCCCATGAGAATCATTGAATGGCTTCCATGAGCCCAGTGCTGTTCCCAGAATACCAAGGACAAGAACAGAAGGATGGGGGTGGGGTGTAATTAGTGTCAAAAGAATGGCTTTAAAGGGAATATGGCCTAGTGGTAAAGTGCTTGCCTCGTATACATGAAGCCCTGGGTTTGATTCCTCAGCACCACATATATAGAAAAAGGCCAGAAGTGGCACTGTGGCTCAAGAGGTAGAGTGCTAGCCTTGAGCAAAAAGAAGCCAGGGACAGTGTGCAGGCCCTGAGTCCATGCCCCAGGACTGGCAACAAAAAACAAAAAACAAACAAGAATGGCCTTAGAGCTGGGAATGTGGCTTAGTGGCAGAGTGCTTGCCTAGCATTCACCAAGCCCTGGGTTCAATTCCTCAGTACTACATAAACAGAAAAGGCTGGAAGTGGTGCTGGGGCTTAAGTGGTAGAGCGCTAGCCTTGAGCAAAAGAAGCTCAGGGACAGCGCCCAGGCCCTGAGTTCAAGCCCCAGGACTGCCCCACCCCTCCAGAAAAAAAAAAAAAAAGAATGGCCCTAGAAACTGGGTATTGGTAGCTAGATCTCATCTGTAATCCTAGCTACTCAAGAGGCTGAGATCTGAGGATCATGGTTGGTTTAAAACCACCCTAGGCAGGAAAATCGGTGTGATTCTTAGCTCCTGTGAACTAGTCAAAAGCTGAAAATGGCACTGTGGCTCAAGTGGTCAAGCCCCAGCCTTGAGTGGAAAGTTTAAGGGACAGTGCCCAGTCCCTAAGTTCAAGCCACAGTATTGGTGGGGGTGGGCACACCCACACACACCCACACACACCCGGAAAGAAAAGAAAAATAACCAGAGCCATAAAGGGAAAGATCACTGGAGTAGGAGTCGGGAATCTTCCCCTTACTCATTCAGAACTTATTTCCCATCTGAGCTTAACTTCCTCCTCGGTAAGATGATACATAGCTCTAGGAGATCCTTCCAGCCTCCATCCTGTATAAGGGCACAGAAGAACTGAGGATCCGATTCAGCGAGCTCTCCACTTCCACATGCTTCCCCCTCACCCATTTCCCATCCGGGGACTGCATGAGACCTCAAGAAGACCTGGCCCTGCCCATTTCTCCAAATTCACTGCCATTTCTTCTCTTTCCTTTGTTTCAAACCCCATGCCAAAGGCCAGGTGTGAACCATTTTCAGTTCCTTGCACAAATTCCCTCTTCTAAGTGCATATTCTGTTCTCTTGGAATAACATACCCTTTCATATGATCTTATCTTTTTTTTTTTTTTTTTTGCCATTCCTGGGCCTTGGACTCAGGGCCTGAGCACTGTCCCTGGCTTCTTTTTGCTCAAGGCTAGCACTCTGCCACTTGAGCCACAGCGCCACTTCTGGCCATTTTCTGTATATGTGGTGCTGGGGTATTGAACCCAGGGCCTCATGTATACGAGGCAAGCACTCTTGCCACTAGGCCATATCCTCAGCCCTCATATGATCTTATCTACTTCCAGGTTTCAGCTTAAGAAGTCACTTCCTCCAGGAAGATTTCCCAGATCCACAGATCTGACCCTCTCAGTCTCCCAAATAGCTAGGATTACAGGCCTGAGCTACCAACACCCAACTTTAATTACTTTATAGTTAAGTAAATTTATCATATGAGGTGAATGCTACTCTACTGTACAAGATAGTCTTCCTTTTTTTTTAATGAAGGGTTTGTTGTTGCTTTTTTCCTTTCCTTCCAAGAATGGGACTTTAACTTAGGGCATCTCATTTTAGCTTAGCTTTTTTGCTCAAGTCTAGAGCTCTGCCACTTGAGCCACAGTTCTGCTTCTGGCTTTTTGCTAGTTAACTCGAGGTGAGGCTCAGAGGCTCTTCTGGATGAGGGGTCTCCCAGCACCACTTGGCATCTGAAAGCGACCCAGCATGCAGGAAGGGAAAGCCTGGGCTTTTCCTGCTCTGCAGAGAATCCACAGAGAGGAATTAAGTGGAAACAGATGGATGGGAGCAAGGCAGGAAGATGTGGACTGGACGTCTGGCCATTTCCTCGGGCCTGGGAGGGCTGGAATCCCCCCGCCTTAGGCACAGGAGGAAGCGGAGATCCTTGGGAGAACCCAGAAAGACAGGACAGGTGGCTCCCGTGCCCGTTTCCCAGTCCACTCCAAAACTCATCAGCCTTCTCCTTCTTCTCCAGGGGAACCCCCCCTCCCCCTTCTTGGAATTCCTAGCCAGAGACAGCCAGTCTGGGAAGTGACAGGTGGAGGCTGACAAAAAATAAATAAAAAGGACCCCTTGCTCTGCCAGAGCTGAGGGGCAGGCCAGGGCCTCCGCTGGGCCTGTAGGGCTGTCTGGGCTCCTCCATCTTGGGGAATTCCCCTCCTGCCTAAAAGTCAGCCCAGCCCAGCCCTCCTTCCTGCAGACACACAGAAAGCCCAGCAGTCTCCGGGACGGGACCCACAGCAGCCCCTACTGTACAGACTTCGGACTTCCCTGCCCTTCCCCAGGTAAGAGACACAGGCGGCGAGCAGGTGGGCCAGGGCAGGAGAAAGTGACTTAGCATACAAGGGTAACCCAAACCACCAGCCCCTGCCAGCTCTGTGCCAGAAGCTGTCGGGCCTTCTCTTTCCTGCCAACTGGGGTCCATTCCTCCCCAGCCCAGCCTACTAGCCCTCCCTCCCCCCTCCCCCCAGATCTAGGCTCTGGATCTCTTTGCTCCTTGCTTGGCTTCCTTTCCCATCTTGTATCCTCTTCCTCTACCCTTCCTTTCTTGCCCTGCCCCTCTTGGCTATTCTTTCTTCCAGATGTTGCTAGATTTTTCCCAAGGGAAAGCAAAAAAGATCTATTTTATTTGTCTTACCCGGCTGGTTTGAGTGAGTATACATGCTTGTTTTTATAGGAGAGTCTGTGAGGGTGGGCGGGCATGCGCACATGTACGTGTGTGTGTGTGTTTCTGAAGATGAGGGAGCAGAGTTTGGAAGTAAAATCAGACAGCAGGAGACTAGGAGGGAGCCCATGCCGCCTCGCGACGGAGGGCAGGCTGATCCTTAACACTGGAGAGCACGAACCGCCCACTCCCTCCTGCATTATTTGCTGCTAGAGCCTCTGGCCCTCCTCTGGCTGAATGTTTTACGGAGAGCCCAGGGCCCTGGGCATAGGCCAAAAGCTGGCACACCGTGGGCACACGGCCTTTTCTTTGATCACAAACAGTCCAGATTTCCCAAAAACTGGTCACAGGCCAAGGAGCCCTGGGAAGTCCCTGGCTAGGACAGGCAGGGAGCAGAGGCCACATCCTCTGATGACTTGGAGGGACAGCAAGAGAATGCCGAAGGGCCAAGAAGAGCACCGCCCGGGGGGGGGGGGGGGGAGACACAGGGGCAGGGTGGGTGGGGAAGGGGACTGCACTGGGCACCTGCTAGGGCTTCCCAGGATTGGGAAATGCCCCACTGGCTTGCATGGGTCTGCCTCCCTCTTTCCACCCCAGGAGGATGACAAGGCCCCGCCTAAATCCAGTGTGACACCCCGACCTGGAGACAGACAGGCCAGAGGTTGAGGAGCAGGATGAGGGAAGACGCAGGACTCCCAGCCCTGGGGCGGGGGGGGGGGGGGGGGCGCCATGTCATGTATTGTGACAAAGCTGGGAATTTCCCACAGTGTCATTCGGTGCCATTTCTTCTCCTTCTGTGGTGCCCTAAAAACCAAAGAATTACAGGCAGGCGAGGGACATGGTGGGGAAGAAAGAGTTGGGAAGGAAAAAGAGAAATAGGAAAAAGCCTGGAGGGGGCAAAAAAAAAAAAAGAAGCAGAGGCCCGTAATCCTAGCTACTCAGGAGGCTGAAATTTGAGGATTTCCTTTTGCCAGCCTTGGAAGGAAAGTCCAAGAGACTCTCATCTCCAATTAATTGCCAAGAGGCAGGGGAGGGAGGGAGGGAGGGAGGGAGGGAGGGAGGGAGGGAAGGAGGGAGGGAAGATGGGAAAGCAAAAAGGAAAAAAAAAAGCTAGAAGTGGATCTGTGGTAGCCTTGAGCAAACAGTAACAATCAAGGACAGTGCCCAGGCCCTGAGTTCAAGCCCCAGGACCAAAAAAAAAAAAGACCCCAAACAGCAGCAAAGTCTTAGGCCCAGCTCCTCAGACTTCTAGGAAGACTAGGTGAGTTGCTCCCAAGCTGTCGGCTCAAGTTCTTCTTGGCAGAGAGGCAATCCCTGCCAAGCCCCTATGGCCTTCAGTTCTCATTGCCATGTGAACTGGGGTAGAGAGCTGTAAATGGCAGGCTTGGGATCTAAGTCCAGGTTTGCCTGCCTCCAGAGCCCACACCTTAACTCCTTCTCGTCTTCTGGAAAGATGCTGAATAAATATAAAATGTTAGAACTATGATACCATCTCTTATGAAGCTGAGCAAAGAATTTCGTTTTAATTTTTTTGTGTGTCGGTTCTGGGGCTTAAACTCAGGGCCTGGGCACTGTCCCTAAGGTTTTGCTCAACAAGGTTTTGTGACACTTGAGCCACAGTGCCACCTTTGACTTTTTCTGTGTATGTGATACTAAAGAATCAAACCCAGGGCTTCATGCATGTTAGGCAACTACTCTACCACTAAGTGACATGCCCAGTCCCCCTTTTTTCTTTTTGTCAATCATGGGGCTTGAACCCTGGGCCTGGGCACTGTCCCTGAGCTTCTTTTGCTGAAGGCTAGCACTCTACCATTTGAGGCACAGTGCCACTTCTGGCTTTTTCTGTTTATGTGGTACTGAGGAACCCAACTCAAAGCTTCATGCATACTAGGCAAGCAACTAAGCCATATCCCCAGCCCCGCTGCCTGGATTTTAAGCGTGTGTATCCTTGTGCTGGTACTAGGACTTAAACTCAGTGTCTAGTTACTATTCCTTAGCTTTTTGGCTTAAGGCTTGTGCTTTACCACTTAAGCCACCACTCCACAACCAGCTTTTTGATGGTTAATTGGACATAAGATGACACAAACTTTCCTGCCTGGGCTGGCTTTGAACCTTGATCTTCAGATCTCAGCCTCCAGAGTGCCTAGGATGACAGGCGTGAGCCACCAGTACACCATTGCATAGAGTTTTAAAATGTTTTCTTAGGTAGAAGAAAGGAAGCTAGGGACCTTATTTGCTTCTTACCACAAGCTAGCATGCTTACTTAGCTCCACTTCAGCCTATGCCCTGTGCTGGACCTGTTAGCTCACTTAACTATCACCCAATTTTTTTTTCAGGTAGTAACACATCCATCACCAAAAAAGTACCTAGAATGTACTGTTCTGGTTTTTTTTTTTTCCTTTCTAATATTCCTGAGACTGCCTCAGGCTAATCTGAGGAAAGGGAGATTAAGATTAGAAGCGAATCTGAATTGACTGAAGCAATCCAGGATTGTTCTTTCCCAGGCTCCTTAGCGGCAACTCTGACCACACCCCCAGCCCCACTTGCCTCTCACCAGGTCTCCAATTCATTGACTCTCCTAAAGGAGTTTGGCCCCATGCTTGTAGATTTCCCGGCTGTCAGTGGTGTGTGGCCAGCACCTCACTGCGAGGGGAGCAGATCTCAGTGCTAGTCCCCAGTATCCATTCCCAAATCCATGTAAGACTTCCCACAAAGCCCGGGGCTCCATTCCATACAGAATTACAAAATTGAGGCTGACTTCAACATTTTCGGGGTTTTTTGTTGTTGTTGTTTTGTTTTGCCAGTTCTGAGTCTTGAACACAGGGCTTAGGCACTGTCCCTGAGCCTCTTTGTGCTCAAGGCTAGTGCTCTACCACTTGAGCCACAGGGTCACTTCTGGCTTTTTCTGTATGTGTGGTACTGAGGAATCAAACCCAGGGCTTCATGCACGCTAGGAAAGCAGTCTACCACTAAGCCACCTTCCCAACTAGGTTTGACCATTTCTAAAAACTCTTTTAAGCCAGGCATTCTGAACTCTCTGGTGTTCATTGTTGTTTATTTGTGTTGGTCCTGGGGCTTGAACTTAGGGCCTGGGTGCTCAAGGCTAGTGCTTTTGAGCCACAGCTCCACTTTTGAACTTTTTTTTTTTTTTTTTTGGCAGTTCATTGGAGATAAGAGTCTCAGGGGCTTTCCAGTGCAGTTTGGCGTCAAATCACAATCCTCAGCTCTCAGCCACCAGTGCTCAGCTTTGAGTTCTGTGTCTGGACATCTAGCTGGCCAGATGTCAAGGCATAATGTTTAAGAGAGGTAAGAGAGCCAGGTTGCACATGCCTGTGTAACCCCAGCTTCTCAGGAGGCTGAGATATGAGAATCAAGGTTCAAAGCCAGCTCAGGCAAGAAAGTCCAAGAGACTTTTACTTTAAAAACAATACAACAAAAAGCCAGAAGTGGCTCAAAGTGACAGAGTGCCAGCCTTGAGTGAAAAAGCTTAGGGACAGTGCCTAAGCTCTGAGTTCAAGGCTCAGCACCCCTCTCTCCTCTACTGCCACACAAGAGTGGCAAGAAGCTAAGAACCTGGCCGTACTATAAACGTGAAGCAAGCCCAATTCATCTGTGAAGCGGGGCTCCTGGTACCCAGGTCACTGGGAGATAAACCATGCACAGGTACAGGCCTAGCATACCCTTACCCTTCTCTGTGTGTGATACAGCCTGCCACCCCCACTTCTGGCACTTGGTTTGAAGCTGGAGTAGTTAAGGGTGCATTTTTGTGGTTTTTTTGCTATGTATTTTGTTTTTCTTCACATGTGGACTTGATCTGACTTTGGTAGAGGTGGTAGTGGAGGAGGGAGTGGCAAAGATCAGGCAGCTGCATGCTTTAAGCACAGGGAAACACAACCAGACACTGGCTGTTTGGCTCTCTTCAGGTGGGGCTTTGCCCTGGTACTTGTTGTCACTCTGGAAAAGCCAGGACTTGTCACCTGCCTGAGTCACTCAGCAACCAAGGGTCAGGCCCAGCTTCCGGACTTGGAAATCCCCACCCAGGCTAAAGGGTGGCAGAGCCCCAGGCTAGAGGACCTGTCTCTCTCACACACACACACACACACACACACCCTCTCCTCTCTCTGGAAGATCCAACACTTGAACTCTGAGCTCAAGTGCTGTCCCTGAGCTTTTTGTACTCAAGGCTAGCATTCCACCACTTGAGCCACACAGCTCCACCCACCTCTGGCTTTTGGGCGGTTAATTGGAGATAAGCGGCTCAGGGACTTTTATTTCTCAGGCTGGCTTTGAACCACGATCCTCAGATCTCAACCTCCTGAGTAGCTAGGACGAACTCAGGACCTGGACTTTGTCCCGGGCTCTTTTGCTCAAGGCTAGTGTTCTACCACTTGAGTCACAGCACCGCTTCCAGCTTTTTTTTGTAAGTTTATTGGGGGTAAGAGTCTTTCCTGCCTGGGCTGGCTTCTAACTGTGATCCTCAGATCTTAGCCTCCTGAGTAGCTAGGATTATAACGTGAGCCATCAGCATCCAGTTTAGGTCAAGATTATCTTTACAAAAACAGCTGGACTAGTGTGGAAACAAAATGCAAATTATTGGAGCCTCTTCATTTTTAAGTAAGTTTCAATGCTCATGGGGAGAGGAGGAGAGAAGACTTAGGTTGGTAATCCCGGAGGGGGTGAACCAGAAAGCACAGAAGAGGCACAGGAAGAAAAGAGCCAGTTGGGGCCTTACATAGGCACTGAGCTAACACATGACAGCAGGTTCCAACTGGTAACAATTGGAGTCTGGCTGGCATTTGCGTCTCCCCTCTCTTCAGAATCAAAGTGGATGGAAATTTCTTCCCATAATCAAAGTGAACTAGAATATTGTTTTGAAACTTTGGTACTATTTGACTGAGGCAGGTGTCTGTGTGTGATCATACCACTAGATAGGCGTCTGTAATTTAAGGACCTATAGGAACTAGTCCTGGAGTCCTTTCCTCTAGTCATTTTAGATAAAGGTCTGTTGATGACAAAGGTTGTTGCTGTTGCTGCTGTATTTGGGGGCCAATCCTGAGGCTTGAACTCAGGGCCTGGGTGCTGTCCTTGAGCTTTTTTGCTCAAGATTGGCACTTTTAACACTTAAGTCACTGATCCACTTCAGGCTTTTTTTGATGATTAAGAGATAAGAGTCCCACTGACTTTCCCTCTTGGGCTGGCTTTGAACTTTGATCCTTCGATCTCAGCCTCTTGAGTAGCTCCGATTACAGGTGCAAGCCACCTGCACCTGGCTGGTTTTAATAGTTCTAGTAAACTGAGTCTTTTGCAATGTGTGTGTGTGTCTGTCTGTCTGTTTTGTATTTGCCCAGTTTAAAGGGCTGTCCTTTATTTCAAGGTCAGGCCTTTCACTTTTTCCCTTTCGGCTAGACATAGTCATGCACACCTATAATCCTAGCTACTTAGATAGCTGAGGTAGGAGGATTACACATTCTAGGTTAAAAAGCCAGAGTTTACCTCAAACAAAAGAAGTGTTCCTAACCATAAACAAGTGAATGCTCATTACTGTAACCGTTTCTTGGGATTAGCTGGCCCACACATAGATGGGGCGGATGGAAGGCAGTCTCTGGATTTGCCCACCTAGTTTTGGATCTCATGTCAACCTTTTATTAAGGTCCTCTAGTCTCTCTGTGCCTCCCACATTATGTTAATAAAAATGGGGGACTGAAATAGAACCTCCTCACTAGGGTGATGGTTTAAAATGTCTGGAGTTGTCACTGTGCAAAAAAAACCGCTAACAGTGCCCAGCGCCGGTAGCTCACTCTGTCGTCCTAGCTACTCAGGAAGCTGAGATTTGAGGATCACAGTTCAAAGCCAGCCTGGGCAGAAAGTTCCCTGGGACTATTTATCTCCAATTAACCCTCCCCCCCCCCCAAAAAAAAAACAGCTTTTAGTGGAGCTGTAGCTCACGTGATAAGCACTAACTTTGAGTGGAAAAAGCTCAGGGACAACGCCCAGGACCTGAGTTCAAGCCCCAGTATCAGCACACACACCCCCAATAGCAGTAACAGTAATAACAATCCCGTTGTTGATGGGTGCTTTAGCCTAACTGGGCCTAGAAGGGCCTTGCAGGGATCTGTGAAGCCGCCGGCTCCACATGCTTACGTGCCCCTACCTCCCCCATAAGGATGGGGTTGGGTGATCTCTGAAATTCCCCGCTTGCTAGGTGGTCCGGGGCCTGAGTCCAGAGGGGCTTCGCGGACGCGGGAGGGCGAGGGCGAGGACGTAGTCCGCGGGGAAGCCTCGCCCGCCCGGGGGGGGGGGGGGGGGGGGGAGGAGGATGCGGGACGCAGGGCGACCACCGCGGCGCCACCCGGTCCGGACGCTGTTTACCTCGCTCCGCCCCGCCCCCCGCGAGCGTCGGGAGCGCGCGGCGTGATTGGGCGAGAGCGCTGTCCGTCAAGCGGGGCTTTCCCAGGGGTGGGGCGGCCGGCCGGAGCCCGTGCCCGAGCTCTTCCCCCCCCCCCCCACTCCCCCCTCCCGGCACTTCCTCATCTCGGGCCGCGTCCCCTCCCCCCTGCGCCGGTCCGGGTCTGGGTGTTGAGAGAGTCCGTGGAGCCTCGCTGGGACCTCACGAAGCTCGCTCGGCGTCCCCGGGACGGGGTGAGTGGGGCGCCGCCCGCCCCTCAAGTTCTCGTCCGTCAAGTAAGCCGGGCCGGGCCGTAGCGGGAGACTGACGGGGCGGAAGGGAAACCAGGATTGGGGTACTTCCAAGGCCTCGGTCACCCCGGCTTGGAATTAGAGGTAAAGCCGGGGAAGACGACGACTTGGGCCGTGGGACACCCCCCACCCCTACCCCTTCTCTCCGAGCCCGCCGGGTCCCGGAGCGACTCGGTTGTTGTCGGGGCCGGGCCTGCGCGGGGAGGCCGGGCCTACCGGGCCGCGCGTGCGCACTGCGGGCGGAGGGTGCGGTGCGGCTGCGGCTGCTGGCCCGCTGGACACGGTAGTTTGGTATCAGTCGTGTAAATAGTGAACACATACAGACCTATGTAATAATGAGGAGGAGAAAGGGCAATAACTTTGGGGGGGGCGATTTGATGAGGTCCTATGTTGATATAAAGTGTGTTTACGCTCTTTAATTTGATATATATACAATATATGTAATATTACATATGTGTGCACGTTATACCTGGTGCCTGTGTGTGCCTGGGGCAATAGGGTGGGTGTCAGCCCTTCACTAAACACGAATATGATTTTTATGCCCATTTTTACGGTTGAACGAGAGCCCTCCCACCACCTTGTTTCTGTTTCTCTGTGTATATATATTCTCTATATTCTCATTTGTAGACATTCGATACATGTGCAGGGTAGATGTAATGAGTTTCTAGGGGTGTTTGGGTGGGGTGGGCTGGAGTTTTGACTGTAGGACATTTGTGCATCTGATCACGTATGTCAAGAATCGTATTATACATTCATTAATGGAACGGGAGTGGGTGGGAATTTTGTGTGGCTCTGAGAACTGTTTGGGTTGAGGAGGGAGGGACTTTTGTGGATGAGGTAACAGCCTCCGTCCCCACCCCTTTGCAGAATGACAGTGCTGGGAAGTGTGGAGATTCCTAATGCATCATTTTTATGTCACCGCCGCTGCATCAACATGGGATTTAATCAGCTCTTACTCATTTTCCAAACAATGGGGCCGGGGGATGTACTTCAAGGGGAATTCGGCATCTAGTGCGTGGTTAGACTCTCAGAATTTTTTTTTTTAATCCTTAGCCATGGATATCAGTGGAATGCTTATTATTAGTTCAAACAGCCACCCGGGGATTGTGTATTAACATCCCTTTGCAACAGAGCAAACTGAGTCACTAAGGAAATTGATAATGAAAATACTACACTTGTGAACACTACTTTACCAGGTGCCAGTACTGGAGCTTGAATGAAGGAGTCTCTCTCTCTCTCTCTCTCTCTCTCTCTCTCTTTCTTGGGTTTCTGTAGGGTGTGTGTGTGTGTGTGTGTGTGTGTGTGTGTGTGTGTGTGTGAATTGGTACTGGACTTGAACTCAGGGCCTTAGCACTATCCCTTGGCTTTTTTACTCAGACTGGCACTCTGCTACTTAAGCCACAGTTTTGCTTCCTGCTTTTTTGCAGGTTCATGGGAGAGAAGTCTCATGGACTTTTCTGCCCTCGCTGGCTTCAAATCACCATGTTCATATCTCAGTTTCTTGAGTAGCTAGGATTACAAACATGAGCCACCAGCTCCCACCAACTTGTGTAATCTTCCTGACAGTCCTAGAGGGAAATAGAATTTTACTATAAATAACACAATAAAATTTTCAGAAAAAAAAAGCAAAGGCCCCAAAAGGTTAAGACTTGCCCAAGATGAGCAAATTCAAGGCCCTCTCTCCTTTCCACTGACCCAGGCTGTTGTCCTGGGGAAATTATGTGATCAGGGACTGACTTTCTTTTTGTCAGTCCTGGGGCTTGAACTCTATGCCTGGCCCCTGGCCCTGAGCTGCTTTTGCTTGGGATTAGTGCTCTACCACTTGAACCACAGTGCCACTTGGGACTTTTTCTGAGTCATTGGAGATAAGAGTCTCATGGACTATTTTGCCCTGGCTGGCTTCGAACCACAATACTAAGTTCTCAGCTTCTTGAGTAGCTCGGATTGCAGGCATCACCGGTGCGTGGCAAGGAAGGGACTGACGCTTCATGGAAGCATTTGATAACTGCTCCCACTTGTTCTACATATGTAGGTGATCAGATTGTCCCCATCCATGGGTGTCCTGTGTGTAGGTAGTGTGGCTGAGCATTGATGCCTGCCTCTGGATGCCCACACTAGCAGCAGCTTTGGGCCCCAGGAAACGATGGGGTCTGACTCATCCCCTTACCCCCAGTACTGCTATGCCTGGGGGCCCGGATGTCCTGGTTGGGTCAAGACGACCTGATTAGGGTACAAAGCATTGTGGGAGGTTGCTTATCTGCCTCCTCCTACTGGCCACTCTTTTCTTTTCCATCTGCTTGAGCTGTGATTTAGCCACTTGGCCCAGCCTGCCTTTTCCCTCCAGTGTACCTGGCTTGTTCTCAGGCCAAGGCCTTTGCCTTGCCTTCTCTCTGCAGACTAGCTTTCCTCGCTCTTTCCAAGGCTGGTTTTCCCTTCATCTCACTTGAAATGTCACCTCCCCAGAGGGGCCTTCCCTGACCTTCCTATGCAAAACAGCCCCCCTTTTCACTTTGTCATTTTGCTTTTTTTTACATGCATTCATCGTCTTGTGAAAATACATTTGCAAATGAGAAAGTAAATGCACAGAACTTCGTGGGTAGCATAGATTTTGTTTATGTTTTTGTTTTTTTTCTTTTGCCAGTTCTCGGGCTTCATCTGAGAGCCTGGGCACTATGTCTGAGCCTCTTTGTGCTCCAGGCCAGTGCTCTTCCACTTCGAGTCACAGTGCCAGTTCTGTTTTCTGGTGGTTAATTGCAGATAATAGTCTCACAAGCCCGACACTGGTGCTCACACCTGTAATCCTAGCTGCTCAGGAGGCTGAGATCTGAGGACTATAGCTCAAAGCTAGCCAGGGCAGGAAAGTCCGTGAGACTCTTATCTCCAATTAACCACCAGAAAGCCAGAAGTGACGCTGTGGCTCAAATGGTAGAGCACTAGCTTTGAGCTGAAAAGCTCAGGGACAGTGCCCAGGCCCAGAGTTCAAGTCCCACAAACCACCACCAACAACAAAAGTCTCAATAGACCTTCCTGCCTGGGCTGGCTTTCAACTGCCATCCTCAGATTTCAGCCTTCTGAGTAGCCAGGATTACAGGCTTGAACCACTGGTGCCTGGCTTCTCTTTTCCTAGAGTAGAAGTGGGAAGGGCAGGGATCTCTTTAGTCTTCCCAAGTATACTTCAGACACTGGGGAAGAGTGTGGGTGTGGCTCTGCTCAGTGTGTTCATCCCAGTAGAAGAAATTTGACTAGTGCACAAGTGCCAAAACTAAGAGGGGCTGAGAATATGGCCTAGTGGCAAGAGTGCTTACTTCATATACATGAATCCCTGGCTTCGATTCCTCAGCACCAAATATATAGAAAAAGCCAGAAGGGGTGCTGTGGCTCAAGTGGTAGAGTGCTAGCCTTGAGCAAAAAGAAGCCAGGGCTGGGTTCTAATTTTGAGTGGGAGGAAAAGCACACTCAGCACAGCCCCTGTATCCTGTATCTGAGTAACAGGACAAAGTCATTCTGTGTTCCTCATGTGAGAATTAAAGGCACGCACTGGGTGTGAGTGTGGTGCATTTACGCTATTTTAAACATGGAACGTTGGTATTTTAATTAAAAGTAAAAATGATTAAAAAAAAAAAAAAGAAGCCAGGGACAGTGCTCAGGCCCTGAGTTCCAGCCCCAGTACTGGCAAAAACAAAAGAAGGAAGGAAGGAAGGAAGGAAGGAAGGAAGGAAGGAAGGAAGGAAGGAAGGAAGGAAGGAAGGAAGGAAGGAAGGAAATTGGTGAAGATCCTGATCTTCTGAGATATAGGGGTCAAGCCAGAAGATTTGGAGTAATGCTCTGTTGGATTGGAGGGTCTCTGCTGACCCCCAGCTGGGTCAACAAAGGCCCTAAGCAATACCAGGCCTGGGATTGGAGGCATGGCTCAGTTAAGGCTCAGTTGGTAGAGCGCCAGCTAATGAGCTAAGCATCAGGTGCTGATTTCGAGTCCTGATCGAGAGAGAGAGAGAGAGAGAGAGAAACAGGCCTGAAATTGCCCAGCTTCCCCTAGGGAAGCAGCTAGAGGAGCTGCTTCACAAACCTAGCCTCCCTTAACGTCCCCTGGGCTTCAGCAGGTCCAGCTGTCTTCTGGCTGGGCCACGCCTTTCTGGTGCCTAGGGCAGGCACCAGTCCCAGGAGAGTGACAGGGAAGGGATGGGGGTAAGAGCCACTTCCCGCCTGTGCATTGTGGAGAAGGCACATTCCAGCCCCCAACTAACCCTGGCAGTCACCGTGGCCACTTTGGGAAGTTCCCCCTTGTTCTCCCTGTGACCCGCCTGCGTGAGCACTCTGACTGGAACGAATGACTGCTCATCTTGAGGCCCTCCATCCCTGCAGGGCTGAGCAGGTCTGCCCTGAGGACCCAGGCCCCGTGTCCTGCAGCACTGTGCAGGTCAGGCTAAGTGGCCTCAGCAGGTATTGGGGGGGTGGCGGCGCGTGCTGTGGGAGTGCTGCTCAGAGGGACAGCTGGCATTTCTGGGGGGTAGAGGGGTCCTGTGAGTCAGGGCCTTGGCTTGGTCTCCACAGCCTTCATCCACTCAGCTTTGGCAGGGTGCTGAGGAGTCCTGGTCCCTCCACACCCACTTCAGCTTCTGCAAGTGTGGCTGCAGCCCAACCTTGACCCTGGCACTGCCAGCACTGGTTCTTAGACAGCACAAAGATGCCTTTCCTGTATAGAGAGGCGACTAGCAGAGCACGAGCACCACTGTCCTGCCTCTAGACAGAATACTGGAGTTGCCAGCCCCAGAGGAACTGGTTTGCTGAGTTTGGTGTTGTAGTAGTCTGTGTTTGTGTGTGCATGCATGTGCACGTGGGCGTGTGCACACACACACCAACACTGAAACTTGATCTCAGGGCCTGAATACTGATCTTTTTGCTTAAGGCTGGCACTCTACCACTTGACCTATATAGCTCCACTTCTGGCTTTTTGGTAGTTAATTGGAGATAAGAGTCTCCAGGGGGGCTGGGGATATGGCCTAGTGGCAAGAGTGCTTGCCTCGTATACATGAGGCCCTGGGTTCAATTCCCCAGCACCACATATACAGAAAATGGCCAGAAGTGGCGCTGTGGCTCAAGTGGCAGAGTGCTATCCTTGAGCAAAAAGAAGCCAGGGACAGTGCTCAGGCCTTGAGTCCAAGCCCCAGTACTGGCAAAAAAAAAAATAAAAAGAGTCTCCAGGGCCTTGGCGCTGTCCTGAGTTTCTTTTGCTCAAGGCTAGCGCTCTACCACTTGAGTCACAGAGCCATTTCTGGCTTTTTCTGTTTATGTGATTCTGAGGACTCGAACCCAGGGCTTCATGCATGCTAGGCAAGCACTCTACTGCTAAGCCACATTCCCAGCCTTGGTCTTCCTGTCTAATAAGGTGACTCATCCTTTCTCTTGGTCCTCCAGCCTAGGTTGGTGCCAGAACAATGATTCTCTCTGATTATCACAGGCACACACACACACACACACACACACACACACACACACACACACACGGATATGAATATGAATAGAGAAAGAAGTGCCATCTGTGAGCAAAAAAAACCTAGGTAGAGTGAAATGCCCAGAATTCAAGTCCTGGTACTCCAGTACTCATTGCGCCATGCACACATACATGTACACACACACAAATGGTTTCTTACTGCAAACACATACTTGTACTTTGCTGCTTATTTTGCGGGCGTGTTTCTGTGTCATCACAGGCTTCCCCATCATTTTGATGGCTGTACAGCATTTAGTATACTCTCCATTCAGTGCTAGTGCCGTGATAGCATAGACTTGCTGACTCAGCGAGTTCTGTCTGGCCCATTAGGTAAGAGAAGCTCCCTTGGGCACACTTGTCTACAGCAGCCCCTTTGTCCTCAGCCAGCTGGGTGGGCATGCAGGCGATTAACATGGAGGAATGGTGTGCTGTTAGCTTGCTGTCACTGTCGCTGATTACTGGAGGTGATTATAACAGGAAAAGGTTTACTTTGGCTCTTTGTTTTGGACAATTTGAGACCAGTGGGCCCTATTGCTTTGGACCTGGAACGGGGCAGCACGTCATGGCAGAAGCTCACCTCATCAGTAAGGAAGCAAAGAGAATGGGGAAGAGCCCGGGTTCCCACAGTTCCCTTTGAGGACACGCCCTCATTGGCCTAAGGATCGCCTCCTGGGCTCCACCTCTCTGAGGTTCTGCTGTCTCCCACTTAGTGCCACCCCAGACAGCAAGTCTTTAACACACAGCTGAACTATGGCAGACACCTGTCTCTGTAGGCTGAGATCTGGGGGTTTTGGTTCCATAGGTTAGGAGTGGTAGGCTAGTGGGTGAGGCCGGAGAAGGGAAGCCAGTCCCTGTAGGGGTGGAGATGGAACCAGGGCCAGGCAGCTGCAAGGCAACACTGGCAAAGTTACCAATCTCCCACTGTGTGGGAAAGAGTGTCATTTTGCCCTCCCCCCCCCCCAACCTTGCTCCCCATGCCAGGAACCCTGAAGGCAGTACCAAAGCCAGTGGAGGCAGAACTTGGACCACAGCCTGGGCTGGCTGCCTTCGAGTCTCGAGGAGAAAGCGCTGGGGTCTGGCTGGCCGGCGATGGCCTGTGGAGTCCCTGGGCTCCACTGTGGACTGGACCAGCCAAGGACTAAGTCCCCTGAGCTCTCCAGTCTGCAGTGCTGAGCCCCAGTGCCTTCAGGGGAGGACCCTGCCAGTTAGAGACTTGTAAGCCCAGGGTGGAAGCCATCTGCTGAGGGTCTTAGCTCTCAGGGAAGCAGCCACCCCTGAATGCTTTCTGTGCTGTTTCATTTTTAGCAAGAATTTATTTATTTATTTTGGTGCCTCCCTCCCCCCCCCCCATGCACTGTACCCATCCCGCAGGGTGCCTCCAGGGTCACATACGGTATGTGTGTGCTCGCACCTGTTTCTAATGACACACCTACCCTTGGCCTGTCATGGAGTGGCCTCTCTGTCATGGAGTGGCCTCGCTGCCCTGAAAATTAGGTCTTCCTTGGGCCTGGGGCCACAGTTTTCCAAACCGTAAAGTTGGTGGGAGGTCTGGGGGTGTTGTGAGAGGCGCATGTGGAATGACGTCAGCTGCACTTTGCAGTGTCTCTCATCTGGGATGGGATTGCAGGGTAGCTCTCCTTACAGTGGAAATGAGGTCAGGCGATTCCCGGTCTTTTTCTTTGGTCAGTTGTGGGGCTTGAACTCCGGGGCCTAGGCATTGTCCCTGAGCTCTTTTGCTCAAGGCTAGTGCTGTACCACTTTGAGCCACAGCTCCAGCTCCAATTTTTGAGTGGTTAATTGGAGCGGAGTCTCATGGGGAGTTTTCTTGTTTGGGCTGGTTTGAACTATGATCCTCAGATCTCAGCCTCCTGAGTAGCTAGGATTATAGGCATGAGCCACCAGAGTCTAGCTTAATCCACCATCTTTATTTATTTTTTGCCAGTCCTGGGGCTTGAACTCAGTGCTCAAGGCCAGCACTCTATCACTTGAGCCACAGTGCCACTTCTGGCTTTTTCTGCTTATGTGGTGCTGAGGAATCCAACCTAGGGCTTCATGCATGCTAAACAAGCACCCTGTTTTGCTGATGAGCTATTAAGGCTCAGGAAAGGTGAGGGACTAGCACTGTGGGACCACAGCCCATGGGCTAAGGCGCAGGGCACCTCGTTGGAGGAGGCCTGCACTCAGAATCTTAGGCTTGCACCCAAAGGGCCACATTACCAGCCACCTGCCCTTGTCTGTGTAGACCCTTCTCCTACTTGCCAGTCTGCATTTTCTCCAGATAATGACTTCTCCTTCTGTCCTTGCCTTGGTGCCAGTTCCCAAGACTGGGGTCCCTTGGATCTTTTGGCCAACATTGTAGTGTCACCCAGATTCTGTCCCTCCCGGGCTTCTCCCCTTGTATATGAAGACATGAGCCAAGCTCACATGACTGAGCATAGGGGCAAAAGGCCACCCGCAGAGATGCCTTTGGCTTCCATTCTGAGCTTTCTGTCCTGGAAACCCCTTCCTTTCACCTGTCCCTGCCATGTCTGCCAATACCCCCTGGGTGCCCATGACTCTGCTAGGGAGGTACACATCTGCCTCCATGACCTTCTGACTCCAGGACTCGATACCTGGCCGCGGCTGCTCCCTCCTGAGCAGGGGAACCTTCACTTCTCTGGGGCTGCAATGTGTAGCTGGCCCAGGATGCAGCTAGCTAACCAGAGCCCTTAAATTGGGCTTCTTGGCCATGTACAGGGCCTTCGTGTCTCTAATCCCAGCTCTTATATGGTAGAGAGCAGTAGGATTGCAGTTCTAGGCTATCCTTGGCAAAAAATAGATTTCATCTCAACTAACAAATAGGGCAAGACAAAACAGACTGTGAGCCCAGTTATGGGGGAAGCACAGGTAGGAGGATCAATGATCCAAGCTGGCCTGGGGAAGGAAACACAAGATTCTGACAAATAACTAAAACACAAAAAGGACTGGGGCGTAGCTATGTAGCAGAACACCTTCCTAGCAAGTTTGCATTCAAACCTCAGTATAGCCAAATATGTGTGTGTGCACTCCCCCAACACACACACACATACACACACACACACACACACACACACACACAACAGCCCAATACAGCAATACAGTACTCATCTGTCTCCCATCCAAGTACTAACCAGGCCCGACCCTGCTTAGCTTCTGAGATCAGACGAGATCGGGCACGTTCAGGGTGGTATGGCCGTAGACCAGCACTCATCTGTCAAGCACATGCTGGCCCCAACTTCTTCCCAGGGCTATTGTGACAGCAGATGGGAAAACAGTCCTTGGAAAAATCTTAAGTATGTTACGTGTGCAGATGCCTGGTCATTGCTCACAGGTGTGTGGCCTGGCGGAGCCCGCAGGGCCCTGCAGTCTCCCTGCCGTGATCGGGAGGTGTGGAGGTTGTGCTCTGGACCGCTCAGAAGATGCCTCGGCACACAGGTGTACAGGGGCAGGGATCTGCCAACCCAGAGCTTCTGATCTTCCACGTGAGCCTGCCCTCAGGGAGAAAATGACCTCCGTCACTGAGCAGGGTCGATGGTGTATATGTTTCGGGCACCTGCAGAATGGTGGATGTGAGCCAGGACACCTGCTGCTTCTTGTCACTTAGGGCAGCCCTCAGTCCAGTTCCCAGGGGTGGCCCATGCCCCTGGCCAGTGACAGGAGCACAGAGATAAAGTAGGCTCCTGCCTAGGAACCTGTCAGTCAGTGGGCCGATGCTGGCTCCAGTCAGCCTAGTGGCAGGCATGGGGGTGGGCAAGCAGGACACTCGGGCCACAAGCCAACCTGAGTGTCTAGCTCATCACACCAAGTGCACCACCCACTCAGGTTCCTTATCGCAGTACTGTGTCACGTTGACCTTTCAGGTTAAAGACAAGTCACCGCTAGTAGACATGACTGTCGGTATGTGGGCCACTGTCCCTCACCCTGTGGGAGCTGGCAGGAGAGTGTGTGGGGTAGGAGCCTGCTTGTCTGAAGCTTTTCTACTTTCTAGACTGTTCCATGCCATGGAGGCTCTGGGTGAAGCCTTGCTCCTTCTTACGCTGCAGGAACCAGCCAAAGGTTTCTTCATAGCCCAGAGCTTTCCTGCCAGCCTTCCTGAACTCCCTCTACCGTTCTGGCCTGGCCTGTGGAGGGCGCTCTGGAGCCATGCGAGTTAGAGCAGGGTTAAAGCTTCGGTGCTCGGGGCAGGCTGGCTTTACATCTGGCTGTTACGGAGCCTCCGCTGTCTCCTGTGTAACTCAGGGATGGCATCAACCATGCATAGGCTGAATAGATCGAACCTCGTGGAGCGTTCTGAGTACCTGGCCAGCCTCTGATTGGTGGCTGGGAGCATAGCTCTTATTAATGCTGCATCTGAGCCTGCTTTCTGTGACCACGGTGGGTTTGAAAAGCGGTGGAAGAAGCATGATGGAAGCAGCTTTTTCCCTGGGAAGGGCATTTGGGACTCCTGAGTACTTTCTGAGGGCACCCCCTGAGAAAGGATGCCTGGGAGCTCTTACACATGGGAGCCTTTGCCTTTTCTGTTCCCTGTCTAGAATATTCTCCCTGAGGCTTCTCCTGATTCTCCACTGAAAACTGAAGTCCCTGCCTCATCCTTGCCTGCTTGGTTTTTGACACCTGGAGTACTATGTTCCAAACACCTTTGCTGCCTCTGCTATTAAGACATAGTCTTGAGAGGATTTTGTCTGTTTTGTTCATTAATAATCCCCCAGCACCCAGACTGGTACTCACCCCAGGGAAGCTCAGTCATTGTTGAACAGATGAATGAATGAATGAATGAATGAACCAAGGAACAGAGTTTCTCAACCAGGTTATAGAACCATGATTCAGAAATGATCTAGAGTGACTTCGGGTGGCGGGGGCAGATAAAATGGAACAGATGAAGACAGTCACTGCACAGAAAGTCGTTGGATGGAAATGTCTTCTGTTTCTTAGAACTGGAAGGGACAGAGTATTCATGATCTGAGACCAAAGGAGGAGTGTGACAGTATTAAATATGAATCAGGGTTTTTCTTCTTCACTTTGAGGGTCACTGTTTAAGACCCCCACTTCTCCTCTTAGAGTGGAGGAGAGACTCCCCACAATCCCACGGTGCCTTAATGCCATGGCCGTTTGCTTTTGCTCACATTGCCCAGGACATGGACTTGAAGCCCACCCCTCCAGTTCATTTTAGTTTATTTTGCTGTTGGTTATGGGACGTGATTTCAGAGCCTGGGCACTGTCCCTGAGCTCTTTTACTCAAGGCTAAGCACTCGACCACTTTGAGCTACAGCTCCACTGGATGTTTTGGTAGTTTTGGAGATAAAAGTCTCATGGACTTTCCTGCCTGAGCTAGCTTTGAACCTTGATCCTCAGATCTCAGCTTCCTGAGTAGCTAGGATGACAGGCGTGAGCCACCAGCACCCAGCTAGTTGACGTATCTTAAACAAATGAGCAGTGCACAGGACTGCTCAAAGGAATGAATGCCTTTCTTCAGTTGCATTAATAGAAGCAGAGTATGCAAATCAATGGAGGTGATGTTCTGTTCGCCATTCTATGGCCAGACCATCCTAAATTAATGTGTTCTATTCAGGGTTCTGGGACTACGTTTTGGGGTGTTGGCAAACTTAATGCATCCCCAGAAAAGATGAAAAGATGTCCCCATGACCTGGCCAGCCCCCTGATACGCTGCTGTTGTCCTTACAGCCAGGTGGGCACCACGGCAGGGGCTGAGCCACCCTCATGGAAGGGAGAGGACCCCACCGGATCTACGACCCCGGGGGCAGTGTGCCTCCGGGAGAGGTGTCCGCAGCTCTTGAGCGCCTAGTGGAGGAGAATTCCCGGCTGAAGGAAAAAATACAAGGGATAAAGATGTTAGGTAAAGCAGACGTGCCCTCTGCTGGGGAGCCCCCTCCTTGCAGCCCAATATCCCCAGTCCCTCCACCCATCAGGAGGGAGCGCAGTCAGCCTCTGCCCACCCCACCCCACCCCACTCTGTCACCACCACCCCCCCCCCCGCACTTCCATAGCACTGGGACAGGGTTCCCACTCCTAAAGATCTTAGAGGGACCCCGAGGCATGTCATGGGAAATCGGAGGGAAGGACTAGGAGGTGCAGAAGGGTCTCATCCTTGTGGGTGTGAGGGACAGAGGGCCAGCTGCACCTTGGTAGCAGGGACGGTCCACTGCGGGGTGCAGGGAACAAGACCCCGTAGGCCCCTCAGCCTCTGTCCTGGCTTCTGCTCAGCTGTCCCCACTGCTTGGAGCAACCCCACATTCCTCCACACCACTCTGGTGGCCCAGGCGCCTGGTTGGTGCCACCGCCTCCATGCAGGCCTCATGCCCACCTTCTTAACTCCTAAACCTCTTCCTTTGCTTCCACTCTGCTTGGCACATCCTAGCCTGGATCAGCAGATGGGAGGGAGGGTGGCGTTCCCCTTCCTAGTTGCAGAAGGGAAACAGGCCTAGGGTGCTATTGGCACTATCCAGGGTCTCCCCCTGCAGCAGCCCCTGGTTGTGGGGGCTTAGCTGTGGCCACCCTAGGTTTACCACAGTGGAGGGCTGGCTAGTGATAGAAGGATGGGACAGGATGAGGAAGCCCCAGAAAGAACAGGAGCCTTTCCTGGTATCCCGTCCTCCTGTCCCCCCATTTCCTGGCTTGCTGGGCCCTCTTCTTGCTGTAGCCCATTTCTGGTGAAGAGTCAGTGGTTGGTCCTGCCTGCCCACAAAGTAGTAGGGGTTGTAAGTCTAGGACTTAAGGCTCAAAATCCAGGCTCTGGCAGGGTGGGGAGAACCAGTGCGTGGGGCTAAGAAATCGTGTTTCTCCGTCCTCATCCCTCCAGGGGAGCTTCTGGAAGAGTCTCAGATGGAAGCATCCAAACTGCGGCAGAAGGCAGAGGAGCTGGTCAAGGACAATGAGCCGCACCCGCCACCTTCTCCCTCCTTGGGCTCCTTCGACCCCCTCTCTGAGCTCACAGGTACAGAAGCATGTGGGCACCCTGCCTTCCTGGACCCCAAACTGCCAGACCTTTGTTCCACTTGCCTAACTCCCTAATCCAGTGAAACCACAGTATTTATCCTGAGGCCACAGTTCCCTCTTCCATTCCCCAAGAAGGTCAGATCTGGAAGGGACTTCAAAATTAATCTTGTTAAAATGGACTGGTGACTCAGCACTCCAGAGGACCTGGCAGACGTTAATGGTCAATCACAGCAGTTCACCTGAGTCCAAGATGTGGCCTCAGGACCTTTATCAGCATATTTATTCAACAGATACTTAGCAGTTTTGTGCCAACCATAGATAACACTGCAGGCAGCCATCTCTTATGCTGAGTTGGCATAGGAAGGAAAGTCCTCTGGGCTGTCCCTCCTTCTGTTTGGCAGTTAGGGAAGCTGAGGTACAGGAAGACTCTGCACTCATTATTAGCAAGCTGTGGTGTCCATACACTCCCTGTTAAAGGAAAAGGGGGCAGTGACCAGGGGCTGAAGCCCTGCCTGCCTTCCTTAATTCCACATGTCCTCCACCCAGTCCAGGGCAAGGTCTGCTGCAGCGCCACCTGCTGGCCCCTCCCTGGTCTGGTTGGCAGCCTGCCCTTTGGCTGGTTGTGCCATTTGCTTACTAGATAAAGGGAGGAAAATGGTGATATGGCTGCAGCCAGTGGCCATTCCCAACCTCCGCCTGCCTATGCCCAGTCAGCATCCTGATCCTGATGTCCATCTTGAGTCCCTGATTGATGCTGGGGCTGCCCAGCGTGAGGCACCGAGCTACCCTAGGAGGTTCTTGGCAGCCAGGGCCCCAGCAGGCTGGGGAAGGAGAGCTGAGTGTGAGTCCTGGTTTTGTAATTGCTGGCTATGTGATGTGGGTAAGTTGGTGACCTTGCCACACCTCAACTTTCTTACCTTTAAAATGGAGATAGAGAGCCAGGCACCAGTGTCTCACACCTGCAATCCTAGCTATCCGGAGGCTGAAGTCTGAAGATCAAAGTTTGAAGCCAGCCCAGGCAGAAGAGTCTGTGAGACACTTGTCTCCAATTAACTACCAGAAAGCTGAAAGTAGAACGATGGCTCAAGTTGTAGACCTCCAGCCTTGACAACAAAGCTAAAAGACAGCCCAGTCTTGGAGTTCAAGCCCCAGTATTAGTACACAAAAATAAAAAAAATATTAAAAAGGCTGGGCACTGGTGGCCCATGGCTGTAATCCTACCTACTTAGGAGGTTGAGATCTGAGGATCTTCAAAGCCTACCTGGGGAGGAAAGTCTGTAAGATTCTTATCTCAAATTAACTACAAACACACACAAAAGCCAGAAGCAGAGCTGCTACTCAAATGGTAGAATACTATCCTTGAGCCCCCAAGCCCAGGGACAGTGCCCAGGTTCAGAGCTCAAGCCCGAGGACCAGCAGTAAAAAAGGCAGAGGGAAGATATGGGATGGTCCTGACAATGGCCAGGAAATTTTATAAAACACTTGGTCAATTGTAGTGTCCTATATCATGGAAATAGGTGTAGCATAGTAGGGATTGTCCCAGGGAGTCGAGGGTAAGGATCTCTATGTCCAAGCTCTATCTCAATCATTCCACGGCCAGTTTTCCTTGGCTACTTGGGCCTGGCAAGGTTGCCTCTATTTCTCCAACTGAAATGGAAAACCCTGTCTAAGAACTCTTCTGTCAAGCATGGTCCTTGAGGACCAGTCTCTTAGGCTTCTCCCCTTCCCCATGTCTATAACTGTGCTGTCTTGGTTTTCCAGGAAAGGATACGAATGTGCCAGCACCTCCTGCTACCCCTGTATGTTCCCGCGAGCAGCCAGTACCAGTACCCAAACCTCCATCCAGTGTGAGTTGCATTTGGAGTCATGGCTAGAGGTTGCCTGACCTTCCAGGTCCTGCTGGCCTATACAAGGACCTGAAGAAAGAGGGTTGGGATCAAGACTGTGCAATCTGGCTAGCTAGGTAACGTTTAAAAAGTCAGACTCAAGCTTTGAGAGGCTCAGTTTCCCCGTTTTGAAATGGAAGCCATAGTGAAGACTTAGCAGGATGACACTGGTATGTGCAAGGATTTTGCTGAGTTGTCTGGTATGAAGTAAGCAGTGGCTGTGCCCAGCGCTCAGAAGATAACACCGACTTGGTGTGGGTCACATCCTCAGCAAGACGACCCACTATGTCCTACAGATCTGGCTTGAGAAGTTCTGCGTGGCTTTCTAGCACAAGCCCTCAACGGGTCGGAGAGTGTAGCACCTTCATCTTACAGATCAGGCCCAGGGAGAGAAGGTCTGTGTCAGGTTCCTTCAGGTTCCTGGGAAAACATAAAAGGAAAAGGGGACTTGGTTAGGGCATGGCTGAGACCAGAGTTAGGGGTCATGGTGACCTTGAGATTCAGTTAGATGCTAGAGTGGAGCTGAAATAGTGTCTGCAGGCCAGGTTTAATGGGAAACTTTGAGCCAGGTGCAGTTCAGATGGACCTCAGTTGAGCAACCAGTGAATTCTACTTAAGAGTGTCTTAGGGGTAGGAAAAGGCGTGGGACTGGTTGGCCATCTTGGATTTGGGCACACCCTGGAAAAGTCTCCATATTTATCAAATCATCTTTGGGATTCTTCTCAGTGATTTCACTCCTCTGCAGATCCCTGGAACAGGGCTGGCAAGGTCAGCATAGAACCTTGCCTGGTGGCAGCCATAACAACTGCCATCTGTGTCACCTTGAAGGAATGGTCAGAGACATCTGAGCCTTGGAGACAGTCCTGGTGCCTTAGCAGGACTTGTGGTCATGGGTGTAGTCTTTGTTTTTGTGTTAATATGCGTTTTCAGTTTCCTCATCTGTCTCAAGGGGAGAGGATATGACCCTCAAACCCATTCCTTGAGTTGCTTTGAGGGATAAAGGAGTTCGTGGAAACATTTTAAAAGGTCCAGACCTTTAAAAGGTGTGATTCTGAAGTGCTAGCAGGGCCGAGTCATTGCTCACAGAGGAGCAGATTAGCCAGGGAGGGCTGCGACCTCAGCTCACATGCAGGTTCCGGTGTCCGTCTGCAGTCTGGCTGTGTGGTCTCATGCCAGTGTCCCTGGGAGCTCAGTGGGGCTTGATCTGGATGTGAGACAAGACCTTATCCTTTCCTTCTACACCCTTGCTGCTCTCTGCAGTGGGTGCCAGAAGAAAGCCAGGACTGTTGTTCTTGAGTAGCTCCTAACTGCCTTCTGCACAGGGCACCTCCTCTGAATTTGAAGTGGTCCCCACTGAAGAGCAGAATTCTCCACCAGAGAGTAGCAGCCACCCCAGAAACATGATGGTGAGTGTCCAGGCCAGCCCCTTGAGCACATCATACTGTTTCCTCTCAGTCTCACATGGGGACACTCGAATCCCTTGGGCTCCCTGGAGTCACATGGGGACACACTGGGGCTGGAGAAGGGAGTGCTTCTCGCTCTCTTATGCAAATCTCCAGGCTGGTGACTTCCCCAAGTTGGTGTACCCTACTGTTGTGAAAGCCGAGGCACTTTGTGGGCCTTGTGAGTTTCTGAGCAGGCTGTGAGGAGGGAGAGCAGGAGAGGCCCTGTATACTCGGAGTGGATGTGGGTGCTAAGGCCCAAGGGAAGTCCGATTCACCCACAGGCTCTTAGCAAGGGCCAGAGTGTGAGAGGGAGGTGGCCCTGGGTGCTGCTAAGCTGGCTGTTGATTGGCCTGGGAGTGCCAGATCCTCCCCCTGTGAGTCAGCCCCAGACAGGGAACCTGCGTAACTGCAGAATTTCCCTGGGCTGAGCTGGGGCCCCAGGGGGGAAACTGAGTCATGGAGCATGCATCTGTGGGAGAACTGGCTGGCAGTACGTGTTCAAGCCTCGCCAAAGAGTGGTCCTCTTCCCCTCCCCGCCAGGAACTGGGCCCCCTGCCCCATGAGGATGGCAACCTGATGCTCCACCTGCAACGCCTGGAGACCACCCTGAGCGTGTGTGCTGAGGAGCCCGACCACAGCCAGCTCTTCACCCACCTGGGCCGCATGGCCCTCGAGTTCAACCGGCTGGCCTCCAAGGTGCACAAGAACGAGCAGCGCACCTCCATCCTGCAGGTGAGGCAGGCAGGTGGGCAGGTGACGGGCTGACCTCCTCTGAGGGCAGGCACATTTTGGGTTTCTTAGTACAGTGGTGAGCCAAGTTAGGAAGTTGCGGGAAGATAGGAGGAAGAGGAAGGAAATGGGGAAGTGGAGAGTGGGGAGTGCTGGTTCTCGGCTAATGATAGCTGCGGGGGGTGGGGGGTGAATATGGAGGTTGGCAGTGGCCTTTTCTTCGTTCTTTATGGGGTGGCACCTCCTTTCCTGCTCTGTCCCCACATGTAGAATCTATCCATCTTCCCACTTCCTAGGTGAGGAAACCAAAAGGAATGACTTTTTTTAAACCCAAGGTCACCCAGCTGGTAAATGGTAGAGCTGCTCTTAACCACCATCCCAGCCTTCTCTGGGGGAATTCCGTTTAAAGACCTTACTCCCCACGCCCAGGGAATGAGGTGTCATTCTGTCCATTAGGAACCAAGGGCAGGACAGTGTGTTCTATGGAGGCCCCCTGCCCAGGACCATGACACCCTGCGTATTTACACAGCCATTGGGTGGAGGTAGAGGAATTCATTTCCTCTTCCTTCATCCATTCACAGAGTTGCTTCAGTTCCATCAGACTGCAGATCCACTCAGTGCAGTTCCACTCAGGCTGCAGATCCCTGCCCCCATCAGTGAGCCCGGGGGCCAAATTAGCCCCTCCTCCAAGGAGAGACGGGGACAGTGCGCTGACCGGTCACATGTCCACATTCCGCTGCTGGGAAGTGGGAGTAGGTGGGTTGTTCTGTCAGAATCTCTCTCTCTCTCTCTCTCTCTCTCTCTCTCTCTCTCTCTCTTTCTCTCTCTTTCTCTTTTGCCAGTCCTGGGGCTTGAACTCAGGGCCTGAGCACTGTCCCTGGCTTCTTTTTGCTCAAGGCTAGCACTCTACCACTGGAGCCATAGCACCACTTCCAGCTTTTTCTCTTTATGTGGTACTGAGGAATGGAACCTAGGGCTTCATGCATGCTAGGCAAGCATTCTACCACTAGGCCACATTCCCAGCCCCTCTGGCTGACTCTTGCACAGGCATCCTCATAGTTGGCCCCCACAGGATGTCTGAAGGGTCCTGGAAGGTGGTCTAGATGCCACCTACCCTGAGATATTGGGTGAGGCCAGTCATAAGTGATGTGATGTTGTGGAGGCCTCCAGCCTGTTCCACCCCTCTGTGTCAACCTGTATTGGGATGTACCCCTCTCCTAACCCTCCCTTCCCATCCCTTCCCATCCACCTGCCTCACCCACAGACCTTATGTGAGCAGCTTCGCAAGGAGAATGAGGCCCTGAAGGCCAAGCTTGACAAGGGCCTGGAACAGCGGGACCAGGCTGCTGAAAGGCTGCGGTAAGCACAGCCCCCAGGAGCAGGCTGGGTGGAAGGAGTTGATGTCTTCGACTGATTTTGAGGATGAGAATTCAGGGCCCCAAGAACTCATACTTAAAGCTCTGCGTAGATAAATGCCAGATCTCTTGGTCCTTTCTAGCTCCTGTGGTCATTTCTCGAGGGCCCCTTGATTACCTTGGAGAGCAGAAAAGGCAGATTCAAACTGCCTTTCTCCCTCCCTCTCCTCCCAGATCTGCTCCCTAGCCTGCTGACCATTGCCTGGCTATTTGAGAGAGGGTCAGGACTCTTCTGTCCCCTGCTGGTCACTGTCGTGCCATCCCTCGTCTGGACTAGTTAGTGGGTCTCAGACTGATCCAAGGATCTGGAGGAAGAGCCAGCAGCTTGTACTCTTACCCCTCCTGTCTCAAGGTTGAGGTGGTGGGTCTAAGGTGAGATGCGGGGTCTGCACCTGACCTTGACTGTCAGAACTCAAGAGGGCCCTCTTTGATCATGAGGGCCCAACCCCGCAGCATATGAGGGGATACTGGGCCCCAGAGAGGTGCAGGGATTCGCTTCAGTTCTCCCAATGGGAACCTGGGTCTTCTTGCTCTGCGAGCTCTAACAGTGGCCACGGTTTCTACCTGTGCTGTGGGTAATGTGCTGGATTATGTTAGGCACCAGCTGGGCTCAGTCCACCCAGGAGACATCTGTACCATAGCAAGGACTTTCCCCTCTTGAAGTCAATCAGCAAACAGACTTCAGTGTGGCCACATAATGCTGAAGTACTGAACTACTGCCATTTCCAATCAGAATGCCTTTGTTTACTTCGGGATGGCTAAAGAGTTGAGGTTTTACACCATATTGGCCCTGTCCATGGGTACAAAACCCCAGGCTGGAGGAAAGACTCATGGATTAGAAGGAAGAATGTAAGTCCTTACTGTGTGGCCCGGGGAAACTGCTTCACTTCTTGGGTGTTGCTAATGAGTGGGAACCCAGCTAACAAAGGGAACCCGATCCGATGTGTTCTCTATTTCCCTGATTCCCCATCACTTTTATTCTGTCCTGTATTACCTGCCTTATTGTATAATTAAGGTTTTATTTTGATTCATATTTCTACTTGATGTTACTGTAAAGGAGCAAATCACTAGTGGCTCACACCTATAATCTTAGCTACTCAGGAGGCTAAGGTCTGAGGATTGCAGTTCGAAGCCAGCCTGGGCAGGAAAGTCCGTGAGACTCTGTCTCTAATTAAGCACCAAAAAAGTCGGAGCAGAGCTGTGGCTCAAGAGGAGAGAGTGCTAGTCTTGAGCAAAAGTTGCTCAGGGACAGTGCCCAGGCCCAGAGTTCAAGCTCTAGGACCAGCAAATACACACATACACACACACACACACACACACATATTATTGTAAAGGAAACTTTTTTTTTTTTTGCCAGTCCTGGGCCTTGAACTTAGGGCCTGAGCACTATCCCTGGCTTCTTTTTGCTCAAGGCTAGCACTCTGCCACTAGAGCCACAGCGCCACTTCTGGCCGTTTTCTGTATATGTGGTGCTGGGGAATCGAACCCAGTGCCTCATGTATACGAGGCAAGCTCTCTTGCCACTAGGCCGTATCCCCAGCGTTAAAGGAAACTTTTAACTGGAATAAATGGAATCCAGCACTACCTACCCTAAATGGAGAGTGAAGCTGAATGGGTATTATTAACAGGTGATGGTAAAGGACCATGGCCACCACAGGTTTTGAGCCTACGGACAGCTTCTTCCATTCCCAAGGCCACAGTAGGTACTATCTGGGCTCAGGCTTTTTCCATTCCCAAGGAGACAGTAGGTGCTATCGGGTGCTCAGGTCTTACCGGCACCCTGCTGGCATTCCCCTGATCCATCAAGGCCATTTGGGGGTAACGGGTGGAGCTATCTCACTGGTATGGGATGGGTTACTTAATGCAGACTTCAGTTATATCCTGAAGATCTCATGAATATAAGCAATCCATCAGGGACAGCCTGCCATTGAGTATTAGAGACTGTTAGGGAAACCCACACACAGCAATGAGTTCTCCCAATACTAAACTCTGCTAAAGTCGCGCACCTGGGTTGAGGCCTCACTAGTTCCCTAGCCAGAGGCATTGTGACTTCTCTGTCTTCACCACAGGGAGGAAAATATGGAGCTCAAGAAGTTGTTGATGAGCAGCAGCAACAAAGAAGGTGCCTGTGGGCATCCAGGCTCCCCCAAGATAGAGGGTACCATCAAGAAGGGCGTGGCCGGACAGCAGCAGGTATGTGATCCGAAATCCAGTCTGTGTCCATTCACTGCCTCCAGAGACAATGAGCTTGCACTTCTGCACAGGTATACTGGTAGAAGGTTCTTTATGATTGGTCAGTGGTGTTTACATGATTTGATCTGCAGTATCTGCCCCCCTGGCATGTCCATTTCTTAGGGTTCTTTTTCTACCTTCAGCCCCATAGGCCTTCCTGTTCTCTGGGATGCTGCCCAGAACTGCTTCAGCTACATGGCTCCCTGACGCCATAGGCCTTCTCCTCTCCTGGCTGATCAGCCTCGGACCTTTAGCCGTTGCTCAGAGAAGCTGGGGTTGAGTCTTTTGCTCAGTCTGGACACTGATCCATAAATACACCTCATTTGTCAAGGTCTCTTAAAGGATGACTCCTGAGAGTCAGATATAGGAGGCAGAATGGGGATCCTACTGAGATCCTACCGTCCTGTGCCCCTGGAGGCCCAGAAATGGAGAGAAGATGGTGCCACGACGTCAGCGTGGCCTGTCATGCCACAGGGCCGTTCCACTTCCCCCTCCTACCTCCAGGCCCCTCCAGCGCACAGCCAGGTCCCAAGTGCCCCTGGCCCTCTCTCTTTCCTTCTCCCTCCCCCGAGTCTCACCCTTTCACATGGTTGGTTTTTTCCCCCTTAAATAGGGTTCAGTAACCGCACTGCAGGGCCCAGTGTCTTCAGATAAGCTTACACATAGGTAGTAGTAGTAGTAATTAATAACTTAATTCCCACATTCTTATGGTAATAAAGAGCTTACCCAGGATTTGCAAAGCCACGATCTCATTTAGGCCTCCTTCTGCCTGAACGGTAGGCAGGACTAGGACGACGCTTCCATTTTCAACAGCAGGAGGATCGGAGAGGCCATTTGCCATCATGCAGTCAAGATCTCTGTGTCACCTGCTACCAGGCAGACATGGGAAACATGCCAAATGGCAAATGTCTGTTTGTCCTGGCTCCACCTGTTACGGTGCTGACACCTTGGATAAGTTACAAAAACTCTTGGCTGAGATTTCCTCCTCTAAGATAGTGACACCCCTTCAGGAGTTTTCCAGAGAATTCAGTGATACAATGCACATGACAGCAGCTTATTATAATAAATGGTGAATGTGTGTATGTGTGTTTGTGCATGTGTGGGTGCACAGGCTTGAACTCAGCATTGGGCACTGTTCCTGAGTTTTCTTGCTCAAGGCTAGCGTTTTACCAATTGAGCCACAGCTCCACTTCTGCCTTTCTCAGGTGGTTAACTGGAAGTAAGAGTCTCATGGATTCCTCTACTTGGGCAGGCTTTGAACTGTGATCATCATGTATCAGCTTCCTGATTTGAACTGTGACTGTCATATATCAGCTTCCTAAATAGCTAGGAGTACAGGCATGAACCACTGGTGCTTGGCTTTTCAGCTTCTTTTTAAGGTAGATTTGAGACCAGCAGCTGGGTCTGCCAACTGTGTGGCTGGCTTTATTTACTCCTCAACAGATTCCTCTGTGAAGATTTGGGGTTCACTACCCAGAGTCTCAGCATCCTCCTCCTCCATTTCTTGAGCTGTTATCCTTTCTGGCTATGCATAATTTTGGCCCAAGAGTCAGTAGGCCACTTTACCTGAAGAGGTTCCTATGTGCCCTGACTAGCATCATGGGTGTGCTTAAAGGCTTTCGCCTGTAGAGGGCACTTGAGCCTAACAAGTTTTACCTCTACACCCCACCCCAAGCCTGAGAAGGAGGTCTGAGAGGAAGGGAGTAGAGAGAAAATAGGACTCCCAGAACAAATTAGGATCACAGGGTATCCTCCAGTGTCAGAGGTCCCCACATGGCTGCAGAGACCACCAGCTTCTGATTCATGTTCACATACTCAGGCCCAGAGAGAGCAGAAGTCCTAGTCTTGGCTAGCATCCCAGAAGGGTGGAGATAAGAGCCAGTGCGCAATTCTACATTCCTATCCCGATCCACTATGCCACCTCAACACTTCTTAATTTTTTAAATGGTACCTTGAGTTTGCTTTAAACTGAAGCAGAGTCCAAAGTTCAGTCCCTATACCTTTCTTCTAGCTTCCTCTAACCATCATAAATAACCATGTAACAACCTGTGAGCCATCTTATCTAACCATGGTCCAACTATCAAGACTAGGAATTAGCATTGGTGAGACCCCAAACTTTCCTGCAGACTTCATGAGTCTTTCACTCATGTCCTTTGTTGTTGTTGTTGTTGTTGTTGTTGTTGTTGTTGTTGTTGGATTGAATCCAAGACACTATGTTAGGCTGGGCACCAGTGGTCCACACCTGTAATTCTAGTTGTAGGATTAGGAAGCTGAGATCTGAGGATCCAGGTTTGAAGCCAGCCCAGGCATGAAAATCTGTGAAACTCTTACTCTCCAGTAACGACCAAAAAGTGGCAAGTGAAGCTATGGTTCAAATGGTAAGAGTATCAGCCTGAGTGAAAAAGCCGAGGGACAATACCCAAGCCCTGAGTTCAAGCCTCAGTACTGGCATACACAAAAAAGTAAGTACTTGATCACTGAGCTATGTCCTCAGTCCTCTCCTCACCCGTTTTACTACCCATCATCGGTAGATCTCACCTGCCACATTTATTATGGCAGTAGTCTAATGACAACTTGTATTTTCCTCATTCTAATACTTAAACTTTTAAAAGAGTTTTATTAGCATATATAGGGGTTTCCTTGAGACATTTCCATCCATACATAACAATATACCTTTAATCACATTTGTCCCCTCCATGAATCAGCTTTAAAAAGTACGTAACTTTTGTCTTCCAGGCCAGAGGGTATGGGGTGATAGGTGTGTAGAGGGAGGGAAGGGAGGGCCAAGCAGTGGTCTCCCACCACAGTACCTGTATCAGAGAAGAGGCAGATTCTCCCCGGGGACTTCCAGAAGGGAAGTCGTGGCTGGGCTGGTTCATGGTGTCCCGGTGGCTGGGATAACTAGGGAAGTGGGAGGCAGAGGTCTGGGACAGCAGAGGAGACTTCAAAGAGTGGGAGGAAATGGCCAGGTGCCAGTGGCTCACACCTAGAGTCCTAGCTACTCAGGAGCCTGAGATCTGAGGATTGCGTTTTCAAGCCAGCCTGGGCAGGAAAGCTTGTGAGAGTCTTACCCTCAATAAACTACCCAAAAGCTGTAAGTGGAGCCATGACTCAGGTGGTAGAAGGTTAGCCTTGAGCGGAAAAAGCTTAGGGACAGTATCCAGGAAAAGAACGGAGAAAATGTGTATGCAAAGCTTTGGTGAGCACCTCTGTGTCTCTTCCCAGACTAGTGTGATGGCAGGGAAGGTTCCAGAAGCGGTGGCCTTGGGTGCAGCTGAGAAGAAAGTGAAAGTCCTGGAGCAGCAGCGCATGGAGGTAGAGGGCTTGAAAAGGGTGAACAGGGATGTCCTATAATTCGTATTCTGTTAGAACTTAAGAGAATATGCTGTGCTTTATTGCTTTTTTTTTTTATTATTTTGGGTGGTACTAGGGTTTGAACTCAGGACCTTGGAGTTTCTTCACAGGCACATTACTGATGAATCCATTTTGCTGTTTTAATTTAAAAACACACACAAAAAAAGCCAGCACCAGTGGCTCACGCCTTTAATCCTAGCTACTCAGGAGGCTGAAATATGAGGATCATTGTTCAAAGCCAGCCTAGGCAGGAAAGTCTATGAGACTCTTATCTCCAATTAACCATGAAAAGCTGAAAGTAGAGCTGTGGTCGAAGTGGTAGAGCACTCGCCCTTAAGTACAAAAAAAGCTCTTTATGTATGGTGTATTTACATGTATATCTTCGAGTGGGGGGTGGGCACAGAACTCAAGGGCAAAAGGGTGAAAAAGTGCAGCAATGGAACTCACGGGACACGGATGGGAGGGAACTGTGCAACTCATGGTTAGAGACAGGAGGGAGGAACTGGGAGAACAGGAGACTCTGTACTACAGGAAATTTACTTGTTGCCTGGTTCATGTAATTGTAATCCCTCTGTACCTCACCTCTGTAACAATGAAGTAAATTAACTATGAAAAAAAAAAAGCTCAAGGATAGCATACAGGTCCTGAGTTCAAGCCCCAGTGCCAGCAAAAAATAAAAATAAAAACAAAAACTCTTGTTCCCACTTCCTGGACATTTTGCTTTATTTTCAAACTAGCATCTTGCACACATACTCTTTAAGTATGCCTGGACCTTGATCCTTCTATTTGTGCTTTCTGTGTTTTCTGGGAAGGCAGATGTGAAACCAGTCCAAACACATAGTTCACACTGCCCTCTGCAGAGGTGTTGGTCCCCGATTGTACCCCACAATGATGGCTACTCCGGTGTCTTGTCATTCTTACTCTTGGGGCCTGGGTGAGAAGTGCCATAGCCATCATTCCCATGTGCCACATCCTCTTTGGGAAGGTGGGGGCAGGGAGTAGGCGCCCCTTGTCCCGCTCCCCTTCTAAGCCCAACCTCTCTCCATCTCCCCACAGCTGCTGGAAGTGAACAAGCAGTGGGACCATCATTTCCGGTCCATGAAGCAGCAGTATGAGCAGAAGGTAAGGGCTCCTGTCTGAGCTCTCCAGACGCACCCAGTTTTCACCTTGCTGCTTCCTTCTCAGCAGCTTTGAGCCTTGGAGTTGGGGGGGGGGGCTGAGCTGAGCCCCAGGATGGCCAGGAGGAGAAGCTGGGCAGCAGCAGTGTTGAGGCAGGGTGGGGATAGGGGTGCTGCTACACCCTGCCATCACTCACACGCGGCCTCTGCTCCCGAACCCAGATCACTGAGCTGCGGCAGAAGCTGGCGGACCTGCAGAAGCAGGTGACTGACCTGGAGGCGGAGCGGGAGCAGAAGCAGCGGGACTTTGACCGCAAGCTCCTCCTGGCCAAGTCCAAGATCGAAATGGAGGAGGCAAGTGAGATGCTGGCCCTGCGGTAGCCAGGAGGGCATGCTGTCAGTGAGCAGGCACGACCCGGGGGCCCAGGGCTGTGTGGCCCCGGAAAGAGGCACTTTTCCCCTCCCTCTGCCTCAGTTTCTCCTCTGAAAATTGAGGAGGTTAGGGATAGCTCCCACTTTTCAAATACTGTTATTTTCATTTTGAACAACTTTTGATCCTTGAAAACCTTACAAGCTGGGCACCTGTACCTGTACCTAGTTACTCAGGAGGCTGAGATCTGAGGATCACAGTTCGAAGCCAGCCTGAGGTAAGACTCTTTATCTCCAATAAACTACCAAAAAAAAAAAAAAAAAAAAAGCCAAAAGTAGAGCTGTGTCTCAAGTCGTAGAACACTAGCCTTGAACAAAAAGAAGCTCAGGGACAGTGCCTAGGCCCCAGGTTCAAGTCCCAGGAACACACACACACACACACACACACACACACACAATACACACACACCTTACAGACTGAGGAACCAAACAGAAACAGATCATATGAAAGGTACAAGTTGGGCATCTGTGGCTCATACCTGTAATCCTCAGTACTCAGGAGGCTGAGATCAGAAGATAGCAGTTTGAAGCCAGCCTGGGCAGGAAAGGCAGAAGACTCTTATTTCCAATTAACTAGAAAGAAGGCTGAAGTGGAGCTGTGGCTCAAGTGGTATCCTACTGGCCTTGAGTGAAAAAGCTAAGGGGCCAGTGCTCAGGGCCTGAGTTCAAGCCCAGTACCCATACCAGAAAAAGAAAGACACAGCAGGCCAAGGCTGCTACTCAGTACTCAAAGTAGTGATGGTGCTTTGTAGGCAAGAGGCTGAAATGAAACAGTTTCATTTATTTATCCTCTCAGCATTTTCCCTCAGAGCATGTCCCAGGTACTGTTCTAGGCATCAGATTCAACATGAATTGACCTTGTCACTACCCTTGTCAGAGAATTTATGCCACACAACCAGGTAAAAGCAAATATGGAAAAGTGGGTTACTACTGCCAAGAAAAAAAGATGCAGAAAGGAGAGTGTGGGCCTGTGGGGGCCAGATCATTTAGTGGGAAGCACGAACAAGTCCTTGAAGAAATGGCATCTATTCTATCCTGGTCACTGGTGCCGTTCAGAGCGCTTCAGATTCCAGGGACAGCTAAAGGAAGAAAAGCCAACCAGATGTAGTGGTGTATACCTATAATCCCAGCACTCAGAGGCTGAGGCAGGAGAGTCATGAGTTTGAGGCCAGCCTGAACTACATAGTGAGGCTTTTATCTCACTTAAAAAAAGGAGGTGCGTGTGACTCCCAGACTCTGGAGATTTTATTCCCAGTGCCTTTGTGGGAACTGGGAGGGGGCTTTGCCTCGCCTAAGAAAGGCCTTGTCACGTGGAATGCATGTGGAAGTTCTTCCTTAGCTTGTGACTCTCCAGGTCCTTATCTGAGGATTAGCCTGGGAGGAGGAGGTCACTCCCTGTGTATTCTCTGGAGGGCCGAGCACTTGGTGACACACAGCTGGCCCTGGTCCCTGGTCCCTGCTCTCCCTCACTGGAGCAGATGAGGCAATCGCTGGGGCCTGTGTTCTCTCGTGTCTTCTGGGGGAGGTGGGACGTTTCCAAACCCAAGCATGTCTTGCAGATCAGGATGAGGCTGCCTGAGCCTCCTCTGCTAGACATAGCTCACTGCTGGTTTGGACAGTGTGAACCTCAAGGTCATACCGATCTGGGTGGACTCTGACCCTATGTCACCCAATCCTCCTGAACCCATGTGATGGACTGTGAAATGTTCACAGCTCCCAACCCCCCTCCACAGGTCACCATGGTCATCAATTTCCTGTCTGTCTCTGGGCCTTTTTTCCTACTGGTACACAGGGAGACAGTCGTTTTTGGGAGGGAGAACGGTGCAGCTTTGACTAAGCCCCCTCCTCTCTGGACTTTCACATCCCATTGTGTAAAGGAGCTAGGCCTCATTCCACAGTGCTTCTGTGTTGTGCTGCATTTATGTTTGTTTTGGGGGGGCTTTTTTGTGGTACTAAGTATTAAACTGATAATTCGGAGCTCTACCATTTAAGCATGCCTAGTGCTTTTGTTCTTGAAAGGGGTATTGTACTAACTTTGCCTGGATTAGCCTTGGTCCTCCTATCTCCAAGTGGCTGGCATTACTGGCGTGCACATCATGCCTGGCCACATTTCTGTCTTTCAGCATTCTACCATTTGTAGATCAGAGACTCAGAGGACCATTAGAGGTTCTCACAACTCATCACTCTGTATGAATGACAGAAGACCCCTCCCCTCTGTCCATGTGCTGGAAACTACGCCTTTCTCCCCAGAAAATTGTCAGGCAGTATTTCACATTCAGTTTGGGGGTTCACACTCCTCATGCCCTCTGTGATTCATATTAAGAACCCACCTAACCCTGGCACTTAGCGGGGGGGGGGGGGTGTGCCTCTGGTCTCTGCTGGTTGGTGGAGGCACTGGTGTCAGGATCTAGGACCATTCATTCACTTGCTACCCCTTACTGCACCCCTTGCGGGCAATGCAACATGGCAGGGGGAGAGGGAAGAGAGGAGGCATGAGTGAGCAAGGCCAGGGCAGGCTGCGCAGGAGCTCCCAGGCTCCTGCAGAGGCTCCCTGCTTACCAGCCCCATGCTCCCTGCAGACAAGCAAGGAGCAGCTGACAGCCTGAGGCCCAGGAGCTGCAGCAGCGGGTCAAGTACCTGCAGGACCAGCTGGGCCCCCTCACCCGGCAGCGCGAGTACCACGAGAAGGAGATCCAGCGGCTGAACAAGGTGGGTGTCTTGGCCATGATCCCCTGGATAGAGAAAGCTGCCCTGAGCTCAGCTGCCAAGCCCACTCCACTGCCTGAGCCCCCAGCTCAGGAGGCGCGATTCCTGCCTCCTCTGCCCTTCCTTCCACACTGGGAAGTACCCATGTTCTCCGGCTTGAACCCCCTGCCTCCTTCGGTGCCGGCACCAAGCATACGTGTTGAGGACTGCTCACTGGAGGGAGAGGTCGGGCTTTCTCAGCCTTAGGAAGTAGTGTCCGGGGAGTGGGGTACCCCCAGTGGAGGCTGATAAGGCAGAAACAGTCTGGCCAGAGCCAAGGCTGGGGGCAATATGGCCGCCAGGTCTAGAGGTGGCTCTAGTCCTGGTTTAGCCTCTCTCCGTTTAGATTAGTTGAGCTGAGCCTCTCTCAGGGCCTCATTTTGCTGCCTGCAGGCTGATTAGGGTCATGGCAGCTCTGCTTACCCTCCTCTTCCTCCGTGGGCCTGGGAAAAGCCAGCAGGGCAGAGTTGGGAGAGGACATGCTTTGTTCTCCACAGGCCTGGGGAGTTTGCAGCTTACTGCCTAGCCTGTCCTTTGTTGGTTTCTCCTTCCTCTGCCTCCTGGTCGCCACCCTTTAATCGTGACTATTGCTGTTGAAGAAGCATTGGCTATGTCACATGAGGAGCCAGGGGATTTGGAGGTCTAAATGCAGGCCTAGCATAACGCTCTCCATACCGCTGACCTGCACCAGAAGGACAGACGTGTAGATTGTCTTAGCAGAATTGATGAGAGACCTGATGCTCATGCCTCACACCTGTGACCCTAGCTACTTCGGAGGCTGAGATCTGAGGATCACAGGACAAAACCAGCCTGGATAGAAAAGTCTGCGAGATACTCTTTTTTTCTTTTTTTGCCAGTCCTGGGACTTGAACTCAGGGTCTGAGCTCTGTCCCTGGCTTACTCAAGGCTAACACTCTACCACTTGAGCCACAATGCCACTTCAGACGTTTCTGTGTGGTGCTAGGGCTTCATGCATGCTAAGCAAGCACTCTACCACTGAGCCACATTTCCAGCCTGCGAGACACTCTTTTCTCTAATTAATCAGCAAAAAACAAAAACAGACAAATAAAAAAAAAAAAACAGAAGTGTGGCTCAAATGATAGATTTACAGCCTTGAGAGAAAAAGCCAAGTGAGAGCATGAGGCTTAGTACCAGCATACACATGTACACACACACGTGTACACACACACACTTACACATACACAATTGAGGACAGATACCTGTGTACATGAGCCATGCAAGGCATGACTGTGATTTCAAGCCAGTCTCTTGCCTGTTGCTAGACTTCAGTCTATGCATCTTAAAAGTGGGTAAAGTAGGAGAAGAATGTGGAGAGCCCCCTCCTTCAGAGCATCCTGAATTTATTCCTGGTTCAGTGCTCTCCTCAGGCCTGGGCAGGGATGGGGGGCGTGGGGGGAGTAAGTCTATGTTGCCCATTGTCCCAGGAGGCCTGCTGTCCAAGGACTGAAGTCCAGGTGGGGATGAAGGGTGAACAGCCTCAGAGGTGTCCAGAGTTGTAAATAACTAGTTAACAGCTCTACTTCTGGTTGTCTGGTGGCTCATTGGAGATCAGAGTCTCATGGACTTTACTGCCTGGGCTGGCTTCAAACCTTGATCCTCAGATCTCAGCCTCCCGAGCAGCTAGAATTATAGGCAAGAGCCACCAGCACCTGCCTGTAGTTTTATTTCTATAACCTCATCTGTTCATGTTTCAGTTTAGGAAACTAGGGAAAGGCAGGGTTGGGGCGTGCTGAGGCTGAAGAACCCAAGAGAAGCTGAGGAATCTGGGCAGCTGCCAGAGACCAGCTTCCTTCAAAGATGAGGTTCTTCCTAGGCCTGTACTAAGAACCGAGATCCCCCACCTACCTGAGGATCCCAGTTAAGACCCTCGGCTGGGTTGGAATCTCTGTATTGCCCCTTACTGGCTGTGTGACATGGGGCAAGTCACTGAGGTCTCTGAGCCTCAGTTTTCACATCTGTAAAATGTGGCCGTGATCCTAGTCTTTCTTCATAGGATGGTGATGAGGCTTCCACGAGGTGATACGTGCCCGATGTTACTGATCGGGAGATAGCTTGTTACAGGGTACTGGCGGGGTGGTTATTATCCAGAAGAGGATCCTCGAGGATGACTACCCAAGGGGCCTGGTTTCCAGGGCTGATGGTCCCGTCTCTTCCCTCACCCCAGGCTCTGGAGGAAGCTCTGAGCATCCAGGCTTCGCCTTCATCCCCACCAGCATTTGGGAGCCCCGAAGGAGCCAGAGCCCTCCTGAGAAAGCAGGAGCTGGTCACGCAGAATGAGCTGCTGAAACAGCAGGTGAGGCTTGGAGGAGGCGGGGCCAAGACGGGTTGGGAGTCATGGGACCATGGCGGTGGGCCTGGCCCCTGCACGGTCACCAGTTTAGCCTTTTCAGCTCCATGTCCCTAACTTCAGTCATCGCTCTGCCTGCTAGCCACTGCTGAGTTCCCCCCTTCCTCCCCACTCCTATTTACCTAATGTGTAAAAAGTAAATTTTATGTATTTATTTTTGTCTGTCCTGGGGTTTGAACTCAGGGCCTAGGCACTGTCCCGGAGCTTCTTTTTGCTCAAGGCTAGCACTCTACCACTTGAGCCACTGTACCACTTGTGGCTTTTTCTGTTGATGTGGTACTGAGGAATTAAACCCAGGGCTTCATGCATGCTAGGCAAGCTCTCTACCCCTAGGCCACATTCCCAGCCCCAAATTTTATTTTTTTTTAAGAGTTCATAGAGGAAAAGACTTTAATAGAAATCATTTTATATTATAGTCATGTGTTCAATAATATATATTTTGTTTTGTTTGATTTTTTGTTGTTGTTTTTGGTGGTGGTGGTGGTCATGGGGCTTGAACTCTGGACCTAGGCACTGTCCCTGAGCTCTTCAGCTCAAGGCCAGTGTTCTACAGCTTGAGCTATGGCGCCACTTCCAGTTTTCTGGTGGTCTCAAGGACTTTACTGCCCAGCCTGTCTTGAACAGCAATCCTAAGATCTCTCAGCCTCCCGAGTAGCAAGGATTACAGGCATGAGCCACCTGGTGACCAGTGCAACCTTTTTATTTTAAGCCATAGAACCTTTGTTCAAAGAAAGGCGTGCCTTGAAGCCCAAAACATAAGATAGTGAGATCCAGGAATATTCTGGGTGAGATAGAGCGATGGAACTGGAACTGGAGGTACACCCATCCCAGTCCCCTGGACACCCCCCAAGACCATGCAGAAGAGGCAGGGCCTGGTCCTGAGCTCAGAAAGCCTCTGCTCAGAACTAAGTGCCTCCCCCCCCCCCCAAATCTGCTGGGGCTCCTCCAGGTGAAGATCTTTGAGGAGGACTTCCAGAGAGAGCGCAGCGACCGGGAACGCATGAATGAGGAGAAGGAGGAACTGAGGAAGCAGGTGGAGAAATTGCAGGCCCAGGTCACCTCGTCCAACGCCCAGGTAGGAGCCCCTGAGCCACAGGGAAGGGCACCCTGCCTGTCCTCATGGGAGGCGGGAGAGAGAGTAGGAGGCCACCTGGTGTCTTGATGGTCCAGCTCACAACCTGGTCTGCGTCCAGCTCTCTCCCACACTTCTTTGAGCACCTTAGCGAGTTCAGTGCCCTCTCTGGCCTTTTGTGCAATGTGGAGGTCTCACTCAATAGTGTCTCCAGCCCTGCACTTCCATAGTCAATGTCAAGGAACGAATTCTCGCTCACAGAGAGAAGCACACACCCTCCTGGCCTGAGTTCATTCCACCCTCAGGCAGAGCGCCACGCAGGCTGGGCTCCGCTCCGCCCCTGGGCAGAGAAGTGCTTCAGACCCCAGCCTGCCAGAGCCCCATCCCCCGTGCACACCGGCTTTTCTCCCCCTCCTCCTCCTCCTCCAGCTCAAAGCACTCAAAGATGAAGAGAAGGCTAAAGAAGTGCTGAAGCAACAGAAGAGGAAGGCGAAGGTGAGCGGTTGGAGGGAGGAGCAGGCGCCTGCCGCCCTGTCAGCCAAGGTAACAAGGTGTAGGTGGTGAGTGCTGAGGATGTGTTCCGTGTGGCGATCGTGGGCCACCTGTGGCCATGTTTGCCCTCCACCTATGTCTCAGCCTCTCGTGCCTTGAGGGAACTAGGGTTCTAGGCGTAGGGCGATCCGCCGGGTGCCCCTGGGGGTGGCCCATGTGGCATGCTGCAGGCCAGAGCCAGATGAGCCTTTTGTTACAGGCCTCAGGAGAGCGCTACCACATGGAGCCCCACCCAGAGCACCTGTGCGGGGCCTACCCCTACGCCTACCCTCCAATGCCGGCCATGGGGCCACACCACGGCTTTGAGGACTGGTCCCAGATCCGCTACCCCCCTCCCCCCATGGCTATGGAGCACACGGCCCCACACCCCAACTTGCGCCTCTTCCATTTGGTGAGTCTGTGCGCCCCTCCTTCCCTGCAGGACAGCCCAGGGGTGAGAGGGAGATCACGGAGGGGTAAGGAGCCGGGGGTGGGGGGGGCAGCAGGGTGGTGGCTGCCAGCAGCTCTGCTCTCCCAGGCATGAGGACTGTGCGGCCACAGCTGCCCTGCCAGCAGTGGGTCATAGTGTAGGGTGGAGAAGGCCGCATGAGGCACCAGCCAGCCTGGGCTTCTTATCTCCAATTAACCACCCAAAAGCCAGATATAGAGTTTTGATTCAAGTGATATAGTGTTAGCCTGAGGAAAAACCTCAGGGATAGTACCCAGGCCCTGAGTTCAAGCCCCAGGACTGGCCAAAAAAAAATCTTTCATTAAGGGTGGTGTATACGTAACAGTTGATGACCCAGTATTGACTATCTGTATTCCATAGTTTGTATCTAATTATCACTGATATTATAATTAATAGTTATTAACAGCCCATGTAATCACTCTTCATATGCGTCTTTTTTTAAAACTGGAGTATGTTAAGGGATTTCATTGTGTCCATTCGATGCAAGCATATGATGGTATTTCAACTCTATTCCCAGTTACCATTCTTTTTTTTTTTTTTTTTTTTTTGGCCAGTCCTGGGCCTTGGACTCAGGGCCTGAGCACTGTCCCTGGCTTCTTCCCGCTCAAGGCTAGCACTCTGCCACTTGAGCCACAGCGCCGCTTCTGGCCATTTTCTGTATATGTGGTGCTGGGGAATCGAACCTAGAGCCTCGTGTATCTGAGGCAGGCACTCTTGCCACTAGGCTATATCCCCAGCCCCCCAGTTACCATTCTTAACCGCTTCTCTTCCCCTGCTTTTCCTTTCCCCTTCCCCATCCCTAGTACTCCCCCGTTTACCTATATCACCTCGATTGTTTTGTTTCCCCCTACCTTCCACAACTGAGAGAAAACATTTGATCCTGTTTTTTATGAGATTGGCTTATTTTATTTACCATGACAGTATCCAGTTCCACCCATTTTCCAGCAAACGTTTATATACATCATTAAACACTAGAGTAGTGTGGTGGTTAAGAGACTGGCTAAAGTTAAGCCAGGTGCCAGTGGCTCAGGCCTGTAATCCTAGCTACTCAGAAGGCTGACATCTGAAGATTGCAGTTCAAAGCCAGCCCAGGTAGGAAAGTCCATGATAACTCATATCTCCAGTTAACCACCACAAAGCTGGAAATGAGTCTATGGCTCAAGTGGTAGAGCTCTAGCAAAAGAAGCTCAAGGACAGTACTCAGGCCCTGAGTTCAAGCCCCAGGACTGATACCAAACAGAGAGAGAGTGAAAGAGAGATCATTTGAGGTTATAGAGACTTTTATTCAGAGTCAAGCTTTGAACATCATCCTAGCTGGGTAATGTTTCCTAATCCTTCTGAGACTCAGGTTCTTTGTTTGGGAATGCTAACCTGGGTATTTGTAAGGTTTAAATTACACTTGGTTAATGAATATTTAGTACTACTGTGGTATTGTAGCTTGTAGTGTTGTTTCAGTTGTGGTCATTGAATAAGCATCAATTTCATTGCAGCCAGAATATACCTGGCGTCCACCCTGTGCAGGGATGCGAAATCAGAGTTCCCAGATGGAGCTACCCAAGTCCAGGCCTACAGAACCAGGTAGGTCTAGTCTTGGAGAAGGCCCTAAGCTTGCCTTCTCCTGAGGGAGGCCCCTTCCCTACCAAGAAGTCCCAATTTAGGAATGTTACTTTCTGAACTTGGTGAAGAAGAGGCCTGGCTTCTGAACTAGTGTTGAAAAGGAAGTTGTGGTGGCTGCAGAGTGGTAGGTACTGCAGGAGGAGTCAGAGGGATTTTTTATCTTAATGCTTCCTGATTTTTAGAGTAAATTTGGCTAGAAGCAGTCAGGAATAGCCATGCCACCAATCAAATGCTTTCTGGCCTTATAAATTCCTCCACCAGATTAATTAGCCCATCACCTTTAAACTCACCCTCACACAAGTCTCAGGGCACGGACAAAACATAGACAAATTCTTTGCCAGAATGTAACCTGAGTGGCATCTTGTCCAGTTTTCACGAGTCCTCATTCCCGTCTGAGCCTGGGCCTCACTCTTCCGTTCCCACCACCATGCTCTTCTGAGTTCTTACCAGATTCACCCATTAAATGCATTAAGCCTTTTTCTAGCCTGCCAAACAATTCCAAAGCTTTCTAAGCAAAAAAAAAAAAAAAAAACCCAAAAAACAAAAACCAGCAGTGACCCTGCTTCTTATGGCAGTACCTTGTTAGCTTTCTGTACCTGTGACAAAATACTTGAGATGATAAGGGGAAAAGTAAGTTTTGGCTCACAGTGAGAGCATTCAGTCCATGATTGCTTGGCCCTCTCACTTTGGGCCTGGAGTAGCCCAGCGCTTCGTGGTGAGAGTATGAGGCCGAGGAGGTCTGGCAGCCAGGAAGCCAGAAGGAGAAACAGGAAGGAGCTGAGGTCCCCACAGTACCCACTTCAAGGCACACTCCCAGCGACCTCCCTTCCTTCCACTAGGACCAACTCCTGATCCTCATAGCACAACAGCTTGACGGGCCACCGAGCCTGTAGCACATGGGCCTCTGGGGGACATTAAGATCCATAACACCGTGAGAAGAATAAAGCAGGGTGGTCAGTTTAAGGCTCAGGAGCCAAGAACAAAGTCAAGAACAAAAGAAAGAGTAAAAGAGGGACAAGACAAAATGAGAGATGTAGGCAGGACCATATAGGTCAGGGTATTGCAGAGTATGAAAGGGCAGGGCTAGTCTGAATCCTAAACATGGAGTCGAATCTTTTGTGAGGGGTAGTACTAGGGTTTGAACTCAGGACCTTGTGTTGCTCTGCTGGTCCACAACCATGTGAGCCATGACTCCAGCCTTGCTTTTTGCTGGTTATTTTGCTTGTTTTTTTTTGCCAGTCCCGGGGCTTGGACTCAGGGCCTGAGCACTGTCCCTGGCTTCCTTTTGCTCAAGGCTAGCACTCTGCCACTTGAGCCACAGCGCCACTTCTGGATGTTTTCTATATATGTGGTGCTGAGAAATCAAACCCACGGCTTCATGTATACAAGGCGAGCACTTTACCACTAGGCCATATTCCCAGCCCCTTTGCTGGTTATTTTGGAAGATAGGGTCTCATGGACTTGGCTGCCAAGGCTGGCTTTGAACCATCATCCTCAGATCGCAGCCTCCTAATAAGTATATGGGATTGCAGGTGTGAACCACCAACACCTGGCCTGGAGTCCCACATTTTAAAGCAGTGCCATGACCAGCGTGGCATTCTGGAAAGCTCCCTCCAGGCATAAGGTTGACTCCACAATTTGCTTGCCAAGAGGAGACCCTGAGCCCTAGTGACTGCCCTCACTCCCTGCAGGACTCTGTGAGGCAGGAGGCCCTGGGAGACCCTGGGAGCAGAATCCTAGCTAGTGCGTGGGAACAGCATTGAGGCTAAGGCCATCTCAGCATGACACAGAACTTTCTAGAAAAAAGCCAGAGGTGTGCAGACATGGAGCCAGCTGTGTCAGGAGGTTGTAGGAGCAAGTAGAGGCCACAGGACAGATGATGGAGCATGTGGGGAGGCTTGGTGCTTATTAAGGGATTGGCCTGGCCAGTCTTTTCCCCAGAGGATCTATGGCATCTGGTTGCTAAGGGGAAGAAGTTGGCCAGAGACGAGGGCCAGCCCCTCCACAGGAGCTGCTCACTTCAGGAATCTGGAACCAGACTGACTGGGCTCACTACCTCCACACCTGGGACTTGGAACGAGTCTTTAAGACCCCGTCTGTGTCCCCCTTTCCCTCCTCCGTGCAGAGGTCCCCATCAGCCACCCCTCAGGGCTGGAGAGTCCCAGCACGCAGTAGTACTCAGGGCTAGCTGAGTACTCACTGCTTCCAGGTAAGACTTCAGAACTGACCGTGCCACACCATCTCCTAAGTCCTCAACGCTTTTGTTTATTTAGAGCCTGCAAAAACTGACGGTGAGGGGCCTCAGTGAGACCAGCATATGTCACTTGGCTCCACCTTCGTCTTGCAGAGCCCGCTGACCTCAGATTACCAAAAAACTAGAGGCCACAGGCTCTCTTGGGCCAGAGCCTCCGCGAGAAGGGAGGCTGACAAGAGCCATCGGCTCACATCTTCAGCCCTAGACTGCGCACGAGATGGTGGAGACTTCGCCCAGTGGCCTTCCATTGGGGCTCCTCTTTGTGCTGGGCCAGGAAGAACTCACTACCCCGCCTCGTGCTACTGAGTCGAGAGAGGCTGGCTTTGACCTGGACATCACCTTATGATTGAGATGCAGCTGTGACCCCTTCCTTTTAAAACCGCCACAGAAATGGTTTGGGGCCCATCCAGGCGCCCATCCAATGTGTGTGTGTGTGTGTGTGTGTGTGTGTGGCTTTTGCTTCAAGCTGTGTGGTCTGTGCCCTCACCTCAGGGAAGAGCTGTGGAAGAGTGGGTTTGTCTCTAGAGCACAAGGGAACCGCAGAATTTTCCGATGCTGGGCGCCCCACTGCCCCCCATGGTAACCTTGCAAGAGCCCTCGGAGCCTGGAATCAAGGCCACGCCAGCCACATCTGCCGAGGGGCCCCCACCCCTTACAGCTGGAGGTTGGTGGTGCCAGCGGCCTGCGCTGGGGTGGCTTTCTCTAGGCAATTGTTTGCACGAAGTTTGGACATAAATCCAAGTGGAAGATCACTGTTCTGTGGCTGGTTTTCTTTCTCTTACATTCTGACTAAGGTTCTCTCCATCAGTCAGTGTTCTCCTGGGCCCCTCCCACTACACACCTCTCCCCATCTTCCTGAGAGTGTCACTAGCCTTTGGGGTGCAATCAGGAGCACTGGAAGGAATCAGGGGACGTAGCTTTAAGTTCTGGTTTTTGGTGTTCTGCCTGTTTTGGTTGGTCATGGGGCTTGAACTCAGGGCCTGGGAGCTGTCCCTGAGATTTTTTTTTTGGCTCTCTACCACTCTGAGCCACAGCACTGCTTCCGGTTTTCTGGTGCTTAATTGGAGATAAGAGACTCAGAGACTTTTCTGCCTAGGCTGGCTTTGAACCACGATCCTCACATCAGCTTCCTGAGTAGCTAGGTGTGAGCCACCGGCACCCAGCTTCCATTCCAGTTTTCACTTCACTCCAGGAGTCCTGGGCCTCGGCCTCTCTGCTCAGCTCTAGCTGCCTCTGAGAACGGTTGGCGACAATGAGAGCTGTCGTGAACTGGCCAGATCCGGAATGAGAGAAGCAATTTTGAGCCCAAGTAGAAGCCACCATACGAGGACCCAAAGCATCCCCTCTTCCCTTCCTTCGACCTTCACCTTCCCCGTCCCCCAAGTGGGAAGAAGCACCACAGGAGACTCAGCTGCTGTAGAAAGGCCTTTACTGGGCAGGCGGGTGTGAGAAGTGCCAGTGGACAGGGTGAGGGGAGAGGGCCTGCCCTCAGAAGGTGCGGGGTGGCATCCCTGCCCAGGGGCGTCAGCCTGAATGCACTAAGGGCTGGCCCCACAGACAGGCTCAGGGGAGGTCCGCCCACGAGGGCTTTGGGCCCCTCCCTCATGGAGATGCCACGCCTGACCCCGGGGACACGGTCCTCACTCTCACATCTGCCTTGGCTGATCTCAGGGAGCACTGTGGGGTAGGGACGGAGGCTTGGGGAGGGCTCTTCAGGAAGGAGAGAGGCGGGGCAGTGTCGTTGGGGAGGATTTAGTGGAACCATTGAGTCAGTGACCCCAAGGTTGAAGTCCAGTTGAATTTAGTGCTAGGTTTTGGGAGGGCTCTGGTGAGAAGCGGAGAGCGAGGACTGTTGTTCAGCACACACACAGCACAGGTGCCTCCGTGGTACGCAGGCTCGGGCACTGGGACAGGCTAAGGTGTGGCTGTGTCCCCACAAGTGCATACACACATGGTCACACATTGGAGGCACGTGTGCAGACCCCCCCTCCCCGAGCATAGTGGTATACACACGACTGCAGGCACACATTGTGCCAGGGTGGGGGGGGGGGCCTTGGGTAGGAAAGGAGGGGCGGTTATGGTGGTACGATGTGGCTGGAAACGGGGTTCCCTCCTGAAGAGCGTGGTGGGTGGGGCTGGGGCGGGCTTCTTTACTTCCCCTGGGCCCTCAGGGCTGCCTGCTGCCTCATGTGAGCCAGGATGTCCATCTTGACGTTGCTGACCGTGGTGCGGTGGTACCAGCGCATGACTGGCTTGCCGTTGGGCCCCACCAGGAACTTCTCAAAGTTCCAGCGGATGTCATGGACCTTCATGGGCTCCCAGAAGAGGCGGCCAGGGGAGCCCAGGAGCTCCGCCGTGGGAGGGCAGGAGTTCTGGAGCAGGGATGGAAGAAGAGTTTGGGGTCCTTCCCAGCACCCTCCATCCCACCGTCCTCCCCAGGCCTCTGTGATTCAGCCATGACTAGAAGATTCTGAGGCTTTTAGCCTGTCCCAGGCCTCGTCTGTGGGCTGGGGCCAGCAGCCAGGGTCAGCGGGGAGCACTTCCAACCTAGGCAGTGCACTCACCTTTAGGAAAGTGTAGAACTTCTGCTCCTTCTCCCCATTCACGTCCCCTTTCTCAAAGAGTTGGAAGTTAGGGACAAAGCCCCCACCAGGCCGGACATACCTGTGAGGAATGGTCTTTAGTGGGTGCTAAGGAGGCAAACAGAGCTCAGAAATGAGGGAAGGGACAGAGCAGGATCAAGTGGGGGGGGGGCACCATCGACTTGGGGTCATCCCTTCCAGCTTGGTCAGTCCCTTCTCAGGCCCAACTTCAGGCCCAACCTCTGCTGTCGTGCCCTGTATGGCCACCCATCCCTCACCTTCACTTCCTGTCCCTTCCTGCTGTCCTCCTCCCCCCCCCCACTAAACAGGTCTTCTAGGAACAAGGAGTGGCTCTGAGTGGCCTAGGGGTCCATCAAGGGCTCATGGCCTCCTGGGGTCTCAGGGTGAGCACTCACTTGAGGCTGGGTAGGATCTCTGAGTTCTCTCCTGGCTCCTGTTTTCCGAATTGGTTGCAAGGGAAGCCCAGAATGACCAGACCAAATGGTGCAAGCTCTTCTTGTAGTGCATTCAGTTCTAGGCCAGAGAGAGAGCAGAGCAGATGGGACGGCCTGGTGAGGAGCCGTTCCTGGTAGGTACCACTGCCCCCTGCTCACCCATAGCTGACATCAGAGGCCTGAGGAGGAAAGGACTTGCCCGGGACCACCCAGTGACTTTGAGGCAATGCTGGGATTCAGGTCCTGTCTTTCTGACCCTGCTGTGGATGGAGTGAAGATTTGAGGGAAGAGAGAAATGTCCTTTCTGACGTAACAGTCTTGGGCCAGTGGCTCAGACCTGTAATCCTAGGCACTCAGGAAGCTGAGATCTGAAGTTGCAGTTCAAAGCCAGCCCAGGCAGGAGAGTCCATGAGATTCCTGTCTCCAGTTAGCCACCAAAAAGCTGCAAGTGGAGCTATCGCTCAAATAGTCAGCTTTGAGCAAGAATGCTCAGGAACAGTGTCCAGGCCCTGAGTTCAAGCCCCAGGGCTGGAACAAAAAAATAAAACACAGTCTCCAGCCCACTGCCCAAGGCCCAGTAACTGGGCTGGTTGGCCAAGGACAAGGACTCCTGAGAGTATTCAGGAGCAAGAGCCATCTGTCCCTGGACAGAAGGCAGAGGCCTTCCTTGGGGGTAACATGGGAGCTTCATAACCCTTTTCTGGGAGTGCAGGAACCTAAGCAAGGTCTTAGCCAGCTCTCTGGTTTCCCTAGCACCCTCTGGCCTTGTATACGATGTCCAGCCTGTCTCTTGCTCAAATGTACTCTAGCCTGCTCAGAGCACTCATAGGGCCCTGCACTCTGCTGTCTTCTCACAGGAATTCGCCTGTGAGGGCCAGGCAGGCTCAGGGCCAGCCAACCCTCACCCCACTCCCAATCCCTGCCAGCCCCACCCTGCCAGCCTTTTGTGGATCTTTTCCTGGGCGTTGTCAGAGGCCTTCGGCCTGCCTGTTCCCTTGGGCTCCATTCTCTGCCCCAGTGGAGGGGAAAAGCATTTGATCTGGGTCAAATGGCGGATTCTGTCCCTGCTAGCCTTGTGACCCTGGGTAATTTGTTCATTTGTTTTCCTGCTGAGCCTTGGTGTCCTCATCTGTTGATTGAGCAGAAGGGCAGGCTGAGCAACATTACCTTAAAGGTTTATTGTAGAGTGAGCTGTTGGATGTGGCCTGCCCTCCATCCCTCTTGCTATGTCCCCAGCACACACTGGGGCCCCAGCGGGCCAAGGCGGATGGGGGTAGGGGAAGATGAACCTCTCAGCCAAGCTCCATCCCTTTGCTTTCAAAATAGCTGAAGGGCTCAGGAATCAGGAGGATCTAGAACCTTCTAGAATGTATTCAAAGGCAATCAGACCTCAGGCTTGCCTGATATACTGCAGAAAACCGGGGGGAACCTAGTGGAGTATGAGGATATGGGTTTGGAATTTCTCAACCACAGCCACCACCCCCTTTTTCCTTGACACAGAAGCTCCTGTGATTGAAGTGTGCTCAAGTGGTGAAATCAGATCTGAAGAAAGCAGTGGGGGGGCGGGGGCTCTTACCAATGTATTGGTCTGTCAAACCTCAGTAGCTGGCTACATTGACAAAGAGGACGTATTTGCCAGCGTACTGCTTAAAGGGGATGTACTCCTCTCCATCAATGGTGAGGGCCCCATATTCGTAGATGGTACCGCTCACACCATTATGGCAGTCAGTCTGGAAGAGAAAAACCAGAAGCAGCGAGCAGTTAGGGCTGGAGATGACTTAGGAATAATGACATCCACATCTGTGTCAACTTGGGAGCAGTTGCCAAGCTTAAAGGGGTGTGGCCCCGAGGGAGCTGGTAGTTGGGCTCTGAGCATGGCCAAGGAGAAGATGGGGTGGCTATTGCAATAGTCCAGGCTTAGGCTACTGTGAAGGAAAAGCTGGTCAGAGGGTGATTCAGTGGCCAAGATGAGGCTGTTGTGAAATGAGGTAGTAGGACCAGAGGCTTGGAATGGGGAAAAGCTCTACCTATGACAGAAAAAGTCACGTGCCTAGCATCAAGCATGGACAAACAATACACCGTCCAGTCTGCCCACCTGCCCCTCCTAGTCAGCCTCTAAGAGGAGGAAGGACAGAGCCTAGCCCTGTGGAGTGGGCTGTGAGACCTGGGTTCCACCTGCAGCAGGGTCAGCCATGGGTGGCCTTGACCTAGCCCCTTCTCTTCCCTGGGCCTTGACTTAACTCAATCGTTTTCGTCGCAGAGGGTCCCCAGTGTCAGGAAGAAAGCCAGCAGCAGGATACTGCCTCTGACACCCCCAAACCTCATCCCTCACCCCAATGACAAAGCTCCCAAAAAAGTGTCGTTGGATGGAACATGATAGTGAGGAAAAAGCTTGATGCCATTGTACATGATGTCTGGGGCCCTGCGAACCTACGAGAGGAGGAAAGATCAGGAATAACTGGTATAAACTTGGTGTGAGAGAATAGAGAGGACAATTCGGGAAAACGTGATGCTGAGATAAGGTTCCCCCATACACACCTCATCCCGGGTCTAATTGGTGAAGGGCGTCACCCGGATGGCAGGGTGTGCCGCCACTGGGACTCGGGAAAGCCTCCTGGGTCAGGGTTACCACATCTCTGTAGGCCTGCTGAGCCAGGGCTGGCTGGCTGCCTCAGCCAGGCCATTCATTCCTCAGCGGTTTCCAGCTCTCTTCTTGGCTCTGGTGCAAATTCCCTACTTTCCATACGTCTAATATTCCACACCCCATGACTTTACATGGGTGCTGGGCCTAGACTTGAGCTCAGCATTTGTCCTGCCACAGATTGGGCTGGCTTTCCCCTTAAAATGCAAACAGATGCTAGGTGCCGTTGGTTCACACCTGCAATCCTAGCTGAGATCTGAGGATTCTGATTCAAAGCCATCCTGTATAGGAAAGTCTGTGAGACTCTGATCTCCAATGAGCCACCAGAAAAACTGGAAGTGGTGCTGTCCTTGAGTAAAACAGGGACAGTGCCCAGGACTGGTACATACGCGCACACACGCACATACACACACACAATATCACAATCACAATGCATACAGAGCAGAGAATACAAACAGCTCCCTAGCTGGTCACAGAAAACTAGCAGTCAGACAGCAGAGCCCCATCACATCCTTCTACTCCAGGCTGAGCCGAACTTGATCTCTAGGAAACAGTGAGAAAAGTCATGGGGTTGCCTAAATAGCTATGAGATTAATTAAATCACCAGGGTTCATAAACAATGGGAGGATTACCTTTGGAGGGGGGGGTACATTTTCCAGTAGGGGCAGGTGTACAGAGTCCCTTCATTAGATATTGGATATCATAATGATATCTCCAATGGGAAGGATAAGTGTGACAACCTTTAGGCTTCCTACTGTGGCCACTGAGCCCCAGGGTTGGTGGTCCATGGTGGGCGGAGTCACAGCCTTGAAGAAGGAGGGGAGACAGGACAGGCAGCCAGAGATGCCTTCATCCTCCCGTAACCAGACAAGAGATGAGTTTCTGATGGCCTGAAAGTTGGGAGTGGGGGGGGGGGGGAGAATGACAGCCATGCCCTTAGCTATCTAGGGCAGCTGGTCCTTGACTTCCTTCTCTCAGTACCCATTGGTGGGATGTTGGGAAAGGAGGACTAGCCTGGGAGGCTGGCGTCCTCTAGGCCTTGAAACACCTCTCACTCTGGGTGAGCATGCTTTTTCCCTCTCAGCCTCCAGTTGCTCCACTGTAAAATGGAGTCCAATTCGGGGCTGTCTGAAGAGCCCTTCAGCCTTGACGTCAGCCTGTGGTTCTGTGATTCTCTCTGCCTAGTCACCTAGAAACCAGCGGTTACTAGGATCCCAGACACGTCAGCAGCTGTTTAGTGTCTGCAGCTTCTGCACGGTCTTTTTGTCTAGAGCAAAGGACAAGAAGCCTGGGCAGCCATAAGCTGGACTGAGGAGGGAACGGAGCAAGGAAAGGAGGGTTCCCTCCTGGCTAGCCCCTCCCTTGGATTAGGAGGTGGAAAACATCCCTGGAGCTGAGTCGCCTTTAGCCCACCCCATTCTCCACAGGGCCCCTCCCCATGCCTTCCTCTTGGGTGACAAGTACTAGGGCATCTCGACTCCAGGGACCTGGGAGGGGAGATGGCATAGCTAGACTATCCTTAACCAGCAAGGCCTGGCTGGCTGTTTAGGATACAATCACACTTCATCCCAAGACTTGGTCCTGCTCTCTCCAAATCCATCCAGAACTTCCCTGAGTTCTTTGAGAAACACGTGATTCTGACGAGTTACTCATGGAGTCCACATGCTTACCTTCAGCCCTCCAAGGGCAGGTCTGACTCTTCCCCTCCCTGGCTTTCCTCACGCTGACAAGATAGGGCTGACTCCATGGTGCTGGCCTGTCCACTGACCCCCTCACTCTACTGTGTACCCTACTCTTTTTTGTTGTTGTTGTTGGTGGTGGTGGTGGTGGTTGTTAGGCTTGAATTCAAGGCCTGAGCTCTTTTGCTCAAGGGTAGTGCTCTACCACTTTGAGCCACAGAGCCACTTCAGGTTTTCTGGTGGTTAATTGGAGATAGGAGTCTCACAAAGTTTCCTACCCAGGCTGGTTTTGAACCAGGATCTTCAGATCTCAGCCTCCTGAGTAGCTAGGATTACAGGGATGAGCCACAGTGCCCAGCTTCATACCCCACTCTTGAAACCCATTCCTGCTCAGAAAAAAATGCCTTCTGAGCCATTGGTTAGGAATAAATAAGGCTGGGAGGAAGAAGGATTTTGAAGTCATACAGTCTTTAGACTTGACTCCAAGGAGGGGAAGACTACTAGATTTTAGGCTGAGAGTAGAAAGGGGCTTAGGTTTGGGTGCTGATAGCTTACACCTGTAATCTATTTAGGAGGCTGCGATCTAAAGATCACAGTGATTTAAGTCATAGAGCACCAGCCCTGAGTGATAAAGCTAAGGGACAGTGCCTACACTGAATTCAAACCCTGGTATTAGCATGAAAGAAAGAAGAAAGGAAGGAATGGGAGAAAGAGAAAAGAAAAGAAAAAAAGGAGGGGCTTTTAACAGGCAGAAGTACCCTGCTTTGGGAATGAGAGGTAGATAGAATTTTGGAAATAGCATCATGGACTTAGAAGATCTTTATAATAAAGGCCCAGAGCATTCCTATGCAAGGTGCATGTGTGCGTGTGCACGTGTGTGTGTTGGGAGGCTGGAGATACATCATCTCCTTGGGTTTCTCCCTACTCCTGGTTTCTGCCTCCGTACTCTGGGGAAGAGGAGAGGTTTGCAGGACCCGCCCAGCCCCTCCTGACCTAGGAGACACGCCTGCTAGGTCATCATCCCTCCTTGTCCCCACTCCAGCTTGAGGACAGACAGGCTGGGGGCGGGGGACTTGGGACCCATAGTATTCCCCACGGCCACTCCAGAGCTCCTTCTGACCCCGATCTCTCTCCTCTTCTCCCCAGGCCCAGGGCTCCACATGGACATTTGCACCTGCCCAGCACAGCAGCTCCCCAAGACGGGACCCCCCCAGGTAACAGCCTCCCCTCTGGGTCACGCGGGGGGTGGGGGTGGGGGGGGAACCTGCAGGGCCAGGCTGGAGGGCAGATCTCTGGGTTTTTGGGTGGTGATGCCCAAGCCCATCCTGGCCTTCCAGAAGCGGGGTGGTCGGTACTGATGCCATATGCATGCAGCAGAGCACCCCGAGAAAGCAGAGGGGGACGACACTGTGACCCACCCTCCCCTTCCTTCTGCCACTTGGAGACCCCAGGTCCCCGCGTGCGTTCGATGGAACTGAGAAGCGATGGCGATCGCCCGCGGGGGTCCCCGTGGCACGTGGGGTGGGGAGGAGGCAGAGTTTGGGGCGTCCCTTCTGGAGGAGAGCCCCGGGAGCCAGGTGCGGGTGGACAGCCAGGATCTGGGTTCGATTCCCCACGTCCCACACCCTTGGGGGTGCAAACTCACCTTCGACTTCTCTTGTGCCCGGCCCGGCGGGACGAAGCCGGCCAGGAGCAGGGAGAGAAGGCAGGAGGCTCGGAAGAACCGGGCCATGGCGGGCTGAGCGCGACCCGGGCTGGCTGCTGCCGTGGACGCGGTCGGATCCCAGGCCAGCGTCCGTCTGAGGTGTCCCGGGCTCCCAGCCACCTTTCAAGCCCTCGGCGATGACCAATCCGCAGCCGGGCCGGGGCCGGCGTAGCCAATCGCAGGGCGGCTAGGATTTCAGGGGCTTAGTCGGGCCCGCCCCCTCGTCCTCCCCTTCCCCAGTCCCGGGCGACGGTGACATCAGCAAGTCTGGCCAGAGACAAGGGAGTCCGGCCTCTCCTCGATGGGCACAGCCTGGCCCAAGCCCAGTCAGAGCCACGGTGGGGGGCGGGGGCTAACTGGCCCCCCAGAAACTGAGAAGGCTCAGCTCTGGAAGGCAGTTCCTAACCCTAGGCGTTAAAAGCATCCACCTGTGGGCCTGGCCCTGGATTTGAATATTTACATTTCCAGCAAGATTTGAACTTAGACCTCCAGGAAGCTTAGGAAGCAAAGTGTGGGGCGCTGGAGTTTGGAATGAATCCTTCCTCCCTAGCTAGGAGGCATGGGGACACCTCAGCTAGATAACATTTATTCCTGTGTCCGTCTCTCTTTCCCTCTCTCCTAATTGACATATAAAATTTATATGTTTATGGGACACAGATCAGGAGGATTGCTGTTGGAGATAAGCAAAAAAAAAAAAAAAAAAACACCCCAAAGTTAGGAAGATTCCATCTCCACAAATCATTCATCTGTAATTCCAGACACATGGAAAACATAGGAAAATTGCGATTCGAGGCTGGCCTGGGACAAAAAAAATACAAAACCCTATCCAAAATAATAATAGGAATAAGTAATAATAACTAATCACAAGTCAAGTAGTAAAGTACCTGCCTACCAAGTGTGAGGATCTCAGTTCAAACTCCCGTAACACTCAAAAAAGAAACAAACCAGAACACCCTGAATGCTTACCTAGACAGTCTTTTTTTTTTTTTTGGCCAGTCCTGGGCCTTGGACTCAGGGCCTGAGCACTGTCCCTGGCTTCCTTTTGCTCAAGGCTAGCACTCTGCCACTTGAGCCACAGCGCCGCTTCTGGCCGTTTTCTGTATATGTGGTGCTGGGGAACCGAACCTAGGGCCTCGTGTATCCGAGGCAGGCACTCTTGCCACTAGGCTATATCCCCAGCCCCTTACCTAGACAGTCTTGAACACATTGCTTTCCCCTCTCTGTGCCTCAGTTTCCCCACCTGGCTGATGATGGGATTGGTTAACGATCTCTAAGACCCTTCTGGCTCTCATTGGATGGTGTGCTTTTAAGTGATGGACTTAGCCCAGGACTCTTTGGAGGCTCAGGAGCAGTACTTGGCCCAGGGCTTAGTACACAGCAGGTGTTTAAATGTTTGGCATAGGTCTGGGGATATAGCCTAGTGGCAAGAGTGCCTGCCTCGGATACACGAGGCCCTAGGTTCAATTCCCCAGCACCACATATACAGAAAACGGCCAGAAGCGGCGCTGTGGCTCAAGTGGCAGAGTGCTAGCCTTGAGCGGGAAGAAGCCAGGGACAGTGCTCAGGCCCTGAGTCCAAGGCCCAGGACTGGCCAAAAAAAAAAAAAAAAAAAAATGTTTGGCATAATTAATCACTACATTGGTTTCTGCTCGGAAATACTGACCAGCCAGGCCAGCTGTAGGTGTGGGCTGTCCAGGCACACTTGTGTCCACAGACAGGGAAGCAGAACTTGTGACTAGGCAGCTGGTATGAACCCCACCCCCACCCCACAGTCATCGGGGGCTGGGAGGGTGGGGGGAGGGAGAGGCAGAGGCAGAGAATCTGCTTTTAAATATCCTTCCAAGTATATTCCAGGGGTAGCCTGCCTGACTTCAGGCTTAGTGATATGATCCCTAGGACGAGGTACCCTCTAGAAATCTCTTCTGACTTGAGACACTGTGTCTTTATTATAACTCAGGAAAGCAGGGTCCACATGGATTCATGAAAGATCTGTTCCCATTCTTCACAAAGTTTCCCCTTCCTCAGACCACAGCACACTGACGTGGAGGAAACCTCAGAGTCTTTATATGCACAAGGCAGAGACAGGACTGACCCAAACTATGTGCTCCACAAATATTTACACCACAATTTAGGGAAACTTGGAGACAGACAACAATTTGCTCAAGTTCCCACAACAAACTGGCGGTGAAAAAGAGACCAGAATCCCAGGTCTTTAGACGCCAGTCTGCAGTTTTTCTCTATATTCTGTTTCTTTTGAGGTTCATAGTTACCCAAAGGCACAAACATCTACGTATGGAGTTTGTCAGAAATCCATTGTTGATAAGCATCTGTAGGCAACAGGTTACCCTCCAAGTTTGTGCCTAGTAACGTGTCAAGCCCCCTGAGGGATGTCAAAATTTTCTAGAACGTGTAGCCCTTCTTCTCAAAAGGGGTATGCAAACAGGGTTGCTCGTGGCTCACACTTGTAATCCTTGCTGCTCTAGAACCAAGGATCTCATTTCTAAGCCAGCTCAGGCAAAAAAGTCCATGAGACTCTTTATCTCCAGTAACCACCAAAAAGCTAAAAGCAGAGCTAAAAGTGGCGCAGTGCCAGTCTTTTTTGTTTGTTTGTAGGTCATGAGGCTTGAACTCTGCGCATGGGCGCTGTCCCTGAGCTCTTCAGCTTAAAGCTAGTACTCTATCCCTTTGAGCCATAGCACCATTTCTGGTTCTCTGGTGGTTCATTGGAGACAAGAGTCTCACAGACTTTCCAGCCTGGGCTGGCTTTGAACCATGATCCTCAGATCTCTGCCTCCTGAGTAGCTAGGATTACAGGCATGAGCCAGAGGCACTTGGCACAGAGTGCCGGTCTTGAATGAGGGGGGGGGGAGAAAGCCAGACAAATGTAAGAGGTACTAAGTTCAAGCCCCAGTCAGTACTGGCACACAAAAAGGGGAATTAGGCATCAGGTGAGGCACCTTAGGTGGGCCGGCACCTGAGGGGGAGTACCGCTTCTTTGGTCTTGAGGGACTTTCTCTGGAGGAGAAAGAAGGAACAGAGCTCTGAGGCGCTGCTGCCCCTGGATTTCTTTTTTAATTTGTTTTGTTTTTGTTGCCAGCCCTGGACTTGAACTCAGGGTCTGAGCACTGTCCCTGGCTTCTTTTTGCTCAAGGCTAGCACTCTGCCACTTGAGCCACAGCGCCCCTTCTGGCTGTTTTCTATATATGTGGTGCTGAGGAATCGAACCCAGGGCTTCATGTATATGAGGCAAGCACTTTACCACTAGGCCATATTCCCAGCCCCCTACCCCTGGATTTCTCTGCCGCCGTAGACAAGTCACTTTCCCTCTGTGGATCTCAGCCCATCTGTTACACAAGGGGCTTTAACAAGCCTTCCAATGTGGGCTCTGTGGCTTTTCCATTCCCAGAGTCTAAGGAAAGCTATGATGCAGGAAATTCAGACGTCCTGACACCATGGCAGTGGGCTTGGGGCTTGGGAGAGCATGCCAGGCCTTGGCGAGGGCCTCGTGTGCAGTCCACTCTTGGGGAACCACGTGCCAACAAGTATGAAGATGAGAATAAAAACAGTACTATCCGGCCTGAATCTGGAGCTCGAACTCAGAGCCTTGGCCCTTGCTTAGCTATTTGGCTCACAGCAGGTGCTTTACTACTTGAGCCACACCTCCACCGCTGGCTTCTTGCTGGTTAATTGGAGACAAGAGGGATTTCTCTGCTGGAGCTGGCTTTGAACCACAATCCTCAGCCTCCTGAGTAGCTAGGATTACAGGCGTGAGCCACCAGTCCTGGCACGCACAGTCTTTTCATCAGCAGTCTTTTTCAGTACATTTGGTTCATTTGTTCCCCGGAGATGAATGTTTTGAAAGATGTTGTTCACCACCAGGCAGCTGCTAATTGCTCTCAGGTTAAAGTTCAAATTCCTTAATGCTTCCCAGAGTGCCCGCCCACCGAGCGTCCCCACTTCCCCCATTCGGTCTGCGCTTTCCCTACTCTCTCTCAGCACCCCGGGTGGCAGTCCTTCCAGCTCTTTCTGCCTGACACTCTGATCTTTTTTTCCAGTCCTTTCCTGAAGCTGTCTGCTAATGTCACAGGCACTGTCCCTTAGCCTTTTCTCTGCCTTTGAACCACACTTCTCAAATCCCGGCCTCCTGAGTAGCTAGGATTCCAGGCATGGGCCACAGGAGCTCAACTTTGCTTTTTTAACTTTTTTTTTTTTTTTTTTTTTGGCCAGTCCTGGGCCTTGGACTCAGGGCCTGAGCACTGTCCCTGGCTTCTTTTTGCTCAAGGCTAGCACTCTGCCACTTGAGCCATAGCGCTACTTCTGGCCGTTTTCTATGTATGTGGTTCTGGGGAATCGAACCCAGGGCTTCATGTATACAAGGCAAGCACTCTTGCCACTAGGCCATATTCCCAGCCCCGCTTTTTTAACTTTTAAACAACTTTATTGGGATACAGTTCATATCGTTGAAAATGCTCAATTCAGTTGTTCTATTTCATTCACGATACGTTCAACCCTTACCAATTTTTGACTTTTTTTGTGGGTTTTGTTTGTTTGTTTTGTGTTTTAGAAATCAAATCTGTCATTTAGCTATTTTTTTTTCCTTTTTTGTTTGCCTGAACACAGGGCCTGGGTGCTGTCCATGAGGTCTTATGCTGAAGGTTAGCACTCTGCCGCTTTGAGCCACAGCTCCACTTCTAGTTTTCTGGTGCTTAATTGGAGATAAGAGTCTCGTGGTCTTTTCTCTCCAGGCTGGCATTGAACCACAATGCTCAAATCTCAGCCTCTTGAGTAGCTAGGATTACAGGTGTGAGCCACCAGTGCCAGTTTTACCCTTTAACTATTATCTCCCATAACACACACACACACACACACACACACACACACACACACACACACACACACATTTTAGGGCACATTGAGCTAGACACCAGAAAAGTTTATTAGTAAAGCAAAGGAAAGATAGAAAGATAATACTCAAGGGCTAGGACTGTGGCTCAGTAATAGAGTACTTGCCTAGCTTGCATGAATCCCTGGGTTCAATTCCTCAGCGCCACATACACAGAAAAAGCCAGAAGTGGTGCTGTGACTCAAGTGGTAGAGTGCTAGCATTGAGCAAAAGAAGCTCAAAGATAGTAGTGTCCAGACCCTGAGTTTAAGGCCCAGGACTGGCAAAAAAAAAAAAATATAGCACAAAAACCCATTCAAGGGTGCAGGCACATCTGAAAGTAGGTGCAATGGTCTATCATGGTGAAAAAGTCGGTTGGAATTTGGCTCAAATTCACCTGAGGATACATGCTGACCTTTTTTTTTTGCCAGTCCTGGGGCTTGAACTCAGGGCCTGAGCACTGTCCCTGGCTTCTTTTTGCTCAAGGCTAGCACTCTACCACTTGAGCCACAGCACCACTTCTGGCTTTTTCTGTGTATGTGGTACTGAGGAATCAAACCCAGGGCCTCATGCATGCTAGGCAAGCACTCTACCACTAAGCCACATTCCCAGCCCACATGCTGACCTTTGATCTAGCACCTGATATGTGTAATCATTCTTGCTGTTATGTTGTTTTATCAGCTGGGCCCAGAGATAGCAAGGTTAGTTTGCTCATAAATGTTTGAGCATCCTTTCCAGGGATGGAGAGCTTTTGACCTACAGACAGTTAAAAGGCCAAATGAGGTGCCAAAATCATTTGGTAATTACAGGCCAAACAAGCAGTGCTTCTCGTGGGGGCCATCCCAGCCTTCTTCCTGTATCGATTATTTTGTTTGGTTTTTGTTTTATTTGCCAGTCCTGGGGCTTGAACTCAGGGCCTGAGCACTGTCCCTGGCTTCTTTTTGCTCAAGGCTAGCACTCTGCCACTTGAGCCACAGCGCCACTCCCGGCTTTTTCTATATATGTGGTACTGAGGAATCAAACCCAGGGCTTCATGTATACAAGAGGAGCACTTTCCCATTAGGCCATATTCCCAGCCCCTGTATCGATTATTTTGTGTAACCTGAGAATGTGATAAATACGCAATGGCCCATGGCAGAAAACTGTTTCCCACTTCTGTGTGGCCACTGCCAGGTGCCCCATTCAAGACAGGCATCCATCCTTAAGATAAATATTTACCTTTGTAAATACTTCTTTTTGTGCCCTGAGGAGTCATTTTCCCAAGAGTTTGTTGGGATTTTTGGGTTTCCAGGATACCTATATTACAGTTTTGGGTTTTTTTGTGTCAGTCCCGGGGCTTGAACTCAGGGCACTGTCCCTAAGCCTCTTTTGTTCAAGGTTGGCACTCTACCACGTAATCCACAGTTCTACTTCTGACTCTTTTGGAAGTTTACTGGAGATAAGAGTCTTACACACTTTCCTGCCTAGGTTGGCTTCGAACTTTAATCCTCAGATCTCAGCCTCCTGAGTAGCTAGGATGACAGGCTTGAGCCATCAGCTAACCCAGCACAAGCTAGTTTTATTTTTATTTTTTTATTTTTTGCCAGTCCTGGGGCTTGATGACTCAGGGCCTGAGCACTTTCCCTGGCTTCCTTTTGCTCAAGGCTAGCACTCTGCCACTTGAGCCACAGCGCCACTTCTGGCCGTTTTCTGTATATGTGGTGCTGGGGAATCGAACCCAGGGCCTCATGTATACGAGGCAAGCTCTCTTGCCACTAGGCCATATCCCCAGCCCCCACAAGCTAGTTTTAATTCCAAGCCTTGAGCATGCTTTTCTGCATCCCTGAGCACTTTTTACAGAGGCACCTCTGTGCTTTTTTTTTTTTTTTTTTAATGCTCTTGTTTTGAGACATTTGCAGGGAGCTCGGTGCCTACCTTTCTGCCTGATGGATGAACAGGAACTGCACAAGACAACAGAAGGCTTTAAAAAAAAAATGCCGACGCATCTTGTCTTCAAGAAAGACAGAACAAGAAAGGCAATGGAAGCCAGAACCAGGAACAGCAGCCTCTACCACTGCTGAGTAAGATTTTGCTTCTGGGGTCAATAGTAGGTCAGCCATTCCAACAGATGCATCCACAGGAAGGCAGCAGAATAGAAGCTCTCCCTCACCCCCCACCCCCCTCCCCGCCCCATCACTTGGGTGCCAACTTCAAACAGTGGCCCTGTTTTGTAATCAGAAAGGGATTGCAGAACCCAGGTGGGGCCTTGGAGCTTCTGGTTTCCTGAACAACTGGCAGAGCCGATCTCAGCCAGGAAGCAGGGAGTCAGTCCATCAAGAGGAGAGTGGGTGAGCTGAGATTTTTACATGAGACTAGTGCTTTCCACATTCTGAATATGTTTTTTTCCCTCCCTATCTATGGAACAAGAAGTTGGACATGTCAGTGTCTTAAGTACCAAGATTTAAGATAACAAGAGGACTATCTAACACTCATTGGCTTATACATAACCGAGGACTATCTAATAGTCACTCAATGGCTTATACATCCCAGGAGCTAACATTGATTTTGTGAACCTTTTTTTTCCCCATCCTGGGGCTTGAACTCAAGGCCTGAGCACTGTCCCTGACTTCTTTTTGCTCAACACTTGAGCCACAGCACCACTTCCGGCTTTTTCTATATATGTAGCGCTGAGGAATTGAACCCAGGGCTTCATGCATGCTAGGCAAGCACTCTACTGCTAAGCCATATTCCCAGCCCCTTTGTGAATTTTTTTGGGGGGATACTGGTACTAGGATTTGAACTCAGGGCCTGGAGGCTGTCCCTGAGCTCTTTTACTCAAGGCTAGTGCTCTACCACTTGAGCCACAGCTCCACTTCCAGATTTGGGGTGGTTAATTGGAGATGATAAGAGTCATACAGATCTTCCTTCCCAGGCTGGCTTTGAACCATGATCCTCAGATCTCAGCCTCCTGAGTAGCTAGGATGACAGGTGTGAGCCACCAGCCCTTAGCAATTGGTGAACTTGTTGAAAAACCTCTTTCACCTTATGTGATGGTTACCAGTATGATACCTATTTCACAGAAGAAACAGCAAACATGTAGAGATGGTTAGGTAACTTGGCAGAAGGTTATGAAATTGGTAAGAGGCAGAACCAGGATTCTGACCCAGACATGTGGTCTTTAGATCCCTTGCTCTCAGCTTGTGCCATCCGGCATGGCAGCCCCTATGCCGTGTGGGCCTTCTGGACGCTTTGCAATGTGGCTAAGCCAAAGCGATAATGTGCTGGGAGTGTAAAACGCACACTAGTTTTTGAAGAGTCAGTGTGACCAAAAAAGAAAAAGTGTAAATGTCCTAGTAATATTTTTATTATTAATTACATGTTCAAGTGATGATTTTTAAATATATTGAATTAAAGAAGCTATATGCTTAAATTTAATTTCTCCTGTAAGGTGTAATATGTGCACCTGTAATCCTGATACTCAGGAGGCTGAGGTAGGAGGATCACGAGTTCCAGGCCAGCCTGGGAAACTCAATGTGATCTTATCTCCAAATGAGAAGATGAAAAGGGAAGTTGTAGCTCAGTGATAGAACACTGGCCTGGCATACAAGGCTTTGGATCCAATTCTCAGTGACACATTCACATACAAATAGTCACCTATTTCTTTTCACTTTTTAAAATGGGGCTCCTAGGTGAATTTAAATTACGTGTGTGACTCATATGTTTATTGGGCAGGGCTGGTTTCAGCCGTGAATCCATAAGAGGTTGATGCCGAGTTAGGGCTGACTCGGTGAAAGTGAGTCTTATCTCCCATTGGGAGTCCCCAAAGACCACCTTTAACTTCAGCGATTTGCTCCAAGGACTCACAGAACATAGCACATAATTCCTCTAAGACAACTTTTGGCAATAAAAAGTGACAGACTCTGCAAAAGAACAGGATGCACGGGACAGAGTCCAGAGAAAAGCAGACATAAGCTTCTGAAAGTCCTCTCGCAGTTGACTCACACAGAGGTGCTTAATTCCTCTAGCTACAAAGTGTTGCCCTGTGTATGAAAGACTGTCTGGGACCAGAAAGGCTCCTTAGAGACTCAGTGTCCAGAATTGTTATTAGGGCCACATACCAGAGTTTTCAGTCTCAGAACATGGAGGTATTTATATGTTGTTAGAACCCGACATATGTCCCCTCTCCCCATTCTTAGTGGTCTCTGCCAACTACATCCTTTCTAGGTTCTGGTTCAGCAGGGAGACCATGGTGTTGTCATAGTAACTGGCAACCATCACAAATGGTCACTCAGTGGCAAGCAAGCTTCAGCAGACTTCCTGTGGTTACCAACCAATATACAAACACAGTGTGGACCCCAGAGATGTGACTGCTGGCATGCAGCCAAGTCAGGCCCACATCTTTCTTACTCCTTCCCCAACTCAGAGGGCTCATGTCATGCTTGAGAAAGTTCTAGACAGTATCTAATGTCCTCACTCTATCTCAATATGTTCCTTAGACAAGTCCCTTCTTCTTACTAAGCGTGGATTCCCCCAAGCTGTGAAATGAAGAAACCAGGAGCTTTATCCATGCCCGTGCATCCACAGTGCACAGTTTCTCATGAGCTGACCCAGGAGAGGCATCGCAGAAGACTGGTTAATTGGAGGTAAGAGTCTCACAGACTTTCCTGCCCAGGTGGGCTTCAAACTGTGATCCTCAGATCTCAGCCTCCTGTGTAACTAGGATTACAGGCATGAGTCCCAGTGGCTGGCTGGGAATCTCAGATTTCATCCTTTGTCTTTTTTTTGTTGGTGGTAGTGGTGTTCATGGGGCTTGAACTCAGGGCCTGAGTGCTGACCCTGTGTGGCTTTTACTCAAGGCTAGCGCTCTACCACTTGAGCCACAACTCTCCTTCTGGTTTTTTTTTGTTTTTTGTTTTTTGTTTTTTTTTGCCAGTCCTGGGCCTTGGACTCAGGGCCTGAGCACTGTCCCTGGCTTCTTCCCACTCAAGGCTAGCACTCTGCCACTTGAGCCACAGCGCCGCTTCTGGCCGTTTTCTGTATATGTGGTGCTGGGGAATCGAACCTAGGGCCTCGTGTATCCGAGGCAGGCACTCTTGCCACTAGGCTATATCCCCAGCCCTCCTTCTGGTTTTTGAGTGATTAATTGGAGATAAGAGTCTCACAGGGACTTTTCTGCTTGAGCTGGCTTTGAACTGCCATCCTTAGATCTTAGCCTCTTGAGTAGCTAGGATTACAGGCATGAGCCACCAGCATCTAGCAGTGCTAGACATTTCTGAATACGGCTTTCAGGGAGGGCCCCTTGTCACTGCCCTTTTACAAAGGAGGAAACTGAGGCTCATCTATAAATGACTTGTCCGGAGTTATGGGGTGTGTCTGTGGGACAATGTGTCTCATTCCCTACAGAAGCAACCGGAGAGCAGAGAGGGGAAGGAGGAGAGCCACAGGGGGAGGAAAGTGAAGGAAGAGAATCAGGGCCCTTGGCAGTCCCCCCCCCCCCCCCCCCCCCCCCCCGCCCTGCCGAGAATGGACCCAGAGTTTGTTCTCTGAGCCCAGAAGGCTTGCTGGAGGTATGCTTACACGAAATCTCCACCTCCACCAGCAGCGTGACCTTCCGGTCTGCTGCTCCTGCCCCCGTGACTGCCTCCGGCTATAAACAACCTGTTCATTAACCCCAGGAAACTGGCTGCCTTTCCACTTTGCTTTATCTGCTGGGTTGGGCAAATTTGGGAGAGCTGGGGGGGTGCCTGGCCAAGAATTTCCCAGGCTAGGAGTACTGGCTGCCAGGAACCCATGATCCTTAAAGGGCTGGACTACAGAGGGTCACAAAGAGCATGCATTCTGCCCGCTCCTCACTCTTTGCCACCCAGCTCAGGACTGCATTACAGGCAGTCAGTTAAATTGACTCATCGCATTATTTACACTAATGGCCCCTGTCATTAGAGCCCGGTGGTGAAATCAAACAAAATAATGATGGTAAAAACTGAACTGGTACACGCTTGAAAAATCATTTCCTAATTCAGCCCATTATTTCCTCCACCCCATAGTCAATCACTGGAGACAAATTCCCCCACACAATCATCCATCCATGTTTTTCCACCGTTGACCAGTTGGTGTGACCTTAGGTCAGTCAGCTACACCAAGTCTCAGCTGTGAAATGAGGGTTCTGATGCTCCCCACCTGGGGTTGCTGGGAAATTACTTAGCTACTTTCTATAATGAGCACAGGGCTTGGCACCTCTGTGAGCCCGCTCAGTGTTAGCTACATGTACGCTGGGCATCCCTTGAGAAATTCCAGGAAAGATCACTATGGAGCTGGGTGCTAGGGGCCCTCTCCTGTAATCCTAGCAACTCAGGAGGCTGGGATCTGAAGATCAAAGTTCCAAGCCAGCCCAGGTAGAAAAGCCTGTGAGCTTATCTCCAATTAAGCACCAAAAAGCTGGAAGTGGAGGTGTGGCTTAAGTGTTATAGCACCAGCCTTGAGCGAAAAGTCAAGGGAGAGCCGGAGCCCTTGAGTTGAAACTTCAGTCTAGCACGTTCACACACACACACACACACACACACACACACACACACACACACATAATCACTACAGACAGAAGAAAGCACCAGTTCTCCCAATACAACATAAAGGGTCATGACTAACACTTGTGTAACAAAAGATAGATTCCACTTGGGTGCTGGTGACTTACTCTTGTAATCCTAAGTATTCAATGGGCTGAGATCTCTGAGGACCATGGTTCAAAGCAGCCCAGTCCATGAGACTCTTAGCTCCAGTCAACCACCAGAAAACCGGAAGTGGAGCTGTGGCTCAAAATGGTACGGTATTAGTCTTGAGCAAAAAGAGGTCAGGGACAGCGCCCAGGTCCTGAGTTCAAGCCCTAGTATACACACACACACACACACACACACACACACACACACACACACACACGTGGCCTAGAGCCAGGTGTGGCGGCACATGTTTATAATCCCAATACTCAAGAGGCAGGAGAATCAGGAGTTGGAGACCAGCCTAGACTGTACAGTGCGTGGCAAGACAGAGAAGGAGAAAGAGAGAGGAAGAGGTAGAAAGAGAAATAGAGAGGGGCTGGGGATTTAGCCCAGCGGAAGCACGCCTGCCTGGCGAGCACAAGGCCCCGAGTTCGGTCCTCAGCTCTGGAAAAAAACAAAACCCACAAAACTATAAAAGAGAAATAGAGAGAAAAGAGGGGGAGAGAATGAGAGACTTAGAATGGGATTTATGTTTTGAATGGGGTGAAAAAGGCCGTGTTTGCTGGCGCTGGGCTAGGAGGACATGAGTATTCTGGGCAGCCTGCAGGAGTGGAGTGGAATGAAGCCACTGAGAAACCACTGTGGGTTTCTGGGAAGCGAAGGGCATGTCCAAACACAGGATCTGGATGAGAAGTCTTCGGGTATTTACAACTCAGGAAAGAACAGAGCAAACGCCGTCTCGTTCCAAGGCAGGTGGTGGGACCTAGGACTCGGGACGTCTCAAGGACACAGGAGCCCGTGGCTGTAATGGAAAAGTGTTGACAGCAAGCAGAGCTCACAGGACACATCCTGCTGGGGCTGTCTCTGCAGGATTGCTGAGTGCCACCAGGCTCCTCCCCCTGCCTTATGGTCTAGAAACTTCTCCCGGAATTCCCTGATTCCCTACCCACAATCTTAGGCTATGTCTTCATCTCTTCCATCTTTTTCTTAATGCCATTGAATCTGTCTTTAAAAAAAAAAAAAAAGAAGAAGTTGGAGAGCTGGATGAGGGATGGCTTAGGCCTGTAATCCTAGCTACTCAGAAGCCTGAGATGAAATGGTTTTTTTGGTTTTGGTTTTGGGCCAGTCCTGGGCCTTGAACTCAGCCTGAGTACTGTTCCTGAGTTGTTGGTTTTTTTTTTTTCCTCAATGCTCTACTACTTGTGCTACAGTGCCATTTCCAGGTTTATAATAATTAATTGGAGATAAAAAGGTTTCATGGACTTTCCTGCCCGGGCTGCCTTTGAACTGTGATCCTCAGATCTCATCCTCCTGAGTAGCTAGGATTACGGGCCTGAGACACTAGTCCTCAACTCTTGTGAGATTCTTGTCTCCAAGTAACTACCAAAAAAGCCAGAAGTGGGAGCTATGGCTCAAGTGGTAGAGCCACAAATGCTCGGGGACAGTTCCTACGCCTTGAGTTCGGGTCCTAGGATACATTCCTCCCCCGCCCCCCCCTCCCCGCCCACACACATATAGTTGGAGAGGTGGGGAAATGGCAGGACTAGGGGTTGAAATTCAGGGCCTTGTGCTTGCTAGGCAGGCTCCATATCACTCAGCCACACCTCAAGAAGTTTGAGAATTTTTATTCACATAAGCAATGTATCTTTCCACTCTAATAAAATTAAAACTATGGGAAGCACAGCTAAAATCCCGTTTAGCCCATTCTATGCTCTGTTTGTGTCATGAGTCCTTTCCTCTAGCACAACTAGCAATGTGTTTGACACAGCATGTTTAGTCTTTCTAGAGTTTTCTCTATGCCTACATATTTCATTTAAAATATACATACTATGCTTGGCTTTTTTCCTCTTTTTTGCATAAGTATTATTATACATAATAATCATGTTACAATCTGCTTTTCTCACTCAATTCTTTTTTTGGGAGATCTGACCATGTCAGTCCCTTTAATCTACCTGGTTTGTAAGCACTGCAGGTGGATGGTTTGTGGTTTATTTACCTGCTCCTCCCCTCATTCATCCCTCATATGCTTTCTTGACTGTAGAATGAAGGGCAGGTTAGAGGACTTGAATCCTTCGGGTAAATGACAAGTGGCTCTTCTCCCTGGGTCATTTCTCCTGATTCTCCAGGTCTAAAGCACCAACTTCCTATTTTTAATTCTGCCCTGAGTATCTCCATCCACATATCCTTTGCTTCTTCCATCTCGGGTGAGAAAAGTGAATTCATGCCAGGCTTTGGGGGCTCATGCTTGTCATCCTAGCTACTCAGGAGGCTGAGATCTGAGGATTAAGCTTCAAAGCTAGTCTGGTCAAGAAAGCCCAAAAAGTTGGAAGAACACAAGCCTTGCACACAAAAGCTCAGGGACAGTGCCAAGGTCTGAGTTTAAGCCCCAGGATGGGCATAAAAAAAAAAAAAGAAAGAAAGAAAGAAAAGAAAAGTAAATTCACTTCCCTACTGCCCCAGCCCCTCTACTGGTCAAACATTCTTCCAGTTGCCCAAACATAGAGGCATAATGAGAGCTGTCTGCTCTCCCTTCTCTACCAACTGACGAGGTGTCAGCTTGTGGATTTTATCTCTGTAATGTCTTTCGGTTTTCATTCCTTCCCTTGTTGTCTTTGGCTGGGATTATTTTAATAACCCCCTAACCGGTGTCCTTGTTCCCTTACACAATGCACCAAATTAATCCTTGTAAAGTACCCATGATGTCATTTGCTTTGGCTGCTTCTATCTTGTAAACAAAGTAAGAGGTAAAATCTCTATGGCTGGCTGGTTCAAGTTTTCTCCCTCTGGTCTTTGTGTCTTCAGCTCCCATCTCCCCCTCCAACTGACCCCTTGCCATTCCTCAGAGTGCCTGTATTTCTAGCCTCCTGGGCTTTTTTCCTGTTGTCCTTCCTGAGAAGTCTTTTCTTTTCTTTTTTTTTGCCAGTCCTGAGGCTTGGACGCAGGGCCTGAGCACTGTCCCTGGCTTCTTTTTGCTCAAGGGTAGCACTCTGCCACTTGAGCCACAGCGGCCCTTCTGGCGGTTTTCTATATATGTGGTGCTGAGGAATCGAACCCAGGGCTTCATGTATACGAGGGGAGCACTCTTGCCACTAGGCCATATTCCCAGCCCCCTGAGAAGTCTTTTCTTAGCCCTGTCTTTGAAAGTCTCCAACCCTTTGTGGGCCTAGCAAATCCACATTAATGTGTGGTTCTCGTTGTTTTGTCACAGGTAGCTAGCTTTGTAACCACTCTGACCATCAGCTTTGTTTCCTCTGTAGAAATGACCCAGGAGCCAGGCCCTGGTGGCTCAGGCCTGTAATCCCAGCTGTGCAGGAGGCTGAGATCTTAAGATCTCACTTCCAAACCAGCCCAGTCAGGAAAGCCTGTGAGACTCTTATCTCCAGTGAACCACCAAAAGGCTTGAAAGTACAGCTGTGACTCAAGTGGTAGAGCGCTGCTAGTCTTGCTCACAAAAGCTCAGAGACAGCTCCCCAACCCTGAGTTCAAGCTCCAGGACCAGTTTTACAAACAAATGGGGAAAAAAAATGGCACAGGACTTTCCAGGTCTGTGGAGAGCTATAATGAGATATTCATATAAAGGGCTTATTTAGTGTTTATTCCCATAGGGTAAACACTAAATGTACCTCAACTCTGGTTATCTCCCCTCTCTCCAGAGCCATGCCCAGCCTCCCTGACAAAGTGAGTTTCCCGCCCCCCCTGGGCCTCATCCTTTATTATGGTGTTTGTCATTCAGCTACCTGTGTAAAAGCTTGATCATCTGGGAAGGGCAGGGTCCTCTCATTTACTTCTGTGTGCTTCCTATTATTCCCCACACAGGGCCTAGAGCTGGACTGAATGCCATCAAACATACTGCTGCGAGCTTACCCAGAGTCTGTGAAGATAGGAGACCAGTCATGGGAAAGGAGGATTGTTGGAGAATTAAAGTCTCCAGCCAGTGGAAAAATTTAGCCCCGGCACGGTTACTCTGATGCCTCATTAGCACACTAATAGGCCCTTGGGAACACATTCCCAGTAAGGAGTTTCTGGTGTTTGTGGGCCAAAGGAAGCCACCAGTTGTTGTGAGAATCTCCTTTTTCCCCCTACTTAGCAAGTCTCCCTGAGGAGACTTGCTAGACCAGCTGCCTTTAGTGTTAGATTCTCTCTGTAAGCAGGAAAGTCTCCTCACTAGATTCTCACTGTAAACAGGAAAGTCTCCTCACTAGATTCTCACTGTAAACAGGAAAGTCTCCTCACTGTTATTTCACAAGTATTTGGAGAAGTCAAGATTGATGTTATCTAGCCTTAAGGAGATAGTAGCTAGGAGATAATTATAGTTCTACCTCGGTTGTATACAGTTCCTTGTTTTGATATCAATAATCTTTGTAGTTACTACCTCCTGTAATTAGAAAGGCATTTGTATCAAGTTCCTGCCCTCACAGTAGGAAATTTCCTCCACTTCTGTGTTTGAGACAAATGTCATGCTGTATTGATCTTTTACCCTGTAATTGTAATATTGGTTTCTAACCCTATATAAACCCTGGCCCTCTTGGAATAAAGTATGCATTGGTTCACTCGCCTTGCATCCCCCGTGTCCTGATTTCGACTGCAGTTACCCAGGTTCAACAGAGGATGGCTTGCATTACACCTTGGCACCTCCTAGTGGGCCAGTGGGTAAGAGTCTGTGCCCTCCTGTGGACTAGGGTAGGCTTGAGTACCAGAACCTACCTTCCTTCCTCTCTCTCTCTCTCTCTCTCTCTTTCTCCCCCCCTCTCTTTTTTTTTTTTTTTGGCCAGTCCTGGGCCTCGGACTCAGGGCCTGAGCACTGTCCCTGGCTTCTTCCCGCTCAAGGCTAGCACTCTGCCACTTGAGTCACAGCGCCCCTTCTGGCCGTTTTCTGTATATGTGGTGCTGGGGAATCGAACCTAGGGCCTCGTGTATCCGAGGCAGGCACTCTTGCCACTAGGCTATATCCCCAGCCCCCCCCCCTCTCTTTTTTGGTCAGTTGTGGGACTTGAACTCAGGGCTTGGACGCTGTCCCTGAGCTTTTTCCCTCAAGGCTAGCACTCTACCGTTTTGAGCCACAGCTCCACTTCCAGGTTTCTGGTGGTTAAGTGGAGACAAGAGTCTCTTAGACTTTCCTACTGAAGTGCCAGACTTTGAAGTCAGGCCCCACTTTACCACGTGAACCCCACTTTACCACGTGAACCCCACTTTACCACATGAACCCCACTTTACCATGCAAATCTGAGATAAGCAGGCCCTGTGAGCAAACCCAGGACAAGCCCATTAGGGCCCAGCCAGTCAAGAACTCTAACCACTGGGAATGCTTAACTCTGACTGCCCCCAGAGTGCCTCGAGCCCTGAGCCAATCAGATTTGTACCTGTGTCCTAATCTTGCTTGCTTGAACACCTGATTGTTGTAACTTTGTTTTTGCCTTTATAAGCCCTGTGTAATCGCAGCTCGGGGCTCCCTCCTAACCTCCGCTGTGTCGGTAGGACGAGGCCCGAGTTGCAGCTCGCTTAAATAAAGCCTTGCCTTGCTTTTGCATTTCGGAATGTCTGAGTCTCGGTGATCTTCTTGGTGGTGGTCTCACGACTTGGCACAACACTACCAGGGCTGGCTTCCAACTGGGATCCTCAGATCTCAGTCTCGTGAGTAGCTAACATTATAGGCATGAGCCACCAGCACCCTGCCCTGAACCCACTTTTTTTTTTTTTTTTTTGGCAGTCCTGGGGCTTGGACTCAGGGCCTGAGCACTGTCCCTGGCTTCTTTTTGCTCAAGGCTAGCACTCTGCCACTTGAGCCACAGCGCCACTTCTGGCCATTTTCTGTATATGTGCTGCTGGGGAATTGAACCCAGGGCTTCATGTACACGAGGCAAACACTCTTGCCACCAGGCCATATCCCCAGCCCCCCGAACCCACTTTCTAAGCAACCCTCTCACCCTCAAGAACGAACCCACACACTGCATTTAAAAGTCAGGCCCTCTTGCTTGCCAGGCCAGTCCTAGCACCAAGTCCGCAGTGCTTCTCCCCAACCCCGCCTCCTTAATCCTTAGCACAGTCAATTGCTTCCCCCTTGTGGATAAAATTGAAACCATCTATTAAAAATCAGTCACTATAATGATCTAGTGGCCAGATATTTATCTCAGCATTGCTTATATTACTGAAAAACTGAAACAAACCAGACCCTAAGTCCAAATTTGGCTAAATGGATTACAGTACCTCCACACAGGGGAATGTGATTATTGTTCATTTGTACAGAATGACGTAGATGCTCATGGTTTATTGCTAAGGAAAAACCCGATAATGAACCTACAAACGGTGATCTCATTTTTCTAAATAGCTTTACAAATATGAAAAGATAACCACAGCTCCACTTCTGGCTTTTTGCTGGTTCATTGGAGGTAAGAGTCTCAAGTATTTCCCTGCCTCGGTTGGCTTCAAATTTGGATCCTTAGATCTCAGCCTCCTGAGTAAGATTACAGGTGTGTGAGGCACTAGCCCCCCCCCCCGCCCTCTGTGTTAATTTCTTGAAACAGTATTTAATGGATGGCTCATAGGTTAACTAGAGAATTGGCAGGAATAAAGAGACGTTTTGCAGACAATGCTACAACCACAATAGAAGCAGAGAGCCCGTCTGCTGGGACGCTACCTCTGCTGCCACTGAACACAAGAACTGCAGCTTGTACAGGTGTCATTCCTGGTATTCAACACTGGATCTAAGAGCTGGCAACACAGAACTCATTGTGCCTTGCCAACCCGGTGCTGCTACCACTGACACCAGAAAGAAGCCTTCCACTGTCCATGCGGCTTTGTGTCTGTCATTCGCTTCAGGTTCAAAATCCCAGATAAGGACATCTGATTGGCAGAGTGTGAGGCCAGGGCCTCCATCCGAGCTGGCAGAGGAGCTCCAGGACTAGGTATCTTTTCCGTACAATTTCTCTTCTGGGAGGCAAGGAATCCTTTGAATACAAAAGGGCTTCAGAAACAGGGCATCAGTAATTACATATATGACCTGGTGGCTCATGTCTGTAATCGTAATCCTAGCTACTCAGGAGGCTGAGATCTGAAGATCACAGTTCAAAGCTAACCCAGGCAGGAAAGTGTGCAACCTTTACCTGCAATTAACTGTCATAAAAGCTGAAAGTGAAGTGATGGTTTACGTGGTTGAACACTAGCCTTGAGCAGAAAGGCTCTGGGACAGCACTCAGGCCTTGACTTCAAGCCCCAGGCCTGGCATAATAAAACAATAATAATTACATATTTGATGTTCTGAGTAAATGTCACAGGATGCGACAGGGAGACACAAACTTGCTTTTAGCAATCCCACATTTAACACAGCACACTACCAGTGTCACAGCAGGTTCTAAATAAGTAGCGATTTCTATTAGCACTGTCTTACCACTCTCATAATTATTATCTTAATCCCATTCTAATCATAGTCACCATTATTACCATGTCAATTAAGTGAGATTACATGATTAAATGAGACCACAAAAGGCTCAAGAGATGAGAGAGCAGTCACAAAGAAGATTTGAGAGCCCCTGCTGATGCTAACACATTATCATCTCCAAGCTAGAAGAGGAAAACTCCAAATTGACTAAAATCCAGTTTTGATCCAGAGATTCCCATTTGTAAAATCCCCTTTGCTATGTAAGGGAGCACATTCACAGGCTCCAGGGGTTCGTGGGGGGTCCCCCAAATTCTCCAGGCAAGAGATGATAATGTCTTGGATTAGAATAGTGGGAGAGGAGCTGGGCACCGGTGGCTCACCTATAATAATCCTAGCTACATGGGGCTGGGGATATGGCCTAGTGGCAAGAGTGTTTGCCTTGTATACATGAGGCCCTGGGTTCAATTCCCCAGCACCACATATACAGAAAATGGCCAGAAGTGGCACTGTGGCTCAAGTGGCAGAGTGCTAGCCTTGAGCAAAAAGAGGCCAGGGACAGTGCTCAGGCCCTGAGTCCAAGCCCCAGGACTGGCCAAAAAAATAAAATAAAAATAATAATAATCCTAGCTACTCAGGAGGCTGAGATCTGAGTATCATGGTTTGAAGCCAGCCCAGGGCAGGAAAGTCCAAGAGACTCTTATCTCCAATGAACCCCCAGAAAACTGGAAGTGGAGCTGTGGCTCAAAGTGGTACAGCGCTAGCCTTGCATGAATAAACTCAGGGACAGTGACCAGGACCTCAGTTCAAGCCCCATGATTAAAAAAATAATAATAATGGGGGTGGGGTGGGGTGGAGGAGGTATGACATAGGATCATGGTCTCTGTGGAAAGTACAGAGAATTCTGGGTGATTTCAAACCTAGTGGCTTGAGCAGCTGTGTTGATGTCACTGGCAGTATGGAGGTTTTGCCAGAGGAGGTTTTGGTGTGCTGTGCAGGGAGTAGAATTTGATTTCAAGTGTCTGATAGACATCCAAGTGGAGGTGTGGAGTAGGCAGTGATATATATCTTAGACTAGACTAGAATTAAGGGTATAGATAGGAGACAAATATATCATTACTCTATACTTAATATAACCTTTGGACAGAGTGAAAGTTGAACATACCATTTATTACCCATAATAGCACTTTTTTTTTTTTTTTAGATAGGATCTCACTCAGTGACTCAATCTGGCCTCCAACTCCTGGGCTCAAAAAATCCTGCTTTGAGCCTGGCACAGATGGCTCACGCCTATAATCCTAGCTACTCAGAAGGCCTAGGGAGTCAGTTGGCATTCGACCACATGAACTACACACCTCCAGGCCAGCTTTCTTGCTGGTTAATTGGAGATAAGAGTCTCTCTGACATTTCTGCCTGTGCTGGTTTCGAACTATAATCCTCAGGTCTCAGCTTCCTGAGTAGCTAGGGTTTACAAGTATGAGCCATCAGAGTCCTGCAAGGGGGGACGGGGAATAAAATAAAAAGGAGCCAGAGCAGCAGCCTGGCACCCCTTGGCTCATGCCCAGTAATGCTAGCTACTCAGGAGGCTGAGATCTTAGGATCACTGTTCCAAGCCAGCCTGGGCAGGAAAGTCCCTGTGAGACTCTTAATTTCCAATTAACTCCTTCCAAACCGGAAAGTGGTCTTGTGGCTGAAAGCGGTAGGGCACTAGCCTTGAGCAAAAAGAAGCTCTGGGACAGCACCCAGGCCTCCCTGAGTTCAAGCCCCACACAGATTAAAAAAATAATAATAATAAAGGAGCCAAGACCTGGTGGAGAGGCGAGGTTAAGGGACGGTGTTGCTCCTCTAACGCGGAGTGTTGATGGTTTGTTACCTGGTTCCCGTAGGCAGCTTAGGGAGCCTGCTTCCCATCCCCCCAGGTTCAGACTTGATCCGTTCTGGAGTGTCACCAGGTTCACAGAGCTGTGTAGGGTTGTTGTTGTTATTTGTTTTGTTTTTAGAGCTTCCCAAGTGATTTTCCACACGCATTGAGGGGGAAAATCCTAACCTCGCTGCTCTCTAGATCCTCCCATCTATCTAGGTTGAGCCGTCTAGGCCCGCACACGCGGACAGCACCCGTTTGGATGACTAATTCTCTTAATCCTCTGCGTCCTCAGGCCAATGGAGGCAAACCAGTCATCGCATCCCAAAGGGGGCCCGGGGGAACCCCGGATGGGAAGGCAACCCCGAGAGGGTGCTCCCATCCACCACCACCCCCGCAGCGAGCGGTGGTTCCCGCGCGCGCGGGCGGCGCGGACGCCAGTGCGCACGCGCGGGCAGGCGGGGGCGCGCGAGCAGCGGTTCGTGCGCGGGCACGACGGAGGGCGCGCGCTCCCGCCACCGCCGCCGCCGCCGCCGCCACCGCCGCAGCCCGGGAATCCTCCGGGCTCTCGACTTCCCCTCTGGCCGGCGTGCGGAGGGAAGGAGGGAGGGAGGGAGGCCGAGATGGCCGATGAGATCGCCAAGGCTCAGGTCGCCCGGCCTGGTGGCGACACGATCTTCGGGAAGATCATCCGCAAGGAAATCCCCGCCAAAATCATTTTCGAGGATGACCGGGTACGGCGCGCGGGGGGCGGAGGGGGGGGGGTCTCGCCGGCTTCCTCCCCCACTCTTACCACCCTCCCCCCCCACCCCCACACCGGGGCGGCGGGTGGGGAGAGCGGGCCCGGCGCCCTGGCCCGGCGCCCCGCGGCGGCCTCCCGGCGCGTGCCGCCGCTCCGGTTACGCCTTATCGGTCCCCGGGTGCGGCCGGCGGGGTCCGGCGGGGCCCTGACGGCCGCGGGGACCGGCTTCCCCGGGGGCCGCCCGCCCCGCCCCGCCCCACCCCGGCCTGGCCCGGCCCGCGCTGGTGGCGGCAATCTCGCCCGCGCTCTGTCCGGCGGGACCCGGGGGAAACCCGATCGCGCCCGGCCGCCACGTGGGGCCCGGGCCTCGGTGATCTCCCGCGCGCCGCGCCCTGCGGGAGGACGGGAGCCCCCGGCCCCCGGCCCCCGGCCCCGGCTCTCCTCCTCCTCCGCCCGCCCGCGCCCTCACCCCGGGATCCCCGCGGGTCGCCCTCCGGTGGGAATCGTTTCCCGCACGGCGGCGTGTGAGGGTTTGGACCTCCGGTAACAGCTGGGCCGGAGGTCGGCCTGCTTGGGTGGGAAAAGTTCCCTAAGCCTCCTGTTCAATTACCTTGAAAGAAAACAACAACGAAAAAGTAATCGGCAGTAGAAAAACTGGTAGCGTTGAACGGAGGGGCGGGGGCCATTCTCTAGGATTTAATCGGGGCCTGGAGGTGGATTTTATTTCCGTGCCTTTCTTTATGTGTCACTACTTAGGAGGGAAATTTACTTTTGGGGGAAAAAATGTAATCAAAAGCGATTGCTTTTTTATATCTAAGTGATTATGGAAGTGACCTTTGAACCCCAGTGATGCAGCATTTTTTTTTTTTTTGAGGGCGTAGCCAGTTAAAAGTACTCTTTGGACACACGTGAGAGGTTCTCTTAGGCAACCTCCACCTTCAGCAGAGAACAGAGATTTTAAATTAAGAAAAAAAAATTTACAGGTATTTCTGTGTATGCCGGTTTATAGATTGCTCTGGTGTGGTAAGTAATTGGGCTAAACACTTATGCTGTTCATTTCTACAATAGGGATTTTTTTTTTAACCTTGGATAAAGTGGGGGAGAACCAAACATGTTATTGCTGAAATCCATCAGTACCTGTGGTGGGAAAAAAAAAAAAAAAAACACCTGGAAATTTCATTACCAGGACTCTGCCCCACCAGAGCCACACCTCCAGTCTCTCTGGAGGGACCACTTAAAACACTGTCAGGCCCTTGTGGCTCACGCCTGTAATCTGTAATCTGGGGGGGCTTAGATGTGAGGCTCTAGCCAGCAAAGTCCTTGAGACTCTCACCTCCAATTAACCACCAGAAAACCGGAAGTGGCGCTGTGGCCCACCGTGGTAGAGCGCTAGCCCTTGAGCAGAAAAGCTCAGGGACAGTGTCCAGGCTCAGAGTTCAAGCCCCATGACCAATTAAAAAAAAAAATAAATATATATATATATATATATATATGTATGGTAAGGATAGGAATTGAAGTTGAGCCACACACAGCGTTTTAAGCTAGACTTTAAGTTGCAGGCAGTTGCCTCTCCGGAGTACAGTTGGAAAAGCCACTAGGGTAAGGAGATGGGAGGGTTCCTGACAGGTGCCAAAAGATTGACTTATTTGCTTGAGCTCTTCAGTGGGTGGAAGACATGCTAATTCTTCTCTTCCAGGATCACAGTTTAGATGTCACCACTCTCAGAATGCTTGTCCTGTTCCCTGATCACTCAGTCTAACTAGGCCAGACTTTTTTTTTTTTTCTTCAGTTATCCATCTTAACCTTCTTTTGGGACTTGCATAGCCATTAGTAACTACATCTTTGTTTAAAGTGGATTGTGAAATCTGATATATTAGTCAGTGCCTCCCATGTGGTTGTTTATTGAGGGTGATAGAACACTAAAATTTGTAAAAATTGTATTTTCTCTTTCCTAGTGTCTTGCTTTCCATGACATTTCCCCTCAAGCACCAACCCATTTTCTGGTGATCCCCAAGAAACATATATCCCAGATTTCTGTAGCTGAAGACGATGATGAAAGTGTGAGTACATTTCTGCACTTGACTTTTTTTTTCCTGCCTTTTTGATTGAAAAGTGTTGGTTTTGTTCTTGGTGATGTCCTAAAGGGCATTATGGGGTTGGGGATATGGCCTAGTGGCAAGAGTGTTTGCCTCCTATACATGAAGCCCTGAGTTCAATTCCCCAGCACCACATATATAGAAAACGGCCAGAAGGGGCGCTGTGGCTCAAGTGTGGCAGAGTGCTAGCCTTAAGCAAAAAGAAGCCAGGGACAGTGCTCAGGCCCTGTGTCCAAGCCCATGACTGGCAAAAAAAAAAAGGGGGGGGGCATTATGAAGGAAAATAAAAAAACCATTAGGGGGGCTGGGGATATGGCCTAGTGGCAAGAGTGCTTGCCTTGTATACCTGAGGCCCTGGGTTCGATTCCCCAGCACCACATATACAGAAAATGGCTAGAAGTGGCGCTGTGGCTCAAGTGCCAGTGTTAGCCTTGAGCAAAAAAAAAGAAGCCAGGGACAGTGCTCAGGCCCTGAGTCCAAGCCCCAGGACTGGCCGGAAAAAAACAAAACAAAAAACAAAAAAAAAAAAACATTAGGGTACTTGGCAGTATGGTTTTACTCTAATAAAACACATATTCAGAGCTTAGTTGCATTAGTTTGCTGTGCCACAAGACCAGTAATTGGCGTACTGTATGATTGAATCAGAGGGGGAAAAAAGACATAAGTAGGGACTATTGACATGATACCTGAAAATCTATTAACGAAAAAACTTGTTTTTGGCCTGTCCTGGGGCTTGAGCTCAATTCCTGAGCTGCTTTTGCTCAAGGCTAGCCACTCTACTACTTGAGCCACAGCACCACTTTTAGCTTTTTCTGAGTAGTATATTGGAGATAAGAGAAACAGATTTTCCTGCTGTCTGGCTTCAAACTGCGATCCTGAGATCTCAGCCTGCTGAGTAGCTAGGATGACAGGCGTGAGCCACCAGTGCCCAGCTACAAAATAATAACAACCTTTAAAGGATTATTTGCAAAAACATTTGAGGCATAGTCAACAGCAAGTCACTAATACAGATCTTCATAGCAAGCAAACCATTAACCAAAGCAGAGGTCATGAAGTCTGTACACGATGCCCATGAATCTTCCAGTCCCCAAGTAGGAACACACATGCCTGGTTTGTCTGAGGTTTGGTTTCTAGATCCATAAATTATAGCCGGAACTAGCAGTCTGGCCTGTGGGCAAAATCTGGCTGGCTGCGTCTTTTTGCAAATCAAGTTTTATAGAACACAGTCAGTCATCCATGACGCTTTTATACTACAGAGTCAAGTCTTGTGGCCATATTAGGACTCAAACTCAGGAGCTTTCACTTCTTTGACTTTGCTTAGCTTTTTTTGCTCAAGGCTGGTACTCTACCACTTAAGCCATTCCTCCATTTTGACTTTCTGCTGGTGAATTGGAGATAGAACCAAGATCTTCAGATCTCAGCCTCTTGAGTTGCTAGGATTACAGGTGTGAGCCATTGGTGCCTGGTCTAGATACTCATTTTTAACTCCAACAATTGAATAAATCAGGTACAGCCAGACACCAGTGGCACACGCCTGTAATCCCAGCTCCTCAGGAGGCTCTCTGAGGATTATAGTTCAAAGCCAGCCTAAGCAGGAAAGTCTGTTACCTCCACTTAACCACCAACAAAAGCTGGAATTGACGCTGTGGCTCAAATGGTAGAGCTCTGGCCTTGAGCTAAAAACCTCAGGCACAACACCAGACCGTAGGACAGGCACCAAAAAATAAATTATTTTTTCAAAGGCAAAGGTGAGTGGCTAATGATAAACTAGTATTTTATCTGCAATAGATTAAAACCTCAGAATTTGTAACTAACTAGGACACTTAACTATATAATAGTGAAATTTTAAGGTGGGAGCTTTTTACTCAAATGCTCTTGTCTATAAGGATGGTAGAATGTTGATTTTTATTCAGTTAATTTCCTAAATTAGGGTTTTAAGAATCAGCTCTTTTTAAAGAGAAGACACGGTTCTTTGCCAAGAAATAATTACTGAGTTAACTTTCAAACTCTGCTAACTCATAATGAAACGTATGACCAGTTCCTGTTCCTGATGGATATAATTTAACTTGGAAGGTTTTTTTTTTTTTTTAACTATTTCAAACTTTTCTTTCAAAGTCAGCTCATGCAAGGAACGTTCCCCCCCCCCCTTTTTTTTTTCTTCATTTGTGCTTTTGGTAGTTAGATGTTTGTGGGGCTGCCTGGGAGCTAGTAAAACATTTTTCTTTCCCCATGTAACTTCCTGTGTCTGACTGTTAGTAGATTTTCCCGTGGGCATGGGCAGAGCTGAGGTCCTGTCTCAGAACTTGGAGTGCCTACATGGGGACAAACACATGGCCTCACTCTGGGTCCTCCTGTTTCTGGTTTTTGGTTTTGTGTATGGACAATTTGTCTGTTTTCACAAGAACATGATTTGTTTGTTGATAGCATTCTTCCTTGACAAAAATTAAAGAGAGGAGTTGGGTACCAGTGGCTCACACCTATAATTCAAGCTACTCAGGAGGCTGAGATCTGAGGATCAAAGTTCGAAGCCAGTCCAGACAGGAAAGTGCCTGAGACTCTTTCATCTCCAGTTAACCACCAAAAAACTGGAAGTAGAGTACTAGGGCTTGAGCTAAAAATCTCAGGGACAGCACACAGGCCCTAAGTTCAAGCCCCAGGACCAGCACCAAAAACAAACAAAAAAAGTTAGAGGCTGGGAATGTGGCTTAGTGGTAGAGTGCTTACCTAGCATACATGAAGCCCTGGGTTCCATTCCTCAGCACCACATAAATAGGAGAGGCCAGAAGTGGTACTGCGGCTCAAGTGGCAGAGTGCTAGCCTTAAGCGAAATGATGTTCAGGGACAGCGCCCTGAGTTCAAGCCCCAGGACTGGCAAAAAGAAAAAAAAGTTAGAGAGAAGAGTTGGCTACACTTCAACTTTATCGCTTTTGTTTTTCTATGGAAGGAGCACAAAGATGGGGTTTATTAGCATCTTTCCCCCCGCATTTTAACAAGCTTTCAGGAAAAGCAAGGAAAAGGAGAGACCATTTCCATTGCCTTGGAAATAGATTGCCCAGGAAATAGATACTGATATACATTCGATCAAAGCCATGTATATATATATTTTTTTGCCAGTTCTGGGACTTGAACTCAGGGCCTGGGCCTTGTTCCTGAGCTTTTTTGCTCAAGACTAGCGCCATACCACTAGCTCACTTCTGACTTTTTGCTAGTTAATTGGCGACCAGAGTTTCATGGACTTTCCTACCTGGGCTGGCTTCGAACAGTAATCCTCACGCAGATCTCACCTTCTGCGTAGCTAGGATAGCAGGCATGAGCCACGGGTGCGTGACTTTTCATCATTTTATTTTCCTTTGACAGTCAAGCTGGCCTGGATCTTGTGGTCCTGCTGCCTTAGCCTCCGAGATACTGGGCTTACAGGCATCCACTATGCCTGCCTTAATTTGATACTTGAACTGGACTGTTTTTAGTGACCAAAAGTTGTATAATGCTTAAGACACATGTTTCTTTCTTTTCCAGCTTCTTGGACATTTGATGATTGTTGGCAAGAAATGTGCTGCCGATCTGGGCCTAAAGAAGGGCTACCGGATGGTGGTGAATGAAGGTGCAGATGGCGGGCAGTCCGTCTACCACGTTCATCTCCACGTTCTTGGGGGTCGGCAGATGCACTGGCCTCCTGGGTAGGCAGGCTCCAGGGTAATTTTCTTTGCCTAGATGAACATTAGGCTTGCAAGTTCCAACATGTTAAATGCCAGGTATTTTTTTCCCTATATATGGAACCACTGAAGACATTTAAAAACCTATGCCTAATAAAAGACTTTGTTGCATGGTTGTACCCTCTGGGAATTGATTTATTATTTGAAGAAATATATTTGTTGGAATTCAGAGCTTCTCGCATTTTCTCCCAGTGGTACCTAACATTTGAACACTGCATTGTTAGAATAGAGCAACTAGCCTTTGACAGAGAGTTCATAAATGTAGCTGTAGCTTTAAATAAATATCCTTTCTGGCTAAACTCTAAGAGTATCAATATGTTTGGTCCAGCGTGTGGCAATTTTGGCCCTAAAAATAATGCCCAGTCTTAGGAGAGTTCAGGAGAGATAAAAGTCAGGTTTGTCACAATCTCTCATGACTAGGTGAGGCCTAATGATTGATACCCTACTATTTGAACTTGATCTGGTTGGGTATTGTAGTGCCTGTAGCTAATCCCAGCACTAGGGAACTAGAGGCAGGTGAATTCTGATTTCCAGAGACCTTGGCTCTAGAATTTTTAAATTTACACAAATTAAGCTTTTATCTAAATACTGATTTTAGGCTCAGATTGTAGCTTAGTGGTAGAGTGCTTGACTAGCATGCATGAAGCCCCGGGTTCAGTCCTTCAGTACCACATAAACTGATAAGAGTGCTTGAACAAAAAAAGCTCTAGGGACAGTAAGTACCCAGGCCCTGAGTTGAAGCACTAGGACTGGCAAAAAAATGATAATGTTGATTTTAAAGAGTTAAAAGTTAGAATTCACGTTTTTCGATTTGAAGTCCACTGTTAGAACTGTGTATGATGCACGTGTACGCATTAATAGGTTGTGCAGGAATCAGGCTGTGGAGTTGAGGAAACCTTGGGGGTCTGAAATTGGGGGCTTGTTTGATACTGGGGTTTAACACAGGGCCTCAGCTCTTGCTGGCACTCTGCCACTTGACCTACACCTCCATTTCTAGCTTTTGCTGGTTAATTGGAATAACAGTCTCAGGTTTGTCTGCCCAGGCTGACTTGGAAACATGATCCTCAGATCTTCGGATTTCCTGAGAAACTAGGATTACAGGCATGAGCCACTGGCACTTGGCGTTTGAATGATGTTTCTTTTTCCCTTTTTCTCTTCAGAATGGAGGATTAAACCCAGGGTTTAGCACAAGCTAGGTAAGCACTTCACTACATGAGCCACATCTCCCTTAGGCCTATACTTAGAAGCTGACAGGCCAGAGCATGTTCCCAGAGTAACTACAATAGTAAAGAGCCACCTTTTTTTTTTGCCAGTCCTGGGCCTTGGACTCAGGGCCTGAGCGCTGTCCCTGGCTTCTTTTTGCTCAAGGCTAGCACTCTGCCACTTGAGCCACAGTGCCACTTCTGGCTTTTTTCTATATGTGGTGCTGGGGAATCGAACCCAGGGCTTCATGTATATGAGGCAAGCACTCTTGCCACTAGGCCCTATTCCCAGTCCCCAAGAGCCATCTTTTATGTGGGAGGTTGAAGGAACAGAGAAATTCGACTGATTTTGACATACTAGGAACTGTATGATTGTGATCATTCAGAAGACACCACAAATCAGTGTCCTGAGGTTATGTAACTTATGGTTTCTTGAATAAGAGACTATCTGGTACCTTGGGTTAAATTGCTTGTTGAGTGCTCTGCAAACAAAATGCATCATAATCTTTTTGTTGTTGGTCTTGGGGCTTGAACTCTGCCTGGGTGACTCCCTGAGCTTTTTTGCTCAAGGCTAGTGCACTACCACTTTGAACCACAGCTCCACTTCCAGCCTTTTGCTGGTTATTTGGAGATGAGTCTCATGGCCTTTCCTGCTTGGGCTGGCTTGAAAACCGGGATTCTCAGATCTTAACCTCCTGAGTAGCTGGCCACTGCCAGCTGTACCTGGCAATTTACTTTTTTTGGTCATAGTGCTTGAACTCAGGGCCTGGGCACTGTCCTGAGCTCTTTTTGCTCAAGGCTAGTGCTCTACCACCTTGAGCCACAGCACTACTTCCAATATTGTGATATTCTGGTGGTTAATCGGCGATAAAAGTCTCACAAATGGGGCTGGGGATATGGCCTAGTGGCAAGAGTGCTTGCCCCGTCCGTATACATGAGGCCCTGGGTTCAATTCCCCAGCACCACATATATAGAAAATGGCCAGAAGTGGCGCTGTGACTCAAGTGGCATAGTGCTAGCCTTGAGCAAAAAGAAGCCAGGGACAGTGCTCAGGCCCTGAGTCCAAGTTCCAGGACTGGCCAAAAAAAAAAAAGTCTCACAAACTGTTCTGCCCCAGCTCCTCAAATCTCAGCCTCCTGGGTGGCTAGGATTACAGATGTGTGTCACCAGCGCAAGGCTGATTTACATTATTTTTAAGTATACTGCCGGTCATCACAGGAATAGGAAAACAAGCTGACGTTAAAAAATTATGTGGGGTGCTAGTGGCTCACTCCTGGAATCCTAGCTAGTCAGGAGTCCAAGAAATGAGGATCGTGGTTATAAACTAGCCGGATCAGGAAAGTCCAGGAGACTTGTCTCCAATTAACCAGCAAAAGGCCAGAAGCAAAGCTGTGTGGCTCAAACAGTAGAGTGTGAGCCTTGAGCAAAAAGGTTCAGAGACAGTGCCCAAGCCTTGAGTTTAAGCCCCAGGACCGGTGTGGGCATTCATAAACATGTAAATCATAAAGAAGGAAAAGTGTCTTGGAGATCCACTCGTCCAGATCTTTAATTTTAAATAAAACAATCTAAAAATATTAGACTGTTGGCATAGAGGTGAACAATAATTTGGCAGAACAAGATTGTGGGATGTTTTGTTGTTTTTTAAATCGGGGCTTTGAACTCAACACCAGCTTGATAGGCATAGATTTATCTTGATGCCTGCAAGGCCCTAAGTTAAGGTATTTAACATGCTGTATAGCTATTTTTGATTATGACTTTACTAATCAATTACCACCATCCAGCAAAACAAGAAGTTTGGTTAAATTACAAATCTAATGCAGGAGGCAAGATAAGACGGCAGACTTAGAGAGTGAAAATAGCCTTTTGGGGTCAGGCCCAGAGGACTTGTAGATCAGATTCACCACTGGCTTTGGTAATTTGGTGAATTATTGAATCTCACTTTCTAGGGGAAAAATAAATGACAGTACCGGCAGAACTTTTGGAAGCCAGGTGCCCAAACAATGCCTTCTGCAGTAGTTGTGGCTTGGCTTTTGTCACATTGCCAAGGAGACGGTTGCCAAGGAGACGGCCGCGAGTGGGAAATATTAAAATACTTTAACAGAAGTGCCTAATTCCCAACTGGCGGTAAAGACCGAGCCACCCGTTAAATAACAACCCAGGGTAGGATCCTAAACCTCCGGGCCGGAAGTGACTCTGCCCCTAACAAACATGGCGTCCGAGCGATTTCCGCTCTCCTGTCTGTCATTCGGCTCCCCGGCATCGGAAAGCTTGTAGTTGCTACGCGCTTAGCAAACATCTCCCAGTTATCTTGCTGAGAAGGCGGGGCTACGAGGGGACGCTGCATGGCGATTGGTTGCCGTGCGTTAGCGGGGGTAAAAAATGAGACTTTGATTGACTGCTGAGAGGCGGGACTACCAGGGAGACACTGAGTGGTGATTGGTTGAGGCGTGTGAGGCGCGCAGCCTGCTGGATCTGCCTTGGCTGCCGTGAGGCGGGGCGTACCGGCGGCCCCTGAGGTGGCGGGGACGGCGTGGCGCGCCATGGGTCGGGCAGTGAAGGTGACAGGGGCTGGGGAGGGGTGGGTGCGGTGCAGATGGGGAGGGTGGGCGAGTGGACAGCTGTGTGACGGTGGTGGACTTCCTGGGAGCTGAGGTTCGGGACCCTGAGGGGCAGTCGTGGGCCTGCAGGTGCGCGGGTGCGAGGAGCCGCGGGCGAGGCTTCGGCTCCGTAGCCGGGCCTGGAGGGTTTACCTGAGATGAAAGCACGTCCTGGAATCCCACGTACCTGGGAGGCTGAGATCTGCGGAGCGCGGTTCGGAACCAGCCTCGGCAAGAAAGTCCGTGAGACTCTTTATCTCTAATCAGCCACCAAAAAGCCGGAAGTGGAGCCGTGACTCACGTGGTAGAGCACTAGCAGAAACTCGGTGACAGTTTCCAGGTCCCAAGTTCAAGCCCCAGGGCCGACACGTACACACCCGCATGCAACACACAGTGATTTGTCTGAAAGACCCATTTCACATCCCAGGAAATAAAAAAGGACCCCCAAAACGATTTTAAGCGCCAACCAGCCAATGGGGTGCTGTATTTATTCCCATATCTAGAGACCAAGTACCGAGGAAACAGATTTCCTCCAGTGAAGTTCCTTGGGAAAAAACGAGCATTTAGCGAGACACCTGTGAGACCTGAGTCCTCCCAGCCTTGGTCATCTCTGTAGGGACCTGGGCTCAGGTTCATTTCTAGTCAAGTACATTCCTTGTTGGTGCCCAGTTCTCAGGCAGCCATCTCTTAGCTTTAAATGTTCACATGATGGCCAATTGGAATCTGTAGTTGTCATAGATGGAAACACAGGCACAACATTGCAAGGAAGAAAAAGCAATGGTGTATGATAGCTCAATAATAAACCGCCAAGCATTCCTCATGAACTATTAAACTCAGGGCAGGGAAAGACACGATTCTACCAGTTATTCATTCAAGAATTATATTGACGCTGGGTGCTGGTGGCTCACTCCTGTAATCGTTTGAAGCTAGCTGGGGCAGCAAAATCCATGACACTCTTATCTCCAAGTAACCACCAGAAAACGAAGTGATGCTGTGCCCTAAAGTGGTAGAGTGCTAGCCTTGAGCGAAAAAGCTCAAGAACTGTGCCCAGGCCCTGAGCTCAAGCCCCACCACTAAATATATATATATGGCAGGTGCCAAAGGTTCATGCCTGTAATCTTAGTCACTTATGAGGTTGATATCTGAGGACTGCAATTGGAAGACAGCTCGGGCCAGAAAGTATATAAGACTCTTTATCTCCAAAATCTGGAAGTAGAACTGTGGCTCAAGTGGTAGAATGCTAGCCTTGAGCAAAAAAGCCCGGGGACAGCAGCATTTACTCCCTTAATTCAAGCCCCAGGACTTACACAAACACACAAATTAGAGGCTGGAAATGTGGTTTAGCTGTACAGTGCTTGCCTAGCATGCATGAAGCCCTGGGTTCAATTCCTCAGTACCACATAAGCAGAAAAAGCCAGAAGTGGTGTTGTGGTTCAAGTGGTAGAGTGCTAGCCTTGAACAAAAGAAGCTCAGGGACAGTCCCTAGGCCATGAGTTCAAGCCCCAGGACTGGAAAAACAACAACAAATTGTGTTAGGTGCCCACAATAGTTAATGATACAGCTAACAGCCATAAATTATGTGTACTGTACTATACCCATAATGAAGTCAATGGTTACCTGGCTACTTTGCCTTTATAAAGAAGTCTAGCAGATAGGGAGATTTTAAACAAGTATTACCATCATTAAGTTCTCCCAACTGAAAATGCTGTGTGTTTTGTGAAACACACATTTAACTTATCTAGAGGGATACAAGAAGAAATCATAGCTATGGAGGAGCTGAGGAAAAGGGATTTCTTGAGGGGAAAAAAAAAGAAGGGAAGGAGGGAGGAAGAAACAAGCATGAGGCTGTAAAGGTGAAATCCGAAATTTGATTAGAAATTAGGCAGGAGGGCCAGAGGATGGAGCTCAGTGGTAGAGCACCTGCCTAGCTTATCCAGGCTCTAAGTTTCAGTCTCAGCTCCTCAGCACCATAAATAAAAAACAAGCTGAATGCCAGTGGCTCACTCCATAATCCTAGTTACCAGAAGACATAACTGCAGAACATAGTTCAAAGCCAGCCCAGGCAGAAAAGCCTATGAGACAATTCAGTTAAGTAGCAAAAAACGCCAGAAGTGGAAATGTGGGTCAAAGTGGTAGAACAACAGCCTTGAGGGAAAAGAAACTAAGGGACATTAATCAACCAGGCCCTTAAGTTCAAGCCCAAGTTCACAGACATGCTCCCAGGCACACACACCGCCCCCCCATACCTCCCCAAGGGCACTATTGAGAGAACAATGCCTAGCATCTTTTTGTTTATTTGTTTTGTTTTTGTTGCCAGTCCTGGGGCTTGGACTCAGGGCCTAAGCACTGTCCCTGGCTTCTTTTTGCTCAAGACTAGCACTCAACCTCTTGACCACAGTGCCACTTCCGGCTTTTTTCTGTATATGTGGTGCTGAGGAATCACTTCATGTATACGAGGCTAGCACTTTACCACTAGGCCATATTCCCAGCCCCGCCTAGCATCTTTTTTTGTACTTAGAAGCAACAGATAGCCTCAGCCTGTCACTGAAGTCTTAGACTTTTGTTTTTAAATAGACTCTGAATATTCAGAAATCTCAACATTGTACTTCTCTTGTGAGCAGTTATATTTTCTTTCTGAGCCCTCCTAAGACATAAGTTCATGCTTTTGTATGTGTGTGGTTTGAAGAGCAGAGGAAAGCTTTAGTTTGTTCACATGTGAACAACTGCATACAATACTAGTTGGTTATCTTAGCAAACTGTTTTATAGCAGGATGATTATGATTTAAGCATTCTGGTATTGTTTTTGTTCTTTGCATGTTTTTGTTTTGAGATAGGGTCTCACTCTGTAGTCCAGGCTGGCCTGAAACTATGTAACCTGGAACTTGAGTTCCTCCTGGGACAGGATCCCCAGTCTCTCTAATGCTGGGATTACAGGTGTGCACCACCATGCCCAACTTAGTTTTGTTGGACTCTGTATTATTCCTGTGAATAATGCTAAAACCTTTTTTCTTCCCCTATGTTGGAGTTGGAGCCCAGGAACTCATTCATTGCTAAGTGTGTACTCTACAGCTAAGCTGTACCTCAGCACCTGAATATTTTTAATTTAAATAAAAAAGAGGTGTTTTTTTTTTGTTTTTTGTTTGTTTGTTTGTTTTTTGCCAGTCCTGGGGCTTGATCTCAGGGCCTAAGCACTGTCCCTCAGCCTCTTTATGCTCAAGGCAAGCACTCTACCACATGAGCTACAACGCCACTTTGAGATTTTTATTTATTTTTATTTTTTTATTTTTGGCCAGTCCTGGGGCTTGGACTCAGGGCCTGAGCACTGTCCCTGGCGTCTTTTTGCTCAAGGCTAGCACTCTGCCACTTGAGCCACAGCACCCCTTCTGGCCATTTTCTGTATATGTGGTGCTGGGGAATTGAACCCAGGGCCTCATGTATAGGAGGCAAGCACTCTTGCCACTAGGCCATATCCCCAGCCCCGAGATTTATTTATTATTATTTTTTTTATATAGTATATTGGAGATAAGAGTCTCACAGACTTTTCTGCCCAGGCTGGTTTCGAACTGCGCTCCTCAGATCTCAACCTCCTGAGTAGCTAGGATTACAAGTATGAGCCACTGGTACCTGGCTGGAAAGATTTTTTTTCCCTATATTTTGAAGCCCTGATGTTTACCAGCTGTTCTGAAATGTAATTAAATAAATAGAAAATTTATTTATTTAGTTATGCCAGTCCTGGGGCTTGAACTCAGGGCCTGAGCACTGTCCCTGGCTTCTTTTTGCTCAAGGCTAGTGCTCTACCTCTTGAGCCACAGCTCCACTTCTGGCTTTTTCTACATATGTGGTGCTGAGGAATCGAACCCACGGCTTCTTGTATGCAAGGCAATCACTCTACCACTAGGCCATACACCTAGCCCCAGGAATATTGTTTAATTTTTGTAATCTGATTATGTAAAATGTAAACATTTTTTTCTCAGGAGGTCTGAATTCTGATTTTCTTAACAGGTTTTACAGCTCTTTAAAACACTGCACAGAACCCGACAGCAAGTTTTTAAAAATGATTCCAAAGCATTGGAAGGTAAAATTTTATTTATATATATATATATGTGTATATATATATATATATATATATTCCCTTTTGTTTAAGTCCTTGCTTTATATGACTAGAGACTGCCTGCCTTGGGAATGACTTTTACTGCTCTTTTCTGATGGTATGTTTTGTTTAGTTTTGTTTGCAAGTCCTGGGGCTTAAGCTCAGATCCTGTTCCCTGCCCCTGAGCTCCTTTTGCTCAAAGGTAGTATTCAACCATTTGAACTATAGCCCCTTTCTGGTTTGTTTTTGTTTGTTTGTTTGATTGGTGGTATTTGGAGCTAAGAGTCCCACAGATTTTTGGGGGGGCTAGCTTTGAATGTAGATTCTCATATCTCAGCCTCCTGAATAACTAGGATTACAGGCTTGACCTACCTAGCTTGAGTGCCTCGCTTGATGTTTTGTTTTGTAAAGATTTATTTATACTAAACTTCTTTCAGAGTATAAAATTTACAAAAATCAACGATAAAGATTTCCCAAAGAATCAGCAGAAAAATAAAAAAAGGTTGTGTATTGTGTGTGAGAATTTCAGTGTTTGTCATTGCTTGCCTTTAGTTTAAGCTATGAGTCCCATTTCTGTTAGGTAAACAAATTTTCACACACCCTGGAAGACCAAATACCACCATATTGTTCATGCCTGTGTCAGTCTGGAAGTCTCAACAAATGTGGAAGGAAAATACAATCCAAGCCTAATTTGCATCCACATTCTGTGTTTCACTGTGAGTTAAATTGAGGCCTGGACACTGTCCCTGAGCTTTTTTTGCCAGTCCTGGGGCTTGAACTCAGGCTTGAGCATTGTCTCTGAGCTTCTTTTGCTCAAGGCCAGCACTCTACCACTTGAGCCACAGCTCCACGTCTTGCCTTTTCGGTTTATGGGATACAGAGGAATGAACCCAGGACTTCATGCTTGCTAGGCAAGCACTGTACCTCAAAGACACATTCCCAGCCCTCCCCAAGCTTTTTTTTGCTCAAGGCTAGCTTCCTACCACTTGAGCCACAGTGCTTACTTAAATGGAGGTAAGAGTCTCATGAACTTTCCTGCATGGGCTGGCCTCCAACCACATTCTTCAGATCTCAGCTTCCTGAATAGCTAGAATTCCAAGTATGGGATCCAGCGATGTCCCAGCTCTACGTACATTTGTAAACCTTCTTAAGAAGATATCTGGTAAAGTTACTCCACTGTCGTAGGAAATTAAGTTTTCCCAGTTCAGAGCTGGGCTCTGGCATATTAACCAAGCAACTGTATATGAGACAGCACTCTTGCCACTAGGCCATATTCCCAGCCCCAACCAAGCAACTGTTTACAGATTATTCCCTCAGTTGCCCACAACAGCATATAAGGCTGATTAGATTGGATGAAATTAAGCTGCTACAATGATATAAAATGGTATAACAAAATGGTATAGCAAAAGTCTTAATCATCCATTTTTACCTGAGCCAAGACTCTCAAAATTATACATGTACCCTCATTACTCTTGTAATTTAAGCTACCTATGTGTGTAGATTATTTAACCTATTTTCTTTATTGACTTTTTACAGAAACATGTTTGTCCTCTCTGTTGGTTCATGAAATCAATTCCAGCTCAGAGGCTGAGGAAGGAGAACAGGAGAATTGTGAGCTTGAAGATAGTCTAAGCTAGACAGTGAGACCTTGTCTGAAAAAAAAAATCAGATTCCGGTGGTTCACACCTGAAATCCTTGCTACAGAGGAGGCTAAGATCTGAGGATCACAGTCCAAGCTAGCCTGGGCATGAAAGTCCCTGAGACTCTTATCTCCAATTAAACCTCAAAAGCCAGAAGACAAGCTGTGGCTCAAGTGGTAGGCTAGTCTTGAGCACAAAAGCTCAGGGACAGTGAGCACCCAGGCTCTGATTTCAAGCCCCAGGACTGGCAAAAAAAAAGAAAAAGAAAATGAAAGACATTTAATCTAAATACTTAGAGAAAAAAAATGTTTATTTGGATTTATTAAAATCTAGTGACTAGGTACACAAAGTTGAGGGAGAAAAATAGAGTAATAAAATTTTGTGTTGAGGGCTGGGAATGTGGCTTAGTGGTAGAGTGCTTGTCTAGTATGCATGAAGCCCTGGGTTCAATTCCTCAGCACTATATAAACAGAAAAAAAAAAAAAGCTAGAAATGGTTCTGTGGCTCAAGTGGTAGAGTGCTAGCCTTGAGGAAAAAAGAAGAAGAAGAAGAAAAAGAAGAAGAAGAAGCAGCCGCCGCCAGGGACAGTGCCCAAACCCTGAGTTCAAGCCCCAGGATTGGCAAAAAAAAAAAAAAAAAAAAGAATTGTGTTAGGCTTCCTCCCCAAATTGGGTAGCTGTCCAAAGCTCTCCATGACACTTCTTTAATGCTTTTTCTTATGCTTTGCTTTGTACAGGATCAAAACCTTTTCTTAGAGAAGTAGAAATACACTTAAATAATATAAATTATTGGGACAGAAATGTTAAGTTATATATATGTGTATGTATGTATATATATATATACACATATGTATATATATAAATGTTGTTTTCTCTCTAGCAGCCCGAATAAAGATCAATGAAGAATTCAAAAGTAACAAGACTGAGACTTCTCCTAAGAAAATAGAAGAGGTACAGTAATTTTTTTTTCAGTTCCAATCAGACTCATAAAATTTTCTTAGGAAAGAGGAAATGATGAAAATAGGTGGTCATATGAAAGGAAACCCACCTTCCTTGAAACCCACCAGCACTGCACATAACCTCCACTTATTTGATGTGACTCACCTTCTTGGGATCATTTGCCTGACTCTAAAAGACAGCCCCTTGCCTATGGCCAGAACATGGAGGGAAGCCAGGACCAAAGCCAGAGCTGCTCAGCCAACACAGAAACCCACAACATTCTCCCTTCACCTGAGGCAGCTCAGTGCTATAGTAGTTCAGAACCACAGACTTTCCTACTGTGTGTGCATGTGTGCGCATGGGTACGTGCATTCCAGCCTTAGGGCTTGATCTCAGCCTGCACACTGTCCCTGAACCCTTCTACTCAAGGCTAGCTCTCTACCATTTGAGCCAAAGCTCCATTTCTGGCTTTTTTTTTCTTGGTGGTTAATTGGAGATAAGAGTCTCACCGACTTTCCTGTGCCAGCTGGCTTTGAACCACGATCCTCAGATCTCAAGTCTCCTGAGTGTCAAGGATGACAGATGTGAGCCTCCACCCCCCAGTGTCTCTGTTTATAGTTGAGATAGAGTCTTGCCTTTTGCCTGTGCTGGTCTTCAACCACAATCCTCTTCTTTAAAGCTTCCCACGGTAGCTGGTCTGGTAGACGTGTGCAACCACACCCAGCTTTTTCTACTGGGAGGGCTGGGCTTGAACTGCAGTCCTTCTGATTTCATCAACCTAAGTAGCTATGATTACAGCCATGAGCCACTGCACCTCTCTGACCCATGGATTTTAATCTTTCTCTTGAATTGTTTTGCTCCTGCAGCATTTCGTGACATCACACACTAGCAGTTGGGAAAATGCAGGTTCACTAAGCAGTGCAGTAAGCTTAGTTCATATGCAGGTTTATCACATGTGGTTTTGACAGAGAGAAAGAGATCAAAAACAAAATGGCACAGCTCAGTTAATGTGGAGAAGCTCTCAGGCAGTCCTATATTTAACTCGGTTTATGATCTGCTGTTTCCATGCCCTTAACTTTGTGCAAACCTGCCTCCCCAAAAAGCAAATGATACCTACAAAGCAAGGTAAAAGTGAATGTGCTTAATTTAAGTGATACAGTGAAAACTTGAGGCTTGTTGAAAGGCAGCAAGTCTCTCAGCATAAGTTGGGGGCGCAAGAGAAAAATGTGTCAGGTACTAAACTATATCTCCTGAGAATTCACGACTTTTCCTCAGCAGCAGTCCCTGGGAATCATTCAACCCCAGTTATCAAAACTCTACTGTAAGCTGGGCACTGTGGCTCACACCTGTAATCCTAGCTCCTCAGGAGGCTGAGATCTGAGGATTGCAGTTAGAAGTCAGCCAGTATAGGAAAGTCTCTGAGGCTCTTATCTCCAAGTAAGCAGCAAAAGTCTGGAAGTAGAGCTGTGGCTCAAGTGATAGAGTGCTAGCCTTGAATGAAAAAGCTCAGGGACAGTGCCCAGACCCTAAATTCAAGCCCCAGTACCAGCATATACACACAAGAGTCTCCTGTACAGTGAACATAGTTTATTATATGAAATCTTAAAATTATATCTTATAATTACAGCTGTTAGTGTTCATCTTGTTAAGAAAAATCCTTTAAGTACAGGAAGCTCCCAAACTCACAGCATATACAAGTGCCTCCACAGTTTGGATTTTTGCTTGAAAGTTTGAATTTTATCATGGTCAGTAAATATTGTCCATTGGTTTCTTTCAAGTGACAAACAACATTTCGCTCATGTTCAAGAAATTATCTGCCGGGCTGGGGATATAGCCTAGTGGCAAGAGTGCCTGCCTCGGATACACGAGGCCCTAGGTTCGATTCCCCAGCACCACATATACAGAAAACGGCCAGAAGCGGCGCTGTGGCTCAAGTGGCGGAGTGCTAGCCTTGAGCGGGAAGAAGCCAGGGACAGTGCTCAGGCCCGGAGTCCAAGGCCCAGGACTGGCCAAAAAAAAAAAAAAAAGAAATTATCTGCCAACTGGGTACCAATGGTTCATACCCATAATCCTAGCTACTCAGGAGGCTGAGATCTGAGGATTACAGTTTGAAGCCAGCCCAGGTGAGAAAGTCTGTGGGGAATCTTATCTCCACTTAACCCCCAGAAAACCATAAGTAGAAGTGGTGCTATGGCTCAAAGTGGTAGAACACTAGCCTTGAGCAAAAAAAAAAAATCTTAGGGATAGCTCCAGGCCTCAAATTCAAGCTCCATGATGCCCCACCATCCCTCACCCCCCCCCCAAAAAAAAAAATAAAAAGAGGTAAAGTCCCAAAGCCCTCACTTTTTTTTTTTTTTTTTTTTTTTTTTTGGCCAGTCCTGGGCCGTGAACTCAGGGCCTGAGCACTGTCCCTGGCTTCTTTTTTGCTCAAGGCTAGCACTCTGCCACTTGAGCCACAGCGCCCCTTCTGGCCATTTTCTGTATATGTGGTGCTGAGGAATCGAACCCAGGGCCTCATGTATACGAGGCAAGCACTCTTTCCACTAGGCCATATTCCCAGCCCAGCCCTCACTTATTTTTAAATGTACATTGCAACAAAATTCTGAATCTGTTTGGGAACAAAATATGGAGTAGATAGATAAAAGTTATAAAACTATCCGAATGTTGAGCTTTGTATACTGTAAAATGTTGAAAGCAGCACTGTCTGAAAGGGAATTGTTATATAGAACTCTAGTTTTCAGGAGCTAGGAATGTGGCTTAGTGGTAGAGTGCTTGCCTAGCATGCATGAAGCCCTGGGATCAATTCCTCAGCACCACATAAACAGGAAAAGCAAAAGTGGCACTGTGGCTCAAGAGGTAGAGTGCTAGCCTTGAGCAAAATAAGCCAGAGATTTCAAGCCCCAGGACTGGCAAACAGAAAAAAAGAAAAAAACAACAACAACTATGGTTTTCAGCTGGGCACTGGTGGCTCATGTTTGTAATGCCCAGGCCCTGAGTTCAAGCCCCATGACTGACAAAAACAAAACAAAACGCTGTAGTTTTGAAAACAATGCATTGTTGTGCAGCCCTCTAAGGACTCCCTCTGGATTTCTCAACAGCTGATGAAAATTGGTTCTGACGTTGAACTGCTCCTCCGAACATCTGTCATACAAGGAATTCACACAGACCAGAACACGCTGAGTGAGTAAACATAAAGAACTGTGACTTCTGGCTTCAGTGCCCTTTTGAAATATTGAACAAATCCTATACCCTTGTTTGTTTTGATTGTATTTATTTACTTATTGGCAGTACTTGAATTTGATCTCAGAACCTTGCACTTGGTAGGCAAGCACAGGAATCATGTCCCAACCTTTTTTACTTTTACTTATAGTTTCAAATTGAGGCTCTTCTGTTTCCTAGGGCTGGTCTTGAACTGTAACTCTCCAACCTTTATAGCTGGACTTACAGGCATGAGACTGATACCTAGCTTACTTGTTGAGATGGGCTCTCCCTAGCTTTCTTTTTTTTTCCCTCTTGGTTGTGGGGCTTGAACTCAGTGCCTGGGCACTGTCCCTTAGCTCTTTTGTTCAAGGCTAGCACTTTACCACTTTGAGCCACAAGTCTACTTGCAGTTTTCTAATGGTTCATTGGAGATAGAGTCTCATGGACTTTCCGGCCCAGGCTCGCTTTGGACCATGATCCTCAGATCTCAGCCTCCTGAGTAGCTAGGATTACAGGCATGAGCCACCAGCGCCTGTCTCTCTCTAGCTTTTCTTCTGGTACTAGCTGGCCTTGAACTGAGATCCTCCCAATCTGTACCTCTGAAAGCAGTTGAAATTATAGATGCAAGCTATCACACCCAGCCTTCAATAGAGCCTTTGTGGAGTTTTTTCATTGGCTGGATTTTAACCTTGATTCTGCCTCCTAAGTAGCTAGGTTTACAGACATGAAACACTAGCTCCAAGTTTCAACACGGGATATTTTAAACTTTATATATAAAGTACTTGAAGGCCTGGGATTATAGCTCATGCCTATAGCTCATTGCCTAGCACACTAAAAGTCCTAGGTTCAATCCTCAATAACACATAGACACAAAAAAAGGTGTTGAGGGGCTGGGAATATAGCCTAGTGGCAAGAGTGCTTGCCTTGTATACATGAAGCCCTGGGTTCGATTCCCCAGCACCACATATATAGAAAAAGCCAGAAGTGGCACCGTGGCTCAAGGGGCAGAGTGCTAGCCTTGAGCAAAAAGAAGCCAGGGACAGTGCTCAGGTCCTGAGTTCAAGCCCCAGGACTGGCAAAAAAAGAAAGAAAGAAAGAAAGAAAGGTGTTGAACTTCATGGAAACTTTGTCTGGCTTTTTTCCCCTCAATATTACATTTGTGAGATTCATTTACATTGTTGTATTCTGCCATGTCATTACAAGTATCATTTGGACTCATCCCAGTGTCACAATTTATCCTTACATTGTGGTTTGGGTTTTTCCCAATTGGAGACTACAGTGGATAAAGATGTTATGAACAGCAGGCATTGTGGTGGAGAAACGTGTGGAAATATGTGCACTGTGACACACATCTGCAGAGATAATACGTAGTTGAAATGGAATTTCTGTGTCCTGAGATCTGGCTTTTTCATATAGCAGTTTCCCGGTTTCCTGGAGTTGTTCTGACTCTGTTTGCAGCACTAGTATAAGTGTGCAAGCTCCACTGTCCCGAGTGAGTCCTCCCCCACACTTAGTAGTGTGTGTCTCCCTAGCCTTACTCGTCCTTCATTCACATATCTAGTAACTAACTGAAGGAATACTGAGCACCTGTTTAGTGGACGTTGGACTGTTCTCTTAGATGAAGTTCCTGCTTGTTTGTCTTTTGCTCCCTTTTCCTTTTCTTAAAGGGTTGTCTGCCTTTTCAGTATTGACTGGGAAGAAGTCTTTCCATGATCTGAATGCAGATGCATTGTTGAGATATATGTTACAAAAATCTCCTTTGTGACCTATCTTTGCCTCAGTGCTGTTTTCTGTCAGTGAAGTTTCTTATTTTAATGTAGTTTACTTGATCAGATTTTCCTTTATGCTGAGGATTTTGTGTTCCATGCAAAAAAAAAAATCTTTGCTTCTATCAAGTGAAGAGGTTCTCTTGCGCCTTCTTCCAAAATCTTAATTTATTGTTTGATCTCTTTCATTTGGTTATTGCTATTAACCTGAGTTGGCTCTTGGATATAGTATGAGATAGTGGTTATTCACGGAAAAGTCTGCTCCTTCCCTTACCAATCACGTTGATGGACTGGCTTATATTGCCAAGAAACCCCAGGCTTGTCTAACTTTTTTCTTTTTTCTTTTTGTCCATCATGGGGCTTGAACTCAGTCCCTGACCTCTTCAGCTCAAGGCCAGCACTCTATCACTTTGAGCAACAGCTCCACTTCCGGTTTCCTGGTGGTTAATTGGAGATAAGAGTTTCACAAGCCAGGTGCTAGTAGCTCACGTCAGTAATCTTTGCTACTCAGGAGGCTGAGATCTGAAGATTCTGGTTCAAAGCCAGCTGGGGCAGGAGAGTCCTTATCTCCAGTTAACCTCCAGAAAACTGGAAGTGATGTTGAGGCTAAAAGTGGTAGAATGCTAGCCTTGAGTGAAAAAGTTCAGGGACAGCACCTAGGCCCTGAGTTCATGCTCCAGGACTGAAAAAAAAGAAAAAAAAGACTCACAGACTTTCCTGCCCAGACTGGCCTTCAACTGTGATCCTCAGATCTCAGCCTCCTGAGTAGCTAGGATCACAAGTGTGAGCCACTGGCACTTGGTGTGAGCCACAGGTGCTCTGCTTTGTCTAGCTTTCTTTAATCCATAAGGCCTTGAACTCATGATAAGAGGAAGTGAGTTGTGAAAACATGCATAGCCCAGAAGAAGAGCATCTGCCCCTGTATATCAGCTTCTGGACAGGAAGAGTGGCCTAGAGGCTTCAGCGCCTAGAGCTCTAAAGTACAGGCCTCCTCCCAGGGCCTTTGAGTCTTCCAGAAACAGTCAGGTCCTGCCGGATTGATTGCTGACCAGATTTGTAGACAAGCAGGCCGGGCTCTTCCTGTGCAGCAGGGATCGAGGCGTTTCTGTGGAGTCGTGACTGCACATTTTCTTTCTCTTCTACTGTCTATTTTTCACTGAACTCCAGTGGGTGTCTACCATATGATCTGCCAAAGCTGGTGGGCACAGGCACCAGGCATCCTTCAGTCTGTGAGAGATCTCAGGGTGCAGGGGGAAGCAGAAGTTACTGCAGTAGGAAGAGGGTGTGTATGTGTGTGTGTGTGTGTGTGTGTGTGTGTGTGTGTGTGTGTGTGATCTCAGGGTGCAGGGGGAAGCAGAAGTTACTGCAGTAGGAAGAGGGTGAGGGTGTGTGTGTGTGTGTGTGTGTGTGTGTCCAAAGGGATATGCCAAGAGAAAAATGTTCATTCCCAGACTACATGACATCTGTCTGGCCTTCATGAGAGCAGTCTTCTGGGTCTTATTTCCAAGAAATGCCTGTCTTCCTATTAAAAAGGAATGAGTGGGAAAGGCATTGCCCCCTGGCGCTTCTTCTCCTTTGCCTGCCTGGAGGATGTGTGCGTTCACTGCAGCAGTGAAGGCAACCCACCAAGAAGAGCTGCAGCACAGAGGGAGCAAAGGGTCATGGGGTCCTAGTGTTGTTGAGGACTTTGCTAGTCCAGAGCCTTCCGCCATATTTCCTGATCATGTGAGAACCTCAACTCCCACATTGTTGGACTTCTGGTTATTCAGAGTAAATGTCTTTGGAAATAGGTAGGTTTAGCCACTTCGTTTTTCATTGTCCTGTAAAAGTATATGTTTCTAACAAATTATAACATTATAATTTGTTGTTTGTCTTTTCCATTAGATTCTGAACTTGAAAACTTTTTTTCCCCCTCTTCCTGGGGCTTGCATTCTTAGCTACTCAGGAGGCTGAGATCTGAGAATCACGGTTCAAAACCAGCTTAGGGAGCAAAGTCTGAGAGACTCTTTTTGGTTTTTGCCAGTCCTGGGGCTTGAACTCAGGGCCTGAGCACTGTCCCTGGCTTCTTTTTGCTCAAGGCTAGCACTCTGCCAACTTGAGCCACAGGGCCACTTTCAGCCTTTTCTATATATGTGGTGCTGAGGAATCGAACCCAGGGCTTCATGTATAGGAGGCGAACACTTTACCACTAGGCCATATTCCCAGCCCAGAGAGACGCTTATCTCCATTTAGCCAATCAAAAACCAGAAGTGGAACAGTGGCTCAAAGTAGTAGAGTGCTAGCTTTGAGCTGAAGAGCTCAGGGACAGCACCTGGGCCCAGAGTTCAAGCCCCACGACATTCTCTCTCTCTCTCTCTCTCTCTCTCTCTCTCTCTCTCTCTCTCTCTCACACACACACACACACACACACACACATTGACATACATGCCAGATATCAGTGGCTCATGCCTGTAATCTTTGCTACTCAAAAGGCTGAGATCTGAGGGTTGAAGTTCAAAACCAGCCTGGACAGGCAAGTCCAGGAGACTCTTGTCTCCAATTAACCACTCAAAAGTCTGAAGTGGAGCTGTGGCTCAAGTGGTAGAGCACTAGCCTTACAAAAGAAGCTCAGGTCCTGAGTTAAAGCCCCAGCATGCACACATGTACACACACAGGGTGTTCTTTTTCTTCAGTAGGTAAATAGGCTATCCAGCTGATCGTTATAATTATTGGTAACCATATGTCAGTGTGTTGTAGATAAATTCTGTGAAGCTCTTTAGTTGGTTTTATTAAATAAATGATAAAGAATTAAGTCGGTTTTTCTATAACCAACTTACTTTTTTTTTTTCGGCCAGTCCTGGGCCTTCAATTCAGGGCCTGAGCACTGCCCCTGGCTTCTTTTTGCTCAAGGCTAGCACTCTGCCACTTGAGCCACAGCCCCACTTCTGGCCATTTTCTATATATGTGCTGCTAGGGAATCGAACCCAGGGCTTCGTGTATATGAGGCAAGCACTCTTGCCACTAGGCCATATTTCCAGCCCACCAACTTACATTTTTCTATAATCTAAAAAGAGAATCTTTTTAAATGTTTCTATTTAGAGTCATGCATTCCATCTTACACAGTAACTGGAATAACATATGTCTGAAAGATTTACCTTAAACCTCATCTTCTGGGGCTGGGAATGTGGCTTAGTAGTAGAATACTTGCCTTGCATGCATGAAGTCCTGGGTTTGATTCCTCAGTACTATACAAACAGAAAGAGCCGGAAGTGGAAGAGTGCTAGCTTTGAGCAAAAGAAGCTCAGAGACAATGCCTAGGCCCTGAGTTCAAGCCCCAGGACTAACAAAAAAAAAAAAAAGCAAAAGCAATCTTACAGATATGAGGGCCAATGAGTGTAACTTGCATTTACTTCTACTTCAATGATTAAATAATGAATTTTCATTTTAATTATCTATTTTGTTTTTCTTTCAGAATTGGTCCCCAGGAAAGATCTTCTTGTCGAAAATGTGCCATATTGTGATGAACCAACTCAGAAGCAATGAATTTTCCAGAATAAAACAAGTCTTCACACCATTACTTTTAATATGAATCATTCTACCCAAAGTTCTGGAATTCAGATACTTTTCTCTAAACTGGCAGATGGGAAAATGAGTGAATGAAAGAAGAGCTTCATATTTAAATTCACATTAAAACGACATTGCAACTGCAGAGTATAGATAAGTTGTTTTTGTTTTTTTTTAAGTTTCTCATAGTTCTTCCAAGAAATTAATTTTGGGGTAGGAGGCATGGCTCAGCTGGTAGAATGCTAGCCATTGAAACAAAAGTGTCAGGTATTGAGTTCAAATCCCAGTCTCTGACTGAAAAATAGAAAAAGAAAAATTCTTTTTCCTCAGTACTGGGACTGAATTCAGGGCTTTTGATCTTGTTTTAGCTTTTTCACTCATGGCTGACACTCTACCACCTGAAACACACCTCTACTTCTGGCTTTTGCTGGCTTATTTGGGAGATAAGAATCTTACACTTTCCTACCTGGGCTGGCTTTGAACTACAGCCCTCATAAGCTCAGCCTCCTGAGTAGCTAGGATTACAGGTGTGAACCACCAGTACCCCGCCTAGCTAAGTATTTTGACATGCCATCAGAGAAGAAGTCATTAAAACCAAACTTTCCATTTAAAGTACACAGTGAATATGATATTCACTCCTGTGCTTCTATTAACATTTGATCTCACTGTAGCTATTTGACAATGAAGCACTTTGACAAGTTGGGGAATTTTCTTCCCATGGGAAATGCGGTGTTAGATATAAATTATTAGATTAAATTGATATTTAGTGCTCAAACTATTAAATTGGCCCCAGATTTTCAGTTTGTGCCTGCTCTCCTCAGAAGGTGGCCTTTGTTTCCTAAAGCACTGTAACCATTTCTGTAGCTAACAAAGAATTACATGGTCTCTTTTTAGAGATGAAACTGTGTTCTCTGTGTTCTTATTAAGATACCTTTTTTTTTTTTTTTTGCCAGTCGTGGGGCTTGAACTCAGGGCCTGGGCACTATCCCTGAGCTTCTTTTGTTCAAGGCTAGCACTCTACCACTTGAGCCACAGCATCACTTCCAGCTTTTTCTGTTTATGTGGTACTGAGGAATTGAACCCAGGGCTTCATGCACGCTAGGCAAGCGCTCTACCACTAAGCCACATTCCCAGCCCTCACCCCAATCTTAAAGCAGCAAATGGCAGTCAAATCCTTATGCTTTGTGCTGGGTGCCAGTGGCTCACACCTGTAATTCTAGCTACTCAGGAGGCTGAGACCTGAGAATTGTGGTTCAAAGCCAGACTGGACAGGAAAGTCTATAAGACTCTTGTCTCCAACTAAACACCAGAAAACTGGAAGTGATGCTAGGGCTCATAGTGGTAGAGTGTTAGCCTTGAGCTAGAGATCAGAGACAGCGCCCAGTCCAAGTTCAAGTCCCATGACCAACAAACACATACATACATATATATATACCTATATATATATCAATATATATATACCTATATATACCTATATATGTATATATACATATATATGTGTGTGTATATATATACATATATATTATATATATATATATATATATCAAAATGACCTCAGGTCACTGTAAAGTAACCTAAATTTCTTTTTTTTTTTTTTTTTTTTTTTGGCCAGTCCTGGGCCTTGGACTCAGGGCCTGAGCACTGTCCCTGGCTTCTTCCCGCTCAAGGCTAGCACTCTGCCACTTGAGCCACAGCGCCACTTCTGGCCATTTTCTGTATATGTGGTGCTGGGGAATCGATCCTAGGGCCTCGTGTATCCGAGGCAGGCACTCTTGCCACTAGGCTATATCCCCAGCCCAGTAACCTAAATTTCTAAGGAAATGGTGGCCCTCAGTCAAACTAGATGTGGCCTTCATAACTTAGCTTCACTTAGAGTGCAGTAGACTTTCCTACTAAGCTGAAGCTATAACAATAATTATCTTTTCTTTTTCTTTTTGTACTGCTACTGGAGTTTGAACTTGAGGCCTGGGCACAGTCCCTTAACTTTTTCACTCAATGCTAGTGCTCTTCCCTTTACGCCACAACTCCATTTCTGGTTTTTTGATAGTGAATTAGAGATGAGAGTCTCATGAAGCTGAGCACTGGTGTCTTGCGCCTGTCATCCTAGCTACTCAGGAAGCTGAGATTGAGGATCATAGGTCAAAGCGTGAGTAAGAAAATCCCTGAGGGGCTGGGGATATGGCCTAGTGGCAAGAGTGCTTGCCTTTTATACATGAGGCCCTGGGTTCAATTCCCCAGCACCACATATACAGAAAATGGCCAGAAGTGGCACTGTGGCTCAAGTGGCAGAGTGCTAGCCTTGAGCAAAAAGAAGCCAGGGACAGTGCTCAGACCCTGAGTCCAAGCCCCAGGACTGGCAAAAAAAAAAAAAAAAGAAAATCCCTGAGCCTTTTTTTTTGTGTCAGTCATGTGGCTTGAACTCAAAGCCTGGGCACTGTCCCTGAGCTTTTTCGTTCAAGGCTCAAGAGCTTTACCTCTTTGAGCCATAATGCTACTTCCTGGCTTCTGGTGGTTAATTGGAGATGTTTCTTATGGACTTTCCTGCCCGGGATGGCTTGAACCACAATTCTTTTAAGTCCTCGTGAGACTCTTATCTCCAATTAACCACTCAAAAACCTGAAGTAGCACTGTGGCTAAAGTGGTAGAGTGCTAGCCTTGAGAAAAATAGCTCAAGGACAACACATAGGCCCTGAGCTCAAGCCCCACAACCAACAATGACAAAAAAAGTCTCATGGGCTTTTCTGCCGAGGCTGTCTTTAAATCGTGATCCTCAGATCTCAGGCTCCTGAATAATTAGGATTATAGGCACGAGCCACCAGAGCCCAGCTCATTGTCTTCCTTTTAACCAATAGGAATTCAATGACTTTTCTTGAGTTTTCCCACCCTTGGCTGCTTACTGAATGCCTTAGCATTCTTCCATCTGAGGCTAGGAGCTATAGAGCTGTGTGTAATATTCTTCTTATTTCTCTTTTATCTATCTTGGCAATTTTGTTTATTCCTTGAGTGGTGTGTTCTCTCCCATTCACTGAGGCATTTTCTCCCATTCACCGATGATACAGGGTTTGAGACTTTGACAGATTTCTCAATGCAAGCTATATTTGTGGACAAGACATGTTGATATTATCTGGATATACAATGTCATGTTTGAGAACAACTAGCAGATGGAACATTTATCAAAATGGTTTAGATATCATTAAAGCAATGATTCTTTTTTGCTCCTGGTTAATTGGAGATGAGTTAGCATCTGTGAGATGGATTATACATGTCAAAAGATTCACTGCGTAATTTTTCTTCCCGCTGTAAGTTCTTACTGTGAATGTCTCATGTGGAAAGTTATCACATAATCACCCTATAAACATGCTGGCTTGTGATGATTGTGGCTGTAACATGTGTTTGGAGGAACTTATTATTTAGTATGTCTTCTCTCATGGTTCTGTAACGTTGGATTTACAAACAGATCCATTCTAATTTTGGATATCCAGGTTCAGAGACCCAGCAGGACTGTTAAATTTTTGGTGGAAGTTAGAAACCAAAACCAGTGCTGGTGGCTAATACCTGTAATCCTAGCAATTCAGAAAGCTGAGTTCTGAGGATTGAGGTTCAAAGCCAGCCTGGGAAGAAAAGTCCATGAGATTTTTATTTTCCTTTTGCCAGTCGTGGGGCTTGAACTCGGGGCCTAAGCACTGTCCTTGGTTTCCTTTTGCTCAAGGCTAACACTTTACCACTTGAGCCACAGCGCCACTTCCAGCTTTTTCAGTATATGTGGTGCTGAGGAATCGAACCTAGGGTTTCATGTATGCTAGGCAAACACTCTACCACTAGGCCACATTCCCAGCCCTCCATGAGATTTTTATTCCCAATTAGCCAGCCAACAGCCAGAAGTGGAACTGTGGCTCAAATGGTAGAGTGCTAGCTTTGAGCAGAAAAGCTAAGGGACTGGTGCTAGATCCTGAGTTCAAGCCCCAGAACTGGCACCAAAAAGAAAGAAAGAAAGCAAATGTAGTAGGAGAGTCAGATTTGGCAAGTATATATGAGAAGAATCCTTCACTGAAGATCTGAAGTTGGACGAAAGTTCAGATAGTTTGTGTAACACCTAATTCCAAATATTAAAATTGAGGTTTGAATCAAACTTTAAATCGGCTCTAATTTAGCCACTAGCTGTATCTCTTTAACATCATTACAGTGTTCAAAAGTAGGCAGAGTGAGCTGGGAATGTGGTCTAGTGGTAGAGTGCTTGTCTAGCATGCATGAAGCCTGGGGTTTGATTCCTCAGTAGCACATACAGAAAGAAATGGAAGTGGCACTGTGGCTCAAGTGGTAGAGCACAAACCTTAAGCACAGAGAGGGTACAGGGACAGAGCCCAGGTCCTGAGTTCAAGCCCCCAGACCAGCATAGAAAAAAAAAAATCCAGCTATGGCTTCAATGCACACACACCGCAGGAAAAGAAAAGTTGCAGTTGCCATAGTAACTCTAACCTCTTTGATTATCTCTGCTTATGATCACTCTAATTTCTCTACAATTTATGTCACTGTGGCTTCATAATAACTGATACGGGAATTAGAAGTATTGACATTTATAAATGTCAGCACATGCTACTCTTTAATTATGTCATTTGTTTTAAGAATAGCCTTGTATTTTAAAAATACTTTTGACCTGTTCTCTTAGAAAATATATATATATATATTGTTTTGTTTTGTTTTGTTTTTTTGGCCAGTCCTAGGCCGTGAACTCAGGGCCTGAGCACTGTCCCTGGCTTCTTTTTTGCTCAAGGCTAGCACTCTGCCACTTGAGCCACAGCGCCACTTCTGGCCATTTTCTGTATATGTGGTGCTGAGGAATCGAACCCAGGGCCTCATGTATACGAGGCAAGCACTCTTGCCACTAGGCCATATCCCCAGCCCTCTTAGAAAATATTTTAAGCAAGTAGCAAATAATATTTATTTGCATGTGCAATATGCAAAAGCAGATGTACCTGTGTGACTATATGGTACCTTGATAGAATATTCTTTTTTGTCGGTCATGGGGCTTGAACTCAGGGCCTGGGAACTGTCTTTTAGCATTTTTATTTATTTATTTTTTATTTTTGCAAATCCTGGGGCTTGAATTTGGCCTGGGCACTGTCCCTGAGCTCCTTTTGGTCAAGGCTAGTGCTCTACCACTTGAGCCACAGTGCCACTAGCTTTTTCTGTGATTAATTAGAGATAAGAGTCTCATACACTTTCCTTCTGGGGATGATTTCACACTGCAATCCTCAGATCTCAGCCTTCTGAGAAGCTAAGATTACAGGTGTGGTCTACCTGTGGCCAGCTTGTCTCTTAACTTTTTATACTCAAGGCTGACACTCTACCTCTTGAGCCACATCTCCTCTTCCAGCTTTTGGTTATTCACTGGAGATAAGCATTTCAGGGATTTTTCTGCCCAGGCTCTTAGATCGTAGCCTCCAGGGTACCTAGGATTACAGGTGCGAGTAGCAGCAACCAGCAAGATATAGCATAGCAAGTGGAAGAGAAATTATGGCAGAAGAGAATCTGTAAAACAAATCTGGGCACAATTGCTATTGGAATTCTGCTTAGAATGAGCCATTTACCAGGTAGTGTTTTTGTGCAAGGTGAGCTGTGGCCCTGTGTCTGCAGCATGCTTCACTACAGCCTGCAAGTCTTACACACTTGTGTGTATATATGTGTGCATGCCTTAAGCTCTCCTGCACAGAACTCCACATGTCCTGTTCATCCATTCCTTTGTCCAGACAAATCCCCGCTTATTGACTCCTTCCAGGCCCCAAGCGCGGCTCCAGGCATGGGGCAAAATTCAAAGGAAATGAGCAATGCAATTCCATTGTCAGAGTTCACAGTGTCTTATGCTGTGTGTGTGTGTGTGTGTGTGTGTGTGTGTGTGTGTGTGTGTGTGTGTTACTACTAGTGCTTGAATTTAGGGCCTGGGCTCTGTCTCTTGGCTTTTTTGCTCAAGGCTAGCACTTCACCATTTGAACCACACCTCTACTTCTGACTTCTTGCTAGAGTATTGAAGGTCACTTTCCTCTTCAGGCTGGCTTTGAACCATGATCCTCAGATCTCAGCCTCCCATGTAGCTGGGATTACAGATGTGAGCCACCAGTGCCTGGCTTGTCCATCTCCTTTGAGTGCATTATCTGTGCGGATGAGAAAAGGGTTAGGATGACAAGAAGACCTTGAACCCCCTACTCTCTTCCTCCCCCCCCTCCCCCCCAAGGAAGCCAGCTTTCTTCTGCTCCCTGGGTGACAGAATGAAGTTCTGTGCCTCAGAGAATGAATAGCTCTGGGGACAGAATGAATAGCTCTGGGGCGTGGGGTTTGTTTTGTGTTGTGTTGTTCTGCTGGAAATGAGCCCAGGGGCCTTGCCAAGCTGAGCACACACTGTACCTCTCTTCCCAGCCCTCCTCTCTTCTTTGTTTCAGCTTTTCCCTCCTGTACAAACCATTTCTAAAGGGGGAAAGAAAGGAACATGATTCTACTTACTCGCAGAATTGAAATCTTCCCCTACAGTCAGGACACTGAGGAAGGATAGCAAGTTCAAGACTGAACAGCAAGAACCTGTTTCAAAAACCCAACAGAGAAACAAACTGAATTTCTTCCATTTTTTCCTCCTGCCTCTTGCCTTGCTGTTTTCTCTCCTCCATGTCCCACTTTGCATCTACACATATTCCCCTAGGAAAGGTGTATGAACATGAATAGTTCATTAATTGTTTAACATTGGTATTGAAAAGGATGTGGCACACATGAAGTCAGAAATCACTCCAGTAAGTAACATGAAGAATATTCACTGTGACTATTCAATGTGTTTGTATATATTCATTATATATAATGTATACCTTATATATTACAGTTCCAATTCAACACCACTGAGAAATTACCAATTAGTACTTCCTAAACCCCTCCAACTCCTCTTATTCCTCATTACACAATGCTCCTGTGGATGAATGTTTCCGAAATGATTTGATCATATGATAAAGTAGTTAACGTCAGGTATGCTAGCATACACCTGTCATCTCGGCAGTCAGGAGGCTGAGGCAGGAGGCTGATCATTTCAAGGCCAGTCTGACTATGGAGCAAGACTCTAATTCAAAAAGAAAAGGAAAAAAAAGAAATTTCCAGTTGATCCAACTTCACTAATTTGGGAGAGAATCTAACCATACAATGATAAAATGGGCTCTCCCCCACCCCCCGACCCCCACCTCAATATACAGGAAGTACTGAAATCCTGAGGTAGAATCTTGTGTAAAGGTTGAAGTGGTTGTGCTACTGGGCTGCCTGGGGTCCTTCTCAGCTTGTCTCTTGAGCAAGCTACCTCTGCCTCAGTTTCCACATCTGTAAAAGAAGAATAATACACAGAGCATCCCCAAGTGCTCTGTGCCATTGCCCACGATTCACTCAGAAATTCCTTTGGATGGTGGCATCATTTCCTGTGTTCTTCCTGCCCCTCACACCCTCCTTGCTTCCCACTGCTGCTTGCTGTCCGAGCCTCCAGCTTTGTCCTAGATTCCAATCTTTGGCACTCTCACCTTGAAAGGCATCATAAACACCTACCTGGTTTCATAGCTAATGTAATGAGATCATTGTCACCCCATCTATTTTCTTAAAATAGCAGATTACTTTCGCTCCTTCTTCCCAGCACTGTTGCTTCTGCTCAGTGAATTCACTCATCCTCACCGCCCATCCATTTACTTAAAATAGAAAGCTGTTTACGACTCCTTTCTTCTTCCTCTCTCCTTTTAAATGGAACTTGATTGACTGTAAAATGTAATTGTTTCTTGCTTTTCTCGATTCCCACCTAGCATTTAAATCTCTTCCTGAGCATCTTCAGTGACCTTCAGAAAGCAACCCCCCCCTCCCCCAACCCTGGCTGGGAATGTGGCTTAGTGGTAGAGTGCTTGCCTAGCATGCATGAAGCCCTGGGTTCGATTCCTTAGCACCACAAACACAGAAAAAGTCGGAAGACACTGTGGCCTAAGTGGTAGAGTTCTAGCCTTAAGCAAAAGAAGCTCAGGCCCAGAGTTCAAGTCCCAGAACTGGCAAAAAAAAAAAAAAAAAAAAAGCCCCTCTGCTTCTTCCTCAGGCCTTCCCTCCTGGGACAGGCAATGCTGCTGTCGCCATGGCTGATTGTTCCACTGTTATGACAAGCTTGCTTGCTTGGTTAATCTCTCTTTTTTTTTTTCTTCTTATATGTGTGTCAGTCCTGGCTTAAACTCAGGGCCTGGATGCTGTCCCTGAGTTGTTTTTGTTTTTGTTTTTGCCAGTCCTGGGGCTTGGACTCAGGGCCTGAGCACTGTCCCTGGCTTCCTTTTGCTCAAGGCTAGCACTCTGCCACTTGAACCACAGCGCCACTTCCGGCTTTTTTTTCCCTGTGGTGCTGAGGAATTGAACCCAGGGCTTCATGCATGCTAGGCAAGCACTCTACCACTAGGCCACATTCCCAGCCCCTTAATATTTTTTTCCATCTCTTTTTGAATTTGAATCTGTTCCTGGAAATAATATTTTTCAAACAGCCTTTTAAATGTTTTTCAAATTTAATGGCATAAATTGATTATAATAAAAAGCATTTAAGTGGCATTGTGGCTCAAAGTAGTAGAGCAGTATAGCCTTGAGCATAAAGCTCAGGGACAGCCTTGTCCCTGAGTTCAAGCCCCATTACCTACAAAAAAAAAAAAAAAAGGTGTTGTTGGGCTGCGAATGTAGTGTAGTGGTAGAATGCTTGCCTAACATTCATGAAGCATAAAAAGAAATAAAAAGCATTTTATTATATTTTTAAAAGCCCTCTATCAATTAGCTTTTGTGGCAAAACAAGCTATGCCAAAACATAGAGGTTTAAAACAGCAAACATTTATTATTTACCATCGCCCTGTGGGTTGGCTAGAAAGCTTTTTTTCTGGTTGAATTGATTTTTCTCATACCCCTGCACAGTCAGCAGGCTGGATGATCTAGAGTAGCCTGTCTGAAATCAGCCTGTCTTTTACTTGTGAGTTTAATTAATCCATACTGTGATTTGTGATCACTACGAATCCACCCACATTAGTGCCTTTTGCTTCTTCCTCTCTGCTTTGTGCTGAAGAAGTTAATTGATTAACTAATTTGCCAGTTCCGGGGCTTGGACTAAGGCCCTGAGCGCTGTCCCTGGCTTCCTTTTTTTTTTTTTGCCAGTCCTGGGGCTTGGACTCAGGGCCTGAGCACTGTCCCTGGCTTCTTCTCTCTCAAGGCTAGCACTCTGCCGCTTGAGCCACAGCACCGCTTCTGGCGGTTTTCTGTATATGTGGTGCTGGGGAATCGAACCTAGGGCCTCGTGTATCCGAGGCAGGCACTCTTGCCACTAGGCCATATCCCCAGCCCCCTGGCTTCCTTTTGCTCAAGGCTAGCACTCTGCCACTTGAGCCACAGCACCACTTCTGGATTTTTCTGTTTATGTGGTGCTGAGGAAACGAACCCAGGGCTTCATGCATGCTAGGCAAGCATTCTACTGCTAAGCCACATTCTCAGCCCCAACTTTAATTTATGTTATGTTTTATTTTGTGCCAGTATTGGAGCTTGAACTTGAGGCCTTATGCTTTCACTTGGCTCTCCCCTGCCCCCAGGCTGGGGCTCTACTACTTGAGCTATGCCTATACTTCCTGCTTTTTGCTGGTTCATTAGCGGCAAGAGGCTCTGAGTTTTCTGTCTGAGTTGGCATAGAGTTATGCTCATGAGATTTCTACCTCCTGAATAGCTAGGATTAAAAAGTGTGAGCCATTGGTGCCAAGATTCACTTTTTTTCTTTTTCTTTTTTTTTTAAATGTGTGTGTGTGTGTGCACACATGCTTGTCTGGGGCTTGAACTCAGGGCCTGGGCTCTGTCCCTGAGCTTTTGTGTGCTCAAGGCTAGCATTCTACCACTTGAGCCACAGCGCCGCTTCCCAGTTTTTGGTAGTTAAACTGGAAAGAAAAATCTCATGGACTTTCCTGCTCTGGCTGGCCTTGAACCTCCATCCTCAGATTTCAGCCTCCTGAGTAGCTAGCTAGGATTACAGGTGTAAGCCACCAAGGCCCTCCTTCACCTTCTTTTAAAACTGATTTTGTGATGGTTTTATTTGGTGATCCTCTGATCACCATTGTCTCTGGTACTCCTCTGTTCATTTTTCTTGGGTGGAGAGAGTTCTGGCTGTGAGAATCTTTGAGAGGCTGAGTGCCTTGTTGGGCTTGTCTGTAATGCCTTTCTTTCTCTTTCCCTCTTGAATAATGGTTTCACTTGATAGAGAACTCTGTGGGGCCAATTCTTTTCCTTTGGTCCCATGAATTGTTCTTTGTTTTCTAGATCCTGTGGTGGCTACTAATGTATCTATTGTTAGGGAAGTTGTTCTTTAAGGTTACTTTGCTGATTATTCTTTTCATCTAAGCTGTAGTTTCTTTCTTTTCTCAAGGTTGCCCTAAGAATACATGCGGGGCGTGCCAGTCCTGGAATTTGAACTCAGGGCCTAGGAACTGTCCCTGAGCTTTTTTACTCAAGGCTAGTCTAACTCTACCACTTGAACCATAGCACCACTTCTGGCTTTTTTGGTAGTTATTGGACCTAAGAGCCTCATGGACGTTTTTTGCCTTGGCTGGCTTCGAACCATGATCCTCACATCTCAGCCTCCTGAATAGCTAGGATTACAGGTGTGAGCTACCAGCACCCAGCAAGAGTGTTTTGTTTTTTAAATATTTGTTGTTTTACTGGTATGTCTTTGGTTCACACACATCACATTTGTTTTAACATCTATTTATTCTTCTCCAGTCTGAATGTGCTCCTCTGTTTGGAAATTTCTTTCATTGTTTCTGGAAACTTCTCAGCTATTATGCTTTCATGGATAGTTTCTCTGGCAGCCTGAGCTCTAGGAAAGCAGTTTTGGGGATAGATTGGGTTTCAGGCTCGACCTCTTTGCCATTCTTTCCTTTCTCTATGCCTTTCTCTGCCTGGGTTTACACTTTACTATTTTTAATTCAGCTGTATAGTTTGTACTTTATTTTTTATGTGCACCAGTACTGGGGCTTGAACTTGGGGCCTGGGTGCTGTCCCTTAGCTTTTGCTATCTCAATGATAGCACTCTGCCATTTGAACCACAGCTCTACTTCTGGCTTTTTGCTGGTTAATTGGAGATAAGAGTTTCATGGAGAGGCTTGGAATATGGCCTAGTGGCATAAGTGCTTGCCTCATATACATGAAGCCCTGGGTTCGATTCCTCAGCACCACATATATATATATATAGAAAAAGCCAGAAGTGGCGCTGTTGCTCAAATGGTAGAGTGCTAGCCTTGAGCAAAAAGAAGCCAGGGATGGTGGTCAGGCCCCTGAGGCCAAGCCCCAGGACTGGCAAAAAAAAAAAAGAGTTTCATGGACTTTCCTGCCCTGGCTGGCTTTGAATCTCAGTCCTTAAATCTCAGCCACTTGAGGATTAGAGGCGTGAGTACCAAGGGTACTGTATAATTTGTACTTTAATAACAAGTTCATTGACTTTTTAAATCCAAATGATTGTTTTCCCTTCTAGGAAATTTTAATTTTATAAACCAAAATTATCTGATGGAGGGGGTGATTTTTTTAAGTTAAATTTTGTTGACAAGGTGTTGTGCAAAAGAAGTACAGTTACATAATAGGGCAGTGAGTACATTTCTTGTGATATCTTACACCCTCATTTTTCTTTCCCTTCCCTAGATCAGGTAAGCATATATACAATACCCAGTGTATCAAAAACATATACAGTAGCCACGTGGCATATGCCAAAGGAAATTCACCTAGAACTTTAAATATAACGTTATCCTTGTCTTATATGATCATACATATATAGCTTTTGAGCTATTGTGATCCACTGAGAGGTCTGTTTTAGACCTTTTTATGTTTAGTAGTTGTTTGGTTTTAGTTACATAATGTAAAGTCGCTGACCCATACCTGTGGGAAATACCATTTGACAAGAAGTTTTTTGTTTTGCAGACCTGGTCTCTAGTGTCCCCCCCTCCTTCCCGCCCCAATGCTATTACTGAGGCTTGAACGCAGGGCTTGGGCATTGTCCCTTAGCTTTATCAATTCAAGGCTGACACTGTCTCACTTGAGCTACTCCTCCATTTCTGGCTTTTTGTGTGTGTGATTAATTGGAGATAAGAGTCTTTCAGACTTTTCTGCTTGGGCTGGCTTCAAATCAATGTACATTGTATTCACGGAAGCACATTTCAAAATTAAATTGAAGCAAATAAAAATGCTAAACAAAAGTTTTTCTCTTCACATATATATATATAATCTTGTGATTTTTGGCTCTTGTTTTCTCTTTTATTTTTTATCTTTAAAAATTATTATTCAGGGGTCTGGGGATATGGCCTAGTGGCAAGAGCACTTGCCTCGTATACATGAGGCCCTGGGTTCAATTCCCCAGCACCACATATACAGAAAATGGCCAGAAGTGGCGCTGTGGCTCAAGTGGCAGAGTGCTAACCTTGAGCAAAAAGAAGCCAGGGACAGTGCTCAGGCCCTGAGTCCAAGCCCCAGGACTGGCCAAAAAAAAAAAAAAAAAAAAATATATATATATATATATATATATATATATATATATATATATTATTCAGGTCTGGGAATGTGGCCTAGTGGTAGAGTGCTTACCTTGTATACATGAAGCCCTGGGTTCAATTCCCCAGCACCACATTTATAGAAAACGGCCAGAAGTGGCGCTGTGGCTCAAGTGGTAGAGTGCTAGCCTTGAGAAAGAAAAAAAAAAAGCCACAAACAGTGCTCAGGCCCTGAGTCCAAGCCCCAGGACTGGCAAAAAAAAAAAAAAAAAAAGTAAGTAAATAAATAAATGTTATTCAAGCTGGGTAAAAGTGGCTCACACTTAGAATCCTCGCTACTCAGGAGGCTGAGATCATGGTTGGATGCCAGCCTGGCCAGGAAAGTTCATGAGACTCTTATCTCCAGGGAAACACCAAGAAGCTGGAAGTGGAGCTGTGGCTCAAGTGGTAGAGTGCTAGCCTTGAGCACAAAAGCTCAGGGCTCATTTCCAGGCCCCGAGTTCAGGGCCTAGGACCATCACCAAATAATAATAATAAATTTAAAGATTATTTTAAACAAATATTTTTCTGTTACCCCAATTGCTTCACCTCTTGTTTGTTGTGCTTCTGCACAACAAACTTTAACTGTAATTTAAGCTCAGGTGTTCATCTTTTTTTTTTTTTTTATGAGCCTAGAGAGTGTAAAGTCCATGTTGTTGGAGGTGCACCCCTGAGGTGTAGGTAGTTTCTGCCCCCTCGGCCTGGCGATCCAGGTGTTTTGTTCCTGGGCTCCAGCACTGGGTTTAATATTCATATCTCAGCTTGGACTTCTCTCCCCTGAGGGAGGAAGAACTCAGATTCCATATCCTGGAGAGGCATCATGTTCAATTTCTGCTGTTTTATTTGGGGAGAAAGATTACTTTCCCAAAGAACCCTGGCTCTTCCCCAATTTGACAGTTTTCGTTCCTCTTACTTGGAGGGAAGAGTCCTACTGTGGACCATTGCTTTTCAAAGGATGTCTCAGTTCTGTTTTCCCATCTCACAGGGCTCAAGGTTGCCTGTGACCTTCCTCTGTGCCTTCCCAATGCCAGCTGCTGGCTGTGTATCCACATTTGTATACAGTACTGACTTAATTCACTTCCCGGCCTCCTGAACTATGTAGCCTTCCTGGTGCTTGGGAATCAATCTGTCTTTCTTTCTTTCTCTCTGCCTCGCTCGCTTTCTTTCTTTGTAGTTTCAGTTATAGATTTTAAGCATTTCTCTATATTTGATTCAACATTTTTTTCCCCGTCCTGGGGCTTGAACTCAGTGCCTGAGCTCTGCCTGTGAGCTTGTTTGCTCAAGGCTAGTACTCTATCACTTGAGCCACAGCGCCACTTCTGGCTTTTTCTGTTTATGTGGTGCTGAGGAATTGAACTCAGGGTTTCAGGCATGCTAGGCAAGCACTCTACCACTAAGCCACATTCCCAGCCCCCAACATTTTTTCTGTGTGTCTAAAAATCCATGGATTTTTTTTGTTTTTGTTTTTTTTTTTGGCCAGTCCTGGGCCTTGGACTCAGGGCCTGAGCACTGTCCCTGGCTTCTTCCCACTCAAGGCTAGCACTCCGCCACTTGAGCCACAGCGCCACTTCTGGCCATTTTCTGTATATGTGGTGCTGGGGAATCGAACCTAGGGCCTCGTGTATCCGAGGCAGGCATTCTTGCCACTAGGCTATATCCCCAGCCCCTAAAAATCCATGGATTTTTATTATGCTCAGTCATGACTTAGCATTTTCTTCCATTCTACTCATTCATTCATTCACAAATATATCAGTATTGGGTTTCTTTGCTCCCATCATTCATTCCCTGGGGGTCTTATTTTTGCCCAGTTGTATGTTAAGCTGCCCATTTATTTTAGGACCTTTAAAAGGTATCATGGAAGTGCATTGATAAGCCAAGTGTTGCCTGTAATCCTAGCTATTCAGGAGGCTGAACTCTAAGGATTACAGATCAAAGCCAGCCCAGGCAGGAAAGTCTGTAAGACCCTGATCCCCAATTAGTCACCAATAAAAAAATGTGTATTGATATTTTAAGGTGTATCTAAACTTAACTCTTAGTCTTCTAAATGTAGCTCTTACTCAGAACTTTAGAAAGTTTCTTAAACAGTAACTCTTTTTTTTTTTTTTTGGCCAGTCCTGGGCCTGAGCACTGTCCCTGGCTTCTTTTTGCTGGAGGCTAGCACTCTGCCACTTGAGCCACAGCACCACTTCTGGCTTTTTCTGTATATGTGGTGCTAAGGTATCGAACCCAGGGCTTCATGCATGCTAGACATACACTCTACCACTATGCCACATTCCCGCCTCAGTAACTTATTTTGAGTTTATTAAGGAACAAGTGACCTGGTCTCTTCAGTACTAAGATTTGACATCATGCCCTCTTGTTTGTAAGGTATTACATAGAAATTGCTTGGTTTTAATAAAAACAGTAAAAACAAAACAAAACAAAAACTGGTGATTAAAAAAAAAATGCTGTTACTGGGGCTTGAACTCAGGGCTTGAGCATTGTCCCTTAGCTTTATCAATTCAAGGCTGACACTGTCTTACTTGAGCTATTCCTCCATTTCTGGCTCTGTGTGTGTGTGTGTGTGTGTGTGTGTGTGTGTGTGTGTGTGTGTGTGTGTGTGTGTGTGTGTGTGTGATTAATTGGAGATAATAGTCTTTCAGACTTTTCTGCTTGGGTTGGCTTCAAATCTTGATCCTCAGATCTCAGCCTCCTGGGTAGCTAAGGCAGTACTAAGCATGTCTGTCATTTTGTGGTGTAAAACACACATAGGAGGATTGCAGTACAGGCTGACCTAGGCAAAAAGAGAAACTCTATCTCAAAAAATTACTAAAGCTAGGGCTGGGAATGTGGCTTAGCAGTAGAGTGCTTGCCTAGTATGCACGAAGCCCTGGGTTCAATTCCTCAGCACATAAACAGAAAAAGCCAGAAGTGGTGCTGTGGCTCAAGTGGTAGAGTGCTAGCAAAAGCAGCTCAGGGACAGTGCTCAGGCCCTGAGTTTAAGCTTAGGACTGGCAAAAAAAGCTAAAAGGATTGGAGGCATGGCTCAAGTGGTAGAACCACCTAACAAGCAGAAATCTGAGTTTAAACCCCCAGAACCACCAAATATTCACGGACACACATATTTATTTATGTTTTACTCTACTGTGCTCACTGTTCCTTTGTCAGTTACCATCATTATTAAAGATGTTCTAAATGTCCCCATGTGTTCTTGGTACAGGGCATACTGAATTAGATTTATTTAATGTATCCTTGGGTGGTGATTTCCGTAACAACTGGCCAGATTCAGAGTCAAGCCTGTTCTTGCCTAGATTGTACTTTGAAAGAATGTATCATAGGGAAAAGACAAAAAGAACTTCCTTTTCCCCTAGCAGGTGTAAGGGTTGTTGTACACTGCTGTCTTCTAGTTTAGCAGACCTGGGAGAAATGAATGAGCTTGGCATGCTTTCTCAGATCTCTGCCGAATTACTAGGGGTGTCCTTGTTATCCCCAAGGATTAGAGTCACTCCCTTCTTATCAGCAGTTGTGACTAAATCACAAATCTGTTGAGTGTTTCCCTGTTCTTAATTTTGTAAATCTTTTTTTTTTTTTTTTTTTTTGGCCAGTCCTGGGGCTTGGACTCAGGGCCTGAGCACGGTCCCTGGCTTCCTTTTGCTCAAGGCTAGCACTCTGCCACTTGAGCCACAGCGCCACTTCTGGCCATTTTCTGTATATGTGGTGCTGGGGAATCGAACCCAGGGCCTCATGTATATGAGGCAGGCACTCTTGCCATTAGGCCATATCCCCAGCCCCCTGAAACAAGTGGTAGAGCATTAGCCTTGAGTACAAAAGCTCCGGCACAGTGCCCAGGCCCTAAGTTCAAGCCCCATGACAAAAAATAAATAAAAATCTTCAAGTACACACACACAAACACACATGCACACACACACACTTACTTTACCCTTAACATGGTTTTGTCTTTCTGCCTCACCCATTGCAGATAAAGCAAACACTTTAGTGTGCTCTGTGTCTGCTCGTCCGCATGGTTTCTGCCTGCGCCCACACGCGCCCTGCCACCTGCTTTCATTCTTCATCTTTTAAGGGTATCACAGCATCTCTTAGCTCTCTCCCACCTCGTGCTGGTTTTCCACACCTCAGAAAATCCATCCTTCCCTTATTCTTGGGTCATTTCTTCTGCAGCATCTACTGTTTGGGGAATCCTTTCTGAACCCCTGAAGGCTGGATCCTAGAATTTTTTTTCCTTTTTGCAAATACTAAGCAAACCAACTTCCTCTTCACACAGAGCCATGCAGTTAGCCGGAAGCTGTGGTGGCAGCCTCTTGATTCAGCAGCTTCCGGATGAGATCTAGAGCCAGAGAGGAGGAGGAGGAGGAGGCTGGAGAACATGGGAGACATAGTGAACTTCTCATCCCACGGAGAGGCTGCCCTTGGGACAAGGTCAAGACCAAAAAGTCATCTTGTCAGTGGTGGGTGAGAAGGCAGGAAGGAAGGTGCAGGGGCAGGAAGCTGTTTGTGGGTACAAGAGGTGAACCTAAGACAGACCTCAGAGGCAGAGAGACAGAGGTCGGGGTGGTGTGAGGTGCAAAGGGCTGTTGGAACATGAAAGGTGTTGCATTGGTGAATTTACTTGACTTAAAGCATTTCCATCTCCAGTAGCTCAAAGACAGTGACTTCCATCACTAAATCTCCACTGCTTACTATGGAGCCAGCCTCAATATGTAGACAGCAAAATTGTTGAGTTGAATTGGGTGCTGTTGACCCTCTCTTAAAGATCATTTGTGGGCTGGGAATGTGGCTTAGTGACAGAGCGCTTGCCTAGCATGCATGAAGCCCTGGGTTCGATTCCCCAGTACCATATAAATGGCAAACGCCAGAAGTGGCACTGTGGCTCAAGTGGGAGAGTGCTAGCTTTGAGGAAAAGAATCTCAGGGACAGTGCCCAGGCCCTGAGTTCAAGCTCCAGGACTGGCAAAATGATAATAACATATAAGTCTCCATATGTCAAATGAGAGGAAGAAACTTTTCATAGTTCTCCTCCATGGAATCATAAACCTAGGTTCTTTTTTTTTTTTGGCCAGTTGAACTCAGGGCTTCATGCATGCTAGGCAAGCGCTCTACCACAAAGCCACATTTCCAGCCTCTGTTGTGGTTCTTGTCTCCCTGGAAATACACTGTTAGAGGTGGCAGCTTTTCAACCTTTGCTTGCTAAGCCTTAGTCTCCTAGAAGCCACACCCCCTTTGACTTTATTGCTGGTATTGCTTTCTTAGTTTTATTTAGATGACTTTTTTCCCCCCTGCCAATCCTGGGGCTGGAACTCAGGGCCTGGGCTCTGCCTCTCAGCCTCTATGTGCTCAAGGCTAGCACTCTACCACTTGAGCCACAGCGCCACTTCCGGCCTTTTCTGTGTATGTGGTACTGAGGAATTGAACCCAGGGCTTCATGCATGCTAGGCAAGCACTCTATCACTGAGCCACATTCTCAGCCCTACCTGGCTCATTTTTAACTTTAACAATTACTGCTTACATAGAAGGAAAATCTACATTACTTGTCATATGGGTGTTAACTGGAAAACAAACAAAAGAAGTAAAGAATAAGTCTGTGGGAACTGATGATTTCTGGCTTGATATAGCAGTGATTTGTTTTTAAAATTTTATTGTCAAGGTGATGTACAGAGGGGTTACAGTTATATAAGTAAGGTAGTGAGTACATTTCTTGTCATACTTTTTTCCCCTTCCCTCATTTTTCTCCCACTTTCCCTCAGCAGAGATTTTTTTCTTTTGTCAGTGGTGGGGCTTGAACTCTGGGCCTGGCACTGTTCCTGCCTGAGCTCTTCAGCTCAAGGCTCATGCTCTACCACTTGAGCCACAGTGCTACTTCTCATTTTCTGGTGGTTAATTGGAGATATGAGTCTCACGGACTTTCCTGTCTATGGCTTGGAACCATGATCCTCAGATCTCAGTCTCCTGAGTAGCTAGGATTGCAGGTGTGAGCCACTGGTGCCCAGCTTGCAAGATTCTTTCCTCTTCACTCCTTGTCTATCCCAGAGACATTTTATGAAAATTCTTAACTTTCACTTATTTATTTATTTAGTGCCAGAATCTGGCCTAGAATACAGAACTAGGTACTGTCTCTTAGCATTTTCATTCAATTCTGGCATGCTACCATTTGAGCCATACCTCAATTTCTGGCTTTTTGGTGATTCATTGGAAACAAGAGTCTCACAAACTTTCCTGCCCAGGCTGGTTTCTCACGTTGATCTTCAGATCTAAGCCTCCTGAATGGCTAGGATTACAGACGTGAGGCCCCTGTGCCTAGCCTTTTTTAGGTTGAAGAGCTACAAATGCTATTAGATTACAGGCTATATGCTAATGCTAGGCAAGCAGCAGTACCCTAATCTATTTCTCTCTTCTTGCCCTCACCCCTAATGACCTGTATTAGTTAACGTCATCACCCACGCAAGCAGATGTGTGCTATCATCGATTTCTCTTGTCTGAAAAGCTGAGTGCCTTCTTCTCAGAGACTTATCTCCCATTCCTTTCCCTGTGAGAAACCTTCTCTAACTTATTCAGACTTCCATGATTCTGAGTGTATTCATAAGTGCACGGTGTCTAATTATGCAAATGCTAATGGGTCATATTTCCTGCAGGACAATGGCCAACCTTTGTGCCAAGCTTTCCCACCACACCTGGTGTGCTAATTGGCACACAGCCGGCATTCAATGAATATTTGTGGTTTGATGAGCAGCGAGGGTCAACTCTAGGTAGAAGTGGAAACTGAACTTGAACTTGAATCCTCATCCTACTTTTTTGGCTGCTTTCATCTTACAATAGGCTCCCAACACGATTCTCTACTGAGTTGGCCATTGTATCCTTTGTCAATAAGGTCTAGGTTCCTGGTTTTTCTCATTCTTTTCAAATCACAAGTAACAAATTTCATTAACATTTTGGTTAATTAGCTAAGATATCTGATGATTGCCAGTAGGATTTATGCTGTTGGACTGTGCCTTGTAATTTTTTGTATGTTTAATAGCAGCATAGACTGATCAGTATACATCATAGGCACTCAAGAGAGGTATGTGTGCTGGGCACTGGTGGCTCACATCTGTAATCGTAGCTACTCAAGATCCTCAGATTAGAGGATCCTGGTTCGAAGCCAGCTTGGGCAGAAATATCCCAGAGACCCTTATCTCAAATTCCTAGGAAGAAGTAGAGCTGTATCTCAAATTGTAGAGGGCTAGCCTTGAACAAAAAAGGCTAAGCAAAGAGAGAGATCCTAAGCTCAAACCCCAGTACTGGTGTGTGTGAGTATACACACACACACACACACACACACATACACACACACTCAAAACCTTTGGTGTTATGACTCAAAATGGTGATAACAAAATCCCAATCTGCTTTTTCCTCTTTCTATAGGTTTACTTGGTCAATTCCAATCTTCTTTTCAAGAAGCTATTGAAGGGGCTGGGGATATGGCCTAGTGGCAAGAGTGCTTGCCTCGTATACATGAGGCCCTGGGTTCGATTCCTCAGCACCACATATATAGAAAATGGCCAGAAGTGGCGCTGTGGCTCAAGTGGTAGAGTGCTAGCCTTGAGCAAAAAGAAGCTAGGGACAGTGCTCAGGCCTTGAGTTCACGGTATAGGACTGGCCAAAAAAAAGAAGCTATTGAAGAAGTAGGGTTACAGCTACAGCTTAGTGATAGAGCACTTGCCTGGCATGTCATCAAGGAAAAGGAAAAAAGGAAGTTAATTTGAGTTGTATAGCTTTACACAGAACTGGTAAATTTTTGTTTTGTTTTTGTTGGTTGTAGGGCTTGAACTCAGGGTTTGGACACGGTCTCTCAGCTTCTTTTGCTCAAGGCTAGCACTCTACTACTGAGCCACAGCGCCACTTCTGGCTTTTTCTGTGTATGTGGTGCTGAGGATTCCAACCCAGGGCTTCATGCATTGTAGGCAAGCACTCCCCCATTAAATCACATTTCCAGCCTGTCTCTGAGCTCTTTTGCTCAAGGCTAGCACTTTATTATTTTGAGCCATATCTTTCTTTCTTTCCTTCTTTCTTCCTTCCTTCCTTCCTTCCTTCCTTCCTTCCTTCCTTCCTTCCTTCCTTCCTTCCTTCCTTCCTTTCTTTCTTTCTTTCTTTCTTTTTTTCTTTCTTTCTTTCTTGTGCCAGTCCTGAGGCTTGAACTCAGGGCCTGAGCACTGTCCCTGGCTTCTTTTTACTCAAGGCTAGCACTCTACCTCTTGAGCCACAGGACCACTTGCAGCCTTTCCTGTTTATCTGGTGTCCAGGAATAGAGCCCAGGGCTTCATGCATGCTAGGCAAGCACTCTACTACTAAGCTACATTCCCAGCTCCATAGCTCTATTTCTAGTTTTTGAGTGGCTATTTGGAGATAAGAGTCTCCCAGGGACTTTTCTGCCCTGGCAGTCCTCCTGGCACGCCCCCAGGGATGCCCCCAGGGATTCCCTAAGTCACGCCCCCAGGCAGGCATGAAGGCAGGCCTGCAGGCAAGCAGGAAAGCAGGCAAGTGAGCCCCCAGGCAGGAAGGCAGGCCCCAAGTCTGTCACCCAGGCAGGTTGGCAGGCAGACAGGCAGGCAGGCATGCAACTAGGCAGGCAGGCAAGCAACTAGGCAGGCAGGCAAGCAACTAGGCAGGCAGGCAAGCAGGCAGGCAGGCAGGCAGGCAGGCCCATTGTGTTGGCAGAAACAAAGTAAGCTCAAAAGGCCAAATATCACATCTTCTCCTTCATATGCAGTATCTAGGTGTTAAATCTTTTTTTTTTAATGTACATAGCTATTTAGCCATTGTGATCCTCTGCTAGGACTGTCCTAAACATATACTAATTATTACCAATGAGGGAAACCATGGAATCGATGTTTCTTTGGGTCTGGCTCATTTCACTTAATATGATATTTTCCAAGTCTTTCCATTTCCTTACAAATGGGGCAATGCCATTTTTTTTTTCTGATGGAAGCATAGGATTCCATTGTGTATGTATACCACATTTAAAAAAATTATTAAATTTTGTTGACAAGGTGTTGTGCAAAAGGGGCACAGTTACATAATAGGGCAGTGAGTATATATCTTGTGATATCTTCCACCGGCGGTTTTCTTTCCCTTCCCTATATATAATACCCAGTGTACTAAAATCATATACAGTAGCCACGTGGTGTTCACCAAAGAAAATTCACCTAGAACTTTAAATATAACATCAACAATAGAGTTTGCTTATCCTTGTCTTATATGATCACATGTACATAGCTGTTGAGCTATTGTGATCAACTGATAGGTCTATTTTAGACCTTTTTATGTTTAGTAGTTGTTTGGTTTTAGATACATAATGTAAGGTCGTTGACCCAAACTTGTGGAAATACCATTTGACAAGAAGTTTTTGCAGACCTGGTCTCTACTGAACGCGCGCCCCCCCCCCCCAACAGTCATATATCAAGGAGACCAGGCCCCTTTGTTCTATGCTGAGCTTTTTGAGGAACCCCCATACTGTTCTCCAAAGTGGTTGTACTAATTTGCACTCCCACCAACAGTGGAGAAGGGTTCCTCTTTCCCTGCACCCCCTGCAGCATTTGTTGTTGCCTGAGTTCAGAGTATAGGCCATTCTAACTGGGGTGAGGTGGTATCTCAGTGTTGTTTTTATTTGCATTTCCTTTACTGCCAGGGATGTTGAACATTTCCTCATATGTTTCTTTGCCATTTTTATCTCTTCTTCTGTGAAGTCTCTCTTTAGCTCCTTTGCCCATTTCCTAATTGGTTTACTGGGTTTGGAGGGGGTTAGTTTTTTGAGTTCTCTGTAGATGAGGGATATTAGGCCTTTGTCTGTTGCTGTGCTGGTGAAGATCCTTTCGCATATGGTTGGCTGTCTTTCTGGTTTTGTGTCTATGTCTTTAGCTGTGCAGAAACTTTTTAATTTGTAGTAGTCCCGTTTGTCGAGTCTCTCCCCTATCTGTTGTGCCCCTGGGACTCTATTCAGGAAGTTCCTTCCTGTGCCTATAGGTTCTAGCGTCTTTCCTACTCTGTCCTTCAGTAGTTTCAAGGATTCAGGTCTGATGTTGAGGTCCTTGATCCATTTTGAATTGATCTTGGTCATGGTGATAGGCTTGGGTCTACTTTGAGTTTTCTGCATATGGCTGCCCAGTTCTCCCAGCACCAGTAGTTGAAGAGGCTATGTTTATTCCATTGTGTGTCTTTAGCTCCTTTGTCGAATATCAGCTGACTGTAAGAATGCAGCTTTATTTCTGGGTCTTCTATTCTATTTCATTGGTCTTCCAGTCTGTTATTATACCAATACCAGGCTGTTTTTGTTATGATGGCTCTATAGTAGAGCTTGAAGTCTGGTATTGTGATTCCTCCTGCGCTGCTTCTTTTGCCTAGAATTGCTTTGGCTATTCTAGGTCTTTTGCTGTTCCATATGAATTTATGGGTTGTTTTCTCTATTTCAGTGGAGAATGTAGCTGGGATCTTGATGGGGATTGCATTGAATTTGTATAACATTTTGGGCAATATGGCCATTTTCACTATATTGATTCTGCCTACCCATGAGCATGGGAGGTCTTTCCATCTTTCTGTGTCCTCTTTGATTTCCCTTTTTAGATTTTTTTTTGGCCAGTCCTGGGGCTTGGACTCAGGGCCTGAGCACTGTCCCTGGCTTCTTTTTGCTCAAGGCTAGCACTCTGCCACTTGAGCCACAGCGCCACTTCTGGCCATTTTCTGTATATGTGGTGCTGGGGAATCGAACCCAGGGCCTCATGTGTATGAAGCAGGCACTGTTGCCACTAGGCCATATCCCCAGCCCCCCTTTTTAGATTTTTATAGTTCTCTTAAAATAGGTCATTCACGTCTTTGGTTACTTTAATCCCTAGGTAATTTATTCTTTTTTTTTTTTAGCATTGTAAATGGTATTATTTCCATAGTTTCCATTTCTGCTTGTACATTGCTGGTGTACAGAAAAGCTGCTGACTTCTGTGGATTGATTTTGTATCCTGCTACTTTGCCAAAATGGTTTATTAGGTCTAGGAGTTTGGGGACTGAGTTTTCTGGGTCCTTCAGATATAAGATCATGTCATCTGCGAATAGGGATAGTTAGATTTCTTCTTTGCCAATGTGGACCCCTTTGATGCCCTCCTCTTGTCTTATTGCTATGGCTAGGGATTCCAGCACTATGTTGAAAAGAAGTGGGGAGAGTGGGCATCCTTGTCTTGTTCCTGAGTTTAGGGGAAATGGTTTTAGTTTCTCCCATTTAATATGATATTAGCAGTTGGTCTGTTGTATATGGCTTTTATTGTTTTAAAGAATGTTCCCTCTATTCCTGTTCTCTCCAGGGCTTTTAACATGTATGGGTATTGTATTTTGTCAAAGGCTTTTTGGGCATTGGCTGAGATGATGATGTGGTTCTTGGTGTTAGCTTTGTTCATGTGGTGAATTACGTTTATTGAATTGCGGATGTTGAACCATCCTTACGTCTATGGGATGAAGGCTGCTTGATCATGATGTATAATTTTCTTGATCAGTTTCTGGATCCTGTTACCTAATATTTTATTGAGGAGCTTTGCGTCTGTGTTCATTAGTGATATTGGTCTGTAATTCTCTTTTTTTTGTTGGGTCTTTGCCTGGTTTGGGGAATTTATTGGTGAATCCATCCGGGCCTGGGCTTTTCTTTGTTGGGAGGCTCTTGATTACCTCCTGATTATCTCGCTGTAAGTTATTGGCTTATTTAGTTGATTTATTTCTTCTTTTTTTTTTCTTTTTTTTTTTTTTGGCCAGTCCTGGACCTTGGACTCAGGGCCTGAGGACTGTCCCTGGCTTCCTTTTGCTCAAGGCTAGCACTCTGCCACTTGAGCCACAGCGCCACTTCTGGCCGTTTTCTGTATATGTGGTGCTGGGGAATTGAACCCAGGGCCTCATGTGTATGAGGCAAGTACTCTTGCCACTAGGCCATATCCCCAGCCCCAAATTTTTGTTCTTTAGTGAGTAGAGGTTCTGGAAATAGTTCCTTATGATTGTGTGAATATCCTGTGTATTTGTTCGGGTCCCTGATCTTACGGATATGAGTTTCTTCTCTTCTTCTTCTTCTTTTTTTTTTTTGTAAGTCTTGCAAGGGGTCTGTCAATTTTATTTATTTTCTCAAAGAACCAGCTTTTAGTTTTATTTATTTGTTGAATGGTCTTTCAATTCTTAATCATATTTATCTATTCTTTAATCTTCATGATCTTTCTCCTCCTACTCATTTTAGATTCCATTTTTTCTTGTTTCTCCAGACATTTTAGCTGCATCATGAGGTTATTTACCTGCTCTGATTCCATTCTTTCAATGTGTGCACTGAGGGCAACAATCTTGCCCCTCAGCACTACCTTAGCTGTATCCCATAGGTTTATTTGTGATGTATTTTCATTGTCGTTGTGGCTTATGAATTTGTTAATTTCGTCCTTAATTTGCTCTGTGACCCAAGTGTTAGATAACAGTGAGGGGTTTAGCCTCCAAGTATTTGCGTAGTCTCTGTGGTATCCTTTGTTATTGAGGGTTACCTTGATTCCATTGTGATCATATAAAATACATGGGATAATGTCAATACTCATATTTGCTGAGGTTTTTTGTGTGGACCATGACATGATCTATTTTGGAGGATGTTCCATGAGCTGCTGAGAATGTGTATTGGGTCTTTGTAGGGTAAAAAACTCTGTACAGATCTGTCAGATCCATGTGGGATATGGTGTTACTTAGGTCTTCGGCTCCCTTGCTAATCTTCTGTGTGTTGGATCTGTCTCTTGGAGAGAGTGGAGTATTAAAATCTCCCACTATGATTGTATTTGGATCTGTCTTGTTCTGTAGTTCTGAAAGAATTTTTTTTTTTTTTTTTTTTGGCCAGTCCTGGGCCTTGAACTCAAGGTCTGAGCACTGTCCCTGGCTTCTTTTTGCTCAAGGCTAGCACTTTGCCACTTGAGCCACAGCGCCACTTCTGGCCATTTTCTGTATATGTGGTGCTGGGGAATTGAACCCAGGGCCTCATGTATACGAGGCAAGCGCTCTTGCCACTAGGCCATATCCCCAGCCCTCTGAAAGAATTTGTTTGACATATTTAGGGCCTCTTTTTTTCAGTGAGTATAAATTTATCACTGTGATATCTTGATTCTGGATTTTTCCTTGTATTAAAAAATGTAGTACCCTTCTTTATCTTTTTGAACTGATTTTAATGAGAAGTCTAGCTTGTCTGAAAACAGGATGGCTACTCCTGCCGTTTTGGTAGATGCATTTGCTTGGAAGATCTTGCTCCATCCTTTCATTCAGAGCCTGTTTTTGTCCCTTGCTGTAAGATGGGTCTCTTGAAGACAACAGATAGAAATTTTTTGTTTACAGATCCACTCTGTCTGTCATTCTGCTCCTTTTTATCAGAGAATTTATACCATTTATAGTCAAAGAGATCATGGATAGGTGTGGATTTTTTCCCTTCCATTTTCGTGTTAGGCTGTGTTTCCTCTCCCTTCTTTCTTGTCTTTACTGAGCTGCTCTTCCCTTTGGGCTCTGGCTATTGTAGTTTCTTTCTGTTTCTGTCTGGGGGTCCTGTACGTTTTCTGTTGGGTGGGGTTCCCCTCTTAGAATTCACTGTAAGGCTGGTTTTTTTTATTCACATAATCCTTTAGTTCCTCTTGGCTATGGAATTATTTGGTTTTTCCCTCAAAGGTAAATTCTGATTTTGCTGGGTATCTAATTCTGGGTTGGCAGTTGTTGGCCTGGAGGACTTGGATTGTGTTCTTCCAGGCTCTTTGTGCATTGTAAGTTTGTGTGGAGAGGTCTGCCGTGATTCTGATCTTTTTCCCATTGTAATATAGTTCTTTCTTCGTTTTGGCTGCATTCAAAATTTGCTCCTATTGTTGAGATCTGAGGCCTTGATTATAATGTGTCTGGGGGAGGATCTTCTAGGGTCCAGTCTGCCAGGTGACCTATATGCTTCTGTTATTTGGGTGAGGTTTTCCCTTTTGAGATTGGGGAAATTCTCTGTAATAATTCTATTGAATATGTGTTGTATACCTCTGCTCTGGTACTCTTCTCCTTCATCTATTCTGATTATATGCAGATTGTATCTCTTCTCCCTGTCCATTATCTCCTGGATTAGTCTGCCCTGGAGTTTGACAGTTTCTTGGAGTGCGGTAATCTTCTGGTCCTTATCAGCTGAATCATCATCCAAAAGAGACTTGAGATTCAAGATGATCAGTTCTTTGTGATGTGGCTTCAAGAGTGTGATTTGCATTGAGGTGAGTGAGCTGTTTATGGTTGCCAGATCAGCAATGAGATTGTGGTAATTTCTTCTTTTAATGAGTTGAGTTTTGAATCTATTTTTTTTTTATGCATTTTGTTTCTCAGGATGTTAAGGTCTTCTTTTTTTTTTTTTTTTTTTGGCCAGTCCTGGGCCTTGGACTCAGGGCCTGAGCACTGTCCCTGGCTTCCTTTTTCTCAAGGCTAGCACTCTGCCACTTGAGCCACAGCGCCACTTCTGGCCGTTTTCTGTATATGTGGTGCTGGGGAATCGAACCCAGGGCCTCATGTGGCTCTCTTGCCACTAGGCCATATCCCCAGCCCGTTAAGGTCTTCTTTAACAGAGTAGACTGTATATCTATTTTTGCTTCCATTTCTTTCCTGACTTCCTGAAGGTCCTTCGAGACTTCCATTCTAAACTCCTGGAATTGTTTTCTGAATTCGTTCCTGAGGCTTTCAATCATTTCAGCTATTTTGGCCTCAGTTTTTTTTTTTATTCTCCATCTCCTCTTCAGTCGTACTGCTTTCCGGAGCTGGCGAGTTGGCTTGACCTTTCATAAAATTTGTAATATTTCTTTGTGATTTATGCATCTGGAGTTTTTGCACTTTCAGGGGCCTGTAGGTGGCGACCCTGGCTTGGCTTTGTGCTGGTCCATCAGCAGGGACTTGTTTGTATTCTGGCTCCGGGTTTGAGTTCGGCTGTTGAACCTTGCTGCCCTATGGGTGAGCGTGACCATCTTGGTTGTTGCCAACATGGTTACCCTCACTGCAGTTGGGGTGGATAGGTTCTGTGACTTTCTCTGTGGGATTGTGCTCTGCCACTGTGTTGTGCTGACCCTTGTGGGCCCTGTTGGGGGTTCTCGGGTCGCTGATTCAGCATGGCATGGAGACTTTTCTCTTTGATTCTTTCCCCTCTAGTTGCTGTGGGTTAAGAGTTCGCCTCTCAGATTGAGTATTGCCGCTGAGGGGCGGCTCGCCCACCTGTGTGGAGTGTTCCTGTCAGAGCAGGTGTTGCTGTTGAGGGGTGGCCCGCCCACCTGTGCAGAGCGCGCCTATCAGAGTGGGCGTTGCCACTGAGGGGCAGCTTGTCCACTTGTACGCTCCCGCGGGGGTGGGGGGAAAGCGGGAGATCCTCCTGCTGGAGGCTAGCACACTGACCCACGCTGGCCCTATGGGGGGGTGTGTGTGCGTGTGAGCTCTTGTGCTTCTTTTGGGAGGCACGCTGCCTTGGATTGTTGGAGGGTACTTGTGCCTCTTGTGAATCTACTGTGGGGGTGGTATGCGTGGTCCCCAGCAGGCTCAAGTGTCTGGGTGTGGTTTGGTGCCCATGGACTCTGTGCCTCCGCTGCGAGGGGGGCATATGCTGGGGCCCAGGTGACCCTGCTGGGCTGGTATTGCACACCAGCAAGCCTGTGACTGTTGTTCAAAAATCTGTGCAGACCAGGCGCCTCAAGCGGTGGTCAAATGCCTACCAGACCCCGGTCCCTGCTGGGGGGGGGGCTGGTGCGGACAGATTCAGGCTCCCCAGCTGGGGCTTTGGGGGACACTGGCCTAAGGCATCTCCTGGCCACTTTGTTGGGCGCTGCTCTGCCACTGCTAGCTCCTGTGTCCTCCCAGGAGCTGTAGGGTGCTAGGTGGACAGATATGGGGCTCTTTTGTTCCCTCAGGGAGGGGAGGGGGAAGGAGGGAGCTCTAGTTTCTTTGTCCCCTTGTGATGAGCTCTACATGAGGTTTTGGGTCTCTGCCAGAGGTGATATCCCGTTTTAGGGGGGTGGGGGCAATGGGGATCTTACTGGTCCTGGATTGTGTATGTTCCGCGCTATTGTGGGCTTTTCCGGGCTGGGGTGTGGCGCTCGATCGTTTGGTGGTGGCAGTCCTGGGTCTCCCGGTGCGATGTGCCCGGTTCCCCTGCTGTTGTCTGGTCCCGGCCGTTCAGTCCCGCACTGCCGTCTGTCTCCGTCGGTCTGCGTGTAGTCTGGGGCCCGTGGAGCTCCTGATGTCTGGTCTCTGTACTCATGGTGGGACTTTTCTGCTGTTGCTTCCATGGTCACTGACGGTCTGCGGTCCCGTTCCCGGCGCTGGGGCTGCTTTCCCAGCCTGGCCCTGTTTGGGCCGGGGTGGGGGGGTACCCCAGAGATTTTCCAGCTCCGTGAAGGTTATAGGCTTTTCTTTCTTTGTTCTTTTTCATTTCCTGTGTTTCTCTGTTTGTTCTGGTTGTTGGGTTTGCCGGTCTCTTGATGGGGCGTTGGGTGTTGGAGTTCCCAGCTCACTATTGGGTTGGAGCGAGTTGGGGTGCCTCCCTATTGTGACGGTGCCATCTTCCTCCTCTCGCATGTGTTTCTAGTCATCATTTATCTTTGAAACCTGGGCATAACTGAGAACAAAAGGGCACACAAATAACTAATAAGCCAACACGAGATTCCCTGATGAACCAGCAAGTATGGGCGCATTATTTGAAAGGAATTCTGTACAAAATATGAGACTCTTGTCATTCAAGTGTAATGATTTTCTAAGTCTAGGCCTTATTCCTCTTACCTTCATTTCCTAAAGCTGTGCCTATCATCCTGTGGCAATAGAAGAGATGTTAGCACCTCTTTAAAAATATTTAATTGAATATTAGGCTATCTTGATGTAGAACTCAAACTGTCCTACTTGGGGCTTTTTATGAGCCATTTTCTCAGAATTATGGCAATCTAGGGCAATAAGCTTAATTACAGGCTTGCAGAAAGATAATAACTAGTATTTTCTTATAAGTACTTAGTCTGTGCCAATTCCAGAGCCTGAGAGAACTTGAGTCCTCTCAATAATTTTGCACAACATTCCTCAATTGAGGTACCATTAGATCTACTAAATGAGGAGAAAAGATAGGTTTAGAAAAAAATAGGCTTAGGGCTGGGAATATGGCCTAGTGGTAAAGTGCTCGTCTTGTATACATAAAGCCCTGGGTTCGATTCCTCAGCACCAAATATATAGAAAAAGCCAGAAGTGGCGCTGTGGCTCAAGTGCCTTGAGCAAAAAGAAGCCAGGGACAGTGCTCAGGCCCTGAGTTTAAGCCCCAGGACTGGCAAAAAAAAAAAAAAAACAAAAAACAAACAAAAGAAAAAAATAGGCTTGCTTAGTCACCTAGCTAACTATGAAGCAAATCATGGATTTGAACTCCCCAGTGATTCTGGATACTGGGGTTGGTATTGGGTTTTGGAAAGCAGTAAAAAAAAGTACTTATGGCATACTTTTAGGAAGGAAAAGTTATTTAAGAGTGCCTAAGAAATGATTAACTAATAGCTAGGCCAACAAGCTGTTTCCTGTTCTGCTTCATGGTAAAACATCTACTTGTTAAGAACCAGTAAATGCGTGAAAGTTTCTTTTGGACTATAAAAGTTGTATTTACTTATTAGTATTTTCATTGTACTTTATCTGAGGAAATAATGAAGAGTCTATTTTCTACCTTTTTTTTTTGATTGATTGTACTTGGAAACAAATTTAAGGACAGTACAAACACATGCTTTAATTGACTGTTGAAAAAAATTTTTTTGGTCTTACTGTACCTACAAACTATCTTTTGGCCTTGATGAAATCCCTTGTCAGTGATTTTGTAAAGCTTAATTCTATTTAAAATTGTAATGTATCATCAATTGCTTATTATTATGATGATGATGATGATCAGGGCCTAGGTACTATTTCTTAGCCTTTTCACTCACGGTTATTACTTTTAACATTTGAGCCACAACTCTACTTCTGGCCTCGGTGATTAACTGGAGTCTCAGCGACTTTTCTTCTCTAGGCTGTCTTCAAAGTGCCATCCTCAAATGTCAACCTCCTGAATATTTGGGATTATAGGTATGAGCCACCAGCACCAAGATTGAAATGGATTTAAGATAGGAAGGTTAAATTATGTGAAGAGATCATGCTCTTACTATCATACTGAGCAAATAACTACTTACACACTCTCATACAAACAATGTCATCTAAATAGAATTGTGTCCCTGAGTTTTTTTTTCTTTCTGCTGTGAAGAGGGGATGAATTAATATGAGATTGGGTCATTCAATCACAGTTTTCATAAATAAAGTATGACAAATCAGCAAATGTTTACATACTGAGTTTTACTCTTTATAAATCGTAGGAAATATTAAGGCATTCAAAACAAGGTGACTACATTTGCAGTTTAAAAGGAGGAAGACAACAGCACAGGTATCAAGTTCAGGAATTTATTTTCCGCCCCCTAGGAAATTTTTAGAAACAGCATGCTTTTAAGTCTCACATCAATAAACATCTACCCTATCACGTTATTTCTGGTTAGTGAAACAGGACACCAGAATATCAGTGACTCCAGAAACCCGACATTTAGTTACATAAATGGTTATGGTTAGATTCACTGTAACCAGAAAATCAAAATGATGTAGGTTAGGATCTTATGGGTAACCAATAGGAATTTGAACCCAGAGGAAATAAAAAAGTAAAAAAAAAAAAAGGCCATTTTTTATTCTTTTACATTTTTATCTCAGGGAATTAATTTAGTTTCTTTCTCATTTTTGTCCTTCCTAGGCAGGTGAATGGGACACCAAAAAAAAAAAAATCCCAGCTCTGAAGGTACGGGGTAAATGCTCAATGGTAGAAGGCTTGCCTAAATGGCACAGGGCCCTGAGTTCAATCCTTAGTACCACAAACACAAGATGAAAATCCCATTTTGTACTGGGGTAGACAGACACTCAAAGATAAATATATAAAATACACAGAATGGTGGCAATAGGAGAGAGGCCTTGGGGTAAGAACAGAAAAAAAAAAGGTAGGAAGGACTGAGGACTGGAGTGGAACAGTGGCATTTTAAGATAGAGGAGTTAGACTAAGTATTATCGTTTAGGTGACTTTTCAGCAAGGAATGTTAAGAGGTGAAGACTGACAGACATTACAGGGATAATGTTCTATCGTCCCCAGTGCTCGGTCTGCCTGTCTGGAATATTCAAGCAATAATGAGAGGTTGGTGATGAAGTCTGAGGCAAAAAAGGGGAAAAAAACAAAGGCCTGTAGGTCCTCAGCAAGAGCATAGCTTTCACAATGCATGAAGTCGGTAGCCACTGGTGGCTTTCCTTATTGTGCCAGTCGTTTTGATCATCAACTCTGAGTTGAAGGGCCACCATTTCCTACTAGGCCACTGAGGCAGGATCCAGGCCCAAGGTGCAGGGAGAAGTAAATGTGGGCGGGAAGTACTGATTGTGATTTATGTTGAAGGCACACCCAAGGAGCTTTCTCAATGGATGGGGGTGAAAATAAAGCAGGGAGGGACCAAGAAGTACTAGTTTTGCACCGGGCGACTGGGAAGATGCCATCAACCGCCCCTCCCCCCCCCATGCATTAGAGGTACTTTGTTTTCCCTGTCGGTCTTGGGGGGTTTGAAACTCAGGGCCTGGGCGCTGACACCTGAGCTCTTTTGCTCTAATAGAGCCACACCACCACTTCCGGTTTTCAGGTGGTTCCTTGGAGATCAGTCTCAAGGACTTTCCTGCCCAGGCTGGCTTTGAACCGTGCTCCTCAGATCTCAGCCTCCTGAGTAGCTGGGACGGACAAGGCGTGAGCCACCGGCGCCCGGCTTAGGGGCACATTATTATTATTGTTGTTATAATATTCGGAGAGGCTTGGGATTACACCATCAGTGCGCTGTTCTTCCCCCTTCCAACGGCCGTTGGGTGGGTGTCCGGTGGGGCCGCGGATTGCTAGGTCTCCCGGGGTCTCCGGGCATCGCCTCTCCCGGTTCTCCGCTCTTCCCAATGTCAGGTGAACCTCCCGGGCGGGAAGCCACTGGCTCCCCCCAGCCCCCCCTCCCCCAGTTCTGTAACCGTGGTCGAGGATCCCCGCCCCCTCCGCCCCACCCCACCCCTCACGGGCCACCGCCCTGCTCGCCCGGCCTCCATCCCCGGGGTGCGCCCGCCGCCCCGCCCCTCGCGCCCCCCGGGGAGTCCCGCGCGTGCTCCAGCCCCCCCTCCCCCACGCCGTCCGCTCACCCAGGGCCCTCACGGGCCGCAACCCCTGTCCGAGACGCTGGGGGAGGGTGGTGGAGGGGGTGTCCCGTCCCGCCGCTCAACGGGCCGGGGGCGGGGCTGAGCGCGGCCCTGCACGCGGCCCCACCCCCGGCCCCGCCCTCTCCCACCTTCCGCGCTCCCACCCTGGCGGGGCGGGGCTAAGTGGGGGCGTGGTCACGTGCCGCCGCCGCCACAGCTGCGCGCCGCCCCGCCCCTCCCCCTCGCTCGGAGGCGCGCGCCCGCCTTGCGCTCCACCCAACCTTGAGGCGGGCGGGGGGGGGGGGGGGGGCCGAGTCGGGATGGGGGCGGGGCCAGGCGGCGGCGCTCCCGCTGCGCGGGCCCCGCCCCTCCCCCTGGCGTTCTGGGGCGCGCGTCGCCTGCGGCCCCGCCCCCCCTCCCGGCCCGCCCTGGCGCGAGCCTCGGCGAGTGGGCGGAGCCAGGAGGCGGCGAGCGAGCGGGGAGCGCAGCTGCGGGCGTGGGGACGGCAGTAGCCGCGGAACCGGCGCTGGAGAGCGGTACTGCCGGGAGCGGCGGGCCGAGACAAAGGCGGCGACGGTGAGTGCGGCGCCGGCCTCGCGACGCGGCCCCGAGGCCCACGCAGGGGCCTCGAGCCCGAAAGCCCCCAACCGCCGCCCGGGGGGTGGGAGGGCTCCTCGAGCGCGGCCGGGCCCTGGCCGCCGCGCGCCGCGGGGCTGTGGGGCTGAGCCTGCGGCTCCATTTTCAGGTCTGGGCGAGGTCCTCCGGCCCGGGGACCCTGTCGGGGTTTTTCCTGCGTTTCCTGTGAGGAAAAGGTTCACGTGCTGCTGGGTCGGAGCGACTCTGAGGGGCGGCGGGCGGCGGGGGCCGGCAGGCGGGCGGGCAGGCAGCGGGGTGGGTGCCCACCGTCCTCCGGCCGCGGAACGGCCCGCGGACCCCTCCCCCCCCAAACCGCGCAGGTCGGGGAGTCCGGAGGGGGCCGGGCGGGCCCGGCGGGCCCGGGAGGTGCAGGTACGGTTTGGAGGTCGGGGAACCAGGGCCCGGGCTGCGGAGCCCCGACTCTCACCCGAGGCGCCCGGCGGGACCCAGGACCCGGGACCCGGGAGAGGAAGCCTAGTGGCCGGCGCCTCGCCGGAGCTCGGGCTACTCGTACAGGTTGTTGCGCCCGGCGCCGCGGCCCCTGGTGGGTAGCGGCTCGCCGGCGGCCCCGCAGCTGACCCCGCCTCGCACCCGCCGGAGCCCGGAGCCGCAGCTGCGGCGATTTCCAGTGGCGAGCTCCCCCACCCCACCCCCGCCGGCGTGGGGATTTGGCGGTGGTGAGTGGAGGCGAAAAACGTCCAGGTTTTCGTGGAAGGGCCCGGGCCCACAGCGTAGATGCTCGGTAAAATGCGGGTCGAACGCGTGCATCTTGGAACACCAGATCTAGCCCCAGATGTGGAAAGACGTGGGTTCGAGGGGAAAGACGGTGGAAAAGAGCGTGTGGATGGGTTCAGGTTGCTGGTGGTTTTTATCCGGCCGTACATGTCGTTGGTGAGTGATCCATCAGCGGTTGCCAGGATTACACACAGCATGTTGGAGAAGAGAGGTTTGTTCACTTTGAGAAAAGTTGGTGTGCGTTTTCTTTTTCTTCCTTTTTTTGTTTTTTTGCGGGTCTTGGGGCTTGAACTCAAGGCGCTGTCCTCGAGCCTCTTTGGGCTCAAGGCTACCGCTTTACCACTTGAGCCACGGCTCCACTTCCGGGAGATTGAGTCTCCTGGACTTTCCTGCCTAGGCTGACTTTGAACCGTGATCCTCAGTCTCAGTCAGCCTCCTGAGTAGTTTAGGCTTACCAGGTGGGAGCCACTGGCTCCCGGCTCATTCTCTATTTTTTTTTTTTTTGTTTTAATTATTTTTTTTTCATTGGGCTGGGAATGTGGCTTAGCGGCAGAATGCTTGCCTTGCATGCATGAAGCCTTGGGTTCGATTCCTCAGCACCGCATAAACAAGACCAAGCCCCTGGACTGGAAAAATAAAATATTTTTTGATTGATAATGGTGGGAGGAAAAAATACGGGTTGTGTTTTGAAGCCTAGCTTTTTATTTTGTGACGAATAAAGGAGCTTTAATGTGCTTTTGCGTGGTCCTGGCATAGTCGAGCAAGGGAAAGCTCCAAACGACAGCACTCTATAGTTAGTTGAATGTCGCCATTTACTCCGCAGATATTCATTAAGCATCTATTATGTGCTGAGACCTGTGTTGGATGCTGCGTTTATGGAGACAGACAAACCCCACAATTATCCTTCTTAAATTTGAGCTTGAACTTACCTTTTTATGGATGTAGACATCCCTAGTGCCTAGTTAAGGTTGGGGAAGATGGCCCGGAACTTCAGGGAGTGTCAAGTCCTAAGTCTGTTTAAACGTTATTAGTAACGTTTTAGCGCTGAGATTATCGGGTTACACTTTCATATTGTCATCTAAATAAAAGCTACATTTGGAAATTGAAGGGAAGTTTTCTTTGCCCATATTAAATTTTGGTACAATGTTTATTAAAAGATGATGTACTTCCAGGTGTGTTTTTTTGGTAAATCTTTGCCATAACAGTATTTTCTATTCTTAAAATCCCCAAAGAAAAGATAAACTGGATTTCTTTCTACAAGAAATGCACCCCCCTGCCCGCCTAGGGATGTCTCAGTGGTGGAATGCTTGCTTAGCCTCCCACCTTCTCCAGTTGTGTGTTACTTTTTTTTGGTCCGAGAGGGATTAGAACTTGGTACCTGACACTTTGCTCATTGCTTAGTGCTCTACTAAGCCACACCTCCAACCCAGGGTTGGTTCTTTTTTTGGGGGAAGGAGGGAGTTTTACTTTGGCCTTTTCCTGTAGTGTTTACAAAGACAATTACAGTAGGCACTTGGTGGTGCTGAAAAGGGGAGGATTATTAGTTGTTTGTGAGACCATATTTAGAATTTCTCTCTAGTATTGCAACTGATAAAACTGCTTATTGAATTCTGAATATATGTGCATTGTGTGTATATATATATTTTATTTGTGTAAGTGTATGGAGGGGGGTTGAACCTATGCTCTATCACTCACAGGTGTACACTGTATGGTCTAGGTGTGCAGGAGGCTACACCATGTAGGTTGTTGTAAGTACACTCTGATGGTCTACAACCATGAACTTACCTAATGACACATTTTGTTGAGTGAAGCATAACTATTTGTGTCAGAAGTCCAGATTAAGGTGCTCCAAAGTCAGTGTAGTCTTACTCATTACAAAATAATGTAGATTGCTTTTTTTTTTTTTTACAATTAGCTATTGAATTTAGTGGGACTTGTTTGACTAGCCAGTGCTTATAATACTTTATACATTGTTGAAAACAATGTGGACATTTTAATAGTTCTCTGAAATTTTAGGGCTACTAGGGTTATTAGCTTTTTATGATTTTAAGAGTAATGTGGAAAAAAAGTATGTGTACATATGTTCTGATTCTGAATTGAGACTTTTTGACATTCACTTATTTTGGTTATTCCTAGGAATAATAAATAATTCCTTACACTGGAGTGGTATAGAGTTGTGATAATTTTTTACTATGTGTTACTTCTTTTGTTTTTTTTTTTGGTCTTGGGGCTTGAACTTGGGGCCTGGACAATGTCCTTAAGCGGCTCTTTTTGCTCAAGGCTGATGCTCTACCACTTTGAGCCACAGTGCCACTTCTGGTTTCTGAGTGTGGTTAATGGGAGATGAGTTGTTTCATGGACTTTCCTGCTCCAGCTGGCTTGACCTGCCATCCTCAGATCTCAGCCTCCTGAGTAGCTAGGATTACAAGTGTGAACCACCAGCTTCCAGCTGTAAACGTTTTTGTAGCAAGAATTATCTGACAATAAATTATATAAAGTTCAATGTTGTTGAGAACCTTGTAGTAAATGACAGTAGAGATAACAAAGAACATGAGCAGTCTGTGATGTTAAATAAAATGTTTAGCCTACCCAGGTGCTGGTGGCTCAGGCTTGTAATCCTAGCTACTCAGGAAGCTGAGGTCTGAGGATCACAGCCCCCAGGGTAGAAAAGTCCCAACGAAACTCTTAATAACAATCTGCCACTCAAATATGGGAAGTGGCACTGTGGTTCAAAAGATGGAGTGCTAGCCTTGAGCACAAAGAGGCTCAGGGGCAGTGCCCAGGCCCTGAGTTCAAGCCTCAGGACTGGCAAAAAAATTAAAAAAACAACAACCCACCAACAAAGCAAACCCAGGTCGAAAGTGTGTGAGACGTTTATGTCCAAATAACCAGAAAAGGCTGGACTGGAAGTGTAGCTGAAGTAGTAGAGTGTCAGCAATGAGTTAAAAAGTGAAGCAAAACTGGGCATCTGTGGCTCATGCCTGTAATCATAGTTACCAAGGAGGCTGAGATTTTAGGATTGAAGTTCAAAGCCTGCTAGGGCAGGACAGGCTGTGAGACTCTTATCTTCAGTTAACTACCAGAAAAAATAAATGGAGCTATGGCTCAAAGTGATAGTGTTAGCTTGGCGTGTTAGTCTGGTGTGAAATAGCTAAAGACATGTGTTCAAGCCCCATGACCAACAGGAAAAAAAGTGGAGCAAGAGCCCAGGGCCCCGAGTTTGAGCCCTGTACTGGTTTAAAAAAAAGAAAAAGAATGATACTGATACTTGTGATTCACTGGTATAGATTGAAAGACTACCAGTGTAAAATACTTTCTCAAGTGCTTTGTAACCTAACCTCTCACATTTATTCTCTAGCTAGGTTGGCATTACATGTTTTAGTCTCAATTGTCTTTTAAAAAATTGTGCAAGTGTTTAATTTCTTACCTGTTTTAAAATGAATCTAGGATATATCGTTAAGGTTTTTGTGCATTTGCAGAAGCATATTGCTTTGTGTGTGTGTGTGTGTGTGTGTGTGTGTGTGTGTGTGTGTGTGTGTGGTGCTGGGGTTTGAATTCAGGACCTCACAGTGGACAGTTGCTTAACCACTGAGCCATTCCTCTAGTCCTTTTTGCACTGGTTATTTTTGAAATAGTCTCACTTCCTGCCTTTGCAGGCTTCCTGTCCTACGTGGGATGACAGGTGCACACCACCACACCCAGCTTTCTTTTGAAATAGTGTCTCTACAACTTTTCTACCTATGCTGCTCCACAACTGCAGTCTTCTCATGAAACCAGCATGGCAAGTGCCATTACGCCCAGCTATTGGTTGAGAAAAGGTTGCAGGAACTTTTTTACTTGGGCTGACCTCTCCTAAGTTGCAAGAATAACAGTTGTGAGCTATCTGTGCCAACCTATGGCAGTATTCTTATTTCTTTTTTTTTTTTTTTTTTTTTTTTTTTTTTTTTTTTTTTTTTGGCCAGTCCTGGGCCTTGGACTCAGGGCCTGAGCACTGTCCCTGGCTTCTTCCAGCTCAAGGCTAGCACTCTGCCACTTGAGCCACAGCGCCGCTTCTGGCCGTTTTCTGTATATGTGGTGCTGGGGAATCGAACCTAGGGCCTCGTGTATCCGAGGCAGGCACTCTTGCCACTAGGCTATATCCCCAGCCCTATGGCAGTATTCTTAATCTCATTTTTTTGAGAGGAATATTTTAACATTTTATGGAAAGCTGTGTTTTAAGTCTCTCAGAGTGAGACATTACAGACCTTTAGTCTGTACATCTCACTCAGTTGCTCTAAGTTCTTATTAATTAGGTGAAGACTTTTTCCTCTCCTGATTTTTCATTCTTTCTGAGGACTGGATTTAGTTTTTGTTGTAGGAATTAGAGCTGACTCCATTTTGATTAGGGAAACATGGTAGCAAATGCTGGGGGGGAGTAGAGCTGACTCCATCTTGATTAGGGAAACATGGTAGCAATTGTTAAAATGAAGTTACATATTAGGTCAACCAGATACAAAATTCTGCTTCTGTGAATGGCTTGCCTAACTTGTTTGTTGTTTGCTCTACCCCCTGCTTCAATCCCCTACACCTGTATACTTTTACCTTTATAAACCTTGGCCCCTCAGTTCACTTTTTACATCCCCAATAAATCCATTTTTGCTTGAGACTGTCTCTGTATGGTGGACTCTGGAGGAACAGTGGGTTTGATTCCCACTTAGAGCACCTCCCCAGCAACCCATAACAGTTTTATCTTTAATTTTTTGCATCCTGCTGTCTCAGTTCAAAACTTACACATACTCGAGTTTTTCTGTTTGTTAGCACTAACAAAGTTTTAGCAGAAACTTCTCTGAGACCACCTCCAAAGGGAGTTAATTCAGTTAACATGCCCAAAGATTTGGTAATAAGTAATCCCTCCTTCCCTCTCTCCCACCCTTCCATGCTGGTCCTGGGGCTTGAACTCCGGGCCTTGAGCACTGTCCCTGGCTTCCTTTTGCTCAAGGCTAGCACTCTGCCACTTGAGCCACAGCGCCACGTCCGGCCATTTTCTATATATGTGGTGCTGGGGAATTGAACCCAGGGCTTCATGTATATGAGGCAGGCTCTCTTGCCAACTAGGCCATATTCCCAGCCCTGGCTTTTTCAGTTTATGTGGTGGTGTGGAATGGAACCCAGGGCTTCAGGCATGCTAGGCAAGCACTCTACCAAAAAGCCACATTCCCAGCTTGTAATAAGTAGTCTTTACTTTGAAACTTTTTTTGTTGTTGTTGGTTGTGGGGCTTGAACTCAAGTGTGGGCACTGTCCCTGACCTTTTTTTGCTCAAGGCTAGCGCTCTACCATTTTGGGCCACAGCGCCACTTCTGATTTTCTAGTAGTTAATTGAAGATAAGAGTCTCAGGGACTTTACTGCCTGGGCTGGCTTTAAACCATGATTCTTAGATCTTAGCCTCCTGAGCAGCTAGGATTATAGGTATGAGCCACCCATGCCTGGCGTAAGTGTATTTTAATCAAAATGTATTATAATAAGATTAATTCCTTTTTCCTAGAAAGCATTCCATGAGTTCATATTAAGTCCAGGTGCTTTTGACAGTTAGTAAATGATGAGCCATACTAGTTCCATTTTGTTGCTTGTCTGCCTAAGAGATCCATGCTGAGATTGTAAATGAAATTTTCATGATGGAGTTTTTGTACACTTGTACATGATAAAGTTAGAACTGGGTACGGTTGCTCATGCCTGCAATCTCAGCTGCACAGGAGTCAGAGATTGGAAGGATCAAGGTTTAAGGCCAGCCTAGACAACAAGTAACCACATGTGAACATGTGTCCTGCTTTGAACCTGGTCTACTATTCACATCCCTCAGTTCCCCTGCAGCTCTTCTCCCTGTTGGCCAGTTACTCACTGGCCAACTTCCCACTCTTCCAACCACTCTAGCCTCCACCTGGAGAGTTGCCAGGTCTCCCTCTATTTTCATGCAGTCCCATGGTCCTAGGACCTTTTCTGGTTGAGTCAGCTTCCCTCTTGGATCTTTAGCACTTCCTTTCTCATCTTCATTTTCAACAGAAAACCTTGTTTCCTGCATGTTAAAAATGAAAATAATCAGGAGAGAACTTTTACATGCCCCTTGAATTTTCTGTATTTGCCTGCACTTTGTGCTGTTCTGTTCTGTCTCTCCTGTTCTTCCCTGGGTTCTGTCCCCATTCTCCTATCAAGCATATTGTCTTGCTTCAGTATTTAGCTTGTTCTGCTTGCCTGCTGCCAGCTGAAGCATCTTCCTCTCCTACTGGATTCTATCAGCACACATTCAGGTAATGTTTAAAAAAAACAACTCCCCAACAACACATCTTTTTGATAAGATTTTCTCTTTTTTGGGGTGGTGGTGGCCCTGGGGCTTGAACTCGGGGCACAAGCACTGTCCTGGCTTCTTTTTGCTCAAGGCTAGCACTCTACCACTTGAGCCACAGTGCCACTTCCAGTTTTAACTGTTTATGTGATGCTGAGGAATTGAACCCAGCCCTTCATGCGTGCTAGGCAAGCGCTCTACTGCTAAGTCACATTCCCAGCCCCAGATTTTTCCTTTTTGAAGAACATCTTTTTTGTTCCCCCAAAAAAGCCGTATTTTTGGTTAACAGTTATTCTTTTATCTCTGGATCCATCACTGTGAGCCCTCCTCCCCTTTTTATCACAGCTGCCCTTCTTGAGCTTGGCTACTGGTGACCTCCATGGTGGTCCATTCCATTCTGCAGTCAGTTCTCCATGGTAATGTCAGTGGCTGTGGCAGCATCTGACCTGATTGATAATTGTTGTCTTTGAAACCTTTCTTCCCTGTGCCTTTGGGGCAGTACTGCTTATCTTCAGTTTCTTTTGTGGTTCCTTTTTGTTGTCCCAGCTTCTATAAAGGAGACAGTTTTCCAGGGCTCTATTTTAGACTTCTTCTGAATTTATATTTAGTCTCTTGTGATCTCATCCTATCTAGTGAGAATTATATATTTAAAACAAAATTGTAGACTGGATCTTTTTCTTAACCTCTAGACTTGTAGATTTTATCCACCTGCTCATTGTTTTCAGTTAGATATAGAATAATATGTCAGAACTGAACTCTTACCACTTCTTTCCCCAATCATTGTTCCCAGTCTAATCTTCCTCATCTTACTAAACAACTCCAGCTTCAGTTTTTCTGGATGAAAACCTAGTAGGCTTTTTTTTTTTTTTTGGTGGTGCTAGGGTTTGAACTTGGGGCCACTTTGAGACTCATCTGCCCTAGCCCATTTTGCTTTTAGTCATTTTTTTCAGGTAGAGTCCTGACTTTTTGCCTAGGCCAGGCTTAGACCTCCTATCTATGCCTCTCACGTAGCTGGATTATAGACATACACCACCACACCTGGCTTGTTTTTGGGATAGGGTCTAGGTAACTTTTTTTCCTTCCTGATTGACCTTGTACCCATCCAGTCTCTGCCTTGGTAGCTGAGATTACAGGTCTGTAGCAATGTGCCTGGCTCCCAGTAGACTAGACATTTTTGATTTCCTATACTCACACATTGAGTTCAAATAATGTATTACAAAAACACACTTTACAACCACCTTAAAAGCTGTGTTAAGAAGAATAAGTATGAGCCCTCTGGGGATGTAGCTAAGAGGTTGAATACTTGCCAGGTATATGCAAAGCTATGGATTTGATCTCCAGCATGGAGGAAAAAAAGAGAATAGATGTAGGCTAAGGTTATATTCCTAGCATTTGCAAAGCCTTGGCTTTGGTTACTACCAGAAACAACAATAATAAGAATGTAACCAGTTTGCTGTCTTCAAGTCCTACCACCCCTTTTTAAGTAATTTATTGCTTGTCATTTATTGCTTGTACTAATTTTTTTTTTCTTTTGAGATTGGCTCATACTTACTCGGTGTGCAGGCTGTGGAGCACGGGTGGAGCTCCCTGACGGAGGCTTGTGCCATGTCTGGTCCCAGGTGCATCAAGTCCAGTGAAGGTGTCCTATGGGTGATTTTTTTTTTTTTTTTTTGCCAGTCCTGGGCAAGCACCCTTGCCACTAGGCCATATCCCCAGCCCCTCCTATGGGTGATTTTAGAGGTCTCTCCAAGGGGGTGCCTGGGGCTGGCCCAGGGGTTCAGGGCCTTCAGATGTCCTTCCTGCACTGGCATATCTACTTGTTCTGGGGTATACAGCAGGCACTAATAGGTACTTCTTGGAAATGTAAAGAACATTGGACTCCATCTCCCACCTGTTGAGTGAGGAGTGGCAGAGTGGCTGCCAAGGCCACTGCAATTAGTCTCTTTTCTAGTTCTCCTGCTTTCTTTTCTTTTCTTGCTTTTTTTTTTGCCAGCCCTGGGGCTTGGACTCAGGGCCTGAGCACTGTCTCTGGCTTCTTTTTGCTCAAGGCTAGCACTCTACCACTTGAGCCACAGTGCCACTTCCGACTTTTTCTACATATGTGGTGCTGAGGAATCAAACCCAGGACTTCATGTATACCAGGTGAGCCCTTTACCACTAGGCCATATTCCCAGCCCCTTTCTTCTCTTTTCAATAGAGCAACCAGGATTTATTTATTTATTTATTTATTTAGTCCATCCTGGCCTTGAACTCTGGGCCTGCGAGCTGTCCCTGAGCTCTTCAGCTCAAGGCTAGTACTCTACCAATTTGAGCCACAGTGCCACTTCTGGTTTTCTAGTGTTTAATTGGAGATAAGAGTCTCACCACTTTCTTGCCTGGGCTGGCTTTGAACCATGATCTTCAGATCTCAGCCTCCTGAGTTGCTGTCATTGCAGGTGTGAGCCACCAGTGCCCGGCCAGGATAATGTTTTTTTTTTTTTTTTTTGCCAGTCCTAGGCCGTGAACTCAGGGCCTGCTGAGCACTGTCCCTGGCTTCTTTTTTGCTCAAGGCTAGCACTCTGCCACTTGAGCCACAGCGCCACTTCTGGCCATTTTCTGTATATGTGGTGCTAAGGAATCGAACCCAGGGCCTCATGTATACGAGGCAAGCACTCTTGCCACTAGGCCATATCCCCAGCCCAATGTTTTTAAAATGAAATCCAATCACTCCTGTGTTCAGGACTCTTATAAGTTTCTGTATCATTGAGAATAAAGGCAAAACGCTTACAGTGCCTACATGCAAGACCTTCCCTCAACTGTATCTACTAATGTAAGTTCTGCTAGTTTCTTGGTAGTCCTGCAGCTGCTACGTAGTCCTCCCAAGTTTGCTTGCCACCTATTAAGCATAGTTTGCTCTAGTGCCTGTAGAGATAGGGTTTGCATTTGCTGTCTTTAGTGCAGAATCCCAGTGTGTTCACACAGTAGATTGCTCATTTTGGGCACTCACCTTTGGTAACATCTGAATGCATGCTTCTGTAGCTAAAAGTACTTGAATTTCACTTAAAACAAGGCCGTCCTAAAAGAACTAAATGTATTAGCACATAGAATTAAATACTGTACATAATATTGGCTAGTAAACAACTTTGTTACTGATTTTTAATATTATATCCTTTTTATCATTTGAGGCAAGCACTCTTGCCACTAAGCCATGTTCCCAGCCCCCTTTTTATCATTTGAATACACACATTTCCACTCCACTTTTTGCACTAAGGTTTTTCTTGTTTGTTTGGTTTTGGTGTTTTGTTTTGTTTTGCCAGTCCTAGTGCTTGAACTCAGGGCCTGAGCACTGTCCCTGGCTTCTTTTTGCTCAAGGCTAACACTCTGCCACTTGAGCCAAAGTGCCACTTCCGGCTCTTTTCTATGTATGTGGTGCTGAGGAATTGAACCCAGGGCTTCATGTATACGAGACGAGCACTTTACCACTAGGCCATAGTTCCAGCCCCAGGTTTTTCTTTCTTTTTCTTTTTGGTTGTGCGTCTTGAACTCAGGGCTTGGTTGCTGCCGCTGAGCTGTTTTACTCAAGGATAGCTCTCTACCTCTTTGAGCCACAGCTCTACTTCTGGCTCTAAAATTTTATTATTATTTTTATCTTGTTTTTTTTTTTTGGCCAGTCCTGGGGCTTGGCCCCAGGCTAGCACTCTGCCACTTGAGCCACAGTGCCACTTCTGGCCATTTTCTATATATGTGGTACTGGGAAATCGAACCCAGGGCTTCATGTATATGAGCCAAGCACTCTTGCCACTAGGGCATATTACCAGCCCCTTTTTATCTTGTTTTTGCCAGTCCTGGGGCTTGAACTTAGCACCCCACTGTCCCCACCTTGTTTTTGCTTAAGGCTAGCACTCTTACCACTTGAGCCACAGTGCCCCTTCTGGCATTTGTGGTCTGAGGAATTGAACCCAGGGTTTCATGTATGTGAGGCAAGCACTCCACCACTAAGCCATATTCCTAGCCCTATTTTATTTTATATTTTTTAGTTTTGAGGTCGTTTAGTTGAGATAGGCTTACAAACTTTCTTACCCAGGCTGGCTTTGAACCATGATCCTTAGCTCTCAGCCTCCTGAGTAATTAAGATTACAGGTGTGAGCCACCAGTGTGCCTGGCTTTGCAGTAGGTGTTTTTGAGATAGAGTCTTAATTCCTGCCAAGCCATAGACCTGGATTGTGATCCATTTATTTTCAAGTTTCCCATCCTTTTTGAGATGACAGGTGCTACCAAGTCGAGCTTGTTTCTCTTGAGATGTGGGAATCTCTTGAATGTTCTGTCTCCATTGGCCTGGGATTGTGTTCTTCCTGATCCTCCTGATGTTTCAGCCACACAGTTGCGATGACAGACGCCATCTTATCAGTTACTTGAAGAGAGGAAGCCTGGGCTGGCCTCAAACGCAGTGCCTGGCTATAATAGTTCTGTAGAATAATGGTAATTTTTATATATTTGACATCTAAAATGGGGAGGAGCTGGCTACTTGGTGGCTCATGCCTATAATTCTAGCTACTCAGGAGACTGGTTCTAAGCCAGCCCAAGCAGAAAAATCCCAAGATGCTTATCTCTAGTTAACCAGCACAAAGCTGGGCATGGAGATGTGGCTCAAGTGGTAGAGTGCTACTTGGGTGTGAAAAAGCCAAGCAAGAGCCTGATTCCCTGAGTTCAAGCCCTACTACTTGCACTTCCATCTCCCCCCCAAAATGGGGAGAAAACGGAGAAGAAAGAATAAGGATAGAAACACTTGCCTGAAGCATAATAACTACCTTTTAGTGTTCATTGCATGAGACAGTGTGTGGAGATTAACCTTTTCTTATGGAAATCTTGTACTGATAAAATTGTTGGATGCTTTGGTCACAATTGTGACCACAACTATGACTTAGTAGCCAAGAAGTTGAAACTGGCAAGTAGTTGTAGGTGCACTGAGACTGTTGGCTGCTGCTGTACAATCTTCACATCTGGTGACAGTTTGACCACTGCAGCTGCTTCTAATCAGGCTTTATGTCACTGCTCAGCTCCAGGAAGACAGCTCCCATCTCACTTCTGCTTTCTGCTCCTCTTCCTTACAGAACCTTATTTGCATTCCGAATGCTAACTGTAGGAGAAAATCTAGAATATGAACATTTTGTTTTTCTTCTAAAAGCCTTTCTGTCCCTGGTCAGGTTCATGAAGTATGTGTTGGGAGTGGTAGGGGAGAGAATGAATGCTGAGGACTACTTGACTTACCTAACTTTGAGAAGCCCTCTGTTTACCATGTGATAAGGCTTTTGCATACAGGTGGTGAGATTGAGAATAGGCAATTTACATTAGATCACAGCACCTTCCTTTAATATGAACCGCTAATTTTATGTTGTTTTTATACAGTGGTATGCTAGTTCTGATATTTCCAGTTGGAAGTAAGTTAGTGCTTGTAGACACTTTTTTTTTTGGCCAGTCCTGGTGGTATTATCCCCAGCCTTCTTTTGCCACTAGTGCCCGGCCTGTGGTTTTATTTTTATTTTGAGACAGTCTTACTGTGTAGCTCAGGCTCACCTCAGACTTAATCCTTTTGCCTTAGCCTTCTTATTTTTATAATTTGATGTTTTGAACACTTATTGTATTTTTATTTTGCCAGTCCTGAGGCTTGAACTCAGGGCCTGGGCACATACTGTTCCTGATCTCTGCTCTTTTTTTCCCTCAAGGCTAGCACTCTACTGGTTGAGCCATAGTGCCACTTCTACCTTTTACTGTTTATATGGTGCTGAGGTATCCAACACAGGGCTTTATGCATGGTAGGCAAGCACTTCACCACTAAGCCACATTCCCAGCTCCACATGAGGGGGAAAATATATATATATATTTCTTTGCCAGTCCTGGGGCTTGAACTCAGGGCCTGGGCACTGTCCCTGAGCTTCTTTTGCTCAAGGCTAGCACTCTGCCACTTGAGCCACAGCACCACTTCCGGTTTTTCTGTTTATGTGGTACTGAGGAATCAAATCCAGGGCTTCATGCATGCTAGGCAAGCACTCTGCCACTAAGCCATATTCCTGGCCCTTGGACACTGTTACTTAATATTGTTTCAACAAATTAATTTTTAAACTTTTTTGTTCATCCTTCTTACAGTATGATTAGCTTAAACTTAACGTTTTGGAATCAGTGAAATTTAAAATGTATTTTTTTTTCTTCATAGCAGTCTGATGGAGTTGATACTGACTTGGAGAATAGCAATATATGCATATTGATGGGTACATACTTGATACTATCTAGAATAAAAGCTAATAGTTAAATTCAGCTAAGGAAATACTGAAGTGTTCTGTCTCTTCAGTATGAGTAATAAGCAGATGGGAATAGAGATAGCATTGAATGTGGTAACAATTTTTAAAAGATTTACAGTGCTATCTTTGTATACTTTTAGAGCAATCACATAGAAAAATGGTGTTCATTTTGCATCATCCCATCAGGCAGACCTAGAATAGTTGGTAGAAGCTTTGTATTCCAAATACTGAAGTATCTTTCTGTGTCAGTGCTGCCTAAAAGTAGAATCTCCTGCCTCAGGATATTAATCTTTAGAGGTGATTACACGTTAGTGACTCAAAAGGACCACTGAGGGTTGGTAATGTGGCTTAGTGGTAAAGTGCTTGCCTCACATGCATAAAGCCCTGGGTTCGGTTCTTCAGCACCACATAAACAGAAAAAGCCGGAAGTGGCGCTGTGGTTCAAGAGGTTGAGTACTACTAGCCTTGAGCAAAAACAAGGCAGGGACAGTGCCCAGGCCCTGAGTTCAAGCCCCAGGACTGGCAGAAAAAAAAAGTACCATTGACAAGCCCCTTGTACAACTGCTATATGCTAAAAACAAAAATAGTACTACTGATAATTGACAAGATCAACATTGCGATTCCTTACAATCCTTAGATTCTCTTATATAGTTAAATAAAATCTATTTGTGACAATTTCACTATGATTCCAAAACCTTAAATGGCCTTTTGTTAACACTGTGTATAGTACGTTGGATTAAGAAGCTGGATGTGATGTGCATGTGATTCCATCTACTTGGGTGCCTGAGATGGGCAGTTGGAGAATTCTAGACCAGTCTGGGCATCATAGGGACATCATATCTCAGAACAGCAATAAAAATTTGTATTAGTTGAGCTATCAAATGCCAGGCTGTCTGTAAAGTACTTCTTAATACTAACTGTTGAGAATTGTATTCATATTTTTATACTTGAAATAATTTAGGGAGATTATTATATTTAGAGAGGTTATTAAAAGGTTTGTGCAAGTATTAGCCTGGAGCTGGTGGCTCATACCTATAATTCTACCTAGAGGATCGAGGTTCAAACCCAGCATAGGCAAAAAAAGACTTCATCATTAATTAACAAGTAAAATGCCAGACTTGGAGGTGTGGCTCAAGTGGTAGTGTACACCCTGAAGGGGGGGGAGGTTTATGCAGTTAGGGGAAAAACTTTGACCTGTGTTTTGCTTTGAAGCCTGTGTCCTTTTTCACTGCTGTTGGCTTCTTCATTGTGCCTTGCTGCTTAAGTTTTGAGGATTGTGCCACTTGCACACTGAATTCTTAAACTCTCTTCAAAAGGGATTGTCTTAAAATGTTATCGTATGGGCCAGACAAAGATAAGATACTCAGGCTCTTGGACTTGGTAGGCAAATAAGTACTCTACTGCTGAGCTATACTGCTTACCTCATGCTTTTAAAATTCACTTTGCATATCATAGCTGTTTGGGGAATTAAGAATTCAAACATGTCTTTGATACTGTTTGTATTTTTAAAAATAATACTACATATAGATCTGTCTCTCCTCTCTCTCTCCTGTCTGTCTCTTTTTCTTGTGCCAGTCTTGGGACTTGAACTCAGGGCTTAGACACTGTCCTTGAGGTTTTTTGTTCAAGGGTAGTTCTTTACTGCTTGAGCTACACAGTTCCACTCCACATCTGGAGTTTTGGTTGTTAATTGGCCATAGAGTCTCTTGAATGATTATCTGCCTAGGCTGGCTTTGAACCTTGATCCTTGGATATCAGCCTGCTGAGTAGCTAGAAATACAGGCATGAGCCACCATTGCCCAGCTTGATACTATATTTTGAAAATAAAATTTAGTGTTTTCTATCAGGGTCACAGGAGAGTTTACCACAGCCCCTTGTCTACACCCAAGTGCAGTCTGTGTATGATTATGAGTGTTTTCTGAAATGTAATTCCTAGAAGTAGAATTGTAGAGAAAAAGTTAAAGGTACATTATTAAGGGTCTTTACTTTTTTGTGTGTGTCAGGGCCTGGGCACTTTCCCTGAGCTTTTGTGCTCAAGGCTAGCACTCTACCTACCACTTCCAGCCTTTTCTGTTTATGGGGGTCTGTAGAATCGAACTCAGGGCTTCAGGCATGCTTGCGAAGCACTCTACCTACCACTAAGCCACATTCCCAGCTCTATAGACTCTTTCTTAAAATTCAGTTTTCTATAAGTTCAAGAATACAGCCAGGGAGCATAGTCATCAGTGCCTCACCGTACATCTTTTCTTTTTTGTGCTGATCTGGGGCTTGAACTCAGGGTGAGGGTGTTGTCTGAGCTGTTTTTGCTCAAGGCTAGTGCTTTACTACTTGAGCCACAGCTCTACATCTGGCTTTTTTGGTGCTTAATTGGAGATGAGTCTCAAGGACTTTTTTGCCCTGGCTGGCTTTGAGCCACAGTCCTCAGATCTCAGCCTCGTGAGTCATTAGGATGAGCCACTGGCTCTCGGTGTGTATGTCTTATTTTTAAAACTCTGTATGTAGGTCTAACACGCATTTGTTGAATGAATTGAATTTTATAATATAGTGATATATTTGGGTAGACTACTTTTTGACTGGTGATAGGAAAAGATGGTAACTTTGGAAATTTGAAAAAGTAATTAGGAGGAGCTGGGAATATGGCCTACCCCACGAGGCAGGCACTCTTGTACTATGAAGCTCTGGGTTCAATTCCTCAGCCCCGCATATATGGAAAGGCCAGAAGTGGTGCTGTGTCTCAAATGATAGAGTGCTAGCCTTGAGCAAAAAGAAGGCAGGGACAGTGCTCAAGCTCCAGGACTGGCCAAAAAAAAAGTAATTAGGAGCCAGGCCCTGGTGGCTCAGGCCTGTAATCCTAGCTACTCAGGAGGCTGAGATCTGAAGATCGTGGTTCAAAGCCAGCCAGGGCAGGAAAGTCTGTGAGACTTATCTCCAGTTAACCACTAGAAAAACCAGAAGTGGTGCTGTGGTTCAAAGTGGTACAACCCTAGCCTTAAGCTTAAGAGCTCAGGGACAGTGCTCAGGCCTAGAGTTTAAGCCCATGATTGTCCAACAAGAAACAACAGCAGGGCTGGGGATATGGCCTAGTGGCAAGAGTGCCTACCTCATATGAATGAGGCCCTGGGTTCGATTCCCCAGCACCACATATACAGAAAATGGCCAGAAGTGGCGTTGTGGCTCAAGTGGCAGAGTGCTAGCCTTGAGCAAAAAGAAGCCAGGGACAGTGCTCAGGCCCTGAGTCCAAGCCCCAGGACTGGCCAAAAAAAAAAAAAGAAACAACAGCAGCAACAAGAACAACAAAAAACGGGTCAGGAATCATAAATGTATTAACAGTCTGCTAGTTTTGGGGTCATATGGCTTGTTTCTGATTCTACTGTTTTCCTACTCTAACTTGGTAGCATTTTGCTAGGGGAACTGATCTGCTAGAAGCTGTAGGTGGATTAGATATTTAGCACACATACACAGCCAGAGCAGGAATAGCTTGTTCACCAAATGAGGAAATACACATTGGAGGAAATAGTTTACAGACAGTTAAAATGGAATATTCTAAAGATTATCCCTGAATGGTTCTGTTTCTTCTTTTCTAAATGTAATTATTTATGTTTTGTTTTTTTTTGGCCAGTCCTGGGGCTTAGACTCAGGGCCTGAGCACTGTCCCTGGCTTCTTTTTGCTCAAGGCTAGCACTCTGCCACTTGAGCCACAGTGCCACTTCTGGCCATTTTCTGTATATGTGGTGCTGGGGAATCGAACCCAGGGCCTCATGTATATGAGGTAGGCACTCTTGCCACTAGGCCATATTCCCAGCCCCTAAATGTAATTATTTATAAAGAAGGAGCTTGGGATATTTTTAAGGAATGGAATGTTTGACATTACCTCTTCAACTTTGGGAACTAGAATATATATCTTCATTTATAACTAGAAAATTTTACCAGTTGATAATTACATCGTGTAAGAAAGTAGGTCTTAAGTTGCTAGTTTTTTGATTGACTCAGGTTAGAAGTATTTGAAAATAATTGCCATTAAGGGGCTATGCTATGCTTAGAGAGTTGGTGGCCTTACGTCAGGCCTACCAAGTGACTGCAATACTTACCACAGCAGCTGTGGTATGTCCTCACATAATTTCAGTGAAGAAATCATGAAGTACCCTTTGTGGTTTTGACTAAACTGTGTTTTATGAGCAGTACTGAAAAAAAAAAAAAGGCCCGTTTGTTTTGGGCTCAGTAGACAGATGACACACTTTTTTTTTTTTAAATAAATTCTGATAAGAAGCCATTTCTTATGTCTGGCATAATGGTACGCATTTGTAATCCCAGCTATTTGGGAGGCAGGGACAGGAGGATCCTAGTTGGAGGACAGCAAAAGCAAGCAAGATCCTATCTAAAACAAACTAAAGCAAAAATGGTGAGGGTGAGTAGTAGAGCAGAGCATTGGTTTAGTAAGTTAAAACTCTAGTACCATTAAAAAAATCATGCATAATGGTGGCCATAGGCAGAGACCTGCTCCTACTTAAATGGCCTTGCCTGACAGACTCCTGCTATTGTTGTTTCCAACAACAGTAACAATTAACACACACAAGTGTAGTGAAGTTCTGACCAGCTGGAAAAATAACCTCCAAATGGGCCAAATTCTGATCACCTAATACACAAATAAAAAAACAAATTTGGCCCCAAACCATTGTTCATATTTATATAAAGCTATTCTCCTATAGAAAACGCTAAGGGACTTCTTTGTATAGAATTATAAGCTAAATATAACTACCCAATAAATTGAAATGAGCTATCTTGGGAAAGTATAGAAATGTCACTATTCTTCAACCACAGATTCCATCTTGGATATAGAGCTTTGAAGCAGAAATTTCATGCTGTTTGAGGATTTTTTTTATGTTAGTCTTCAAATCCACATGATTTCCTTAAAAGTCAAAATCTCAGAAATGTGTCTATCAAATGCATCTGTCTTCTGTTGCATTTTATCTCTTTGCCACAAGTGCTAACTTTAAAGAAAGTACAATGTAATGAATAGGAATTTGTCACAGTGTTAAACAGCTTAAAGCCAAAGAACCATATAAGTAACAAGATTTTTCCACAGAAATGCAGTAGAATTTTATATAATCAAATAGGTGACAAAATTTCCTGTTACTTGAATTAAATATCTAAAAGAAGAAATTAAGCTTAACAAGTCTATTGAAATTATGAGGATTTGACTATATTTTTAAGAATGAATATGTATGCAATATTTATAGCTATGTAGTACTGAACATACAGTATGTTTTATATTGTATTGTATATGTGTTATGTATATGTAATACATATATTTATATTACAAATTAGTATTATATATAAAATAAAGATTTGTTTCATCTTAAAAAAATCATGCATAAGATAAATTTCTGCAAATAAGTATAATTTGACCATTTATTTCCTTGGTTGGGCTCCTTTTATTTCCTGCCTTATTGATTTGGCAAAACTTCAAATATTGTGTTGAATAAGAGTCATGAGAATGGACAAACTTAGTTTTTATTTTAAAGGATTTGTTTTCTGTTTTTCCCTATTTAGTATAATGTTTTCTATATAGGTTGATGTTTACGATGTTTATTTTGATCCTTATATTCCTAGTTTCTTCAGGGCTTTTTTCTATCATGAACCATGTTGTCAAAGTTGTTTCCTGAGTCTCTTTAGATGATCATATAATTATTACCCTTTATTCTATTTATGTACTCCTATTCATGTGTATTGATTGGACCATTCTGAAATTAGCTTGATCCTGGTATGTTTGTCATCCTTGCCTTCCCCCTTCTCCTCCATTGTCGTCCTCCATCCTCTTTCATCCTCCTCCTTCATCTTCCTCCTCCTCCTTCAATCATCAATCCTCATCAATCATCATCCTTGTTCTGGTCCTGGGCTCGAATTCAGGGTCTGGGCACTGTCTCTGAGCTTCTTTTTGCTCAAGGCTAGCACTCTAACACTTGGCCACAGCACCACTACTGGCTTTTCCTATTTGTGGTACTGAGGACTTGAACCTAGGGCTTCATGCATGCTAGGCAAGCACTCTCCCACTAAGCCACATTCCCAGCCCCCTGTATTTTTTCTTAAGATATGAAGGAATTACAGACTAAATATATTTACAAAAGGAAGGTGCTGATCTTAATTATTTTCTCTAAGATAATTAGAAAGTCTAAGGTTCTGGTATTTTTAGAGTTCCAGTGACACTAACATAAAAGTGTTAAGGGTTTAGGCTGGGCTCACACCTTTAATCCTAGTTACTGAGGAGGCTGAGAGCTGGAGGACTGTAGGTCACAGACTACTTGGGTAGAAAAGTCTATCAAGATTCTAGCTCTAAAATATTGAGGAAAAAGCATGGCTGTAGCTGTGGCTGAAGTGGTAGAGTATCTGTGAGCCAGCAAGCCAGCGAGCTGGAGACTATTGAGTTCGAATCCCCAGTACTAGAAAGAAAGGTTTTTTTTAATGAAAATTTGATGTTTTTACTTTGCATTATATTTTCTTATTTGCTTGAAATTGTTTTGTTTTTTGAAGAGGTCTCATTTAGCCCTAGCAAGTCTGGAACTGGAGACCATCCTGCTTCCATTTCATCAGTGTTGAGATGTCAGGTTGTATGCTTCTACCTGTGTGGCTGAAAAGTAGTTTTTTTTTTTTGTTTTTTTTTTTCCAAATTTTTATTATCAAACTGATGTACAGAGAGGTTACAGTTTCATACGTTAGGCATTGGATACATTTCTTGTACTGAAAAGTAGTTTTATCTTCATGGTCTGTTAGCATTTCTCACAAGATAATTTCAGTTATAAATTGTCATTCAAGAATTAAGCATTTCTTACACATTTTATCCAAAGAACAAAGATTTTAGCAAAAATGAGAAGAAGGGTAGATTGTGATTTTTTTTCTCCTTTTTAAAGAAAATTTTACTGGTGTGAATATTCCTTTTTATTCCTTTTATTCCTTTTATTACTGGTGTGAAAATGCCTTTTAAAGAATTTTGCATTTTGAGTAAATGCAGTTTTTTCTTTGACTTTATTATTATTTGAAATTACTCTGAAATGGTTAGTATAAAGCCTTTTCTTTCTTGCAAGTGTTTATTCTTTAGACTTATTTTAAAATTACATTAAATGTATGACTATGTGGCAATGTAAGTAGTGGAACTTATCTATGACAGTGTAAGCAGAAGTCATTTAAAATAACTTGGCTAAACTTTACAGTTCGTGGCCACACATTTACTCCTTTATGGCTTTTCATATGTACTTAGGACTGAGCTGCTGCCTTCTGGTAAAGAGGGTGCCTGTGGTTGGTTGTATGGCTAGGGAAGGGTGGGAGTTTTGAGGAGATAATGAAATCTTTTATGTTCCTTTCCATAAACGACATTTCAAAGGCTTCCATTTTCATAAGAATTGGTTGTGCAGCTGCAACCCTGGCAACAAGGCCTGAGAGAAAAGAATTGTGGCAGTGTGCCAGAAATCTAGACAGTGGTCTCATGTGGAGCTGCTCATGAGACAGATCAGTAGAAACAAGACCACTACTTTTTTTTTGGCATAGAGGCTGTTGAAATTTCTGCACATATTTTATTATCAGAAAAGTTCAACGCTTTTATAAGCTATTCATTCAATGAGAGTAGCTATATTGCATCCTCCTTTAGCATTAAAAAATACCCTACATATTCTTAGAAGTTAAAATTTCTCTGATGTATGTATATCTATATCTATATACATTTATATATATGTAGATAAACACTATCATTGTCTCATTCTTGGTAAGGTTTACACACTTTTTAAAAACAGTGAACCAAATTTGTCATATTCTTAAAAACAAGCATATTTTAAAAATAACTTCCAAGAGTTCAGTACTCATAATAGGTTGGTTGGTTCTCTCTCTCTCTCTCTCTCTTCCTCTCCCTCCCTCCCTCTCTTTCCCTCTCTCCCTCCCTCCCTCTCTCCCTCCCCCTCCCTCCCTCCATTTTTTCCTTCCTTCCGTCCTTCCATCCTTCCTTGTTCTCTTCCTGAGGCTTGAGTTCAGGGCTTGGGTAAAGTCACTGAGCTTTTCTGCTCAAGGCTAACACACTCTACCACTTGAGCAACCTCTCTGCTTCTGGCTTATTAGTATTATCTTTTTCTTTGGTGCTGGTCCTGAGCCTTCAACTCTGGGCCTGGGTGCTCAAGGGTAGCACTCAGCCACTTGAGCTACAGCACCACTTGCTTTTTTTGTGACTAATTGAAGATGAGAGTCTGATGGACTTTACTTTCCCAGCTGGCTTTGAACTGCAATCCTGAGTATCTAGGATTACAGGCATGAACCACTGGCCCCGGCTAGTAATAGTTATAATATAAATGTCTTGTTGCTTTTGGATTCAGGATGTTTTTAGGTAAGGTAATATAATTTGCTAAGTATTTTCTCTTTTCACTGTTCAGTGGCTATATAATCTATCATCAAAATACAATTCAAGGGCTGGGAATATGGCCTAGTGGCAAGAGTGCTTGCCTCCCATGCATGAAGCCCTAGGTTTAATTCCCTAGCACCACATATACCGAAAATGGCCAGAAGTGGCGCTGTGGCTGAGTGCTAGCCTTGAGCAAAAAGAAACCAGGGACAGTGCTCAGGCCCTGAGTCCAAGCCCCAGGACTGGCAAAGATAAGTAAGTAAATAAATAAAAAATAAAATTAAAAAAAAGTCAAGCTGGGCCCTAGTGGCTCACGCCTGTAATCCAAGCTACTCAGGAAGCTCAGATATGAGGATCATGGTTCAAAGCCAGCCTGGGCAGAAAAGTCCCTGTGAGACTTAATAAACTACTCAGAAACGCTGGAAGTGGTGATGTGGTTCAAGCGGTAGAGGGCTAGCCTTGAGCACAAAGAGGCTCAGGGACAGCTCCCAGGCCCTGAGTTCAAGCCCCAGCACAGTCAGCAACAACAACAAATTTCTTCTGGATTATTGACTATTTCTGGATTTCAGGAAGTGGCACTAATGTATTAGGTATAAAAACTCTGATTATTAAATGACCAGCACACAGCTCCTGTATGTATGTATATACATACGCATATGATTGTTTCTATGTCTTCCTAATGTAGAATATTACTGCATAATAATTACCATCTTTTGCCTTTAATTTTCTTAGAAATGTCAAACATTAGGGCTAGGAATATGACCTAATGGTAAGAGTGCTTACCTTGCATACATGAAACCCTGGGTTCGATTCCTCAGCACCACATACATAGAAAAGGTCAGAAGTGACGCTTTGGTTGAAGTGGCAGAGTGCTAGCCTTGAGCAAAAAGAAACCAGGAACAGTGCAGCCCCAGGACTGGCAAAAAAGAAAAATCAAGCATTTATTAGTGTTTTTTCTTTTAGAAATATTAAACATTTCAAAAGGAACTAGCTTCCTCTTCTGGGTTTGAATTTTTTTTTTTCATATAGTTTTGTTACTGTGTTGTACAGAGGAGTTACCATTTCACAAGTCAGGTAATGAGTACATTTCTTTTTTTAATCTGTCACTCTTTCCTTTCTCCGTTTCCCCCTCCCATCATTGCCCACAATTCCACGTAGTGTCTACTGAATAACATGATTGCATTTGTTCACTCTTCCTTCCTCCCTTTCTCTGCTCTTGTTTGCTCCCTCAAAAGAAAAAGAACCCAAAGTAAAAAGCAAACACCACCACCACCAATAACAAAAAACTGTCTATTTCCTGGAGTTTGTTTCAATGTTCAGAGAAGTTAAACTACTGGCTTCCTTTTGGGGTTTTGGATGTTTATATTCCTTTTACTTTTCCTCTCTTCCTTTTGAATTTATTACGTATGTGTTCTTTTACCAGTTACTTAGACCTTTGAGCTCTTAATTTGACTTATTAATTCTAGGATGGCTGTTGTCATTTCATGAAATATTTGGCATGCAGACATTATCAAGTTTTAAGAAAGTTTAGCAGTCCCAACTATCTTCAGTATGTTTTACCTAAGAGTTTAATGATTCTTTTTTTTTTTTTTTTGGCCAGTCCTGGGCCTTGGACTCAGGGCCTGAGCACTGTCCCTGGCTTCTTCCCGCTCAAGGCTAGCACTCTGCCACTTGAGCCACAGCGCCGCTTCTGGCCGTTTTGTGTATATGTGGTGCTGGGGAATCGAACCTAGGGCCTCGTGTATCCGAGGCAGGCACTCTTGCCACTAGGCTATATCCCCAGCCCCGAGTTTAATGATTCTTCTGGAAGAATTCAAAGCCTTCTCAATGAATGCAGTGGTTTTTGTGCACTGTGGTGAACCCAAATCAAAGTAATTGTCACTGATTCAATTTTGTTTAATTTCTTGTTGAAATGTCTGTTATCTAAGATTTAATTTTATTATCTGTAAGTAGTTGTAAAAAGGAGGTGCCATTTAACAAATCAGTTTATGAATGTAATGCATGTTTTTTTTTTTTGCATTCCTAGGGCTTGAACTCAGGGCCTGGGCACTGTCCCTGAGCTTCTTTTGCTCAAGGCTAGCACTCTACCACTTTGAGCCATCATGCCACTTCCGGTTTTTCTGTTTATGTGGTGCTGAGGAATGGAATCCAGGGCTTCTCACAATGCTAGGCGAGTGCTTTATCACTAGGCCACATTCCCAGTCTCTCTGTGCCACCCTCCCCATGCATCTTGATTAGTGTCCCCTCCCTTTATTCTCAAGTGACCCCCTTTGACCTGCCCCTTCCCTTTTCTTAACTTGGTGGTATATACAATGAATTCTTGTTTTAGTGTGTTTATCTGCTCCTCTTCCCTTGGCCCCCTGTTCCTGCCTTGTTCCCTTGCGCATATCCATTAACAGCTGCTTATTTTGTTGGACTTTGACTTTGATTTTCTAAAATATTATACTAATTAAGCTGTCTATAGAGTTGACTATACTTTAGTAAACCCCATGTATTTACTTAGATTTACAGGTAAGATTTTTTAAAATCTATAGAAACACTTGAATATTTGTGGATTAAAAAGAAGCCTTTAAGGAGATTTATTAACTTATTTATCTAGCTAATCATTTGTTTCAATGTTCAACTACAGATATTTACATTATATTTTGGGTTATAATCCAATATTGTTTTATTTTGTAGCTCAGATTGTAACTCTTTTTAGTTAATCCTGATGGAATAACCTCATTTTTTTTCTCTTCTGTTACTATAAGATGGCCCTGGGCTCATCGTGATGTGCTATATTATACATTTTTGAAGTGGCACTGTGGTTCAAGTGGTAGAATGCTGCCTTGAGCAAAAAAATCTCAGGAACAGTGCCCAGGTTCTGAGTTCAAGCCTCGGGACTGGCCAAAAAAAAAAAGATAACTCTATTTTTCTTAAAGCTTTAAATGTAAAATTTACCTTTTTTTTTTTTTTTTGGGCCAGTCGTGGGCCTTGGACTCAGGGCCTGAGCACTGTCCCTGGCTTCTTCCCGCTCAAGGCTAGCACTCCGCCACTTGAGCCACAGCGCCGCTTCTGGCCGTTTTCTGTATATGTGGTGCTGGGGAATCGAACCTAGGGCCTCGTGTATCCGAGGCAGGCACTCTTGCCACTAGGCTATATCCCCAGCCCCTAAAATTTACCCTTTTAGTACCCAAAGTAGTAATCTGAAACCACATTATTCTGTAAGGATTCTAATTACTTTTATTTGTAGTGTATTTGTTTATTTTGATTGCTTTTGTTTGTACAAATTGCAGTATACTCGTTGAAATCTTTCAGAAAGGTTTTCCCCAGGTTACTTCATGTAGGGTTTGTATATACAGATTTTTGCCTGCAGTCATATGACTTTATGTGGAACTTGAAAGTTTTTCTCTAGAAGTTAACAAGTTTAAATTGAGAGGACAGATTATGTCAGGTGTGTTCTGTTTGATGTTTTACCCGAAAGAAAGTTTAGCAACCCAGTAATGTGATCTTAGATGGTCATAGCGACACAGTAACAAGTGATTTTAGATGGTCAGTTGTCTGTACTAGTTTGGAGGTTAAGTTTTTTGTTGTTGGTCATGGGGCTGAACTCAGGGCCTGGGTGTTGTCCCTAAAGTCGTTTGCTCAAGGCTACCACTCTACCACTTTCAGCCACAGCTCTGCTTCTGATCTTTGAGTGGTTACTTGGAGATGAGTCTCATGGGGACTTTTCTGCCTGGGTTAGCTTCCAGCCTCAGTCCTCAGATGTCAGCCTCCTGGTTAGCTAGGATTACAGGCATGAGCTGCCAGCACCCATCAAGGCCAAGCATTTTAATAACACATGTTGATTTAAAATTTTGCAAGAAACCTAGAAGCACTGTTCTAATTTGGCTGCTTGTAGTTCTGGCTACTCAGGAGGTTGAGGTAAAAGTAAAGTATTAACTGAGTCCAGAGTTCAAGGCCAGCCTAGGTAACATAGGCCCACTGTAAAAACAACAACAACAACAAAAACTGTAGTAAGTACTGCACTTTCTTTCAGAGTGAAAAGTTTGAAACAATTAAGAGAGCTCTTTAAAGACAGTGACTTGATTCTGTTGTCACAGAAATTTTTTTTGAAAAACCTGTCCTGGCCTTGAACTCAGGGCCTGAATAGTGTCCCTGAGTTTCTTTTGCTCAAGGCTAGCCCTCTACCTCTTGAGCCACAGGATCACTTCTGGCCTTTTCTGTTTATGTAATACTGAGGAATTGACCCCAGGGCTTTATGCATGGCAGGCAAACACTCTACCATTAAGCCACCTTCCCAGCCCAGCAAATTTTTACAAAAGTTTTTCTCTGCTAAAACCTAGTGATCGCTAAAAACACCTCATTTTTTGGGAGACAATATTAAAATACAAGTCTTAAGTCACTTGACAAAGCAAGAAGGAATCCAGTGTAAATGTGTACATCACTCGTCTTTCTCTTTTGGGATGAATTTGAAACAGTGTTAAAGACTGGTCTTCACTGTCTTGTTCTACACCAAAATGACTGAACTTTGTGTGGCTTTCACAGCCCCAAGGGATTGATTCCTTGTCTGGCCAAGAAAGGGAACTACACATCCTGCTCACTTGCTAAGGCTTTTAATTACCTTTTCTTTCTTTCTTGTACAAAACACTTGGCAGGTGTTGCAGGAGTAACTGGATAGTCAAGAAGCATTTCCTAAAACTTTTGATAACCCAAGGCCCCTCTATTTCTATAGCAAGAGGAAAAATCCTGTCTAAAACCAATTTAGTATAGTAATGTATTTTATTTACAATTAATAACAAGACCAAATTAGAATTACTTAGCTATCTACTGAAAATTATTAATCATGGTGCATGTCATAGACCTATAAATTACCCATACATTTAAATTTGCTTTTGAGGGAATAATGACATTGCTATAAAAGTGAATAATTGACTAAGTGGTGCTGTACTTTGATATTGTCATTCATTTTCTCTTGCATTTTATTTTTTGGTGCCAGTACTAGGACTTAAACTTGGCCTCACACTCTTGCTTGGCTTTTTTTCTTTTTTGCCAGTCTTGGGGTTTGAACTCAAGGCCTGAGCAGGGTCCCTGGCTTGTTTTTGCTGTGGGCGAGCTCTTATCACTTGAGGCACAGCACCACTTCTGGCTCTTTTTATGTGGTGTTGAGGAATCAAATCCAGGACTTCATGTATGCTAGGCAAGCACTCCTAGCCCCTCTAAATGTGAAGGAAATTTGAACTGGGGAAAATGTGGGAGTGATGAATTTTTTTGTGGATTGTAAAGTGCCATTTATTCATTTTAAGTACTAAACAGACACAGATTCCCAATGTAAAATGAATATTTGAAAGTTTTTTAGCAATTTATGTGTAAACGAGGAAATGTGATATATAACGACTAAACCAAGTACTAGGCTTGAAAATACCTAGTCCTGTCTGTGAGTGTTAACAACAGTGTTGAACATAAGAGTTTTCATACAAAGGTGGATTTGTTTTCATAGAAATAGCTATAAGGAGACTTGGTTTCACAATGACATCTTAGTGGTCACAAGGTCTTTGACCAGGGTGGAGTTAAACTTGCTAGGATCAGCACTGAGTCAGTGGGTACTCAGTCACAGTTAGGGCAATAACTGGTGTGCGCTTGCACAAAAGAGCACTAGAGATAACGATGTACTTATTGTTCATTCTAGAAACCTTCGAAGAACAGGATTTTGAAAATTTTCACCATAGAGAAATGATAACTATTTGAGGAGAAATGATTAACCTAATTTATATTAGTGAATAAGGTGATAATTTTAAGTTATTTTTAGAGCACTACCCTTAAACAAAACAGCTTAGGGATAGCACCTAGGTCGTCCTGAGTTTAAGCCCCAGGGCTGGTGTGTGCATGTGTGCAAGCGTGCACCCATTCCCCATCAAAATTTAGTAAAATAATTCATACTTTTATAGTTATAAAATAGAATGCTTTATGAAAGCAAGAATTTCCTTTTGTTTTTATTGTTGATCCTCAATAAATAGTCTTAACATTTATCGAGTATCCGTGAAAGTAGTTAACTTTTCTTTGACGTTCTTTTTTTCCTAGACTATCTGCTGTCTTGGCCTCAGGTTACAACAGCCATTTTACATCTTCCTGCTGATTCAGAAAGATTCTCTGTGGAAGAAGAAGCAAAGAAAGACTGACACTTCCTTTAACTTGACTGTCTAAAGTACAAGAATACGACCCCAGTGAAATATAGTTATTATTTTGATTGGACCCTCATCATACTGAGGATCACTGTGGAGCTTCCTGAATTGAGAGCTGGAACCTTCGTTGGTGCTCACTGCTGCCTTGGACTGTAAGCATGAGTGAATTCTGGTTGTGTTTCAACTGCTGCATCGCAGAGCAGCCTCAGCCTGTGAGTATGATACCACACTGGTAGATGCTGGGTGGGAGCTTATTCCATACACCACAGGTTCTCACACTGAAATTGGGACTCAGGGCCGTTCTAGGAACATCACAGAGTACAGTTCAGTGGAACTTTGAACATGTCTTTTTTTTTTTTTAATTTAAGAGGTTAATATCTTGAGGAAGTTCTATTTCATGAGTTATTGGGTAAAGATGGGGCTGCCAAATTGCCTTTATATTCTTCTCAACTTAACCATCTCCTTTCCCCCACAACAGCTCTCTGAAAAGGATATCATTAGCTTTCTTTCTGAAATAGGCTTGAACTAGGTCTAGCTTTTTTGGCGGGGGGGGGGGGAAGGGGGGGCACAGGGGTCACGTAGGTGTTAAATGGGCTTGACCAGTAGATTTTATACATGGCTTTCTTTTTTGCTTTCTAAGTTCTGCCCACTAACCTTTCAGTTTTTGTTGATTTCTGTAAATGTCTACACCAAAATTCACCTCTGAAGGTTGGGGATGTATCTTAGTGGTACAAAACTTGTCTCACATGTTTGAGATCCTGGGTTCCTAAATTCAGTACCTTACACCAAGAAAAAAAAAATCACCTCTGTGAAATCTCTCCCACTTATCCCTGGCTTTAGATAATGCCTCATCAGTAGTGCTTTATTTATTATTTTATTGTATGGGATCGTTAAATAACAAATCACTGTTGTACCTTCTGAGAAAGGTCTAGAGGATACCGGGTGCTAGTGGCTCACGCCTGTAACCCTATCTACTTAGAAGACTGAGATCTGAGAAGCATGGTGGTTCATAGCCAGGGCAGGAAAGTCCACGAGACTCTTATCTCCATTTAGTCCTGAGAAAACTAGAAGTGGAGCTGTGGGTCAAAGTGGTAGAGTACTAGCCTTGAGCAGAAAAGCTTAGGGATAGTACCCAGGCCCTGAGTTCAAGTCCTATGACTGACCAGAAAAATAAAGGGGGCAGTGGGAGGCTAAAGGAGACTAGATGGAGTTGGATATTTGTCTTCCTCCCAGTTGTTACGATAATTTCTCTTGGCGACAGGCTTTTTTATTTTTATTTATTTATTTATTTATTATTTTTTTTGCCAGTCCTGGGCCTTGGACTCAGGGCCTGAGCACTGTCCCTGGCTTCTTTTTGCTCAAGGCTAGCACTCTGCCACTTGAGCCACAGCGCCACTTCTGGCCATTTTCTGTATATGTGGTGCTGGGGAATCGAACCCAGAGCCTCATGTATACGAGGCAAGCTCTCTTGCCACTAGGCCATATCCCCAGCCCCAGGCTTTTTTAAAAATAGAAATTTTCAACTTATTTAAATTTGTCTATCAGTTCCCCCCCCTCAACCCCCCACCCCACGGTGATAAAACCTATTGATGAAACATGGGAACATACATGTACACACACACACACACGCACACGCACATACATCTTCACTATGAGACTCTGGTTGGGTTCCTTGAAGTTAAAACCCACGAACGTGGAGGCCCCAAAGACTCTATGCCTGGAGTTTTTTTTTTTTTTGGGCCAGTCCTGGGCCTTGGACTCAGGGCCTGAGCGCTGTCCCTGGCTTCTTCCTGCTCAAGGCTAGCACTCTGCCACTTGAGCCACAGCGCCGCTTCTGGCCGTTTTCTGTATATGTGGTGCTGGGGAATCGAACCTAGGGCCTCGTGTATCCGAGGCAGGCACTCTTGCCACTAGGCTATATCCCCAGCCCCTATGCCTGGAGTTTTTTAACTCCCAACCCCATGTACACCAGGTCTCTCTAGTAGTACTAGTAGTACAGTTAGGGCTTCCTATGGGAGTATTGGATACTGTAGCTGTATCTCTGTGACCTTAGTTCTTTGATGGAGTTGTTAGTTTGCAGTTTTTCTAGGCCTTTTATGTGTCATGGGAGTAATTACTTATGAACTCCTTAGCTACTAGACCAGAAACAAAGTTACATTGGTATAGTTTTGTTTTTTAAATTGTTGTAATAAAGATGCTATACAGAGGAGTTACAGTTTTAAAAGCCAGATAAGGGGTACATTGCTTTTTGGACAAGGTCACTCCAGATTGATTGATGTGTGTGTGTGTGTGTGTGTGTGTGTGTGTGTGTGTGTGTGTGTGTGTTTTATTTTTTAAAATTTACTTTATTGTTATTTTAGAGATGCTGTATAGTGGGTTTACATTTACATGTGTCAGGTAATAAGTACATTTCCTTTCATCAGTGTCATCTGTTCCCTCATGCTAGATTGCTATTTTTTTAAAGATTAAATTATTTCTTGCCAATAATTACAGCATAGGTAATCAAGGTAAATTCTTTCCCACAATATAGTTATATTTATTCATAGCATAGAATGACGTCTGTTAGGTAGTGAAGTAGCTGCTGGAGCATTGGACCTTATAGTTCTGAGATTCAGAAATACATTTTCTGTGTAGAAAGGCTTTGTAACTTCTTGGATTTTTTTGCATAGAACATTTAATATTTCAGTTCTTTAATAAGTACATATTTGTGTACAATACTCTGAAAATGTTTACAAACATCTGATTTCTTTGTAGAGCTGCTGAGGGACAGTACACAAAGCCAAGCAGACTTTCTCACCATAGTGAGAAGATAGCTTGCTGTTACCATTAGGAAGCAAATTTAAAGAATTCAGTCATAAGCTAGGTTTGGCTGTGCATTCTTGTAATCCTTCTACTTGGGAGCTGGGAGGTTACTTGGCGGAGTGAAGGGGGGGTGAAGGCAGGAGGATGTCATTCAAGGCCAGCCTGAGGAAAAGGTATGGTCTCCAAATCAAAAGGACCGGGGATGTTAGCTCAGGTGGTAGAACATCATCAGGGCCTGGGTTCAGTTCTCAAGCTGGAAGGGAAGAAGATGCAGTCACATCTTTATGACTCTTAATATTCTGTGAAAATGTGTATTTGCAGTTTTATTAGAAACAGCAAGATTGCCTGTTTGAACAGCTGCTTGATGATCTTTGAAATTTTCTTTCCTAAACTATTCACTGCAATAAAGTGCTTGCTACATGCCAGCTCTCCCACGTTCTATGTCACCCTCTGCACTAGCACATTCCAAATGTGAAAAAAGGAACCGCCCAATCTAGGAAAGAAAATAGAATGCATTTTTCTGAGTTGTAGCCTCAGAATCATTTTTATCTTCTTACTCTTTCATTTTAATAGAGTATATATCCAATAAGAATCCTTGTATTTCAAGCAATAGTAATCTTACATATTATAGTCACAATGGCCAAATAAAGCTAAGATTGGAGATTTTAAATCAGATGGTTGGTACCGTGCAGCTTAATTTTTAAAAGTTTTGTCAGCTATTTTCAGGACTCTATCCTGTCCTGGTGAATTACTAAGGTATCCTTAGAAACAGTGAATATGAGCCAGGTGCCACTGACTCGCCTGTAATCCTAGCTAATCAGAAGGCTGAGATCTGAGGATTGCCTTTTGAAGCCAGCCTGGGCAAGAAAGTCTGTGAGAAGACTTTTAGCTCCAATTAGTCACAGAAAAAGCTGTAAGTGGAGCTGTGGTTCAAATGGTAGAATGCTAGTCTTGAGCAAAAGGAGCTCAGGACTGTGGCTCAGCTGAGTTCAAGCCTCAGGACCAGCAAAAAACAAAAACCAGTGAGCATGGGTACACAAAGCTCACATTTCTGCTTTCATATTTGATTCCCTGCATGGCCCTGATAAACTGTTGTGCTTTGTGTCTGAAATGTACTTTAGACTTGTTTATACAGTCTCTATTATTGGTACCTATAACATTTCTAGAATTTCTACAGTGAGTCAGATAATGAAGTGGCAGAGGTATTTGGTGTAAAAATAGGTATTTAGTGTACAAATAAGTATTCGTGCTGTCAGGTGGTGGTAATTGCTCTGAGTAAAGAGAGCAGAGAGAGAAATAGTAATTGGGAGAAATTGGGGTCCTTAAACAGTGTTCAGTGATCATGTGCTATATAATAAGCAAAGACTTAAGGGAGTAGTAAGTGACCTAAGGAACCGAGGCAAACAGAGTTTAGACTAGAAAAATTCTGGAAGTAGAGATTGTTGTGTGAGAGGAACAGTAAGAAGACAGCATGGCCCTGAGCCGAGGGACCAGTGAGAATGAGGTCAGGGAAGTAACCAAGGGCCGGTTCATATTTCCCTTCCAAGTCATGAAAAGACTTCTGAGTTTTATTCTTTGTGAAACTGGAAATCTCTGCATAGCGTTAACACGTGCAAAGAAGGCAGTGGAAGGACATACACTTTGTAAGGTGGTTTGCAGCTGGTGGTTTGCTGGTTGCACTGACAGATCATGCTGCGCCCAGAGCCAGTGGTAGACCTCCTTGGCTGTGGTAAGATGTCTGTACATGGGGTGACTTTTCTTGCTGTTACTTGTTGCCATTCTGACTTTCAGTTTTAACCTATAATAACTGAAGAAAGGGAGAATGAATGCTGGTAGTGGACCTGCCTTGAAGGATCAAAGGAAGAATACAGTGCTTGGTGTTGACCAAGAGTTCAAAGTTTGTTGCCGAGTGTGGTGGCACATGCTTGCAATCCTAGCACTTGGGAGACTGAGTCAGGAGGGTCCTCAACTTAAGGTCAGCCTAGCTGCAGTGAGTTTGAGGCCAGTCTGGGCTATACAGGGAGACCCTGAAGTAACAGATTCTAGTTTTCTTTAAGGGAAGTGGCTGAAGAAATAGAGGTTGTAGCTTACTTACTAAATGATCTCAGAGCCATTACTGCAGTCTGATAGGAGGAGCCAACAGTTCAGTTAGCTGTGGTACTCATGATTTCTGGGGGTCTGTGGAAACAGAGGAGGGAATTACTTGAGCGGTATGCGCCTCCATAGGTGGTGCTCCATAGGTATAGTCACTGGGGGTGAGGACTCAAAGTCTGTACCTTAAACGCGATGTAACTATGGTTAAAAAAAAAAATAATAGGGCTGGGGATATAGCCTAGTGGCAAGAGTGCCTGCCTCGGATACACGAGGCCCTAGGTTCGATTCCCCAGCACCACATATACAGAAAACGGCCAGAAGTGGCGCTGTGGCTCAAGTGGCGGAGTGCTAGCCTTGAGCGGAAGAAGCCAGGGACAGTGCTCAGGCCCTGAGTCCAAGGCCCAGAACTGGCCAAAAAAAAAAAAAAAATAAAAATAATAATGTTGGGCTGGGAATATGGTCTAGTGGTAAGAGTGCTTGCCTCGCATACATGAAGCCCTAGGTTCGATTCCTCAGCACCGTATGTATAGAAAATGGCCAGAAGTGGCGCTGTGACTCAAGTGGCAGTTGCTAGCCTTGAGCAAAAAGAAGCCAGGGACAGTGCTGAGGCCCTGAGTTGAAGGCCCAGGAGTGGCAAAGAAAAAAAAAAAGGTCATCTTTTTTCCTTATTCTAAAAACAGAAATGAACATGTTCCTGCTTTATTTAATCTCAAAAAATCACAATTTTCTCAAAACATTTAAGTGAATAGATTTACTTAATAAAAAGTGTGCCCATCTGGCTTGGCCTAAGATCCTCACTTTTGTGCTTCCCCATACTGTGGGGGATAATGGGCTTGAGCCACCTCTCCAAGACTGTGGTTGAGATGGAGTCTCAGGACTGCTTCTGCTCGGTTGGCCTTGAACTTCAGTTCCCTAATCTTTAGGGTTACAGACTTGACCTAGTATGTACACCTAAGACATTTTGAACACAATAGTCAATCGTATAATAGACTCATTTCCTGTTTCAGCTTGAACAGTTTCACTTCCTGTCTATTCTTAATCTTATTCTATTTGTTTCCTGCTTTCCTGTATTTCAAACCAGATCCAAGTCATGTCATTTTATCCCTAATTATTTCAGTAGTTATCCCTAGAAGATAGGACCCAGCATAACTATAATTCCAACAAATGAATAAGAAGGCACATTTTTACATATAAATGTGAAGCATGGTAAATAGTTAAGACAAAAAGGCAGATTTTGTCAGAAGCCAGGGGCCTTCTGTGGCCTTCCCAATCAACACATATCTGGAAGAGTTACCCTGATTTTCAGATCAGTTTTAGTTGTGTTTCATAATATTTATCATCTGTACAAGTAGCCCTGAACAACATAGTTTTACTTTTTCTGTTAATACTTTAAAATCAAATTATTCATTTAAAAGATTGATCAATAATTATAAAGGGGGGGGGGAGAAGAGGGAAGAGATAACAAACAGTATAAGAAATGTACCCAAAGCCTAATGTATGAAACTGTAACCTCTCTGTACATCAGTTTGACAATAAAATTAAAAAAAAAATTATAAAGGTAGCTGGACTTCATTTTCAGTCTTTTTTTTTTTGCCAGTCCTGGGGCTTGAACTCAGGACCTGGGCACTGTCCCAGAGCATTTTTGCTCAAGTCTAGCACTCTGCCACTTAAGCCACAGCTCCACTTCCAGATTTTTAGGTAATTTATTGGAGATAAGAGTCTCATGGACTTCCCTGCCTGGGCTGGCTTTCAGCTCAGTCTTTAAGTCTCAGCCTCCTGAATAGCTAGGATTGCAGGTGTGAAACACTGGTGCCTAGCTTCCATTGTACATCTTTTGAAAAACTGGGCTGCCAGCATGGCCCTGTTGTAAATAACGTTTCTCTGCATTTGTGTGTGTTGCCAGGAGACCCTTTGAGGAGAGTCTCTAGGTTTTATATACTTACCACTGAAATTACTGACTGACGCCTTAAGAATATTTACTTTAATCATGAAAGACAAGATGGTTCTAAATATGATGTTGCCCTTTACAGTCCCACCAGCAATTTGAGTGTTCCATCATTGCATAACCTCATTAGTAATATGGCAATTATTCTTGTAATTTTTTAAATCAATTGTGGACAATTTTAGAAGCATCTCTTTGAAGTTGAACCTTGTATTGTCTTTCATTTTAATGTTAATGAGCAGAAATATTGGCTTATTTATTAGCTTAGGAGCCTCTGGATTATAATTGATATTTCTTGAAATGAAACTCTCCAGCCTTTCTGCTTATTCTATTTATAGTATAGCATAGGTCAGTCCCTCAGAGTATTTTGAATGACACATTGAGATGAACTGCTAATGGTTAAAGATATTTCAACATAACTTCATTTTTGTATTTAGTTCCAAGTATGGTTAGGCATTAATTGAATTGTCACTTGATACTTATTCTGCTTTTAGTAATTTTCATAGAGATAAATGCAGTTAATAGCCACAGGTCAATCTTGATGAGTGAGAAGGGGAAAAAAAATACGTTGAGGTTAAAAAAATAATTAAAAATAAGCTCAGATTTTAACTCTTTTCTTTATGTCCATCATGGTCTGACTTTATTATGTTCATAAACAAATCTTCTCTATTCTAGCAAGCAGTGCTAAGTGGGGTCTCTGTGAGCTGCTATTAACTGGCAGCTTAGTGAATACTGGAGCCTGTCTTAAAAGGTCTTTGTTTGCAAGTCATCTGACCACATCTGGGAGATTGTTGTGTTTATCTTCAGTTATAAGTCCTGTCATTGTGTTAGAGTGTGTAAGTCTGCATCTTTTTATAAGGTCATGAATTTTTTAAATGTCTAAAATAAAGTTGTCTTTATAACACCAATGTCATAGGGAAAAAAACCTTTTTTCTTGGGTTTTATGAAATAGACAAACTCCAAGAATGAAACAGAGGATTAAGCCTTTGTTTAGAGTCAGTGTGCTGGATTCTGATCTCACATTGGCATTGTATTCACAAATAGAGAAGGGAATATGGTGAGAAGCTTCAATTTTAAGTCAGTTTAGGCAGGGAAAAATCTAGGTCATGTACTGTTGTAGAGAAGGCAGTGTTGATAGCCCAGACATCTATAATTAAAGACAAGTCAGAGTTTAATTGTCTGAGACTGGCATAGTTTCAGCATACTATAGCATACTTACTGTCTGTAGCATACTGGACTTTTTTCCTTTTTATTGTACTAGTATTGGGGCTTGAACTCCACTCAGCTTCCTTGCTTACTCTGCTGGCACTCTACCACTTAAATTGTGACTGCAATCTGGCATTTTACTGGTTAATTAGTGATGAGTCATAAAGATTTGCTCCATCTGGCTTAGAACTTTGATCTTTCAAATCTCAGCTTCTGAGTAGCTAGGATTATAGGCATGAGCCACTGGCACCCAACTTTTTCTTCTTTTTTTTTTTTTGGTTGGTTGTGGAGCTTGAATTCCGGGCCTATGTGTTGTCCTAGAGCTTTTTTGCTCAAGGCTAGCTCTCTACCACTTTGATCCACAGTGGGCCACTTCTGGTTCTCGTGGTTAATTGGAGATGAAGAGTCTCATAGGCTTTCCTGCCCGGGCTGGCTTTGAACTAGGATCCTCAGGTCTCAGCCTCCTGAGTAGCTAAGATGACAGGTGTGAGCCACTGGCGCTAAGCTAAAATTTCAGCTCTTAAAGATACCTAAGCCAACTGGTCAAATTTGCAAATTGCTTTAACATTAGATTGGGAACTGTATTAAGAGCTGGGTGTGGTGGTACATACCTGTAATCCCAGCTACTTGGAAGGCAGAGGTTCTAGGAAAAATTTAGTGAGGACTGGGCATGTGTGGATAGTGGTAGAGTGTTTGCTTGCCAAGCGTGCATGAAGCCCTGGGTTCTATTCTTCAGTACTATGTAGACAGAAAAAGCCAGAAGTGGTGCTGTGGCTCAAGTGGTAGAGCACTAACTGAGCCAAGTACAAGACAAGAGTTTGAACCTGAGTACTGGCCAAAAAAGAAAAAGAAAAGATTAGTTTTCTTAGTAGTATGTTTCACTAGACATACCTTGTATTTATGAATATCTGTAGTGGAGATGAAGTTGAACTGAGACTGTTGAAATGTATTATTTGTTCTTTTTTTAGTTTAAGTTACTATATATATATATATCACAGCACATATTTTAACTTTCACAAGGCTGAAAATTATCATTCTACTCTACATAGCTTACAAACCCTGTGAACTTGAACAATAACATCATTTCTTCAATTTTGGGTGATATGTACATTATTTCCTTTTGTTTAGTAATATCTGTTCCCTCTTTCTCATTCCCTCCTTCCCATCCCTGCCCATGAGTTGCTTGGTTCACTTTCACCAATGTAGCTGATGGCCTCCTCTGCCATATAATTATTTTTTCCACCTGCTTTCCACTCGTTCTGTGCCCTCCCAGCTTCCCTCGGGTGTGCTTGTGTATACCCCATATATGAGGCAAGGAATATAGAGTCATCCAAAAATAACAGCACATTTTTAGAAGAGGTCCTTTGTTTCCTTATCTTTGGGGGCCTAAGAAGTGCTGTGTCTTGGTATTTAGTGCTTTTCTCCTGAGGTTTTCCTCTTTTGTTCTCATTGTATTTTGGTATCTTGAGTCCTGTTTACTTTATGTCTCATTGCAGTTTAAATCTAACTCACATCTAAATCTAACTCAATGCCTCATGCTCTCACTTGGCTTTTTTCACTCAGGCTGGTATTCTACCATGACAGTTCTTCACTTCTGGCTTTAGAGATGAGAGTTTCATGGACTTTTCTGCTTGGGCTGGCCTTGAATTGCCATCCTTAGATCTCAACCTCCTGAGTAGCTAGAATTACAGGAGGAAGCCCCTTGTGCCCAGCTTTCCATTGGTGATTTTCAGGCACATATATTTGGAAACACTGGACAAAACCAATCACATATTCAGGAGCTTGTATTTTACCAGAAATATTTTGTTTTAGTTTGATTTGGTGGTCAGTTACCACAGAGATCTTTTTATCCAGGGAGCAGGAGAATGAATGTTGCCTAGGAGATGTTCTTCCCATAGTCAATCCCTCCACGAGAACATACACTTCATATAGCATTAAAGGAGTTTAAAAAACATAGGCATTAAGAGTTAAAAGCCACCCAGGAGAGAGTTGGTTTCCAGGGACAAGACCATAGGAACCTGTCAGATAGCAGAGTGAGAACACACCACACCCCCTCCACGCCCCTGCCTTGTTCTTAGAAGGCCCACTTGTTTTGAACTCCTTCCCCTGGCCTCAGGTCAGATCCTTTTCTGGAAAACGGGGATAATTTCCTGTTTCTAAGTCCAGTTTGTTTTGATTTCCCTGTGACTCATTTCTTAAGGAGATGGTTCCTTAATAAAAGCTGTCACCTGAGGGCCACTGGTGCTTGGTCACTATGAGCCAACCTCTGGAAGACAGAAGTAGACTTATTTACTTTTCTACCTAGAGTGTAGTACAAGTAGATTCATGGAAAAGGTTAATTGCTATCTGAAGTTGACCTAAGTAGAATTTAGTTTTTACTTTTTTCCAGTCTGCAGTATCTAGTCTTGTTTCTCTTCCATTTGTTTTAATTTATTCATCAGAGACTTTATTAATCAGTCTTTGCAACCAGACTTCCACATGCAGTAAGTGCATCCACTCATGTTACCCCCCAGGAAAAGCCTGGACCTGGCTTCTTTCTTGTACATTGTGTAGGACCTAGGATGGGGTTTGGAAGGATTGCTGTTTGAAGCCAGCCTGGGGAGGATTAATGTGATACCATTTCAACAAATAAGCTTGTTGTGCTGATACGAATGCCTGTAGTCTCAGCTATGCAGGAGGCTTTATAAGTGGTAGGAAATGTGATCCAAAGCCAACCCCCCAGGCAGAAATGTGGGGCTCTATCCAAAAAACAACAAAGCAAAAAGGACTCTGGGGTGTCATGATTCTAGCAAGCAGAAGGACCTAATGTAGGGGGAAGGGGGACCATCTGTTTTTTTTTTTTTTTCCTCCAAATTTTTATTATCAAACTGATGTACAGAGAGGTTACAGTTTCAAACGTTAGGCATTGGATACATTTCTTGTACTTTTTTTTTTTTTTTTGTACCAGTCCTGGGGCTTGGGACTCAGGGCCTGAGCACTGTCCCTGGCTTCTTTTTGCTCCAAGGAGGACAGTGGGTGCCCAAATAGGGCCCAGAGTGATAGCCAGGAGCTGGGAAGAGCTGTCAAGAGGACCTCAGCTTTGAAGGGAATCCTGAGGTATCACATCTTGTACTTCTGTGTACTAGCAAGTGAGCCCACACATGGTGCCTCTGTAGGCCTGCACTGCCATGTAGGAAGCCCTCCTCAGTACACCCTGTTATTACATTGGGAACGACTCAGCCTTTCAGCCCGGGTTCCTGAGCCTGAGCCGTCGTCTCCCTGGGAATCTCGTGCCGTGCTGTGTGCGGATGCCAGCCCCACCCCAGACTTGCCAGATAGGAAGTGGTGTGCCTGGAGCTCCATAGCTGGTGCTAGCCTTTCCTGAGGGGTGGAAAGGCACGGAGGGTTGTGAAGCCCTGCCTTACGGGGATCCACCCAGTATGGAAAACAAATGGTTCTGTGAAGCAGGGAAAGCTAAACCAGAGGATTAGGAATTTTTAGGCTGAAACATAAACTCTGCTGATACTGCCTTTTTTTTTTTTTTTTTTTTTTTTTTGCCAGTCTTGGGGCTTGGACTCAGGGCCTGAGCACTGTCCCTGGCTTCATTTTGATCAAGGCTAGCACTCTACCTCTTGAGCCACAGCTCCACTTTTGGCTTTTTATATATATGTGGTGTTGAAGAATTGAACCCAGGACTTCATGTATGCGAGGCGAGCACTCTACCACTAGGCCACATTCCCAGCCCCTGCATTTTTAATATCTTCTGTATGTCACACTGGTCCTTCAGAAATATTTGGTCATAATATTGGATAAAATAATTTTTAGAGAATGGAGTTAACGTTGCTTATAGCTGTTTAGGATTATTTTATTTTTTGGCAGTACTGGGATTTGAACTCAGGACCTCTCACTAGGCAAGGTGTTCTATCTACCACTTGAATCACAGCCTTGGACCCTGCCATTGTTTCTTTAAAAAGCCCTTCTTTATTCATTCAACAACTCCCTGTCAGCCACAGTTTCTGCAGTAGAACTCGAGGTCCTGTTGGAAATCAAATTGAACTGATATAATGCATATAGTAGCCTCGTGCATGCTAATAAGCACATGCACTCTATCATGGAGCTCTATTCCTGGCCCTGATTCACACTTAGTTGATGACTGTGTAAGAGCATATTTATGGGCCAGTGGGCTGTGTAAATTTGTATGATAGGTGAATTTTACCCAGAGGCAAGTGCACTGGGTACACGGGGAGCACATGGTTTGGGTAGCAGAGCTGACCAGTGCAGGTAGAGTTGGCAAGTGTGAGAGGTGAGGAGAGATCATAGCACATTTAGAGACCTGCAGGTAGCTGGTGAAAGCTCGGGACCGAGGAAGGAGCCGTGAAAACGTCTGCAGGCAAACTGGACTTGTGTGTTGTGGGGTTTTGCATTTGTCCTGGATGGTTGGGAAAGCCGTTGAAGTATTTTATTAACTCGTCACAGACACAGTCACACACCATGTTGAAAAGACACAAGTGGGTAGAGGGTGGAGCGCTGGTGTGCAGGGGGGTGGGGCTGCGGGCCACCTGGCCTGTGTGTGGCAGTGAAGGGGGGATGGGGGAGGGGAAGGCTCAGGTCTGCAGTTAGACACGGTGCTGGAGAGGGAGGTGGTTGTTTACCGCAGCAGGAGTGAAGAGAGAGGGTTGCACTGCTGAGTTAGGCACTTTGTTTTGAAAGGCCAGCAAGTTTGACTATCAACATTCAAGTAGAGGTGTACAGCTAATTAAGCAGTCAAATTTCTAAAACAGAAAGCAAGCCAGTTAGTCTTTAGCACCGAGTACTGAGGTGAATACTTGAGAGGTGTAGAAAAAGGACCCAGAATAGCCTGGAGCACACCAGATACCACAGGTGTAAAAGAGAGGGATCGGGCGGGAAGCCAGAACAGGTCTTGGAAGGATAATCTCAGAATAATCTTGTGTGATTTTTTTCATTCTGACTTTGATATAAAATTTGCCCAGTCATTTTTAGGTCTAGGACAGTTGTCCTGTGGTGTTGTCACCACAGCCACCCTGTGTGTTCCTCTCCCTCCGGGGTGCCTGCCCGCAGAGATCCCCCAGAGCCTCTTGCTGTCATTGCCTGCAGGGGTTAGTCCACATAGGACACAATGCCAGTAGGGGTTGCTTCCAAAAAAGAGCTGGGTGTGGTGGTCTGTGACCCCCGCATTTTGAGGCAGAGGCTGTGGAAGTATGAGTTGGCCTTGGCTTGCGAGAGTCTATCTCAGAAAAACACACACACACACACACACACACACACACACCAACCCCCCCCCCCCCCAAAAAAAAAAAAACAACAAAAAAAAAAAACTAGGGTGTTGCCAAAGGGAATTCAGTGGAGACGTGAGGAGCTGGGTTATTGAGTGGATGACTGATCCTCTAGAGACCAAGGACCCAGTGGAAGGCCTCCCCTTACTTAGTGCAGTTCTGCTTCTTGCTCCCAGCCACCCACCATCTGACTTCAGAGGAGGGGGGAGAGCAGAGCAGAGCTGGGGGAGCTATGGGAAATGAAGCAGAAGCTTGAGCCATGCTGAGCACACTGCCTCTGACCTCACTGTTGTGGCCATTTCTGCTGCTGTTGGGGTTATTTTCAGAGAAGCATTCCATGTGGGCTAATGGGTGAGGCATAAGAATACCGATAATGCATGCCTATAACGCCAGTTAAGCAGGAGGCTGAGATCTGAGGATCAAGGTTCAAAGCCAGTCCAGTAGGGAAAAATCTCGTGGGGTTTTCTCCAAAAACTGGAAGTGGAGCAGTGGCTCAAGTGTTATGGTAGAGTGTGACAAAGCTTAGTAACAACCCCCAGGCCCTGAGTTTACCCCAGGACTAGCATCTCCACCCCCACCCCCAGTGAGGTGGGGGGATCCTTGTTAACTGATACTGTAGCTAAGCAGGTGTGATAGCTCTGCTGTACTTTTAAACTTTTAACTACTATTAGTAGGAGGGCCTCTCTATCCCCCCTCCCCCTCTCTCCCTTCCCTCCCCTCCTCTCCTATCTCTCCTCCTCCCTTTCCTCTCTCCTCCTCCCTTTCCTCTCTCCTTTTTCTCTCCTCCTCCCTCTCCCCTCTTTCTCTCCTTCTCTCTCCCCCTTTCTTTTTTTGCCAGTCCTGGGGCTTGAACTCAGGGCCAAAGCACTGTCCCTGGCTTCTTTTTGCTCAAGGCTGGCACTCTACCACTTGAGCCACAGCGCCACTTCTGACTTTTTCTATATATGTGGTGCTGAGGAATCGAAACCAGGGCTTCTTATATGTGAGGCAAGCGCTTTACCACTTGGCTATATTCCCAGCCAGCAGGGTATTTCTAATAGTAGTAGTAGTTCTGGGAGGAAGACAGGAATAAGTAGGGAGTTACTTAGAAATGTAAGGCATGAGAAGGAAAGAGAGCAAGAAGTTCTGATGGGTGTCATGTGTGAAATAGTACATTCATCATTCTTTTTTTTTGGCCAGTCCTGGGGCTTGGACTCAGGGCCTGAGCACTGTCCCTGGCTTCTTTTTGCTCAAGGCTAGCACTCTGCCACTTGAGCCACAGCGCCGCTTCTAGCCGTTTTCTGTATATGTGGTGCTGGGGAATCGAACCTAGGGCCTCGTGTATCCGAGGCAGGCACTCTTGCCACTAGGCTATATCCCCAGCCCATCATTCATTTTTATTATCCTCTATTACTAGTACCTGATACATAAGTCCTTAAGTTGGAAAAGAGCAGGAAACTAAGTGTATTAGTACCAGTTTTTCAAACTGTTCTATCTACTCAGATGGAAGTAGAGGAGAGTCTCTCTCTCTGTATTGGAGGTACCCAACTGTAACAGTCAACAACAAGGGGGCTTTTTATTTCTCCCATACCCTCCCCACATTGAATACTTTTAAAGTGAATTCTAGTGATGACATTTCATAAGCATCACACTAATGTAGCTAAAATATAAAAGATTTAAAGAAATTTTTTACACCCATTTGTGGCCTTGAATGTGCTGAACAGGCACCCTGTCACTGAACAATGCTCACAGCCTAAGCATTCTTTGAACCTCTTAGTAATAGTTGGTATAAAGTAAATGACATATCTAATAAAGGGTACAGTTTGATGATCTTTGACATAGACCTGTGAAACTGCCACCCCAGTCAAGACAGCATGTCCATCATCTCCTTCCCCTACTTAGCTACAGGTCTGCTTTCTGTCATCAGATACGTTTGTTTTTAAAAATTAAAAAAAAATATCTTTTAAGTAGTCGTTCAGAGGAGTTGCCATTCATTATAGCAGTGTATGAATACACTGTGTCTTGATCAATGTCACCCTTTCAGTATTCTTACCCATCCTGCCCAACCTAACCCCTTCCCTCACTCTTCTTAATTTTGTAGGGTATACACTGGACTTTTTTGGGGAGGAGATGGGGGTGGGGGTGTGTTGGGCTTGTAAATTTGCCGGGCTTAGCTCTATCCCTCCCCAACACGTGGGGAGGGGTCCTGGGCTTACCTATCTGTTCGGTGGGGGATCCATACCTACTCTCTTATGTCCCCCCCCGGCCGGTAGGGTATTGACACTGGAGTGGGGTCCCGGGGTTTAGCCTCGGGGTGCATGTGGGTGCTAGACCTGCACACTCGCCAGCCCAAGGAAGAGACGAGCGCGTGAGATCTTGGAGACGTCTCTGGGACGTTCTGTTTATTCAAATGAGGAGCCCCCCAGATATACCCCCGAGGGCGGGCACAAGAGAGGGATTGCAGATTGGTCACAGAGGGCTGTCCATCAAGTGATGTCAGTGGATCTCCCTCGGGGGGTGGAGGCCCAGCCCCCCAAGGCTTGGGTTTCTGGGGTGTCCTCCATTACACACATGCTGCCCCAGGAGCAGGGCCTTCTCTTCCTGCCAAAGGCAGGAAAGGGAGGGGCAGGCCAAGGTCAGCTGTGGCCCCTTAAAGGCACAGCTGACCCCAACAGGGGTGGGGGTTGTGGGGCTTGAATTCAGAGCCTCTTTGAGCCACAGTGCCACTTCCAGGTTTGTTTTATTTTGTTTTAATGTTAGCAATAGGAGTTTCATGGACTCTTCTGCCCTGACTGGTTTGAACTGCTATCCTCAGATCTCAGCCTCCTGAGTTGCTAGGATTTTAAGCATATGAGCACCAGCTACATTGGGCTTTTTGACTGCATTCTCCACTACTACTTCTCTTCATTCATCAAGCCCTCCTCTTGACCTCACCCCTTTCAAGCACCCATTTCTGTATTCTACAATTTCCTATTAATGGAATCATAGAATATCATTCCATGTACTTTTACTTTTTTTTTTGGCCAGTCCTGGGCCTTGGACTCAGGGCCTGAGCACTGTCCCTGGCTTCTTCTTGCTCAAGGCTAGCACTCTGCCACTTGAGCCACAGCGCTACTTCTGGCCATTTTCTATATATGTGGTGCTGGGGAATCGAACCCAGAGCTTCATGTATAGGAGGCAAGCCACTAGGCTGTATTCTCAGCCCTGTACTTCTACTTTTTGAGATTTATTTATGCTTTAGCATTTATCAGTAGTTCATTTCTTTTCATTGACGAGTGAGAAGTCTTTGAAATAATGAGAGATTACCATATTGCAACATAAATTGGAAAGAATTCCTATCATAATATTCAATTATTTAATTTCCTTATTATCCAAGAAGTATGCTTTCCATTGGTTCACATCTGTATGCAAACAGCATAATGTATAAATCGGATTAAATATTTACTCATTTATTTTCATTTCCTTTATGGTAAAGCTTTTAAAATCCTTTCTTCTAGCTTTGTTATGTGTTCTTCTCCCCCCCCCCCCCATTTTCCCCTTAAGAATAAGATTAAAAAGTGTAAGCACCTAGTTTGTAGGCTGCCATGTGAGAGACAAGCCTTTCCTGACACTAACATCATCAGACCGTAGTGTGAGAAAACCACGTGAATGGGTTTGGTGAATGGGTTTGTGCAGATTACACGGATACCAGAGCTACACCTAAGCAGTCCTTCAGTCCTACATAATAACCTGTTTCACTTTGTCATTTCTTCCTGGAAATACTCCTTTTGTGGATTTCACATGTGTTAACTGTAGAGGTCTCAGGCATTTTTGTTCCCTGGTCACAAGTCATTTATCCATAGTAGAAGAATAATTCTTTTCCTTCTTTCTTTTTTTTTGCCAGTCCTGGGGCTTGGGACTCCGGGCCTTAGCACTGTCCCTGTCTTCTTTTTGCTCAAGGCTACCACTTGAGCTACAGCACCACTTCTGGCCTTTTCTATATATGTGGTGCTGAAGAATCGAACCCAGGGCTTCATGTATGCGAGGCAAGCACTCCACCACTAGGCCATATTCCCAGCCCCTAGTTCTTTTCTTAATAAGATCATTTTCTCAACACATTATCCTTTCTACTTCAGAAACGGCGACGGCGGATTGACCGGAGTATGATCGGAGAGCCCACAAACTTTGTGCACACTGCTCATGTGGGATCCGGAGACCTGTTCAGTGGGATGAATTCCGTAAGTGTTGGAAATGATTCACACACCAGGCCCAGGGCACGGTCACATGAAACCTGAGGGACAGGTGAACAAATGAATTTGTAGACGCCATGGATAAGTACATTTGTCCTCCAGTCACCTCACTGTGCCAGACATGTGTCAACCTTGTCATTACTTCTAGTCAGTATTAGTAGCTAGTTAGATGTTACATGTTACATGCATTAATAAGTAGGAGAAGGAAGCTAGAGATTCTATGCAGGCACCCCACCATTTTAAGTAAGGGACTTGAGCGCCTGGGGCTGTTTCCCCCGGACTCGTGAGAAGCAGTGCTGCAGACTGCGAGCTGTGACTGAACACAGGTGAGCCTAGAAGAGCAGAAAAGGAGTGATGACAAGATGGTTAGGTTTTTTTGTACTAACTTCCTCATTGCTGCCTTCCTCTTGAATGAGTACTTGGGAAGACCGAAGGATTTGGGTTCACAGTGGAGGCTACCATTGGCCCTCATGCTCTGGCCGAAGAGCCTTTAGATAATCATCTCTTCTTGTTCTAGGTCCAGTTACTTTCATTTTACAAACCCTTTAATTACATGTACTTTGCAAAATGTCACCCTTTACTTGATGATGTCAGAATTAATACTTAAGTTGTCAACACCTTGTAGTTCAAGGCAGCAATCAGTCTTATTTTAAGGTAGTAGGAAATGAAAAATGTGAAATAAGGAAATCTCTCTGCTCTTTTTTTTTGGCCAGTCGTGGGGTCTGGGACCCAGGGCCTGAGCACTGTCTCTGGCTTCTTTTTGCTCAAGGCTACTGCTTTGCCGCAGCACCACTTCCATCTTTTTCTGCTTATGCGGTACTGAGGAATGAAACCCAGGGCTTCATGCAAGCTGAACAAGTACTCTACAACTAAGCCACATTCCCAGCCCCAGTAAGGTTTTATAAAAGCAAAATTCTCTACTTTATTCTGATAATCCTGGATGGCATTAATCAATAGGAATGACTTAACCCAGGGAATGAGGACTTTTGAAATAGTGGACAGGTATCCTGGATACCACAAAGCCTGTTGTTACTTCTGTTACTAGGTAAGCAAACAAATGACATTTGAAGCTTCCTGGAAAGGAAACAACTTGTTTGTTTTAAATCTGTAGGAAAAGCACTTTGTTTTTCTTGACTGCTTTTGTGGTAGGTTAAGGTTACCCTGTTGCTATCAAAAGAGAGTAGCTTAAGATTGACCTGCCTGTGGCTACTCCGGAGGCTGGGAGCTAGATAGATGCTTATGGTTCAAGACTAGCCTGGACAGAAAATCTGTGAGACTCCACTTCCCAAACCATGGCTTAGTTGGTAGAGTACCAGTCAATGAATGAAAGCATCAGGTACCAAGTTCAAGTCCGTCTCCCATCTATAAAGAAAACCATCAAAAAGGCAGGCTGGTGGCGTGGATTAGGTGGTAGAGTGCCAGTGGAATTTAAAACCCTGAGCAAACCTCAGTAATACAAGACAAGACATTCCCTCCCTTCCTCACCAAATAACCCCCCAAAAAGTGCCCGGAACAGTACTGAACTCTTGCTAGCAGCTTGGGCAATCTCTCTCTTAGGAAGTGTCCTAAAAGTACCACTGATGATTCATTCCAACTTGTACACTCCTAGACGGTGACAGTGAAACTGAGACAGAAACGTAGGTAGAGATGCTGTTTATCCCAGGACATGTTCTCATCCTGTCTGTATGCTTTGAGAGCTGAGCATGGGCATTGTGGACAGGGCAGCCTTGCCTGAGCTGGTACTGAGTAGTTGAATGACTTCGCATTTCGTCTCTTCTTAAAACATGGCTCTTCTCAAAGCTACAGAAGAGGGTCTGTGATTCTTTCAGACATACAACCCTGTTTTCAAATATTGTGCTTCCACAGCAAAACAATTCACCCAGCATTGAAAGACTTCCAACACCCATTAGAAAATGCCAGGCTTTAGTTGACATTGTGCAGTTAACTTTTTTTTTTTGCCAGTCTTGGGACTTGGACTCAGGCACTGTCCCTGGCTTCTTTTTGCTCAAGGCTAGCACTCTGCCACTTGAGCCACAGCGCCACTTCCAGCTATTTCTGTGTATGTGGTGCTGGGGAATTGAACCTGGGGCTTCGTGCATGCAAGGCAAGCAAGCACTCTACAGCTAAGCCACATTCCATCCCCAGCTTTCGTGCAGCTAACTTTTACTAACTCTTTACTAAACTCTTTATATTGTGTGACATTATAATGCCCAGTATAAACTCAGTGATTTTGCATGTTATCACAGAGCTGATTTGCTATATTGTGCTATATAAAATGTTAATGAATTTGAATTAATGACACAGGGATGCCTCAGACTGCATTAACTCAGCTTACTTAAAGACCTTAAAATAGTGGAATATAAAACAGTTTTCTATACTCTGAGTTATGTGACTATAAATTTAGATAGTGTGGAAACATTGTATATATTTGCACTGGAATAAAATTTCCAGATCATTAGAAATAAATCCATTTAGGCGCTGGGTGCCTGTGGCTCATGCCTTTATCCTAGGTACTCGGGAGGCTGAGACCTGAAGATAGAGGTTTAAGCCAGCTCGGGCAGGAAAGTCCGTGAGACTTACCTCTAATTAACAACCAGGAAACCAAAAGTGATGCTGTAGCTCAAAGTGGTAGAGAGCTGGCCTTGAGTGATAAAGCTCAGTGACAGCACCCTCCCAGGCTCTTGAGTTCAAGCCCCACGACTGACAGCGCCCCCCCCCCCATGCGCATGTGTGTGTGTATATATAGATCCATTTAGGAGCTAGTTTTGCATCTAAATCTTGTTGGAGCTAAATACACCTCCCTCCCTCTCCTCCGTCTGTCCCCTCTCTCTCCTGTTAGCATGTTTCAGAATGAGGCAGGATGACCAGTGAGAAACGCAACGCGCCTCCCGCGCCACGCGTTGTGTTGCAGTGAGTAACCTGGAAGCATTCGACAACCAGATTGATGAGCAATTGGACCTCATCTCTTCTCCCCCAGAGTCTCGGGGTTTAGATGCAAGGCAAAGGCAGTCAGTGCTTTTTTTCTTTATTGTGAAACATCACCTCCAAATCCTTCCTGTTTAGGTTTCTTCCTCCAGGCATCTGGTCTGACTAATTCTGTTTCCATCACGTTCCCAATTTATAGGAAATGAGACTGGAATAATAACTAAAAATAGAAGCACTTCAGTGTTTGCAAAGGATTGTGTGTGTGTGTGTGTGTGTGTGTGTGTTAGTCACCAGAATAAAATAGCGCACCCTCTAGTGTGGTTGGAGTGTCATCTTCCCACTGTGTAGATAAGACACTTGTATTTCCAGAGGGTAAATAATTTACCCAGTTACAGGGTCCATAAGTAAACTTGGACTGCAATCCATGCATTTTTAAATAAAAACTATATCAGAACAGTAAAACTGCAGTTTACTACATGGGTTTATGATTTCTGTCTAGCTGACATTTAGTTTGGTTCATATATATTTTCTTTCTTTGGAGTTTTGAGTAATTACAGTGGTCAGATGTGTAAGGTGTCTACAGATTGAAGGAATTCGATGTTAAAGAACGGAAGGTGCAGTTGATCTGTTTCCCATGTACTTGGTGCATTACAAAAGCACCTTTAGGAAGCAGAAAAAGGGGCAGAGGTATTGTACAAGTTGAATTACTAGATTCACCATTTGCTCTTGAACTCACCAAAATGTCGATTTAGTTTCATTAAAAAAAAAAAAAAGTATCTGATCAAGAGTTCCTGGCTCCTGATGTGTGTGTACCGCTGTGCTCTCATTCCTTCCAGGTTAGCTCCATTCAGAACCAGATGCAATCCAAGGGGGGCTATGGGGGCGGCATGTCTGCCAACGTGCAGATGCAGCTGGTGGACACGAAGGCGGGATAGCCCTGGGACAGCCCTGGTCCCTCCGGTGAGTCCCGCTCAGCCCCGCCGCTCCTCAGACGGCCCGGTGTGAGGGAGGCCTTGGGTTTACACAAGAAAATCATTTTCTCTGTGTCATTATGAAACTGAAAACACAAATACTGGAGCTCAGTGCTTCCGAGGGGACAGCCATAGGCAGTTACTGCCTTTTGAATGCAGGTTTTGGGTTGTTTTCCCCATAAAGAACTTGAACTGCCCTAAGATTAGAGTTGAGAAGGCTTTGCTGGGATTTCTGGGCCAAGATGGTGCTGTGTCCTTTTAAGAACAATGAAATTATTTTGAGTATTTATGCTTCAGATATCTTGAATTGTAAATGAGTTTTATAGCTACCACTTTATTATTTATAAATTCTATATTATAAGAATTCTTTATTATTTCAAATGAAAAAAAGATTACTTTTGAGAATGAGCCCTGAAAGTGTAAAAATAATTTGAATTTTTCTTTTGATTTTATAGGTCATTGTGAATTTCTGTATTATCTCTGTCCACTGTTCTATAATTTTTTTTTGTTTTGTGATTGCATTTCTTTTATTTTTAATGATAAAAGAGAAGTGTGACGGCAGCCGTTCCCCTTGTGATTCTCCAGTGAGCCGTGACTGTTCTGTCCCGAAGAAGACGCCGCCCGGCGAACCCCGCACCTCCTTCAACGGCATGCATGCCTTTGGACTCTGGACAGAGTTCTTTGGATCGTAGCTGAATTCTCAATGTTGAATCAACGTGGATCTGATCTTAGCATGATCTTTTTTGTGAATGCTACCATCGTTTTGCAGTTTTCCCATTTAAAACCTTTTCTTTCTGCCTCTCGCCCTCTGCCTTAGGATTTCACTGGTGAGCAATGGCCTGTGACTGGTGGTTCACTTGTCACCAGGTGTATATATTTGGGAAGGTTATGAGACCCACAAGCACAATGATGATTTTCTTTGTTGGAGACGTCCGCAGGTTAGCTATCGGTGTGCTTTCTGCAGTTGCTGCAGCGGGGCCGTGTGGGCCTGCGCTGTGTGTGTGTGTGTGTGTGGGGGGGGACGCTGCCCATCCTGCTGCTAGGAGAGAGAATCTAGCTGTGCCACCGAGGCAGCCAGCTCATAGAAGACAACTCTGTAGCTTCTGTAGAAGTCTAGCTTTTTGATTAGAGCGGCAGTGAGAGGAAGCTTGCATTCATAAGGCATCACTTGGCTGTTCATGGTGAGTGTATTTATTTGGAGAGCAAGGGCCTGTGGCGTGGACAGGCGTGGTTGTGTATCTGAGTGTCTGCCGAAGTGCGCGTTGTCTGATTCCGAGCATAGTCCTCCTTCGTGTACTTGCTCTCTTGTTTTACGTGTTTCATGGTTGACATTTTGGCATCCGGTTGTTTCTGCAAGTGGCCCGTTGGGCCTCTGGCCTGACTTTGCGCCAGCAGTCGTTGGACTCGGCCGGGGACGTTGCCGAGAACATGGCGGGGACCTGCCATGCTGTGCGGTTGATGGTTTCCTCAAGAGGTCTTTGCTCAGGTTCCAAAGGATGCTCATTGTTCCTGAGTTTTGTGTCCTTCAAATAGTCCTGTAAATGTTTCTCTTCCCTACTAGAGTGAAATGTTAAGCCAAAATGAGCGGTGTATGTTACTGAAGAGCGGGCCCCGGTGTCCAGTGCAGGCCCGACTTCCTGCTGGGCCGAGCTGCCTGGCGGGCCTGTGTGGACAGGAGAGCTGCCTGCTTCCAGCCCTTTCACTCACCTCCCCCCTTCTTGTGGAGTAATGGCAAGAAGTGCCAGCTTAGGCGGAAGCGCCCTCCCCAGTTCCTCTGGATGAGTTCAGTTGGGTGGGGTGCCAGGTGACCCCCATGCTTCCGTGTCACAATTCTGAGCCTTGGTAGGTGTCAGTCGGAAGCCCTGGGAGAGGCCAAAGCGTTGTGCATTTTGCTTACTACCTTGGTCTGTTGTCGGGTTGATGGTGTGGACACTGCGTTCTGGAATTTGCCTGAGGACCATTGTCATTGTGCTTAGCCAGGGGGACTGCTGCGAGCACACACTTTCACATGGACTGGGTCTGCACTGCTGCATTTTATTTAAATCAGTAGTTTTGGCATGGTCATGTAACTCCGGAACAAGCCCACCAGGGAGCTTATTCCTTTCAAAACGAGCTTAGATTCGATTTGCTATCGTTTTTGCTGCTCTAAGACCCACAAGTGTTGGAGCCTGCGTCCTGCCCTGCCCTCTCCCTGCCCCCCTGCCCTGCCTTAACCTCCGGCTGCGCTGGGAGGGTGTGGGAAAAGCCAAGCAATAAGAAAACCTCCAAGATGACGCCTGCACTTGAGGCATTTGGAGGCCTGAGCACGGGGCATGCACAGGGCAGACCTCCACTTCATCACTGGGGTGCAAACCTTAGGGGCCCATCTGCCCCCCGTTACCAGTGTATGCCATTTTTCAGTTGAAGCTTACAGGATTTTCATACTCAAAACTCACTTGATTGAAATGTGCTAACAACCGGCAAGCAAGGGGGAATTGAAGGGGGATTTGATCTCCACGTGGATCTTGGGGCGGCCGGCATTTCCGCTGTGTAGGTAGGAAGTGGCCGCCAGGCTGCGTGAGCTCGGAGGTGTCCTCCACGGCCATTCTCGGCAGTGCTCTCCGTGGGCTTTGCACATCCTTAACGAGTGCGTCCGCTTTCACCTGTTGTTAAATTATATAGCAGTTTCATTCTAGAGAAAAAGTTTGCCTTGATTTTGTTTAAAATGACTTCTGCTCAGCACCCAGAAGATAAAATTGACATATTTTTATAATTATAGCATACTTTTTTTGTACATTGTGTTCATTCTTGAATAAAGTGAGTTCAGTATTGGCTTGTAGATATTAAAAGAAAGTATTGATTTTGATTCAATAAATGTTTTCTTTCAAACCCTGTTTGATTTACCGTTTTCATTTTCTTAGTCTTTCAAGGAATTCTTTATCAGAATTCACAGAGGGCACTTAGGAACGAGTGTAGCGAGGCAGAGACATACTGAAGAGTAGAGCTGTTAGTGAAAAGAATTGAGGGTGAACTTGATAAATCTTCCGTACTTCAAAGGAAACCGTTATTAGAGGGAAGAGTTGTTCTTCACAACCGACGTTGTTGGCAGGCTTTTCATTGGACAATTGGGTTAATGTTTATAGAGTTAAAAAAAATTAGACACTACTTAAGTAATCTTTTTATAAATTGGACAGTTCTCAACAGAAAAAAAAAAAGCCCAAATGGTTAATAAGAAATGCTCAGTGTTTGCAAATCAGAGAGGCAGTCCAGTCAGGATGTCTGTCTGTCCTCAAGAACCCACACTCGTCTGGGTGTGTGTGTGTGTGACAGGGGAGAACTCACTGCTATTAGCAGTGCGCATTCGTGCAGCCATTCTGGAAGTCTGTGGAAGCATTTAGAACAACTAAAACACAGCCCTCCCCAGGGGCCCAGCCCGCAGGCATCAACTGGAAGGAGAAGGAAGGTAAGTTTTCAGATCCATGTTTATTACAGGGTGATGAGAGCGAGTGTGCGGAGCCCCGGTGAGGGCCTTGCTCAGCTGGACGGGTGAGCTTGTCATTGAGAACAAAGTGGATGGAGCTGGAGACCGCGCTGTTAGGACCACGAGGTGGGTGTGATTGAGGTACATTATACATATGTGTGTATATATACATTCACATGTATGCACACATGTAACGTGTGTAATACACCCACATGCACAAACAGAGATAGCCTTAGGAAACAGTTTTCTTTTGTATTTAAGAATTTAGTTGTTGGGGCTGGGAATATGGCCTAGTGGCAAGAGCACTTGCCTCGTATACATGAGGCCCTGGGTTCGATTCCCCAGCACCACATATACAGAAAACGGCCAGAAGTGGCTCTGTGGCTCAAGTGGTAGAGTGCTAGCCTTGAGCAAAAAGAAGCCAGGGACAGTGCTCAGGCCCTGAGTCCAAGCCCCAGGACTGGCCAAAAAAAAAAAAAAATTTAGTTGTTCAATGAGAGACTTCTGTAGATCAGGTCTCCCTCTCTCCCTCAGTATGTGTGCGTGTGCGTGTGCGTGTGTCTGGGCTCCTCTTGAACCACACTACTTGCAATCTGCCTCCTAGCTGCGGTGACGGTGCCCGCCACTCGCGGCCCTTGACCCTTCTCGGTGCCCTGGAAGCTTCCATCTCCCCGCTGTTCTGTCAGGAACTCCGTCAGTGAGCAGGTTAGCAAGCAGGATCTCTGCGCCCCGCTTCTGTCCAGGGCTCCAGGGAGGACCAGGCGCCCCCCCACCTCCTGCACCCCACTTGACACCCCCTACTCCCCACCCAACACCCCTCAGCCCCCCAGCACCTCACCCCCCCCCCCCACTTCACACCGCACACTCCCACCCAGCTCCCGCACCCCACTCCGGCCCACTAGGCAGCAAGCCCTCACCTCATTCACAGGGCCACTCTCGTGCACAGGAAGGCGGCTCTTCAGTCTTCTGTCCATTTCGTTTTCTCTTTGCCAGTCCTGGGCTTGAACTCAGGGCCTGAGCACTGTCCTTGAGCCTCTCAGTGCTCAAGGCTAGCACTCAGCCACTTGAGCCACAGTGCCACTTCAGGCTTTGTGTATGTGGTGCTGAGGAATCGAACCCAGGGCTTTGTGCATGCTAGGCAAGCACTCTGCCACTAGACCACATTCCCAGCCTGAAAGTGCTTTGTTTACAAGGGTGCACTAGTCCATAGTGTATGTCCCACATTGTGGTCTGTGGGTGTGCCCCACCGCCGGTCCCACCTTTTGGCTGTGAACAGTGCAGGAGTCTTGTCTCCTGCATGGATGACTCTCCAGGCCGCCGCCCAGCAGGCGTGGTGGGGTCCCCTGCTGATTCCCACCAAAGCTGCATGAGACTTCCCCCTAACCCCACCCAGCTTCCCTGCCACCGGGTGTGGGCTGTGGGAAAGAAGCCTGGGAAAGATCAAATCTTAGGATCATTTTGACTTTATTTCCTTATGGCTAAGGATACTGAACATTTCATGTGGCAGCTATTACCCCCCCCCCCCCCCCCCGTTTCACTAATTCTTTGTATAGTGTTTTAAATCTCTGCTCCATTAATTTGTACCCAAAAGTTTCCTGAGTTTGGCTTGTGTTTTTCTAGAAGTTTAAGTTGCACCGTCTCGCTCTTTGTGCTTGCTGTTCTATTTTCTTTTTTCTGCCAGTCCTGGAGCTTGAACTCATTGTCTGAGCACTGTCCATGGCTTCCTTTTGCTCAAGGCTAGCACTCTGCCACTTGAGCCACAGCGCCACTTCTGGCCATTCTCTATATATGTGGTGCTGAGGAATTGAACCCAGGGCTTCATGTATGAGGCAAGCACTCTTGCCACTAGGCCATATTCCCAGCTTCCCAGGGAAGCAAGCATCCCTGGCTGCCAGAGGCTGTAGTAGGATGTGTTTTCATTTTCATTACCTCAGAAACTTTCTGAAGTTTCTTCAATGACCCACATGTCCAATCTCGGTGTCCAGGTGTTTGGGTATTTCCTGTACTGTTGTGTGCTGTTGAGATCTAGTTTAGCTTCCTCACGGTCAGATAGGCTACAAGGAGTTATTTGTCTTCTTGTATTGGCTTGTTTGAAGACGTTCCGTGAACTGCTAAGAATGTACGGTGCAGCTCTGTGGTGAAGTACTCTGTAGATGTTAAAAGTTGTCTAAGGTTTCTGTGTTGTTTTTGTTTGGGTCACCTATTGGTGAGAGAAGTTTTGCACTGCTATTGTGCCGGTATTTCTGTGTTTATACAAGTCCAGAAGTGCCACTGGGTGTGTCATTTGGTGCATGCATGTTAACTATAATTTGCTCTTCATGGCTCATCCCCTCTGTTAGTGTAAGTGACCTTTTTGTCTCTTGACTTTTTAAGCTTGAAGTCTGTTTTATCAGATGTACATAAAGTCACTCCTGCCTACTCCATTTGCTTTCCCATCCTTTCACCCTAAGTCCTTGCTTTGTCAGTGAGATGTTTCTTCTTTTTGGTCAGTCGTAGGGCTTGAACTCTGGGCCTGGGCGCGGTCCCTGTCTTCAGTTGTAGGCTAGCACTGTACCACTTTGAACCACACCACTTCCAGTTTTCTGGAGGTTAATCAGAGATGAGTCTCGAAGACTTGATCTCACACTTCTGAGTAGTAGGGTGAGCCACCAGTGCCAGGCTCCATGAGATGCTACTTGTAGGCAAATGGTTGCGTCTTTTTTGACACAAGGTGCCAATCTATTGTAGAGTTAATAAGTCCATTAACATTTAATATTACTCCTGAAGAGGTATGCCTTTTTCTTCCTTGTGTTTGTGATGCTTGCTTTCATTTTCTGCTTTCTTAATCTCTCCTAGTAGGGCTTATTCTTTCCTGTATCTTCGTTTTCCCTTTCTCTGGTGGGTAAGATTAAACCTAAGTATATTTTGCAGTGTTTAGTGGATGACCTTCATTTTTCACTTGAGGATAGTTCTGCTCATTACAACAGTGCAGGTTGGCATTTGTTGGGTTTCTAAGTTGAAATGTCTTACCAAGCTCTTCCTTGCATTTAGTATCTGTTGAAAAATTTGCTTTTACTCTACTGGGGTTGCTATGGTAAGTGACTTGCCCTTGTATTTACAGTTAAAATGTTCTATTTGCTTAATGTTTTTACTGTGTCTAGGGGTGTTTGGAGTTGTCTTTGTGACATGGTTGACCCATGAGGGTGGAAGTTTGTGCCATTTTGATTGAGCTCATTGTCTTTAGTTTTTGTCTATCCTCAAAATTTGAAGGATCTGTTGGTATTTTTTTTCCAGTGCCTTTGATAAAATTCCTCTGAAATTGTTTTCAATTTCTGCACTATTACCAAGGCTTTCAATTAAGTTTATTGGATAGTTGAGTTTATCTCTAGAACTTGGGCTAGGTTTCCCCCCTTCAATATCAGTATTGAATTCCTCATATGCCTTCTTAATTCCAGTAGCTGCTTGTACTCAATTTCTCAATTGAATCCTTTTTTTAAGTTTTTTAACCATTTTTCTTGTTTTATTCCTTTAAGTCCTTTATGGTGCTGTTATTGGCTGTGTGTGTGTGTGTGTGAATTTTGTGATCTTTTGCTAATTTACACATGTGGGTCCAGGATTTGTGGAGATGTCACTGTCCTGTATCCTTACAGCAAGTTCTGTGCTGTGCCTGGGGGGTGGCGCTAGATTTGAAGTGTGGGGGTCACAGACAGGACAGTTTCACTGCATGTGTGCATGAGGAGTCCAGTCTTAAGTTGTGGCATGCTCTAATGAAGACCTGATCTTTGTAGATGAGTATAGGATCCAAGATGTACCTTTTGTACTCTAGGAAGACAACTTCCCTTAACGAAGCTAGGCAGAGGAAGGATAGAGGGGCTGGTCCTAATGGAGATATACTGACTCTCTTTCTAGTGTGGGAAGGGTGCGGGGCTATGCTTTATAGGCGAGATTAAGGGGGAAGGTGGAGAAAGGTAAAAGGAAAATGGACATTGTTGGGAGATAATAAAAAAAAAGTTCAAATCCTGGTCGCAGAAAACTAGATCCAGTGTGGATTTGGGTAATGAGGACAAGTTAGGATGGGGGAGAAGAGGGTATGAGTAAGAGAAGAATCTTACTTGTAGAAGAAAAGGGGGACATAGAGGGGGGGAGGAACTTTGATCCAGATGGGACAGGTATGGCAGTCCCTTCAACTGTGATGATTTCAAAGAGAAAAGAAGCAAAACATTAAATGGTGTACAAAACAAGTTGAAAGGCGACTGAGAGAAATACAAAGAATCGTCTCTCTCCCTCCCCCCCACCCCAATATCTACATGACTTCTCCCCAGGGTGCTTGAGGCCCCAGAGCAGGTGGGGGAGGCCTTCAGAGTCAGCACACTGCTTTCCGGTATGGTGTGGCTGTCCTGTGAGCACACTGGCTTTCTTGGGTTCAGGGACCACAGCTTTGTGAGGTGGGGTCCGTGGCTGCAGTTGCTCCTCGTCCCACTGTCTGGTATAGAGTTGCAAGCACGCCCATGGCGCAGCCCCTCACCTCTCCATTTCCTGTTTCCCACGCTGGGGATAAGGCCCGTGGCTTAGATGCGCCTGCTGAATTTGTTGGTTCCTTGGCAGGCAGGTCTGGTTTTACCTGATGCTGCTGCTACCCCTGCTTTGACTGCATCTCTGTAACTCTTTGCAGTCTCTTCTTCCTTCCTTCCATGTTCCCTCAGAACCCGCTCGCCCTTGGGTCCCTGGGTTCAGTTTGCCAAGAGGCTTCCAGTCTGTGGTGTCTCTCTGGGGAGGTTGGTATTGGCATTAAGGCCCCACCAGATAATCCAAAGGCTCTTACCTCAAATGGCCTAATTTAATTATATCCACAATAGAGTAACTTAAGATCCTGTAATGCAATTAGGATTTGATTTCACCATTAGGCAGCCTACCATATTTGTACTTTCTAAGGGAAAGCTGGGATCTGTTGGGATGGAATTAACTGGAAGGAGGCATGGCAGGGAGGGCATTTTACAGGCTGGTAAATCAGAAATGTTCACAAGATTTATAAAACAGTCATGCAGTGGGAAAACCCATTGAGCCTCCCATTTTTATAGTTTTTACTTTTTACAGGATTCAGACCTGGCCACACTACTGAGACAGAAGCTGAAATTACACAAGGGGGGGAGTTAATAAAGTCACACTCGTCCCTTCATAACGCCAGTTACCGCATCAGCACGGAAGGGCGAAGGGCTGCCCTCATCCAGCTTAAGAAACAAGGCTTAAGTAAATGTTAGTTTTTGTCTAAACAATCACAGACCATTCTAATTTCTCTGGAGACTGCTCAGCCTGGCATTCTGGAATCGACAGTAATGGGCACGAAAGGTTGGTGTACATTCTTTATTGATTCCACCAACTAATGTATTAGTAGGTATGATACTTTTACATTCTCTTAACCAAAAATAGAACAAATATTTACACTTAGTAAAAATACAAAAAGCATACAGAGGCACTGTCTTTCTAAAAGACATAAGTTGAGGAGGTATCAAAAAATAGGCGACAAACATTGCTTATTACAGGGTACCTTACAATCACTGAATTGTGCAGTATAGTTGTACTAATCAAACAGCAACTGTGCAGTTTTGTTTTTTGCTGATAAGTTTGCCTGTTTTTTAGTTTTAAAAGATCAATTGCATTCTCAATGTTAAAAAGCACAACAAAAGAAAAGCTAAAGATGAACGGGGTTCAGTCCTGGGAGTGACACTAAAGGGGACGGGACGGCAGCAGGGAAAGGCCACTTGCCGGGCTTACCAATTCTCCAAAGCTCTCACTGGAAGAAATCGTGCTGAAACTTACCATTTGGCAAAGGTTTGCACCCAGGGTTTCCTGCAGGCTTTGATAGAAAAAGAACTGGAGATTTGGAACTGAAGCAAACTACAGGTTTTGATTAAGGCTTTCCTTTGTTCTGGGTTCTATGAGACCTTTCTTGTGCTCTAAATTAAAACTAAGAGTTCTTTTTTTGGGGGTGGTACTTGTCTAGGCAAGCACTCTGCCACAGCCCTTCATGAGTTTTTAAGGGATTCATACATATTAAACTGTCAAAAAGCATTTGGTTTTATTCCTGATCAATGTGATCAGCTGATCCAAACACTCACAGTTAAAGCTAGATACAAAGGCAGCCACGTGGTGCAAGCTCCCACCCACAAGGCCTTGCAGGGCAGTGCAGGTGTGGTTTCTACACCAGTCAGTTAAGGCTTCCGTCTGATTTGATCGACCTGCTAAATGACGACATGCTGTGCAGATACATTTTTCTGCAATAATGGATATAAAATGGTGAGAAATACTCAACCACCTCGAAGGTGGTTACAGAAAATCAAATATATGGGTAAACTAGAAGATTCTCAAGTAGAGAAATGTGACTCTGAAAACAGGATTTTGGATTCAGGCTACTTTTTCAAGCAAGCTGTGTCACTTGCATTTGAACGCACCTGGGACTGGCTAATTTCTAAGGCTTTAATTCAGAATGCTTTCTTTCCAAGACATGCTACTTCCCTAAAATAATCATTTTGATTAGAAGAATGCACTATTTATGGTTTGAAAATGAAGGTGATCAACAGGAATAGAGAAATACCCTAAGCTAAGCCCTACATGAACCACATTCTGAAGTGAACCCATTGGCTTCAAGCGGATCTTGGTAATAATAGTAGTACACCTTAATGGCTTTGGCTTTTTTGGTACAGAAATTTTACATAAAAAAATGGAAAAGATATATATAAACATTTAATTTGTAAAAACCCATTTGATCTAGTAAACAGTTATTAAATACTTAAAAGGTATGTCCTTTTCAGGGCCAAAATTTAAAACCAAGAGGCAATCTTTTTTTCCCATTGGTCATGGGGCTTGAACTCGGAGCCTGGGTGCTGGCCTTGAGCATTTGCTCAAGATTAGCACTCTACCAACTTGGGCCACGCCTCCTGGACTTTGCTGAGTAGTTTACTGGAGATAACAGTCTCACCAACTTTCCTGCCAGGGCTGGCCTTGGAACTGTGATCCTCAGATCTCAGCCTCCTGAGTAGTTAGGATGACAGGTGCGAGCTGCCAGCATCTGGCAGAATTTTCAGGCCACTACAGCCCTTGGAGGGCTACTTAGCTTACTAAGGGCCTCAAAGCCAGGGGGTTTTCTAGATTGATGCAATCCAGTGGTGTAGGTAGGGGTGGTACATAGGAAGAAGACTGCACAATCGCAAATTCATCTTCATGATTCCAAAGCTATATTTAGACCTCTATAGTTGAAATTTCTACTTCCCACTATCATATCATTAGATGAATGATCTTCACGAGCAGGGTTACTGCCCCCCAGCCTTGTCTGTGGCTGGTCCCGCAGGCACTGGTGCCCCGCCCAGGCACCACTGTACTCATCTCTACAAAGACAACTCTGTTGGGTCAAACCAGACTCCCTTTCATGGCCTCAAACACACATCGCTAACAAGCGCTCCCCTCACACAACCACAGCACTTCAAATAATAAGTTACTTCCCAAATACACAAGAACATCCTTGGTGCTGGCCAAGATTCCGACTCTGTCCCCTAGCCCAAGCTCTGGCTTGGAAATAATACCGCTATGTTTACAAAGATCTGAGACACTCAATAGTGACCTATGGGCTGACTGGAGTTTGCACTGTCACGTGAGTCCTAAGGCAGGTCTGGGCAGTCAGGCCCGGCAAGGGGAGTCTCACTCGAGGAGCGCAGGGGATGGAGCCTCTGGTGAGTAGCAGCAAGCAGCGGCAGACCCCACGCTCCGCCAGGACTTCCAGTGGCTGTCTTCGAGTGGGCGGCTCAACGGCTAGACTGCTGACACCTGTTCTTCTGCCAAGTACAAAAGCAAGCCAACTACTATTAGAAAGCGATCAGATCCAAAGAAATCCTCAAGACATCCCATCAAGGCCTGTATTTTATTCCGAGGACACCTAACAAGCGGGAATTGGGTTAGCAATTTTTTTTTTGACCATTTCAAACAATAATACTAAGGCACACCGCTTTTCAAGATCTTGCCAGTTATAAAAGCTGTTAGATGTACTAATAAATAATACACACCACCACCAATGTCAAGCACCTCCTGAAATTACGGCTGCCCTTCTACCAACTGGCTCCATGAGAGCCGCAGTTGGGGTGCTCGGTGCACAACCCAGAGCAGCCCGCTTACACTGATGTGCACACACGGATTCATGCCTGCGGCAGGCGCTCTCCCGAGCCAGGCTGTCCGGGCTTTCTGTGGCTGTTAGGACAGGGCCTCACTTCCAGCCAAGGTGTACACCTGGGACCGCCGTGACCCACCTGGGGGCTGGAATGACAGGTTTGTGCCATGCTACCCAACATCCTACCCTAAGATGGAGGCGTAGGACCCTCTAGGCTGTGCTGACTGTGATTTCCCTGTGCTTAGCCTTCCACAGAGCTTGGACTAGCAAGTTGTGGTGAGCTCAAGCTATGGGCTGAGGTGAAACCTTATTTTTGAACATGAATTTGAAAGCACTTAAAAAAACATCACTAGTGACTACAGAACCCCACAATAAAGACCATTTGATACACAAAGCAATGTAAGCCATTAATTAGGGTAAGGGTCAGTCAACGTACCATCTGCTTGGCTATCTGCGTCAGTCACCTCTGTTAGCCTAGGTCGGGCTGGCTGTGCATTATGCCTGTGAGGCTGAGTTAGCATCTTCGAGGGGACACAGGCCCCAGGGCAGCTCCCGAGAGAAGCTGGCGCTGGCCTGCAGAGGCTGTTCTGCATCATCTTTGACCTCTGCACGGCCACACTATACTCTGGAGGTTTTAGGTGCGGGTGGGGTCCTTCCTGAAGGTCGGCTAGAGAGATCCCCAGGTATCCTGGAGGAGTGGGAGGCGGCTCCCTAAACCTACCGTCCTTCCTGGGTGAGGTGACACAGTATACTGGCATGAAAAATAAGCAATGGAAATGTTAATAAAATGCAAAAAAAAAAAAGACATACTTAAAAAGAACTTAAAAACAGACAAATGAAATAAACTTAAATACAACAAAGCAGGTTAACACATTTTAAATAAACTGAATACGTGCATCTGTCTGCAGAGATGGCCACGTTCACGCTGAACACACGCGTTCACGCTGAACACACACGTTCACTACTGCTGCTGACGGGCAGCTCGCCTCTGTCCCCGCTGCTCTCAGGCCCCCAGTCCGCGCCAGGGAACGAGACTTTCTGGTTTTCAGTTTTTCAGTGGGCGTTAAGTATTAGGGTGATTTAAATGCTTTCTCTAAGATTGTAGCCCCCTGGACAAAGCTTAAAGCAGCAGCAGTTCCAATCTACAGGACAACAGGCTCTCACAATAAAGTATCCAATAGCTAAACACTAAAACAGAAGGGGCTGGGTGTCGGCTCACACCTGTAGTCCCAGCTACTCAGGAGGCTCAGACTGAAGGACTGAAGTTCATTACTAGCCAAGGCAGAAAACCTGAGACTATTTCCAATCAATTAGTGAAAGCCAGCCTGGAGGTATGGCTCAAAGGGTGATGCACTGGCTGAGCAAGGGTGAGGCCCTGAGTTAAAGCTCCAGTATCTCAAGCGCGGGCGTACACACGTACACACGTACACACGTACACGTACACGTACACACACACACACACACACACACAATGGAATCGATGAGTGAACATGATGCCAGGAAGGTGCACCGAAAAATGTTCTGGATTTGTTTTGGACCCATGGCCCTGGGCATGCCCATATAGGTAGGCTTTGGGGTTGTTCGCTGTCATTTTTAGTATCTGAAGTGAGAAGGCTCAAGGCAATGGTGGTCCAAAAACTTTCTAAAGAGAATGCTCTTTAATTACTATTTCTTCAAGTAAAAAAATAAAATGTGACAAACTCCATCTTTTATGTTCCTAATTATTCACGTTTGCACCAAACTTTCACTTTAATGACTCTATTATCTGCCCTAAGGTCTTTCACAAGTCATGAATTCTGAAAATAATTCGTGAAGAAAAGGGGGAAAAAACAAAGATGATGAAAGAACTTCCTTGGGAATGAAGTCTCAACCTCAGTGCCACCATCTCTGAGTGCCCAAGATACAACAGCAACGCGTCCCAAGCTACCCACTTACCAATCAAGCCCTTCTCTGTGCTTGACGTGACAGTTTTGTAAAGCGGGTCAGTGGCGTCCTTGTGGTCCAGGCTGTCGGGGGGCGCGGCGGGGGCGCTCTCCATCGCTCTCCGCTTGACTGTCCCGTAGTTGGGTTCGCAACTGTCTGACAGGGAGCTGGAGGACGCCCAGCTCTGTCGCAGCTCCCCCGGCTCCAGGCTCCCTTTACACTGGCCACACGTTCTAGAGCAGCCTTTAGGACAGGAATGGGGTTCACAGTCTGCAGGCTCAACTTCAGCAATGGGGTCATCCAGATGAGTGTGTCTGTAGGAATTCAAAAAGTCCCAGCCTTTGGGGTTGGGAAGGTTCTGGAAGTTGTCATGGGAACTGCTTGAACAGGAAGTCCAGCTTCCTCGACCACTGTCGGCCGCTTCGATGATGACGTGCTCATGAGAAATCTCCTCACTGCTCATGGACGACGAGACGGCTAAGCCCTTGACTAAAGATGGCTTTGAAAGTGTCCACCTAGTTTGGAGATAATGCAGAGAATCACGTACGGGCTTACTGGAAAGTCTCTCCACTGCCTCATTACCACCAATAGGCCACTGCAGAACCTCCAATGCAAGGTTTCCTCCACCAGAAACCTAAGTGATTTTTTTAAATGATAATTTAAAAATGAGGTTTGGTATGCTCTTTTGTTGCTGTTGTTGCCAGTCCTGGGCTTGAACTCAGGGCCTGGGCACTGTCTCTGGCTTCTTTTGCTCAAGGCTAGTGCTCTGCCACTTGAATTACAGCGACATTTACAGCCTTTTCAGTGTATGTGGTGCTGAGGAATCGAACCCAGGGCTTCATGCATGCTAGGCAAGCACTCTACCACTAAGCCACCTTCCCAGCCCTGTGAGACTGTTATTGCCAACTAATCACAGAAGGTGAAGAGTGGTAGAGTGCTAGCCTTGAGTAGAAGCTGCGACCTAACAGCTCCTCTCTCTGCCCTGGGGGGGTGGGGTGGGGTGGTGGCGGCTCGTATTTGACATGGCTGCACTTGGGCCTGGGAGCTGGAATGCGTGTTTCTGTCCTCCTCTCCCGGCCTGTCAGGGCACAGAGCACGTGGCCTTCTATTTCACGCGAGCAACCTCTCATCTAGCAGAATCTGAAGAACCATCTTCCCCGTATCAGTAGCCGGCACCTTTGGGGTGTCCCGCTTGGTTTTGGAGGGCCAGGCTCTTGCACCTGCTGGCAGGCCTTCTCTAACACTGAGTCATGCGCTCTGTCCTTCTCACCGTAGTGAGTTTCTGCCTGCTACTTGCCCAAGGTGGGCCTCCGGCCACTGCCCCTCCCAAGGAGCGGAGGTGGTCACGGGCACACACCACATCCGTGGCTCCTTGAGGTGAGGTCTCACTAACGTGTCTAGGCTGCCCTTGAACTGTGATCCTCCTGCCCTCTGTCTTCCAAGCAGCTGGTATTACAGGTATGTGCTACCACACCAGGCCAAATTCTAATGGATGGAAAAGGTACAGGATAGACAGTTACTTGAACACAGCAGTACTTGAGCTCACAAGCATATGCCTTTCAAGGGGTCGCCTTTCACATTGGCCCTCACACTCAAGGAGTGCCTGACATCTACCAGAGTGGAACAGGCACCGGATCACGTCTGGGAGCACCGCACAGGACGGCCTCTTGGCTCCGTTTCAGAAAGGCACAGAAAAGATGTTTACCCAGGACCAAGCTGACCGTGCTCCACCATTCCCGACATGCGCTCCTTGTCGGCGGCGGCGCTGAGCTCGGGGCCTGGCAGGGGCTGGGCCGGGCCCCGCTCGTCCGGAAGCCCAGCAGACATGGAGTCCATGGAGCAGTTGCTCACGATGCTTGACCGGGAGGAAATCTCGCTGTGGCTGGAGTCAGACAAGTTGTCAGATTTAGCTGATGGTAAAAGTGTGTAACCTGAACAAGAAAGAAAACACCGATCAAGCTCTGAAGCAAGGGACAAGCTGGTGGGGGTAGTCAGGGAGGGATAAAGGACCAAAAATAATAAAATGAACAAAAGAGAGCAGTGGCCGGTCTGTTTCCACTTATGTGGGTGTCATGGTGCCCACTCCCCCCCGTTCCCCTACAGATCCTTCACCTACCTATCCACACCAACCCACGAAACTTCAAGACAGAAAGCCAAAACTCAGTACTACCGAGAGACTGTTTAAAGGAATACCTGCAGGCTCTCACACCGCTTCATCTAGTTAATAAAACAAGGAATTAAACACATTACAAGTAAGTATACAAGGTACAAGTTCTCCACACGTTAATCCCGTGCCCTCACCGAAATCAACATTTCAGAGTCTAACCTGAATTCAAAATACAGTCTGAAGCCATGGGAATCAGGACTCCAAGGGAAGAACTGTATTTTGACTTTTTCAAATTACATATACTTACCCGGATGTTCTGTTTATGCCACCTAAGAAGTCTTGCCACAGGTTGAGTGTTACTGTTTCAGTGCTTTCATTTTATTCACAATGCTGAGGACTGAACCCAGGGCTCTGAATGTGCTGGGCATGTTCTACCTAAGCCGTACCCCTATCCCTGTTCCAGCATTTCTAAGCTGATTTAGATACAATTATATATTTAGTTCTCTTTTCTTCACCAGCTTTCACAGAATATTACATTAAACAGCCAAACAGGTTTATGAGCTATATAATGAAAGAAACCAGCATCCACATATATGAAACTTCAAGCTGCAAGACGGGGGTAGGGATAGAGTGAGGTGGGAGGACCCAAAACGAGCCTGAGGCATGATGGGTAAATGTACACCACAGTCTGTGTTGAACACTGGAAGAAGTCATGCTTCTGTTTAGAAATAAAAGGACCCAGTAATCCACAGGAGCCATTCTTGGGTCTCTGGGAAGGGACGATGTTCTCTTGTTCGCAGAACAGTGAGGTCCAGCAGGCCAAGGCCTTCCAGAACTCCTGGCAAGAACGAGATGGTGTGGTATGCTATAAGGAACAGGCCTTTTGTATGATGAGAAAAGCAGCAACCTTAAACACCAGGTCCTTTTCTGCTCTTAAGGAGCTTACAGTTTATTCACATGTAACTCAAAGCAAGAAAAAGTTATATAGCCCAATCACTTGAAGTGGTGTAATTATTTCAAAGAAAAATAAGCCAAGTGGCTTATGGGGCCAAGACTCTGGTAAGCCAAGACCAGGCTGTCTTCCTGAGTTTAATCAGAAATCTTGGGACCAAGGAATTTGTGTTCATGAGTTGCTTTCGCTAATACTTTTCAGTGGTACTAGGATTTGAACTCAGGGCTTTGCACTGTGTAGGTGCTCTACCTCTTGAGCCATGCCCACAGTCCTTTCTGCTTTAATGATTTTGTGTTCATGATGGGGCTGGCCTGGATGGTGTTCCTCTCATTTATGCTTCTCGTGCACAACCAGCCTTTTTGTTGGTTACAACGGCAGTCTTAAACTCTCATCTTCCTGATCATTATCTCCTGAGCGGCTAGGATCACAGGCATTAGTTACCAAGCCCAGGTTGACTTGTCAATTAAAATTTAAAATAAATTATAAAGGTGATGCACAGAGTGATTAGTCAGTCAGCTTTTTAAGAGTACTAAGAAGACAGATGCAATAAAAAAAAAAACTTTCCTAAAAGGAGTTATCTTTTATCTTCTGGAACATCTTTGCCTCACTCTTTCAAAAACTATGTTAATGTCTTTCCAACACTATTCTGGGAAGCACCTGAAACGCTTGTAATACACACACTTGGCCAGCCTGTGGCAGTTCACTTCTATGAACTCAGGGACGGGACACTAATTACTTCTAAAGTTCCCCAGACGTTGTCTGAGATCTGCGCAGTGTAAGAAGTAAACGAGGGAGGGGCCGGGATGCAGCTCAGCGGCAAAGCACTGGCCTCGCAGGTGTGCAACACCCTGGGTTTGATCCTCAGTACCAGAAAAGACAAGAAGTGCGCTCTGTCCATCAGCTTATAATGCAGCTGCAGTGCCAAGATGGCACATAAATTCTGAGGTAAATGTTTGAATGAGATTGTTAATTGGGCTGTATGGTGAAAGCAAACCCTGGTTCCTCAAAAAACTCCCTCCAATTTCACTCACAGACTCAGCTACCAGTAGGAAATAAAGCAAACTACAGAAAGCAAAAGCATCATCTTTACTAACTGAATACATTAGTAATAAATAACATATATACAAATAAGGCACTTCAATATTACTTTGTTGTTGAAGGATCTGTAATACTGATCATAAAATGCTCAGCAATAGAAATGTACTAAGTTGTCTGTCCCACCTTTGACAAGTTGCTTAATTCAAGCTACATTCACATTAGTAACTGGAAACGCACTCGACACTAAGTGCAGTGGACACTGTCCTCAGAGCGTCTTTCTCCTCTTAGACTTGAACCGCGTATAGAAGTAGCGGAAGGCATTACTGTCGCCTCTGCTATTGCAATTGAAGATGGCACTGCCTTTCTCATCTTTGATGTTGCTCCCAACATCCTTCACTTTCTCACAGCTGTCTGCCGCTCGATGGTGGTCTGCGTCCTCTTTTTGGCTGTGGGCTAGCCTCTCCCTTGAAAGAGTTCTTTCCCTAAATCTTCTAAACGGGGATGTCATTCTTTTTCTGCTTGTGTTCTCACATGTCCTGTCTCTATCCTCCTCAGTGGCCTTCTTGGTCCTGTCTGTTCTTTTGGCTGTGCTCCCAGTAATCTGCAGGATTTTCTTTTGCAAGTAAACCCCACCTATTCCGGGGCAGCTCTGGCCACTGATCTCGGTGCTGGACCCACAGGGAGGGGATGAGGAAGGAGGCCCTGAGGGGCGGAGCAGGAGGCTGGGATCAGAGAGAACACTGCCAACTGGAGGGAGAGATGCAAAAACCCTGACATGGTCAATCCGTTCTTTCCAAGTCATCATTGTCAACATCACACTGTTAAATTAAAATCTAGGCACATATTCTCAATGCATGGAAAAACCAACTACAATAGCACGAATACATTACTTATTTCAAGACAGAATGCAGGAGAGAGATTAGCTTGATCAGAAAAGGCTGTTACCAAAACATATTATAAAAGCAAGTGCAACTGGTAAAATCCTACAAGTAGGACAAGACTTGTCAGGTAACCACAACTATTTCTCAAAAGAAATGATGTATATCTAGAATTTCCAGGTGGATTTTAATAAGAAAAAGGTTGGTAAAAACTGAACAGGACATACACACGGCATATGCAACAGGTGCATTTATAAAGCACCCCTTTTCTGCAGGACAGAGCTTGTTTTGCTTTTTTTGGGCCTGTTTTAAGTGGGAAATGATCAGCTTTTATTCACTCAGCACTTTTAGTAAGCACCGAGGGGGAGCAGCACTCGCCCGCTGGGGACTGAGCTTGCCCTCTGACAGCACAGAAACAGCAGGGCTGGAGAGGGTCCCTGTTCCCGGTGCTGCAAACCCCTTGTCTTGCCCTTTGCTTTTAGGGTCGGTGGCACTTCCTCTCACCTGGAGGGAGCCTCCTCTTTCATATGCTTTAAGACCTAAGTTAGAGAGAGGCACAGAGTGCAAAGTGGATTTTTCCCTGACTTGGTGTTACTGAGAAAAAGGCCAACAGTATGAAAATTTGAACAGAAAATACGTACTCACTATGGGGAAGAGGGGGGCTTTTTAAAGTTTGTATTACATAAATCTATCTTTTTAAAGATAGGAAATTATCTTCCTATAAAGATACCATTAGCAAAAGTATAAAATAAATGAAGCATCATTCCTAATGCTGCTGAGTGCTCCAAGATGGATGCTAGCCTTCAGCACCAAGGAAGATAATGTTCAAGGTCCTGTGATTTAAAAAAAAAAAGTCTTGGGGCTGGGGATATAGCCTAGTGGCAAGAGTGCCTGCCTCGGATACACGAGGCCCTAGGTTCGATTCCCCAGCACCACATATACAGAAAACGGCCAGAAGCGGCACTGTGGCTCAAGTGGCAGATTGCTAGCCTTGAGCGGGAAGAAGCCAGGGACAGTGCTCAGGCCCTGAGTCCAAGGCCCAGGACTGGCCAAAAAAAAAAAAAAAAGTCTTCTTTGTGAAATAGGGTATATTAAAGAATCACTGGAAAGCAGCTAATTCCAAGGCTCAGCAGGAACTCCAGGCAGAGCCTAGTAAGGATCCCCGGAGCAGGGATATGCTTTCATCCAACCACCCACCCATTCTGACAAGAGCATTTCTATGCACACTTTCATACATTCATTCATTGGATTTTTGGTCAAGCACAGCCGATTCTAGGAGAATTGTGTCCGTCTCCACAGTAAAAATGGCCATACTAAGCTCACACATCTAGCCACACCATGGCCAGCCCTGAGCCAGCAGTGGGCGCTGTGGGGTGGGAGTGGCGTGGATTCATGGGTAGGACGCGGTGGTGCTGTTCTGACCTGCTACGCAGCCGTCCACAGTGGGCTGGACGGCCGCCCGCCTTCTCCACGGGGAGGAGGCGGTGAATGCGTGGGCTCTGCTGCCAGTGGGCAGTGAGTGGGAGACCCCTCGGTGGGGCTCAGAGCGAGCGCCCCAGCAGGGGCAGAGGCCACGTTACAAATGCACCCACTGCATACCTGGGTGATGTCCTGTTATTTGCACGCAGCACTCACTCTTTAGGAAAACATGAATGAGCACTCCTGTCTGGTGTGAGCGCAGAGGGCAGTGTGTCCGGGGCACCAACCACTTACCACACACCGGCCTCGGGGCAGTGAATGCCAAGCAGCCCTCGGAGGGGCCCTAGCGTAGTTTGCCTTTCCCCCAGCTTCCAGAACAGTCACATACCAACAGGCAGCCAGCCGGGGGGCAGAGCCTGCATCACCACAGTCACTCACAGAGTGAGCGGAAGAGCATGCCTCGCTCTGAAGGGATGCGTGCTGTGCCGGCACAGTGGGCTTTGTGTCTGGGGGTCTGGGGGTGACCTGCACCGCGTTCCTGCTGCTGCTCTGGGAACGGGGTTGGCACTGTGGCTCCGCTTTCTGGCTGGGGTGACGACTGCGGGCCACTCCCGGGTACCGCTTGCCATGGGCTCTTGCTAACTTTTTGCTGGGGCTGGCTTTGAACCACAACCATTCTGGGTCTTTGCACTGCCCAGGCTAAGAAAAGTTTCGTCATGAATTAGGAAAAGGCACATGCAAGACTTTTTTTTAACCTCACAAAATTCTGTATGAATCTCATGAAGGTCAATGTTATTTTAAATCTTCATAAAGAAAAAGGGAACACTATTAGAAAGAGCAAAGCATCCGCCTAAGTATCTCTTTCTTAACATCTTATAGTTGGTTAAAAACCTTCCTGTAGAAATTTTTATTTGCAAATACTCCATAGAAATGTTCAGATATAGCAAAATTCGACAGATAGTAACACCGAGTAGGTACAGACCAAAATAACCGTGACCTCTGCCTTCACTTCTATGCTTGCTTTTCACCCCATCACACTTTGACTAACAGACTCCTAGTTACATGAACATTTGAATAATTCAACAAGAAACATCAAAGTTCAAGGCTCTGAAGATTATGCTTTTCTGGACACTCACTTTAAAAAATTTTAAGTCATTGTACAAAGGAGTTACATCCAACAGAGCAGTTTATGAATATAATGTATCCTGGCTGATGTCATCCACTTCATCATTCTTTCCTACAGCTCAGGACTGCATTCACCCCTGTCATCTGTGTACAGACTGAGAAGCAAGCGGTGTGCTGGAAGGTTCTGGACGGGAGCATCAGGCTTACCTTTGCGCGGGGAGCCCTGCGGAGAGGCGGGGGGGCTGGAGTGCAGGGAGGATGCCATGGAGACGCTGTCTTCTGCGTGTCTCTTGCCGCTCCCTTCTTCAGGTGGCCCTAAAACTTTCTGAGGTAAACTTGTACCTAAAACCACAACCAAAGAAGCCAATGAGCACCACTCACTTGGAAGTGCGGCTGCCTAGACCACTGCGTAACCAGAGCCGTGTGCCCAGTGGCTGCGCTGTCACCTGGACGGCAGCCAGGGGCGTCCGCGGGGCACAGTGTGCGGACCCCACGCCCAGGCTCTTCAGCTGGTTGGCCCCACCGCAGTATTTTATTTTGTGGCTTGAGGGAAATCAGTTTCACACTGATCTAAACCCAGTACCCCACACAGGACACCACGTTGTCTCTGCCCTTGCAGTGAGCAGTGTGGGGGTACACTACCCCCCCCCCACCTGTGGTGCAGCCCTTCTGCAAGAGCTCTAAATTCATGTTACAGGAGGAAAGTAAACAACAAACTGAATCATGGAAAAACAAAACAAAAACAAAACACCAGTATGGAGCCCACAGGAAACCCTGTCAGATTCCACCACTACTTTTGCTGGCCTCGTTCAGTGTAGGTCAAACGTAGACACTGCCTAACCTTTCAGACCTCTCCGCCCTGAGGAAGCGGCACACACGCCACCTGGAAGCAGCGTGAATGGACATGTGCTCTATCCGTCAACAACGGCCACACAACTGGGGCGAGAAAGCTGGGACCGAATCACCAGGGCGACAACACCCAGGTGAAGCCATTGCGAACTCCTCCTCCCATTCCTATTAAGAAATTCATCTATCAACTTGGCCAATTTTGCATTCCATTTTCTCCACCCATTTCTTTTTTTTACAAACTAGCTCAGGCCTTTCACATCTTTAAATAAACTGTTACATCGGCTTTCTACTCAAACTCCTACTTCTAGCCTTCCTTTTCAAAAGGGAATTTGCACTGGAACTTGCCCTTACTAAAATACAACTCTCCTTCCTTTCCCACCCCCCCCTTTCCTTTATTTTTGACAGGCTCTCTCTGCTATAGGCAAGGCTTTGGCGAAGGGATTACAGGCATGCAGGTGCCACGACGTAGCTTCAAATCTCTCACTGACAAGTTTCCTTTAGCCCAGCACGTTGTAATTTCAACGTACTGCTGACTTCATTCCCTGAAATGGTTGCTGTGAGAGTTCAAAGCACGCACTTGGGAGCCGGTAAGCCTGGACTCAGCCCCCAGCCTGACCACCTACTAGCAGCATGTAAGTAACTAACACCCTGCACAGGATGAAGCTCTCTTGTACGATCATTACAGCCAGCGAGGGGCTTCGAGCCCCTGGCAGATCCCAAGCTGTTTCCCTGCTTACATCAACCTTCTGAAACATCTTTCTTTATTCTGGGGGAGGGAGTGGTTCTGCTAGGTTTGCATGAATCTACAAGTGGTGGCATAAAGGGGTACACGTTAACAAACCCGTTTATAATGTATGTGTGCAGTGCACTTTCTGCCACTGCCCCCTTACACCAAGCGTCTCACTTCCCCTTTCACATAGTACGTGGAGGATTGTGACTGTGTTAGTGCACCCCTTTCCTCTCCTCCACCGCCCCCAGTGCTTCAGCTTCCGCATCCGGGACTCATTTGGTAACTATCAAAAACTTTGCACCAACGAGTTTCACTGCTGTGTGCATGGTGCCTTGTGGTCAGCGTAGTCACGGGTTGCACGTGCCCATGTGTGTTCACACATGTGCGATGCTTTGGGGCCAGTGTGGTCAGGGGTGCATGCATAGGCCCCCTCCCTGTGTTCCCACAGACACTTCCTCCTTCAGCTGCCTTTGAGGCTCCCCTTAACACAAAAAACCCCAAACCACAACCTCTGATCTACTCTGAAGGGCGCCTCTTTGCCTCTGCTTTAGCCGCCTGGTTTGGCTCTTTCCCACACTCAGCGCAGGCCCTGCCCCGGGCAGCAAGCCCATCGCCAACTAGTTATCTGTGGCAAAGAAGAAGGTGCTTCCAACTGCGCTTCCTACCTCACATAAAGTCAGATCACATTCACAAACTCCTACCAAATATGTACTCGGCAATTCATGGGCCATGTAATATTGCTAGAAATTAAATCCAGTCTAGCCTCCAGAAATAGTGATCTTATTAAAACAATAATTAAGAGTAACTTGGGCTGGGTGCTCTAATCCCAGCGACTCAAGAGGCTAAGACCCAAGGACTGTGATTCCAAACCAGCCAGGGCAGGAAACTCCACAAGGCTCTTCTCTTCTTTTTCCTTGGTCGGAGATCTGGACTTGAACTTGGTACCTGTGGCTGCTTTGACTCACTGACTGGTCGCTACCAACTCCAAACCCAAGGGGTTGGCTATTTATTTTTCTTCCATAAGATTCCATCTCCAGTTAACCAACAAAAAGCTGGAGGCAGAGCTGTGGCTCAAGTGCTAGAGTGGCCAGACTTGAGTGAAAAAGGGACAGTGCCTGAGTTCAAGCCCCAGTACCAGCATACGCATGCGCGCGCACACAGTCACACACACGTGTATACAGAAACATACAGTTGGACGTCAATATGACCTGTAAAGGGGAAAATGTGCACTTATACACCGAGATCCTTTATATAAGATCCTTTACATATGTTTTGTCTCCTAGTTAGGTTTTCAGAGGAGATCATTTTCATAACAAACAACTAGATAATTGATTAAACACATTCACATGTAGGAAGCCCTTGATATATCGAAGCCAAAAGCTTGAATCCAACTTGGTACCTACATCAAGATTTGATGTAAATACCCAGGATGTGAGGCTACAAGCTTCCTGTTGATAAAATAGACATCAGCAAAATCAAACACGTTGATTCATGAAGTGATGAGCATGTTACACACCCTAACACCCCACCTTTCCAGTCGGTATGTGCAGCCCTTTGCTACTTTCCCTGCACGTGTGAATGAGATGAATGTTACCGTGAATACTCACTCAGCGCGGAGTCTCTCGCTTGCACCTTCTTCCTGACGGGGTGCAGGTTAACGGCGGGCACCGGGAGCATCTGGCTCCCTCGGTGGGGCTGATGCATGTGGGCTTTGGCTGTCTGGCTAGCTGACCTCAAAGGCACAGGAGACATTTCAGATGATTTGGCTGATCTTTTCTCACTTAAATTCTTGGTCACTAACAGGAGAAAAGAGAAATAAGTAAAAAAAATTTTTTTCTTTTAAATTGTATTAGTCCTGGGCTTGAACTCAGGGCCTAGGCACTGTCTCTGAGCTTTTCTGCTCTACCACTTGAGCCACAGCTCCACTCCACCACCACGGGTGGCTTTTGCTGGTTAACTGGAGATTCATTCTCAGACTTTCTTGCCTCAGCTGGCTTCAAACCATGATCCTTACAGTAACTACTTTTTAGGCAAAACTTATTACCACTAATGTAAAAAACACTTATATAAAAACCACTTATTTTTAGCCCCACCCCCCAAACACTAATTTTCTTAAAAGGAAATTCATTTTACTAAAATATTACCTCTGAAATTATTGTAGAATAAGCTGCTAATGGGGTTTGGGCTCAGGACCTAGCTACTGCTCTATGCCTCGGTCCTTTTGGCTTTTTTTGGATAGGGTCTTCTATTTTTGTTTGGGTTTGGCTCTGACCTTGATTCTTCTACCTCTGTGTAAGGCCTGCTACATGGGAAGCATATGTGCGACTTAAGTCTAGGTCTTGCTAACGTTTTTTCCCTAGGTTGGTCTCAAGCTGCAATCCTCTCCGGTAGCTGGTATTACAAGTGTGAGCTACCACACACAGCTTTACTTCTTAAATAATTCATTGTACTCATTAAGTACCTCCACTCCCACCATCATTTTGCTGAAGGTTAAAATCTATATTACTAAAACACTCTACGGTATCAATCCTAGAAGCCTACAAACCATTCTAGAGATAATAGTAGAATGAATGACACTCTGACCATATCACTGACCTTCTATATGTCCTGTATGTAAGAAAGCTCCCAGGTTCCTAAAACAAAAATCTCCACGTTCCTGCAGCAACTCGTGTCTCAATTCCACATTCTCTGGGTTTCTATTACGTCAGCTTTAATTCCCTAGACTGGAAAGCTACTCCCACCATGTAATTGAACTTTGAGAGAAAAGACAGAAGTCTTTAATATTAGGAATAGGGCCAAGTATTGAGGGCAGAGCTTCCTTGTAGGGAGACATTAAAGGGAAATTTCTGAGGAAGAGTCAGTTAGGAGCTAAACATCAGGTCATTGGAATTTGGTAAATAGCAGTGAAGCTCAGGAAGAGCCCAGAAACCTGGGATATGGGGAAAAGGCTTGGAATGTGTTCTGGTCAGTTTCAGAAATCGAACAAAGGGAGAGTTTAGAATGTGAGCTTTGCTTCGACAGAAATCATAATTGCGTTCTGCAATTACTGCTAGCTCTGCTTCTGTAAATCTGCCTGCTTTCAAGTGTAGTCACACACACACCACCTGCGTGTGGTTTTCCCTTTAAAAACCCTGCTGTAGGAGAGCTCGCCACCGTACTCTGCTACCCAACTAGTGGAGTGTGGTCCCTCATGGTAATGAAGACCCCTTGCCCTGCTTATCTGAGTCGGCGGGCCTATTTACAGGAATCGGGGATGCATCACCTACAAAATATTTTTCAGGGCAAGAACCAGGGAACATCTCTGAGAACCAAAATATTGGGATTCCTGAGACCATATACAATGGCTCACTAACTGAATCTGAGATGTTGTTACCTTCTGGCTAGAGCTGTGACATTTTCCCCTCCCCTCAATAGAAACCAATTAAAAGCATGTTTTGGTTTTTAGGTGCTGGTTCTAGGACTTGAATTCAGGGCTAGGGTGCTTGCTGTACCTTAGCTTTTTTCACTGAGGCTGGCACTCGACCACTTGTTTCACAGCTCTACTCCTCGCTCTTTTTGGTGGATAATTAAAGATAAGCGTTTCACAGACTTTTCTGACTGGGCTAGCTTTGAACCTCCTCAGTTCTCAGCCTCCTAAGTCACTAAGATTACACCGAAACCAGGCCTCCCTGTACATTTTAGTGTTAACAGTATCAGAATGTGTCTGATATTTTTTGTTGTTTTACTTCACTGACACCTATTATTCTTCAGTGTTTTAATCAATTATATATTCTGTTTGGTGATTATTTTTCATTAAATTTAGAAAGGTAAAAATTTTACTTGTTTCATTCTTCATTTACAGATGAATGCAAAAATGCTCTCAAGCAGAAATATTTGCTTTATAATCTTTTTTTACTAGATGTCCTTATAAGGCGCTTTAAATTAGAAATACTTATCTATTTCTCACAAATAGTTAAACATCAGCAACAAATGGAATTAGTATCTGATTAACAGACTCCCAGGATGCTTGAGCAGTCAGTGATCTTTTTGAGGAAATTAGTCATTTTACTGGCACTTTGGCACAATTCTAGAGAATGCAGTTCCTATTCTGTTGTGCTCCGTAGTGTCACAAACGTGAACATGTACTCACAGGTACCATATGCAGGCTCCCACTGCAGAGACATCGCCTGGAACCTCTCCTCATCTGTCTCTACATCCAGACCCGAGAGGTACTGCTTCACTTTGCGCGCCATCTGGGCCTCCTCGTACAGCTTCTTGGCATTCAGTAGAGAGCTGCGGCGTGCCCGCTTCTTGTGAGTACCTCCTTGCACGTCCAGCATGTTTGAATTTGTGCTGCCCTGACTCAATGACCTGCAAGATGTAAATCACAGTCAGAGGCTATCAGATGAGGACTAGGCACAGAAGAGTGAAGATGAAAGGATTTTGTTCTGTTAATGGTATTGCATGCTGATGTAAATGAGTTAAAAAGACAGAGCATTAATGCAAAGTAATTTGGCACACATGGTGATGTTCTGAATTAGGAACAAGATTTAGCAAAATGCAGCATTCACAAGAGCAAGATACAATTCCTCCCTGAGGAACGAATCCATCAGACCTGCACTCGTGCCTATGTAATCTATGGCACAACTGTGACAAGGAAATAAAATCCTGTGCTCCAAGGCCACCTACAGCAAAGGTTCTTCACCAACAAAGTTTCTAGAAGATCTCTGCTTTTCTGTACTGAGACATGCTGTTTGCTAGGTCCACAGAAGGCTCAACTGAACATGTGGACCAATTTTATCAATAACCACTTTTTGGCCAAAAATTAGACAGTAACAAAAAAAATTAGCTGAGAGTAACAACACTTATACTTAGTTCAACAAAGCCAGACATCAGGGATTTAACAAAACAGTTCCCTTCAAATGTAAAACAGGTAGTGCTTGGATTCTAAGTATAGGGACCTGAGAGTTTACTTTTGCAATGGCACTGACTGGTTAGGAAGAACCATAATTCAAATAAGCTCCAGCTTCACTCTACTCTTTTCTGTTATACTTCCTTACCCCAATGACTACATCTAGAAATAATGGAAAACAGCAATTAGGATGTTGCTTGCTTTATCAAGGTGAGCAGGATTGTTAAGATGGTTTTTGTTTTGAGGACAATTGTCATTCCAAGTTAATTAACAGTATCTCTCATATTAGCCTCATATTTTAAACCATTCTTTTTATTTTATTTTGCATGATTAGGGCCTGGACTCAGGGTCTGGATGCTGTCCTTGAGTTTCTTTTTGCTCATGGTTAGCACTCTATCACTTGAGCCACAACGCCACTTCTGGCTTTTTTCAGAGCACTTTGCTGGAGATCCAAGAGTTTCATGGACTTTCCTGACCAGGCTGGCTTTGAACCGTGATCTTCAGATCTAAGCCTTCTTTGTAGCTAGGATTACAGGCATGAGCCACCAGTGCCCAGCTCCAAACAGTCTAAAAACATTCCAGCACCGTACAACAAGCTGCTCTTCAGTCAGTACTCACAGATCTACTCTAAACAAGCACTGAGTCAGGTTTTTCTGAATATCAAGTAGAACAGTTGAGAAGGTGTTATGGCATTTTTTTGGTGTCCCTTTTAAAGATCCCTGAAACTTCCTACTGCTACCGGTCAGTAATGGTTGTCACTAAACATGCGGAAACTTCAAAACTGTAATTACAGAGTTGATTTGGAAAAAATTCAGTGATATTTAATGAATTATATTTTCAACCTTTAGGGAGAACTTGATCACCAAGAGTTAAGCTAAAAAAGGCACCAAAAAAAGCTAGGTTTAAGAGCCTTGAGCAAAAAAGAACGCGCAGGGAGTATCCAGGCCCTGAATCCAAGTCTCAGGACTGGCAAAAAAAAAAAGCTAGCGTTAAGTATTTGCAAAGCCAATGGAAGAGCCCAGCCTGAGGAACTTTGAGGGTGATGTTTGATAAAAATCCAAATTTAAGTTCATAGGCTTATGAGAGTTGCTTTAGAGAAGGATACAGTATAAAATCTCAGCAGCTAAGAAGATAAAGCAGTGATTTTTCTTAGTGCAAAACTAACTGGTGACATCTTGAGCTCAAATGCAGGAAAATCAAGTCCTAACATTTAGGAGTTTTTAATACTAATATTCAGTGATTTTATCTTAGCTGCTATTCCAAATTAAAAAGGTTGGAGGTGTGAGCAGTTAGTTGGTAAAGTGCCAGCCAACGAGCAACATTTTCAGTTACCCAGTTTGAGTCCCAATCTCGGCCCAAAACCAAAACCAAACAAACAAGAAACAACAAGAAGTAGTCAACAGGGGTGGGAATATGGCCTCGTGGTAAAGTGCTTGCCTTGTATACATGAAGCTCTGGGTTCGATTGCTCAGCACCACATATATAGAAAAGGCCAGAAGTGGCGCTGTGGCTCAAGTGGCAGAGTGCTAGCCTTGAGCAAAAAGAAGCCAGGGACAGTGCTCAGGCCCTGAGCTCAAGCCCCAGGACTGGCAAAAAACAAAACAAAACAAGTCAACAATGAAGAATATAAAACTTCAAGAAATGAAGACATTATAAGTATAAAATATCTTTGTAAACGATTTCCCAAATAGCAAATTCTCTGCTGTAAAAGGAAAATACCTAACGTACACAAGCACTAAGTATCAGACAATGCAAACACTACAGCTGAATAAACAGGGACTACGATAACATGAAGCATCCAGTCACCCCAAACACCCACTAGGATACACTGTCCAAGTAGGCTGTACAGTAGTAATGCCAGGTTTCAACTCCCATGTTCAGTAAGAACCACCAGCAAAGACCAAGACATAAATGTATGATGCAGAAGAAAGTACACAAGAAGCACAGGGTAGGAGGAAGAAAACAGTGGGAAAGTCAGGATGACCAAGCTTCAACAGAAAACAAGACCACAAGTAAGACAAGGCTGGAGGAGGTGGCTCAAAAACAAAACTTCACAGTTTATTAGCCTTAAAATAAGCAACCCCTCCTTATGCACCTCCAGAATTCATAAGTCATCTTTTGTTTCCATCTAAAAATCAAAGGATATATAAAATCTTTAGTACTCTATGATTCTAAACAAACCCCTAACTATAAGTGGCAGAGACCTGAACTTCCTTTAACAACAACAACAAAACAAAAAAAGTGGCAGTTTCTGATTCTCTCACAACTTTACAGAAAACTTTACAGCTGATAGAAACATAATAAATCTCAACCAATGTTGCAAGTCTTGGGTATTCGTGGATGTGAGGAATAAAAGCTGCCTATGTTTGGAGAAGATAGAAAAAAAAAACCTTTATAAACAGACCCAGACCTCTCATCCATGTTTACACTTTTACAAGGAATTTTTACTCTTATAAAACATGGTATTTGTGCAGGGGCCATGCTAATCTTCTCTGTATCGTTCCAATTTTAGTTTATGTGCTGCCGAAGTGAGCACTAAAACATGGTATTTGCTAAGAGTGAACTCGAATCAAAATGCCTAGGTGTGGCTATACCATTAATGAGCTGTAACACTGGATAATTCTGTTTTTCCCACCTATAACTTGGGAATGAAAGCATCTACTCATAGTACAATAGGAAAATTAAATAAGATCACCAATTTAAGAGTGCTTGGAATAGTAGTATACGGAATATAGTAAGTATACAACAAATATTCATTACTACCACCATGTAACTGAACCTGCTAAATTAAAAGGGCAGTGGCATGTCAATAATGGGGAAAAACTCCCCACCTCAACCCATTAAAACACAAAAAAATTTACTTCTATCTTTACTTTGTTAGCAAAAGGCACTTGTCAGGAATATAGGCTGACAGAGTTAATAGAACGCATGCTATTTGATATGCGTGCATTAATGAAAAGGATGCAGTATATATATATATATATACGTTAAGAGTTGCACAACCTTCATTCCAGTTGTTTGTCTCTACACTTACCCCACACTCCGCCACCTCTTCTTCCTGTAAGCAAGAGCCACAAACATTGAAGCATGGTTTGAATAGGAAAGCACAGAAAAAAGACAACAGTTGAGAGTCACAGAAATTATGCAGACAGAACAGAATGGAAAAAAATTTTATCAAGAAAAACAATCATAGCTTAACAATAAAATGATCTTAATGAAATTCAGAATGTTATAGTAGATTATGACAGGTCTTGAAGGACAGAGAAACTCCACCTATATTTCCAAATGTTTCAGATCAAGTAAGTGTGTGTGTGTGCTCGCACACCAGTTCTGGGGCTTGAACTCCGAGCTTAGGCACTGTCCCTGAACTTTTCCATTCAAAGTTTGTGCTTTACCACTTTAGCCACTGCTTCAGCTTTCAGCTTTTTGCTGATTAATTGGAGATACAGAATTTCGTGGAATTTTCTGCCCAGGCTGGTTTTGAACCACAATTTTCAGATCTCAGCTTCCTGGGTGAGGAGTGAGGTTCTAATGTCCAGGCCCAAATATATTTTTAATACCCAATTCATGAAGCAGCTACTGTAAGAAAAGAAGCTTGGGGGTAAACATCTACTTAGTATAAATTCAGAATTCAAAGTTTTAAGGGAACATTTAAAAAATGATCTATCGATATTTCTAATTTTTTATATCTGTTTGTATCTCTATATTAATCTATCTTTATCTATTTTTTATAAATGGCACCATGAGCTGTATCCCCAGTCCATATACTGAATACTGTTCTTTCTGTCCTTGAAAAAATTTGAGCCAATTAAATGATAGGTGAAATTATAAGGAATATAATGATATGCAATTTTATAAGGGGAGAAATTTCTCTGGCAAAGAATTTAGTGAGTGATTTTTGGCTTCCAAGTCCAACTTAAAATGTCTGGAGAAGTGGACCATCATGTTCCAGAAGCACCCGGAGGCTGAGCCAGAGGAAGCATGTGGCTCGTGAGGTCAGCTTGAGCCACACAGTCAAACCCTGCCTTCAAAAAGCTGTCTTTATGCCACATGTCACTGTTTGAATAAAGATAGGATTTTGCTTACAAGTGGATTAATACTAAAATAAAAGGAGTTCTTTTTGCCCATATACACCACCACAATTTAGTGCTGGTTGGTCAGACTGATTTGGGAAATAATGAGTCTGATTTAACCATATACTTTTATTTTCCATCATGCCCTTCACTCAAACCAGGCTCTTCACAAACAGCCAGGTTTTTTGGCTCATTTGTGACTCTACCTTGTGCTTCATATATTAATCATCTGGTCTGACAGGGTCACAAATTCATGTCTTCAGAGACCAGAATAGTAACAAACATGAGTGAATGACAACAATTGTACAAGGACATACAACACAACAAAAACGGACACACAAGCTTCCTCCAGGTTTGCTTTGGTCCCTGGTTTCTTACTGTTTTTTCTTCCACATTTCTGAGCAATGACAGTGCTCTCAGTGACCTCAAGGGGCAGAAACAGGGTGGGAGAGGAGAGGAGATCTGGCATACTCCTTCCTTTCATACTCTGACAATTGCTCAACTAGAGTAAACCACCAGATCTACTTACAAAAAACGAAGATGCCTAAATAGCCATGGAATAAAACAAAAAAGAATCCAGACACACTGGTTTTGAATTACAAAGGACCAGGTATTTTTGTTTCCTTGGGAGGAGAGCGAGGAAGAGATGGAGGGGAGAGGAGGAGACAGAGGGGAGAAAAGGAGAGAGGAAGAAAAGAAGAAAGGGAGAGGGAAAAAAGGGAGAGAGAGAATGTGTATGTGTGGAGGTTTTTATTTGCTTCTGGTAAGTTATTTCACTTTTTTTTTTTGCAAGTCCTGGGCCTTGGACTCAGGGCCTGAGCACTATCCTGGCTTCTTTTTGCTCAAGGCTAGCACTCTACCACTTGAGCCACAGCACCAGTTCCGGCTTTTTTCTATACATGTGGTGCTGAGGAATCAAACCCAGGGCTTCACATATACAAGGCGAGCACTTTACCACTAGGCCACATTCCCAGCCCCTCACTTTTAATATCCTATGTAGAGATCCAAAAGAGAATTAGGCAAAAAATTTAATTATAATGTCGATTGACATTCTGCATTTGTAGAAGAACAGATTAATACAGAGTAGAATTATTTTCTAAGGATAAGAGAACAATTACATTTGCATTTTCTAAATTCTGTGGAAGAACCTATATCCAAATAAAGAGTAGCATTAGAACTTAAGGAAAAGAAATTGCTTTAAAAGAATGAACTTTGAATTAGATTTTAAGAAAATGCAGTAAAAATAAAAGACATACTGCAGACTAATACTTCCTATAGTAGGTTAGAAACCAAATAGAACCATTTGTCTTCTCTGGTAATTCCAGTAAAGATCAATGATTTTCTTAGGTGTGTTTGCTGGAAAACAATATAGGCCTACTAATACACTCAGGAATGTTACAGTGAAACCTGGGGCTCGAATCTCAGCAGGTCATGGAGAAGCCGCTGGGTTCTGCACTTTCTTCAGATGAACCTCCTGCCTGTGAGGTTGTGAAACTGACTACTCCAGAATGACGTGGCCCTTTGTGCAGTGCAGAAAGGATAAGTATGAGCACCTCACTCTGGATGCACCTCTGCGTCATACCTCTGTCGGAACATCATAGCGGGGTCCATATTTGCAGAAGTCATTCGAACAACTTGGCGAATTTCCTTGGCAATCATTCTGAGCTTCTCAAAGTTTACTAGGCCATCTACTTTGGAGTCATTTCCTATAATACATAATAAAAGCAACTTTTTAAGTTTTCAGGCTAATGTTTATTTTATTTGCGCCAGTACTAGGATTTTCAACTCGGGGCCTCCACTTGGATGGCTTGCTCTGCTAATGCGAGCCAAAACTCCAGCTCATCTTCTGTATGGAGCCTGAGTCTCACAGGGCTTTTCTCTCTGGAGTTGGGATTACAAGAATGAGCTACCATACCTAGCTATAACATTTTCTAACAAAAAAAGTGACAATGAAATTCTGAGGTGAATAACCTATCAGCTGAGGACAGTTATAAAGTTCGACACAAAAATGTCTGAAGGGGTAATATGCTAATTAGACAGCAAATACCTCAGAGAACACAGAAATGTCATGCTGGGTGCTTTCTTAAGTATCCTGCTGATTTCAAAAGGTGGACATGAGCCAGAGTCCAGTGGCTCACACCTACAATACCAAGTCACTCAGGAATCTGATATAGAGAACCACAGTTTGAGGAGAGTCTGGGTTGAAAAGGCTGAGAGATTCCATCTCTAAAATAACCAGCAAAAAGCTGGGCTGGTAGCCCAAGTAAGCCAAGCAAGTTTGAGTCCCCAAGTTCAAGTTAAAGAAGAAAAAAGAAAAAAGGGGAATATTGAGCTGAAACTCTGGGGAATACCACCTTGCCTGTTGAGGTAAAGAGAAAGTAATGTAAATCCATTTAGCTCTTCAATGCTTTAGGCTAGGACTCTAAGTACTATAGACTAGAGGTAAGGATGAATCAAATGTAAAAGGGGATTTAAGACTAATGTTAAAAATTATCTCAAAATCTGAAAATGATTTTGAGATTGCCAGGACCTTTAGCTGAACAAGGCTTACTTCTTTTTGGAGAAATAAAATATCACTGAATACTTCAGAAATAAAAAAAATTACTTTTTATATTCAACATCTATTCCTTTGTCAAAAAATACAAAGCACAAGAGAGAAGAAAAGAGCATAACTAAGATTCACAGGGGATCCAGCTTATGAAGAAAATCAGAGACAAGACTTTAGATATTAAAAATATCACTGAAAACTTGGGCAAGTAATATGAAACTAAAAAAAAATAAGACTGCAAAACTGAAAAGATACATTAATAAATTAGAAACTTATGATGGGCTTAACAATACACTAGTCACTGAATTGATGAGACCAAGGTAATTAGGATTAATTGGAACATGGGGAACGAAGCATAAAGAAATGAATTCTACAAAAAAAAGTTTAAGACAATATGGATAAAGGGATCAGGAGTGACGGGTAAAATCAGAAGAGCAAACAGAAACTTCGCAGATGCAAATACTAAAAAACTTCCTAAGGAAAAATACCAAGCCATCTGTTTTAGTAAGTCCTAGAAGACACACTGGTCAACTTCAGTGGATACCAAATGTTTTCCTGAAGTTGATTATACAAATATCAGGATCCACAAATCCACCCTGAATATAATGTATGGCCAGTAAAAATGTATATGCACGAAGAGTTAGTTATATACAAGAATAGGCACTTTATTCCCCCGACAGTATTCACACTATTCACCTAACTACAAATGCACATCAACCAAATAGATCAATCTACTGTACTACATTTATATAATGCTACCTACATAGTTTAGGAAAACATGGAAGAATCCTATTAATTCAATGTTGACCAGAATAAGCCAGAAGCCGAAACAAACTATATCATAAGAAAACAAACATGTTATATTCTATTTATAAAAGTTCACGAACAGTTAAAACTAAAATACAACATTAGAAGCCAGGATAGAAGCTACCCTGGGAAGGAAGATGCGGGTAGTAAATGGGCAAGGACTCTGGAGGGTTGATCATGAAGGTGTTTGTTTTATCAAACTTCATTATAGCTGTTCACTTGTTTTAGGCACTTTCTGTATGTGCTAAGTAATTCACTTAAAAAAAAACCAAACCAAACAATCTAAGAGGAAGTTGGATATTGGTGGCTCGTGCCTATAATCTGAACTACTCAGGGGGCTGAGATCTGAAGATCACAGTTCTAAGTCAGCCCAGGCAGAAAAGACGAAGACACTATTTCCAATTAACCAACAAAACCCTGGACTAGAGGTGTGGCTCAAGTGGTAGAGTGTCAGCTATCACTGAAAGTGTAGAACAAGAGCAAGGCCAAGTCAAAGCCCTAGTACCAGCACCAAAACAAAACAAAAAACAAAACAAAACAATAAAGAGCTGGGCACAGTGAAACACACCTGTAACAACCAGCACTGAGAAGGACCACGAGTCTGAGGCCAGCCCAGGCCACACAGCAACACCTGTCTCAAATAACCAAAGTAAGAGTAGTAGGACCTCTGTGTAAAGTCTGTATTTTAGATGTATATAGTTAGCATTTCAATTTGTTCTTTTCAACCAGCATCAGCTTTCCAATACCAAAAATTTGCAGCATTTAATCATGACACAATTATTATACCAGAAGAATTTAGTGACATGGTAATCATGCTGTAATAAATCACAGAGCTGTATAATTCGCTGAAGCTAAACATGAGTTTACAGGTAATTTTAAAATACCTTCATGTAGAAATGTCATATCTTTCTTGACAACAGGGAAGAGTGGAATGATAGGAGGCTGCATGCTTTGACTACTGAGAATATTTCTGTATTTTGCCATGTTTCTTGATGGATCAAAAAGGTCTTGTAGATCTTGGAGATGTTTCTCATATTTGCTTGGTAACTTTTCCCAGGTACCTCTAAGTCGAGCTACAGGTGCCAGATTTAAGCCACTGTCAAAGAAAAGAATAAAAACACTGAAAAGGGACTTGGGGGAGAGGGCAGACTCAAGTCAGTAAAGTGTATGCACCAAATTTTCTATTGCTAAAGAGAGTAATATTTTTAAATGTTGAAATAACAGAACTTTGACAAAATAAAACGTTAAAAAAGAGTTTCTTTCAAACAATTCTATTCCTTGCCTGTTGTTGTATATTAATAGCTTTTCCAAACCCTTTGATGCCAGTACTGGGGCTTCAACTTAGGGCCTCTTGCTCAGCCCTTCTCTCATGGCTGGTGCTCTACTGTTTGAGCCATGTACTAGAGTTCCACATGAGTGATAAGTGTAATACTTTCATAAACAGACATTTAACTTGACAAACTTAGTGCACTACCATACTGTTTTACTTAGAAGTAACACCACAGAAATAATACATATCTGAACATGGTTTAAACATTGCAGAGAATGACACAAACACTGAGGTAGCATTTTTTCTAACATTTTTTTGTCCGTTTATGTTCCTGATTCCAAAGCTTCCTTATCCTAGGTCTTAATCTTGTCCGTTAAGCTTCCAAACAGTCACCGTCTCCTTTCCACAGGCAGTTAGATTCGGATGTCCCCTAAATTGAGAAGTACTTTGTGCCATTCAGGTTGCAGCTCTTGCTGTTTCTTTACCTCTACACTACCCTCCATGGGTAAGGTGAGCAAATGTATCTGTGTGTATACTTAATATGCCTAATGTTCTTAAACATTTAATCTTCTTTCAGTCATCTGATTTTATCTTTACCACATTTAAAATTTTCTCTTGACTTCTGTTAAGGTATGGAGTTAAGATAACTTTGTCCCCTTGCTTCTCAGTACTCCCCCTCCCCCCCCCAAAAAAAACCACACCATTAAGCAAAAGAAATGCAAATTATCTTTATACCCTGAGCTTCTTTGCTCAAGGCTACCGGCTCTACCACTTGAGCCACAGTAACACTTTCAGGTTTTTCTGTTTATACAGTATTGAGGAACCAAACCCAGGGCTTCATGCATGCTAGGCAAGCACTCTACCACTAAGCCACATTCCCAGCCCCCAAACAACATTTATTTGGACTGATGGGGTAAGGCAGGGCTTGGTCTTCTTTACCATGGAGTGTCAGAAAATAAAATTAAGTCAGGGCCTGGGAATGTGGCTTAGTGGTAGTGTGCTTGCCTAACAATGCTTCATGAACCCCTGGGTTCGAGTCCTCATAAACAAAAAACAAAGATTAAGTCAGTACACACAGTGATAAATTTTGGTAGGAATCTCTTTTAACAGTAAGAGGATAGAAGGGAGAAACTAAGTTGTAAATAACCCTAAAGCTGCGCAATTATTCCCTGTGAAAATGTAAAGGGAAGAACAATGCACTCATAAGATCAACTCCTGGTAGCTGAGAATTTTACCTTAGCTCTTCTCTTATACAAACCTCTTACCAGTAACTAGTACAGAAACACTCATGTAATTCATAAGGAAGAAACCCAGCATTTAGAACAAATAGCAACAAGAAAAAACAAATAGTTTACGAGCATTAAGGGAAAAAAAGTTCAACTGAATAAAAGGTGGGATTAACCAATGACCTACCATGATTTCTAAATAAAGTGCTTTATTAAGAGCTTACACATACACACATTCTCCAACCCCCTTCTCAGAAGAACCAAACCTCAACATAATAAAGGCTATATATGGCAAACATGTAAGTAACATTATAAGGAATGGGGAACCCCAAAGCATTTATTTCTTCTAATATCAGGAATAAGACTACTCTCTCTCTCCAGCCTTATTTAGTATAGTGCTTGTATTATTAGAGCAACTCAGAAGCCTGTAATCTTAGCTACTTGGGAGCAGAGACTGGAGGTCTGCTGTTTAAAGCCAGCCTGGGCAAAAAGAAGTTCATAAGCCAGACTCTTATCTCCACCAATGGCTGGGTGTACTCGTTATCCTAGTGATGGGAGGAAAGAAGGCTAAGTACAACATGTGCTGCGTCCCTAGTGACACAGGAAAGCACAAGCAGGACAAGCAAAGCCAAGGCTGGAGGCCTGGCTCAAGTGCTAGAGTACCTGTCAACCAAGAACAAGGTCATGTGTTCAATCCTCAAAACAGAAAACACATGGAATATTCATTAAAGACTTAACTCAATTTCTCTTTTCCTAGGCATTTAATACCTAAGCAGAAAACCAGCTGTAAGTCAAGATCCTCACAAAACCATACACAAAACCATGTGTATTTACTCGTACAAACTTACCTTATTATAGCAAACATGGAATTGAAGTTCTTACATTCTCGACAATGAAGTGCAATTTTAATAAAATGTTTAATAATCTTCATTCGTTTGAGCTGATTTGATTCAGTTAAAATCTCTGAGGCAACCCAGAATGTCTCTTGGTTTACAATGTCCTCAAACTCTTTCAAGTGAGCATTTCCCCGCTTGGAGTCTAACTTGAAAAGATCATCAATGTATTCAGTAGGCTCAATGTTACGAAATAAATCGAAGTCCCTCATGGACAGCTGGGTGGCCATTTCAATGGTGCTGAGCTGTAGCATGGACAGCTGGCTTTCCTTAACCAGCTCTTGTGCATCTTCATCTGAACACAGTGTCTCTGTTTCCATGTTATTTTTTAAGTAATACCTAAGAAGGAAAAAAAAAATAGATGTGATGATACAGTGACTGCATTTGCAAGAACACTTTCCCTCTTTATTATGCTTTCAGAATCATTTTAACATTTTGCCAAAAATATTAGAGCACAGAATTATCAGCTTACAGATAAAATGAAAACCACATTTTAAATGAGAAGACTTTTGAGAAGTCTGCTTATTCTGCCACTTCAAATCTATTATTGTAAAAAGTGAAAACAGCACTTGATACTGCCATGAAATTAAATCATTTTTATCAACAATTTATCACATGTCAACAATATTCTTGTCTGTATTCTTGAAAATTACAAACCCTATGTGAGTGAGGCCATGTATTATGGTTTGAACATGGAATCTCTCTTACATGTGGATCATGTGTTGAATGTTTCAACAACTAGTGGTAGTATTTTGGTAGGTGGTAGAAACTCAAGGAAGTGGGGCCTATCTAGCAGAAGCAGGTCAGGAGAGGCAGGCCTTTAAGGTTACATCAGGCCCCTGGTTTTATTCTCTCTCTCCTTTCTGGATGTCATTATGTGAGCTGCACTTCTGCACAACTTCCCCACTGCCAGGATTCTCTGAACCTTGTGAAACTGTGAGCAAAATAAATTCTTTCTCTCTTCAAGTTCTCATGTCACGGTGTATTTGGTCACAGCAATAAGAAACTAACACAAAGCCAGGCAAATGGTGGCTCACACCTGTAAACCTAGCTACTCGCAAGGCCAAGACTTGAGGATCATGATTTGAAAACAGCCTGGGGAGAAAAGTCTGTGAGACTCTGATATCCAATTAACCACCAAAAAAGCCAGAAGTGAAGCTGTGATTCAAGTGGTAGAGCACCAGCCTTGAGCAAAAAAGCTAAGGGACAGTAACATGGTCCTGAGTTCAAGCCCCAGGACATGGATGCGCGTGCATGTGTGTGTATGCGCGCGTGCGCGCGCGCGCACACACACACAGTAGAGCTCTAGAGATCAGAGAGAAAAAAAAGTCAAGCAAGAACTTGAGGCCTTGAGAGTATGAGGTCCAGTGCCTGTATATATTTTTTAAAAAGCAACAAAAAACAAAACAAAACAAAAGAAAGAATACAGAAAATTGGTACCACAGAAGAGGAGTTCTGCTATGTCTAAACCTAACCATGTGGTTCTTAAGCCTTTGGAATTAGTTTGCAGGAAGAATCTAGAAAAAGTTGGAGAAGTGGGATAGAGAGGTCCATGAATGCTATGGATTATAATACATATATGCTTGTATGTAATACACATATATTATCTTGTATATGCATAGATATGTATATATGTACATGTATATATGTGTATGTATGTATGCAGATAAGAAAAATTTGGAAAAAAAGCAATTCTATCTTAGGACTCAGTAAGTAATAAAACATGTTTCTATTTAAAATACCTGTTTTAACAGAGAATCTTCAAAAAGCACAGTGATAAACATGCACACACTTACTAATATTCTTCCTCACCTTCCATTGAGTTGAATTCTATCAGCTAGTTTGGAGAACTGGTCTGGAAGTCTTCTCTGTTTTATGACACCTTCAGGAGTAACAGAAACTTCACAGAGAGAGTATGTGTCAGTTGCCCCAGTCAAACCAAATTCATGGACAGCATGACAAACCACTTCTTTTGCTGTAGTGTCTTTACTGATGATAATGTAGCAGCTCTGTTGATCTGCTTTGAAGACTCTTATGACTTGATCAGGAATATCTACATAAATACAAAGATGTGCTTTGTTATTTTCAAGGAACTTATTTTTAAAACTCTTTAAAAACCATTTTTTTTTTTTTTTTTTTGGGCCAGTCCTGGGCCTTGGACTCAGGGCCTGAGCACTGTCCCTGGCTTCTTCCCGCTCAAGGCTAGCACTCTGCCACTTGAGCCACAGCGCCGCTTCTGGCCGTTTTCTGTATATGTGGTGCTGGGGAATCGAACCTAGGGCCTCGTGTATCCGAGGCAGGCACTCTTGCCACTAGGCTATATTACCCCAGCCCTTAAAAACCAATTTTGAATACAACCATCCCTTTAGACATCAAAATACACATATTTCTGGTTTTGGCAGTTTATCAATGTGTTGCATTTACTGATTGGAGGCATAATATTCTACAATGTGCATTTTCAATACTTCAATACTCAATTATCTGAACCTTGTCGATAGATATTTCCTTAGTGAAAACTCAAGACAATTGCTGATTTAGGAGATATGTGCATTTTCAATGCACATTCGAAATATATTGCCAAATCATTCCCCAGAAAATCCTAGAATGTAAGAGGGAAGATTTGGTTTATCCTTATTAAAATAACCACGTTTTGTTTCCCTATTATGAAAGCCTATTTTTATTTCATTTCCTTGGTTACTGGGTTAAATTTTTTTAGTAACTTGTATTTCCCTTTCTCTTTGTTCCCCAGGGGGACTGGTCCTATGGTTAGAATTCAGGGCCCTATCTGTCACTGGGCCAGCACTACCAATGAGCGACAACCTCAGGCCTTTTATTGCTTTTAGTTATTTTTAAGCAGGGTCTTTTTTTTTTTTTTTTGCCAAGGGTTAATAGTGGATACAATCCTAGTGTCTACTCCACTCTCCCCTGCTCATTGACTTTCTGCCCCAACTGATCTCAAACTGCAACATAACAGTAGCTGCGATTATAGGTGTGAGCTACCACACACAGCTAGCATTAATTTAATGACTACTAGTATTTCTTCATTTAAAAACTACGGTTAGTGCTGGTGGCTCATGCTTGTAATGCTACTTAGAAGGCTGAGATCTGAGAACTGAAGTTTGAAGCTGGCTTGGGCAGACAAATCAGTCTTTTATTTAATTAACCAGCAAAAAGCTGGAAGTGGAGGTGTGGCTCAAGTGGTAGAGCCTCATCCTTGATTGAAAAGGCTAAGAAAGAATTCAAGGTCTTGACCTTAAGTTCTAGTTCAAGTGCGTGTGCATACACACATGTAGATCAGTTGGGAGATGGGTGTGGAAAAAGACCATCAGTGGGTGAATAAGAGTAAGAGTAAGCTGGGCTGGTGGAGAGGGTGGAGAAGGCTGAATAGATGGTTTGCAACTATGAAAACAGAACTATAAAACCCACTGGGATTTCTTTTGGTGGATGGGTTCAGGAAAGTGAGCAATGAGTGAAACTGATTGGAATTCAGCAATGAATACCCCTTCAATATAACAATATAAGCCAATATCCGTGTCCTACTAAATTATACTCCCTTACAACATTTTTTCTACTGTAAGATGACATGTATTTTTCTACTTTTTATATTCTATTTTATATTTAACAAACTTTAAAATGTTCACATGGCTAAATATCTTAATCTTTGTCCTTGTGATTTCTGCTACTACAGATAAGTTCTAAGTGAAGATAATGTTCATATGGCATGTAAATGGTATTTCCACTCACAGCAAGAGTTAAAGCTTCCAGAATGTTTACTTTGATGACTATTTTTAATGTTATTAAAAGTAAAACAAGAGTAAATAGCATTAAAATGCTATTTTTTCTATGGAAATAAAAAATTACAAAAATTTCTTTTTTAAAAAAAATCAGGAGTATTTGCAGTTGTGGTTGTGTATAGTGCTGACCATATGGGACTGGGTTGGGGAAAAATTTGAGTGGCTTTTTTTTGCTTGCCCATCATTACCTTCTTAGCATTATATACACTAACTTTTAGAGAAAAAAATTGACAAGTTTGTCTCAAAAGGAAAGATGGGACAGATACAGAAAGAAACAACCTAGAAGAATAAAGATTCCCTGATTCTTGAGTATGGGAATACAGAGAAACATAGACGAGCCCCCAGGATGAGAAGCTTCACGTGATCTTGGCCACTAGTTGCTGGATGCCCTGGGTTGGCTGTCAAGTCGGAAGCAGAGTGCTTCATCTAATCAGGTTTCTATTTAAGGAGGATGTACTGAGCCATCTTTCCCGAATGAATTCAAGGATTTGAGTTATCAAATAACCTTTTGTTCTGATCACTCTCACCAATGAGTCAGTCCTTAGTGTGCTGTGGGCAGCACACAAGGCTTAAGTCAGACTGTTAGGTGAGCCATCAGAATCAGACATGCTGCTCTGTCCCTTTCTAGAAAATTACTGCAAGCAGATGGTTTGCTAAGGGAAAGGATTTCTCTATACCTTCCAAACTCTTAAAAAAAAAAAAAAGAATCTAACATATTACTTGAACTTTTTCTACCCACTTCATGAAAAAGTGGGTGCTGGGCTCCAGAATTGGTTTGTTCAAACTGGATCTTTGAAGGCTGATCCTCAGCAGAATGGTGAGGTGCCCTCATACCTTTTATATTACTTTCTCTGGAGGATTTTATTCACAAAGACAAGGTGAAAATTTACACATATACTATGTTCTTTTCCCCTGCTGCCGTAAAATCTGGGAAGGAACAGAACTGTGCATCTTGCTGAATGAGTCTGAAAGTTGTACTCTGTTAAAGCCATCTGTTCCTTATGTAAAATATAAATTGGTGTTTGGTCACCCTAAAGGAATCAAGCATCCCTAAAGTAATCAAGCATCATAAATGGGTGCCTCTAGAACAATTTGCCAATGAAATTATCTAAAGAGTACGCCACAACCCAGCTCTGGTGAGTCTGTTGATGCAATAATGCCAACTTAGAAAAGAAAGACAGGAGATGAAAAAACTTCTCTTCACTGACATCGATGATAGTGTAAAGCTATTTTAGAATTGTTATATACATCCTAGATATGCATTCTTTACAAATATACGTGTCAGTAAGGAAGTAAAAGCACAGGTAAGGATAGTATTTGGAGCATGGCAGATGTAGAAGTGTTAGATGAATAGTAAACATGAACCTAGAATAAAAGTCAATCAAAAAGGAAAGACAACCTAATCCTAAACTTTAGGAGTATTTAGGAGTACTGTGGTTATATGTAAATATTTAAAAAAGATCTTGTAAGTATATAGTATTAATTGGTCCCAGGATTAATATCTTAAGAAATTTTATACATAAAATAGGTAATGACAGTCTAGACTTCTGGACTTTCACATTTTCTAGAGTGCCAATTATAATTCTGCATGAGTAAACAGTCAATACTTTAAGAAATATGTATTGATCTGGTTACACTAAAAAAGGAAAACTTTTTAGGTATGTAAGAGGATCTTTAATAAAGAACTGCCTTTTCATCCTGATTTAAATGGCTAATTGCTGAAAAAATATTCATGGTGTGCCTGTTAGAAGTCAGATGTTCAGGTGATGAAGGCGTAGTCGTCAATGAAACGAAGTCTCTGACTTACTAACATTTAAGAGAGTAAAAGACAGGTCTAGGTGAAACAGTAAGTTCTAGTTACCAGCCAATCCATGTAGTAAGACAAGCCATGGAGAAAACAAAGGGTAGTGGTAGGACAATACAGATCTACAGATCAAGAATTGGTACACTATTCTATAAAGAGCCAGGCAGATTTATACCTATCCTTTCTTTGTAGCTGGATTAAAAAACAAAACAAAAACTCTTGACTTGCCAGTCCTGGGGCTTGAACTCAGGGCCTGGGCTCAGTCCCTGGCTTCTTTTTGCTCAAGGCCTCTTGAACCACAGCAACACTTCCACCTTTTTCGGTGTATATGGTGCTGAGGAATTGAACCCAGGGCTTTGTGCATGCTAGGCAAGCATTCTAGTGCTAAGCCACATTCCCAGCCCCAAAATAACTTTTTGAATTTCAATAAAGAATTAGGTTAGCTACTTTAAACAAACCAAGTAAAGCTTTGTGCTGTTAAATAAAAAAAGCAATAAATTGTACATACAAACTCAGGAAAATACTCAATTCCTTTCAGCTACTTTCTCAATACTTTTAAGCATCTTGTATTATTTCAAAAATTCCAAAGAGCATGGGATGGTGGTAGTTCATAACTGTTATCAGCTCATCAGGAGGTAGAGATCTGAGGAGTGTGGTTCAAAGCCAGCCTGGGCAGAAAAGTCTGTGTGTGTGTGTGTGTGTGCGCGTGTGCGTTTTGCCAGTCCTGAGGATTGAACTCAGAGCCCGAGCACTGTCCCTGGCTTCCTTTTGCCTAAGGCTAGCACTCTATTACTTGAGCCACAGCACCACTTCTGGCTTTTTCTGTGTATGTAGTACTGAGGAATCAAACCCAGGGCTTCATGCATGCTAGGCAAGCACTCTACAGCTACGCCACATTCCCAGCCCTGTGAGACTGTTATTGCCAACTAATCACAGAAAAAGCTGAAAAGTGGTAGAGTGCTAGCCTTGAGTAAAAAGAGCTCAAGGGCAGCGCCCAGGCCCAGAGTCAAGTACCAGGTCCAGGACAAAAAGAACAACAAAAAACCAAACCAAAACAGTGTACACTCTGACTTCATATAAATACAAAAGCATACATACATTCAGAGAAAATGGCCAAAAGGACTCATGCCAGTTACTGACTACCTTGTAAGTAGAAAGTTCTGCCTCCTACTTCATTTCTTTCTCATGTGACTTCTTAAAATAACAAAATGCTAAAAACAAATATGAGCAAGAGAAAACTAAAATACTTACAGTACAAACCAACAGCTGTAGGCAGCAAAAATAAAGCAAAAATCATAAAAAAGTCAGCAATCAAAAGTAAACTAATCAATAGTTCCGTAGTTTCACTCCCATTTTCATTTTGATTTAAAAAGACATTTACAAACAGAGTAAACATAATTTAACTCAAGACTTAAAAATTAATCAAACTTGGCTAATGTCACACATGCACAATACAAATGTCTGATGTATATAGGTAATTATATATAATTTCTAGATAACCTGTATATATTGTGTATAATTTACAAAACTGAATTTGAAATTAATTGAATATAGTTTATCAACTTAAGCATACTACCAGTAGGTAGAAAGCCTTACACAAAGTTACATATATGGGTATTTAAATTTTTAATGAATAAGCTAACTTTCTATGCTACATTTGTCTATTGATCTTATGGATGTGGACATATGCCACAGACTAATAAGCCAGACTTTGTCAGAACAGATTTTAAAAAGGGATTTTAAATCCTTTCCAGATGTTTTCAAGGAGAGAATTATGAATCAACCTTCAGCCAATTTGGGTAGTACCTCTTCTTCACGTCTGAATTTCAGCTCCAATGGGCCAAACCCTTTCTAAATTTTAGTAACTCCACCCTCTTTATTCTCCTAACTAAATCTTCAGCGTGCTTCTCTCTCTCCACAGCCCAACTGTTTATGCATTCCTGTGTTAATAATAGAGTCATAAAAACATTAATTCTCTATGCACCAGTGCTTACTCCCATAATTCTAAGGAAGTGGAGAATTGTAGATCAAAGTTCAAAGCCAGTCCAGGAGATTATATCTCCAAAATAATGAGCAAAAAGCTGGGCTAGTGGTATGGCTCTAGTGGTGGCATACCAGTCATGAGCAAGAAAGCCAAGTAAGAATGTGAGATTCAAGAACTGGTTCTGGCACATGCAAAATCATATGCTCTTTCTAAGCACTCATCTTAACGAAAGTATGCATGAGTAGTGTGAAAACTATTTGTCATCTATGCAGTGTAAGAAGTGCCACTGTAAAAGTGAGATAACACAGAGATAGATTCCCATAACAGAATAAACTTCAATTCTATCCTGTGATAGACAATGTACGAGACCATACAAACCAGCTGAAAATCTCTGAAAAAAGAAATGAGTATAGTAAAGGGGTATGTATGGGCTTCCCAGATAAGGGAATGAGGTAATAGTTAAGTTCAGCATTGCTAAGAGGCTAGAAACATTTCTTTACTCTGGAGGGCCATTTCTTTTCCCTTTCTCCCTTTTGTGTTGGTATTGAGACATGAACTCAGGACCTCTTACTTGACTCTTTTATTAATAGTGCTCTACCACTTGAGCCTGGCTTTTTTGCTGGCTAATTGGGGAAAAAAGTGTCAAGAACTCTCTGCCTAGGCTGGCTTGGAATTGTGATCTCAGTGAGGTCTCAGCCTCATGAATAGCTAGGACCACCAGCGTGAGCCATCACCACTGGCTTGTGACATTTCTATTATGTATCATTATCTGAATCCAACTTGCAGTTTTCCTACCTCTGTGACACTCTAATGCTCCCTATTGTTTACTTTTTCTGATAATCAGTTAACTTTATGTGCTGGTAACAATCTTTATATTAACTTGTATTTCTTTTTTATTTTTTAAATTATTAAACATTTGCTTTTACTGTTGTCATAAAGGTGACGTACAGAGGGTTTTCCGTAAGTCAGGTAATGAGTACATTGCTTTTTGGACAATGTCACCCCTTCCTTCGCTCTCTCCCAGCTTTTCTCTCCTGCCCCTGGTCCACAAGTTGTGTAGTTCATTTTCAACATAATGTCTACTGAGTAAAGGATTTTATTAGCATCTACTTCATCTGCGACAAAACTAACCTTTTGGGGGTGTAGGTCAATGAGTTTTAGCCATCACATACAGTTATATGGTTACCACCATAGCCAATAATAGAGCCAATTAATCACCCCCCAAATTGCCTCTTGCTATTTTGTGACAAAGTGCAATTGTACCCTTAGCTTCCCTGATCAGTTTTCTATCCATGTAGTTTCCCTGTTAAAATTTTTTTTTTTTTTTTGGTCAGTCCTGGGCCTTGGACTCAGGGCCTCAGCACTGTCCCTGGCTTCCTTTTGCTAAAGGCTAGCACTCTGCCACTTGAGCCACAGCGCCACTTCTGGCCGTTTTCTGTATATGTGGTGCTGGGGAATCGAACCCAGGGCCTCATGTATACGAGGCCATATCCCCAGCCCTCCCTGTTAAAATTTTAGAATTTAAGGAGCTGAACTTCTGTTATTTCTGCATCATGAATGAACATAAAAACCACTAGAAATTTCTAAGCAAAGTAATGATTCAGTAAAATCTTTGTTCCAGACAGAATATGGGTACCATACAGAAAGTGAGACACAAAAGTAGTTCCTTGGGTTTAGTAATCTGTCAATGGTTAAGAGACAACTGAATTAATAAAAGAAAAAATGTATACAAAAACTTCATTAAAACGCCTTTTGATGTTGTGTTCTAGAGTTTGTATTTATGTTGCTACAAGAAAACATAAGCCTTGGCTGGGAATGCGGCTTAGGGGTAAAGTGCTTTGCCTAGCATGCATGAAGTCCTGGGTTCGATTCCTCAGTACCACATAAACAGAGAAGGCCAGAAGTAGCACTGTGACTCAAGTGATAGGGCACTAGCCCTGAGCACAGAGAGGCTCAGGGACAGAGCCCAGGCCCTGAGTTCAAGCCCCAAAACTGGCAAATGGAAAAAAAAAAGTCTAAAGAAAAAAATAAGCCTTATCAGTACTTCTATTTTCTTCATTCTAGTGCTGAGATTTATGTAATTCATTATGCTTCCTTTTTCTAAATGCTGCTAGAACAGAAAATTTAAGCTGAGTCAAATATTTTGATCTTTGAGAAAGCATTTTCCCCCTTCCTCTTCTGTGTACTTAATTCAGTGTCTTCTAAAGAAAGGCATTTTTCAAGTGGAAGTTATGCAACTAATTCTTCAAAGTTTCACTGTGCTGCATGACGGTGGCTCATACCTATTATCCTAGCTACTCAGAAGTCTGAGACCTGTGGATCATGGTTTGAAGCCAGCTCTTATCTTCACTTCAGTTCATCACCAAACAGCCAGAAGTAGATCTTTGCTCAAGTGGTGGAGTGCTAGTCTTGGGCAAAAATGCTCCAGGACAGTGCATAGGGGCCCTGAGTTCAAGCCCTGGGACTAGCACCAAACAAAACCCCAAAACTAAACAAAAACACCACTTTGAATTATGTAGCTAAGCCACACAATGGGCAGGAATAAGTGTAAACAAATTAACTTGGGGCCCCATACCAACTGTCTGAACAACAATGAGAAAGATAAATATTTTGGCAATATGGGATAAAAACCTCAATGCTCTTAGGGAATTACTAATGCATTTTTGTGTATCATAGAGGAAGATAAGTGAAGTCACTGAAGAGTAAATAATATGTCTTCTTTTCCACACATGGGTCGAAAACATTTTATAGACAGAGAAACATCTTTATTGCACAGATAGTGATTACCAAAAGATCCTTACATTTGTGGTCAGGAATGGTCTTCCCCCCCCCCCCCCCTTTCTGTATATGTGGTACTGAGGAATCAAACCCAGGGCTTCATGCATGCTAGGCAAGCACTCTACTGCTAAGCCACATTCCCAGAAATAGTCTTTTTAAATGAACATTAAAAACAATTGGAGGAATTATCATTTAAATGTAGGGATAAAGACAATCTTTCCATTAATTTTTGCATGAGGTCATAATGAAAAGAGGGCCATACAAGCATCTAATATTTGTTGCACCAAGTTTAAGCATCTACCAGTGCTTGTAGACAGTAGTTTGGCTATATAACACCACATACAAACATTACCTGAAGGATTGGAAAAATCCAACATGCTGGTGGTAGGCTGCAGGAGATCAGGGCTGCTGGATGAGAGTGTTCCAGGAATAGGCATTATAGCCAGGCTGTGTCTGCAGTGTCTAGTTCCCACAATGCTGTCATCTTGTGACTGGCTCAAGCCTCCATCACTTCAAAAGAATGCCAAATACTATGGTAAACTATGAGAAAGTACTTAACAGTACATAGCTCTATTCTACATGCACCAAACCACCACAAAACCAACTTAAGATGGTGACTTAACTAGATTAAACTATTACAATTAAAAAGAGTAGGACAAGCCGGGCGCTAGTCACTACATTCAAATACAATTGATAGATGTATGTAATTCTACTGTATCATAAAGAAACCACACATTTAGTTCCTCCTGGTTTGTATAGAGAAACAGATGCTGAATGAATCTAGGTGAGTCCATGCAGCTTGCCAGCTTCAGGTTTCAAATATATGCATCCAGTCATGGTCTCACCACAGAAATCATCCTCCCTCTACCCTACAATGCATCAAAATCAGAACAGAAGGCAAGCTAGCAAAAGTTACTTTTTTCCTAAGGTTTTCAAAAACAAGCATTTAGACAACTGTAAATCCACCTGAAAGAAAAACTGAGAGTAGAAATGCAATGATGCCATTTACATTTTTTTATGTCCTAAAATATCAATTTAAAATAAATAAGTTCCATAAAAACACAGGAAAACAATCAGAAAAAGATTCCCATCAGTGTAAGAAACCAAAACACCATTTCTCTCTTTAAGGGTTATGCTGTATATTTGAAACCGATGTGATCCTCCATTTCCTTAACAGTATTTCCATCTTACTTGATGCAGCATTCTTCCAGATACTTGTGCTATATACACACAGTTATCACAGAATACATACCTACTGTGGAAAGGAATGATTACTACAGGTTAAAAAATGAATGGCTATGGTATATACTTCAGAAAGTTAGAAGCAAAAGCTAGTCTTTTCGTAGATTAAGAAGCAGTGCAAAATCAAGAGCAGAGGACGGTTAGGTTGGTCAAGGACTAGAGAACTGTTAATAGCCAGACAAGAAAGACAGCGCCAGAACAAGAGAGCCAGAGTCAGGTGAAAGCAAGGAGGTATGGAAGAAAGCAAAGACGAGTATCTCAAGAGCAATCTTTGATGTCAGACAGACTTGTGATATTAGGTGTTTGGGCTCAGGAAATTTCTCTTGCAGGATGTGGGTTTCCTTCATTTATAAATGTGAATAATATCGACTCTACTTCAATTATTGTAAGGATAAAATTAGGTAAAGCAGCTGAACACATACATTGGCACACAGAGGAAAACAGGGTGTTTTTCAAAAAGGTTTAAATTTTTTTTTTTTTTTACCAAAACTGAAATGAGAATAGAAATGTAGAAAGGAGAAATATTAATTTCAACTTACATTGAAAACTATAGGGGACAATATAGATACAACAATCGAGGTACCATTCAAGCAAAATGTATTCTCCAGGAGAAAATGCAGACTGACAGGGTATAGAAAGTGTTTTACTGTGTAAGTAATTTATGCTTATTGGAATACAATTAGGTTTATATTCCTAGTTCTCAGAGTTAAGTGTTAAAGGTTAGCTAAGAGGGAAAAAAAGCAGGGCTTTCAGAGACAATTATGTAGAACATAAAAAAGTATTTTTTAAAAAACCCTATTTTTAGATACAGAGAGTAAGGTAAATGAAACCAGGAAAGCAAACTGTTACCTTGTACTGCAAATAAAATAGAATAAAATTTCAAGTTAGAATTTTCTATTAGAGCGAATTAGTTGCAGTAGTTGCAGCAAGTCGGAATTTACTACATGGACTAGTAAGTGGATTTTCACTCACTAGTAGTAGTAAAGTCTTTGTATTACCAATGATGTAACTGAACAATATTCTGCTTAATTCACAGTGGTGACACACTATGTAGCTACAATCACATAAGGGTGCTTACAAGTTAAGGTGAGAGCATGTATAAATGACAACTGTACTGTTATGGACAACATGCTATGACAGGAATGAAACAGTATTTAGCAAAATAGTCATGCTTGAAGCTGATCTGGTAAGGCCTATTTGGCTAGTCATTATGGCATTTCTTACCAAAACAGTCTCCTGAGAGGTGATGCAATAAAGAAACAAGACAGTTTAAAAAAATTCTCCAGTAATTCCCTCACACTAAATTTAATTAAAATGAAACAATTTAATTCCACTAAGAAACTAAAAAGGTCACAAAACAGCATCAATATGTACATGAAAACCACTTAATATCAAAAGTAACCCCCCAAAAAGTATAACAACAAGAAATTTGGAGGAAAAAGTAACCGGTAAGCAGGTAAAACAGTCCACTCCTGGGGATGTTACAATGATCTATTTGGAAGCTGAATGTAAACAAGTAAATTGTATTTTCTAAACTGTGAAATATTCTCAGGTAAATTAAAAAATACTGCTGCATCTTAATTTACAGATGCTAATCAAATAAATGACTTTTGCTTTCACTTTGATTTTTTCATTCTCAAAATATTTCATAGGCTGGGGATGAGCATGGTGGCTCAAGCCCATAACCCTAGCAACGTGGGAGGTAGAGACTGAGAATCATGATCCAAATCCAGTCTGAAAAATGCCCAGAAGCATCCAGATATGAATTTCTAAAGTATAGCGCATTTCAAGTATAGCCAACAGCTTTCTTACTGACACAAATGAAAAGATTCAGTAAAGAGAACGAAGGAGGAGGTGACATTGTTCAAAAGGAAATGTACTCATTACCTGACTAATGTAACTGTAACCCCTCTGCACATCACTTTTACAATAATTTTTTGAAGTTCCTAGATATTAGTTAAAAAAAAAAAGTTCCTACATGAATGTCGTTGATATTACCTACCTAAATAGTTTTGGAGGCAGGATGCTAAATCGTGTTTTATCCAAAATTTTCCTGATTTTGTTTCTTCCACCCGAAACAGTATTTGCTTTAACTTTCTTATTTCCTTTCTCTTGGGATGTCGGTTCAATATCTCCTGGCACATCTTGGATTGAATGGCGATTACTTTTCTTTTCGGCAATTTTGGGAATATGAGGAATACCAGACTTCTCTTGTTCAGTCCGACTAAGTAATTCTTTGAACACTGCAGAAATAAACAAATTTGTCATTTATTTTCTTCTAATAGAAAGTTCTTATACCAGCAAATTTTAAGGATAAACATAATCATTTTTTATTGTTAGACCTTTGGCAGCCCTATTCAATTACACATTTATCACTTATGTGTCTTTTTTTTTGCCAGTCCTGGGACTTGAATTCAGGGCCTGAGCTCTGTCCCTGACTTCTTTTGCTCAAGGCTAGCACCCTACCACTTGAGCCACAGTGCCACTTCTGGCTTTTTCTGTTTATGTGGTGCTGAGGAATTGAACCCAGGGCTTCATGCATGCTAGGTAAGCACTCTACTGCTAAGCCACATTCCCAGCTCCTGCATTACTTTTATTATAGGTGTTTTGTTCTAAGTTCCATGCAAAATGACCTGATGGATAAACACTACTTCATGGTATGCCATAAAGACTAGGGCTCTACTGTATGTATCACTATAGAATACTACTCCATTTCCACAATTAATTCTTTGAGATACTCTGTTGTTTTGCTTGATTGACTGCATTCTACCTGGGACAGATTGGTATGGAAATCTCCGCTTTTACAGAACAGTGTAACTCCCATTCTTTGGTCCATTCAATCTACAATTGATATTCACACTACTCAAAAACTATGTCTAAGATCTAGGATTTATTTTTTTTTCTTTTGGGGTCTAGAGAAAGTTCTGCTTTCCTATTTTTCAAAATTGGTACCTCTTAAGCTTAATCTAAATGTTGGCATTTCCCAAACTCCAGGAAAGCCAAAAACTGTGAGGACCTACTTATCTGTGCTAAACTAATGTTACTGTGAAATTATCAACACATGATTATATGCCATGATGTACATGATGTAATTCAGCCAAAAGGACTCAAAAAAAGGAAAAAACTAAATGCTTTACTTTTCATTACGAGTAAACGCAGGATAAGGAGAAGTCAAAGTGAAAGAAAAACTTACTTCCTTTCCACAGGCATAACTTTGAAGTCAACTCTTCTCTGGTTGCAACTTATTCTTGATAGTTTTCAACTGTTATACTGTATGTACTGTTACCATTCTCAGCCTTTAAAAGGCTTATGGTATGGGGCTGGGAATATGGCCTAGTGGTAAAGTGTTCGCTTGGTATACATGAAGCCCTGGGTTCGATTCCTCAGTACTACATAAATAGAAAAAGCCAGAATGTGCTGTGGCTCAAGTGGTAGAGTGCTAGCCTTGAGTAAAAAGAAGCCAGGGACAGTGCTAAGGCCCTGAGTTCAAGCCCCAGGACTGGAAAAAAAAAAACTAAAACAGTAAAATGCTTATGGTACATACATAATGAAAAGAAACAGTAAATCTCTTCTAAAAATTAAAGTAACAAATGGTAGATTTAGTGAGAAGAACAAGGTGAACGAACTCATGCTTTACTGAGGTATAAACAACATAAGAACATAATGCAGGGCCACAAATGTAGCTATAGGTGGAGTAATTACCTGTCATGTGCAAGGCTCTGGGTTGGATCCACACCATTGCCAAATACATACACACACACACAATGTTGTACCACAATCATTTTTACACAGAAAAGTATGTCACCAGAAATCCAATGCTTTACTAAATTTATTTTCAAGAAACTAATCTGGAATTCATGTTATTTCAGAAAGCTAGAGTAAGCATTTTAAGATTGAAATGCATATTATTAGGGTTTTAGAAAGAATCTGATTGTGAGTTCTAAGGTGTGTGTGTGTGTGTGGGTGTGTGTGTGTGTGCTGGTACTGGAGCTTTAAGACAGTGCCTTGGCATTGTCCCTCAGTCTCCCCTCCACCCCCCCAGACTAGCACTTGAGCCATAGCTCCAATTCCAGCTTTTTGGTAGGTAACTGAAGATAAAGAGATCCTCAATCTCAGCCTCCTAAGTAGTTAGGATTAAAGGTGTGAGCCAATGGCACGTGGCTCAAATTCTAAGTTTTATTCAGTATCTTTAGCCCCACCAGTAGAATACAGTACAGAATAAATGTGAGCATATATGCTCTGGCTGAGTTGTGTACCTATCTTCAAACTTACTTTTGATGATATCAAAATATAAAAAATGAAAATTATACATTAAAAACCATTCATTCTTAACAGCTTAGACAAAAATGCTTACATTTAACTATCTTTGCTTTCATTAAAATGACTTCACTTTTACCAAAACCCCACCTCAGTTTTTACACACTCACCAAAAATGTTGGTCTTCACTGTGAGTGCAAGATGAGTATTATTCCTTAAAATTTCAAGGGCCTTCACAAATGTAATGTTCTCAAAGTTTTGTCCATTCACTTCCATTATCTTAAAAGGATTTTGAAAATACAAAATTAAAATCAAAAGTTATTACTCATATCTATAAACTTAAAAGTGTAATAGTGAAAAAGTAAAATGGGATTTGAATAAAATGTGTCATGTTAACAATGATTAGCACTATGAGAAGTTGGCTATGAAGTACTCTAAATACATTTAATATCTTTTACTATCACTGACTGAATCAAATAGCCAAACAAGCAATACTACTGTTTGAACAGGGCTGGTTCTACTTAGTAGAGATTCCACAGTATCATACAGGCTTGATTTTTAAAAATATTTTTTAAAATATACGAACTCCAAAGGAAAAGGAAAAAGAGATAAACATAATGAGAAAAAATTAAGCAGTGAAGATTAAGGGGTCTAATATAAAAATTCTAAAAGGATAAGAATGAAAAATAACATATTAGGTTTTCCTGATAAAAATAACAGGCAGATAAGTGTATAGATGAAATAAGTGACCAAGAAATAAAGCTGGTGAAAATGTCTGAACAATTTATTACGAGCTTGTGAAATTTGATGCAAATGTCCAGTATTTCAAAGAGAAGATACATAATTATTATTATTTTTTTTGGCCAGTCCTGGGCCTTGGACTCAGGGCCTGAGCACTGTCCCTGGCTTCTTCCCGCTCAAGGCTAGCACTCTGCCACTTGAGCCACAGCGCCGCTGCTGGCCGTTTTCTGTATATGTGGTGCTGGGGAATCGAACCTAGGGCCTCGTGTATCCGAGGCAGGCACTCTTGCCACTAGGCTATATCCCCAGCCCCATAATTATTTTTTAAATGACAGTAATTTAAATCTAAAATCTCATATTATTTTATTGGTACTTTGGAGAACTGATAGAAGAAATGAATGATAAATTTCATCCTCAGGAACGAGATCATTGCATTTCATTCATTTTTTTTTTTCCCCTCTCTGAAGGAATGATAGTCCTAAAGGTTTAATGATGAAATACTTGAAAAGTAATAAATACAGTGACTCTAGGATCCTATTCATTTCTAATGAGTAGTCTGGGGTGAATCCCAGAAATTTATGAAAATTTCTCTTAAGGCGGGAATGTAGCTTAGTAGTAGAGTACTTGCCTAGCATGCATGAAGCATTGGGTTCGATTCCTCAGTACCACATAATGAGAAAAAGTAGTGCTGTGGCCCAAGTGGTAGAATGCTAGCCTTGAGCAAAAGAAGCTCAGGGGCGCAGTGCCCAGGCTCTGAGTTCAAGCCCCAGGACTGGCCAATAAAATTTTTTTTTTCTTAAGAAGGGGATTTTCACAACTTAGTGTTTTAACTCCTTGTATTATTGCCACTTTGTTATAGAGACTGATCCAGGCACTAAATGTTATTTACCAGAATCTTGGGCCTCTACTTACTATGTCCACAATCCCAAGATGAGGATAATAAAATACGTTTGTAGAGGCTGGGAATGTAACTCAATGGTAGAATACTTGCCTATCTCGTGCATGGCCCCAGACTCAATCCTCCGCATGCCCTCTGCCCAGAAGTACATGTATGTCTTTCCAGACCTTGCCAAGGACACTTTTGGCAGAAACCATCCACTGTTTTTAAGGACAGTGCCTTTTACAATGCAATTATGCTCATAATTTTTAAAAGAGTGGTTCAATTAAAAAAACAAAGCCACATTAAAAATGAATGAACACATTTTTAAGTAGAAAGTCACCCATGTGATTCTGATGATTAAAAAGGTTCGGAAAACATTTTTGGTGTGCCTAAGAATCTACAGAGCTTTGTTAAAACAGATTTCTAGAACTTATCTCTTAATAATGCAGCTAAGTAATACATAGGATTGAGGGCAGCCCAGGAATTCCTTTTTTTTAATGTTACGTTTTTTACTTTATTCACATTACATTTTTGTCAGCAAATCACTACTTTCAAATAGGCTGTACAATAGTTACCTAGTGCTTATATAAAAAGAATTATTAAATTCTTCCCATGCGATTTTTCCTGCTTATAAATGTAGTTACAAAATTATATTAACACTATTTAAGCTGATTCTACCATTTATGGTCATCTTCTGCCACTGACAGTTGAGGGCACTGTGAAGTGGAATTATCCCCTCTTTCAAAATTTGTTTTTGTTTTTTTGTTGCTGTTGCCAGTCTTGGGGCTGGAACTCAGGGCCTGAGCATTGTCCCTGGCTTCTTTTTGCTCAAGGCTAGCCCTCTGCCACTTGAGCCACAGTGCCACTTCCAGCTTTTTCTATATATATATGTGGTGCTGAGGAATCGAACCCAGGGCTTCATGTATATGAGACGAGCACTTTACCACTAGGCGATATTCTCAGTCCCCCTCTTTCAAAATTTGTACAGGTGGGCTGGGGATATGGCCTAGTGGCAAGAGTGCTTGCCTCGTATACATGAGGCCCTGGATTCAATTCCCCAGCACCACATATACAGAAAATGGCCAGAAGTGGCGCTGTGGCTTAAGTGGCAGAGTGCTAGCCTTGAGCAAAAAACGAAGCCAGGGACAGTGCTCAGGCCGTGAGTCCAAGCCCTAGGACTGGCAAAAAAAAAAAAAAAAAAAAAATTGTACAGGTGCTAACTCACAGACTGACATTTCTGACATATTCTGAAATTGTCAGCTGATTTTTAAAAATTTTCTAATATTTAATATTATAGACCACCTCTGAAAAGAGGCAAAAGTAAAAACCCCACCTAGTTCCTAATACTGAGTTGGCTTACTTGAAAAATAACACATGAGAACTAAAGTAGCAGACACACTATATAGAAGGTTTACTTGAAGCAGTGGGTTATTTCTTACCTGATCACCCCGTTTCAGCCCTGCATCTGCAGCTTTGCTACCAGGTTCTACTCCTTCCACAAAGACACCAAATCCCTTTTCACTTCCTCCACTGAGGCTGAAGTGCAGAGGGGACTCTCGGGAAGCCTTCTGCAGCACAACCTGTCTCCACTTGGCCTTTGCAGCACAGGCAATATTCAATAACCGGAGGTGACCATTCATCTTCTGAAAAGTAGCAAAGAGTAATATATGCATAAATGTATCCATTTCCTTATGCTTCTAAAATCATCTAAGATCATTAGAATTAGAGACATAAATAAATCCAGACTACAGACCATGTGAGCTGGGGCAAATAAAGCTGAAGGGAGAGGCACTTAAACGCTCTCGCTCTCTCTCTCTTTTTTTTTCCAATCCTGGGGACTGGGACTCAGGGCCCGGGCATTGTCCCTGGTTTCTTATTGCTCCTGGCTAGCACTCTACCTCTTGAGCCACATCACCAGTACTGGCCTCTTCTGTTTATGTGGTGCTGAGGAATCAAACCCAGGGCTTCATACATGCTAGGCAAGCACTCTACCACTAAGCCACATTCCCAGCCCTCCCAAGGCTCTCTTATGAACATTAATAAATTTTTAAGAGTTTCAGATAATAGCAATGCAGAAGACTTAAATGTAATATTTCATTGGATGAAAATTACTTCTCAGCCGGTGCATGACTCACACCTGTAATCCTAGCTACTCAAGAGGCTGAGATCTGAGGATGGTGGTTTAAGGCCAGCATGGGCAGCAAAGTCTGTGAGACTCCTATCTCCAGTAAATTACTCTGAAAAAGCCACAAGTGGCACCATGGCTCAAGTGGTAAGAGTACTACTAGCCTTGAGCAAAAAGCTCAGGGACAGCACTCAGGCCCTGAGTTCAAACCCCAGGATGTGTGTACACACACACACACACACACACACACACACACACACACACACACACACACACACACGAAATTACTTTTCATTTTCTGAATGTCCCTAGTACATATTCTACTTTTACCTTGTTTATGTCCTCACTGTTCTATAAAACCAAGATCTTTAAAAACCTTTGTTTAAAACCATTTTTCTAAATACTGCCTAAATACTGAAAGATACATTTGAATCTCTTATCATTCCCAGAAAAGTCTTTTAGTATTATTTCAGTTCTTCCTTAAATCTAATAATATTCCAATTTCAAGTTCTGTTATCGGTTTAATATAACAAAGGAAAAAGATTTTCCAGGGTCAGGGACAAGGCTCAGGTGGTAGAATGCCTGCCAAGCAAATGTGTGAGTGTGAGATCAAACCTGTACTGTATTTTTTTTCCAATGCAGAGAAAGTATTACACTTCTTCTGATCTTACATAAGACTTTGGAATACTATGTTTTGGTCTGCTTTAAATGACTACTACTATCTATCCTTTTGTGGTATGAGAGAGAGAACCTAGTGTCTTGAGAATGTTCTACCACTTCCCATATGTGCTCAGTCTTAGGACTATTCTTTCAAATAAAATAGTTGAGGTATAAGGTGAGGCAACTTCTCCAAATTCATATATGCAGCAGATGCTGGAAGTTGGATCATAATTTAGCAATATGATGCATATTCCTTCCTACAACTTCACCTTGCTTAGAGCAGGTAATCCAGCTATATATCTGACAATAGACTCATGAATAGCTATTGTGGAAGCTGAGAAGATCTTGAGTGAATTATTTTAGGTGGTATATGCTTAGAAAAGGTGAAATCACACACAGGAAATGACCTATGAAGTCCTAATGTAGATCTAATATGTAAGACAAGCCAAGCATGGTGGTGTGTGCCGATGGTCTCAGCTATGCAGGAGATGGCAGGTCGAAGGATCTTATTATCTAAGGCTGGCTCCAGGTAAACACTGAGACTTTACCTGAAAAATAATTAAAGTGAAAGAAAGGCTCAAGGGGTAGAACAGCTACCTAAGAAGATGAGCTACCTAAGAAGATGAGGTCCTGAGTTCAAACTCTTCAAAGAAGGGGGGAGGGGAGAGACCTAAGAGAAGATGAGAAAGACTGCTATACTTATTGGGTGGGTAAGGGACACTCATAAACTTTAGAAATCGTTTTGAGACATACTGTATCTTCCAGATGTTTTTCAAACTCCTCTAGAAATCGCGTCATAGCAGGATCACCTTCAAAATCATTGAAATGATTATTTACCCATAATAATACAATTCGTGTCACCTGTGGAAACAGGAGGAGGCAACATATGGCTATTAGAAACATTGATTTTGAATTGTCAGTTTCAAAAGCATGTATAAAACAGAGGAACTGGGCTGTATGGATAAACCTCCTACCTCTTCCTTGTACACAAAAGGATCATCTCCAAGGGAGAAGCATGGTTTAGTTTGGACTTTTGCTTCCTTGGTAAAAGAGTAATAGAGTAGGACTCCAAGCAATCACTCCTTAATCATCTCCTTAAAATACAAGCTTTACATTATAAATGCAAGCAATACTTCCAATAAAAAACTTTATCAAGCCCGGGGTTGATGGCTCATGACTGTAATCCTAGCTACATGGGAGGACTGAGACCTGGAAGATTGAAGTCAAAGGCAGCCTGAGCAAAAAAAAGTTCACTGGAGTGTATCTCCTCAATAACCAGCAAAAAGCATGGCTCAAATGGATGAGTGCCAGCCCAGCAAGAACAAGACGCACACTTCAAACTCTAGTACTAAAAAAAAAAAAAAAAAAGAAAAGACAACAAAAAACCTAGAGTAGTTCTGAGTAAATTTTGAAACATTTTGAGGAAACTTTTGCACATTGTTTAAGGGCCTACTTCATTTTTTCAAATCTTATCATTTAGTAACTACACTAATCATATTTAATTCCAGGAAAGGTGAAGGGAATGGAGTTGGAGCCTAAATAACAGAATTTCAGCGTCTACTCACATCCATCTTATTTCATTTAAAATACAACTCAGAGATACACCTACCTGCCTTTTACTTTCTTAGAATAACTTGCTTTTCACCTATCTGTGGAGGAATTATTAGTTTTTTTCCCACTAAATTTCAAGTACCCATGAAATAAAGTTTAAAAAAACTAAACAATTTAAAATAGCAGACAATGTTTAATGTAAAAAAGTATCGAAGGAAGACTAGGTATGTCACAGAAGAGACAAATTAGGATTCGACAAATCTTTTCAAATGATTAATAAGAGTCTGTTAGAATATTCTCATTCTCAGGCTTAAAAGCAATCTAAGCCCTCAAGAAGTTTGAGGGGCTGGGGACATGGCCTAGTGGCAAGAGCACTTGCCTCGTATACATGAGGCCCTGGGTTCAATTCCCCAGCACCACATATACAGAAAATGGCCAGACGTGGCGCTGTGGCTCAAGTGGCAGAGTGCTAGCCTTGAGCAAAAAGAAGCCAGGGACAGTGCTCAGGCCCTGAGTCCAAGCCCCAGGACTGGCCAAAAAAAAAAAAAAAAAAAAAAAGAAGTTTACTTGGTAAATACTCTATAAATTATTAATTGGCTTTATAATATTTTATTGATCTTAAGAACAACCATGTTGGTAAGAATTTAAAGTACTATTGTGTTTCCTGTATTATATATAGCGCTATTTTGAGTTTTTGCCTTTTTTCTTTTTTGCCAGTCCTGGATCTTGAACTCTGGGGTTGGGTGCTGTCTCTAAGCACCTTTGTGCTCGAGTCGAGCACTTAACCACTTGAAACATAGCTCAATTTTTAGCTTTTGGTGGTTAATTGGAAATAATAGTCTCAGACTTTTCTTCCTTGGCTAGCTTTAAACCCTGATCCTCAGATCTCAGTCTCCGGAATAGCTAGGATTATAGGCATAAGCCTTTTAATTTTTATGTCCATTTTAAACAGGTTACTCTGTCATAAAAGTAATCAGTTGTATTTATGCCTACTAATAAATTTTCTAGGTGAGCTTAGTTTTGTCATCAAAACAAACATTTAACCTATCAATTACAAAAGGTTAACACTAGTAAAATGTAAAGGTTCAAGTCACATTTATGTTTTGTGTATTTATAAAACCAACCTTGTCCCTTAAGCTGTCAATCTTAAACCATTCCAATAGTTTGACTCCCACATCCAGAGGACTTTTAAGAAATGTTCTGTAAGTTAACAGAAAATCTTCTATATAAGTTGGGTCCACAATGGAATGTTCTTCTATCAAATGCATGATGAGACGCTCAGGTGTTGCCTAAAAATCCAAGGATTTAGAAAATAAACAGTTCAGGATTCAAATAACTCTTGATTATTCCTCTTTAGTAACCCCTTTAATAAATCCCCAAAGTAGAGTTTCATCTTTAACCCATTACCACCGGGAGAAAGTAGTTTCTCTAAGCTGTAATTCAGCAGCACCCCGAGGTCTAGAGTGAGAACAAGAAGAGCAGTAAGTCCCCCCAGCAACCAATGACATTTCACTCATTTATCTCTTCTGTGGGTTGTGACTACCATCTCTGCAACAATGGGAGCATGTACTGCTTGTCCAAGACAAAGATGGAAGAAACAAGAGTTAAACAAAAAGGACGACAGGAAAAGAAAAAGGGAGGCAAGGAATTAAGCAAGGAAGCACTCCCAAATTGAATCTACCTCAAATTCTCTTCTGCCCCAGGTTGTAGAAATAATATACCGAATTGAATAATATACCAACTCAACACAGCTAGTTTTACAGTTGCTACTTCCTTAAATAGACATTTCCTCTTCTATGGTTCCCCTAGCCTCAGCACCATCTTGGAGGGAAGCAGAAGTCCTGTAGATAGTGGTTTGTTTTGTTGTTGTTGTTTTTTGGTGCTAGGGCTTCAACTCAGGGCTTGAGATCTGTCCCTGAGCTTTTTTACTCAAGGCTATAGTGGCTCTACCACTTGAGCCACAGCTTTACTTCCTACTTTTTGGAAGTTCACTGGAGATAATAAGCTCAGCTTTGAACCATGATGCTCAGATCTCAGCCTCCTGAGTAGCTATGATTACAGGCATGAATCACTGGTATCCAGGTACTGTAGATAGTTTTTTTCCATTCAGAGTTTAAAATATATGTCTGTTCCCAATAATAAAACAAGTATTTCTTACTGCTTCTGTATGAGCTCCTGAACCAATTTAATAATTAGCCATCACAGCTTACTAGATAGGAAGCTTTTTATGTGTGTCAGTGATCCAAAACATTAAGCCTAAGAGTATCAAATTGCTTTATTATTCAGGCCAATCACGATTTAAGGTAATCTAAATCTTCTTAGGGCATATGTAGCTAAGTTGGGGATGAGAACTGATGAACATTAAAGACAGGTCATCATTCTGCCTGGGTAAACCACTTGTGCAGGACTCCCAAAGAGACTGGGCTATACATTTAAAACTTTAAAGATGAGTCCCATGTTTGTGCAGAGGCACATATTCACAGGCAAACAGGAAGGGTGGGTGTTTGGACAAAGGGTACAGAGATGGTAGGCAAGAGATGACTGGCATGGTTATATCTGCATGGTAGAGTCTGGTTACAATGAGCAAATAAGTACAAAGTACATCAAGAAGTATTGCTGGGCTGGGAATATGGCCTAGTGGCAAGAGAGCTTGCCTCATATACATGAAGCCCTGGGTTCGATTCTCCAGCACCACATATCTAGAAAACGGCCAGAAGAGGCGCTGTGGCTCAAGTGGCAGAGTGCTAGCCTTGAGTAAAAAGGAAGCCAGGGACAGTGCTCAGGCTCTGAGTCCAAGCCCCAGGACTGGCCAAAAAAAAAAAAAAAAAAAAAAGAAAAAAAAGAAGTACTGCTGATGGCAGTATTAAACATGGAAAAACGTCAGAGAAAACCCTATAGTATAGTACTAGAACTGGAAGGGAATAACCATAACATTATGGTGGCTTAATGTATACAGACAAAGTTATAGATATGTGCACATCAGGCATAGCGGGGCCAACCGGTATGCTGCAGATATCACAGACGTGTGTGTGTGTAGTAAATATGCACACAGTTCCTAGCTACATCTGAGGAGAGGCTCCAACAATGCTGTCTCAGTTGCAATAAATGTAGTTAATATGCAGATCTTGTTTCACAAATGTTATCATTTACTTTGGAAATATGAGCTCTGTGGAGAAATGGATATAGAATTGTTTATAGAGACTTATTATCTGCCAGGTAAGAACAGTTTAGGCAGGAGTAGTCAATGGCTGTAAGAACTAGTAGGTAGAGGTTTGTACCCAGTTGTTGTTACCCATAAACCTATAGCTGTGGATAAAATATTTATATCATTTCAGAACATTTCTCCCCTAGTCATCAATTACAAAGGGTCAAATGATGACTTCACAGTGAAGAAACTTGGCAGAGACAACATTGACTGCATAGGAAGGTTATTTTTGCCAGTGGTAGTAAAAGTCAACAATTTGTACACCCTAGTGGGAAGAACACATCATTCTTTCTGCAGAATTCCTTTCAGGAAAGCATGACTTGACTTTGGCCATGATGAAACTGATAGGACTAAGTAAAGTCACCTACTACAAGACACAAGTTCTGTACTCTTCAAGCCTACTGAGGAAAAACATAACAGAAAAATTAAGCAACTCAAGTAGATTAGTGTGACATGATAACTAAATAAACTATGGTCCTAGATGAGATCATGAACCAGAAATGAAAAAGTGGCACTGATAAGATCACTGGTGAAAATCTAACTGGGTCTCTGGGCAATATTATAGTTGTGTTTACTTACTAACTTGAAAGATTCTGTTATGCTCATGTAGGAGGTGTTCTAGTTTTAGGAAATGTATATAGAATATGTAGGTGTGATAAGGCAGTATATTTGCAGACTGTTCTCAATTGGTTCAAAACCACCATATAAGCAAATGCAATGAAATACTGAAAAGCAGGAAAATCTGACCCAGAGAACTCTCTGTATTGTTCTTAAACCTTCTATAAAAAAGTAAGAGTTCCTTCCAAAAGACAAAATGAGCTGCAAGGTGAAACTCCTTGAGCTTGTGGCTCACATCTATAATCTTAGTTACTCAGAAGGCTGAGATCTAAGGATAAAGATTTGAAGCCAGGAAAAAGCCAAAAGTGGAGGTGTGGTTGAGCACCAGTTGTGAGGAAAAAAACTCAAGGAAGAAGAGGCCTTGAGTTCAAGCCTCAGTACAGCACACACTCACAAAAATACAGTGAAAAAAAAAAGTTTTAGATTAAAAAATAACTACTAAAAACAAAGCTTAACACATAACAGTTTAGGGAGAGTTCTGAGGAAGCATCTTAACTCCTAAGGAAGAAAAGCTATGACAGGAGACCCACATCATCTCTGTTTTTTGTTATACTGTTTGCAATGAATAATGACACATTTATTTTATAATCAAGACTAGCTCAAAAAGAGAATCAGTTATGTATTAATTTCTTCTCTTCTGACTATAATAGCTCTATTTTACATTCAGATGTTTTCAAAGAGACGAAGAGAAAGACAAGAAATAGACACTGGGACTCAGAGGAGAGAAACTGCATAGGGATCCACGTTCAGACTCTATAATTATGTGGAGGTTCTCGATTTACTTCATTCAGCCCTAACATTACTGCCTTTTATTTTCACTTTCAATTAAGAAAATTAAGTTCAGTGTTAGTTGACACCTGCTTCAATGGTATAAGGATTCACCAAGCCTGGCATTTTTATATCAGTCTCCTTATGTCCGTGTCTCTGTGGCTAGTCTTTGAATTTTTTCCCCTAAATATGGTTTCCTATTTTCTGTTGGAATCAACTTGCTATCAATGGATAAAATGTATTTGATAAGGAAAACTCTAATCAATATATCCTAAAATAATACTCCATGTATATAGATATTAAATGTCAATATATCGTTTTGTAAAGATGAGAGAAAAAAGAGCTTAGAAAAAGGCAAAGGAGCCAAAGTATTTATTTAAGTTACAGTATGCTAATATTGCATTATTTAAGTTGCTCCAAGTCTTTTTAAAAAAGTGTATATTAATAGTACAAGGGAGTTATAAATACCATATTTAACTCAGGCATCTACCAGGGTTGGGTCAGACCTTCTATTAACCTTCTACTCCTTTCTCCCCACCCTTACTTTAAACAATCTTTCTGACACAACATGACAACTCTGAGGAGAGTTGATGAGTGCCTAGAAAAATAAGTTAAAGACACCCACCTTGATGACAATGTGTCCTTTCCTGGTTCCACTTCTGTCTAGCTCACGGTGTTCATGCACCATAACAATTTCTCCCTCTTCTTCAACTTTATGGGTATTTTTCTCCACATGATTTAAAATGCGCCAATAATCCTGCTGAGCTATGCAGACAAACTGTCCAAGAACAATATGGGGACAATTAAGGAACCTATAGTACAAAAATATGTCACTGCGCACCAAGGCAGAGCACAAAGGCAAGAAATCAAGTGGCATCAGTTCTTCTTTTAATTCCTTCAATCTTTAATCCAAAACTCAAGGCAAGACAATTTACACACAAAGAGACTTAAGAAGTCAAATTCAACTGAATTTTAGTCTTTTGAAAGGAGAAGTGAACATACACTTCTCTCAAAATAGACACTATGCAAAGAAAACACGAAGCAGGACTAAGTCAGAAAAAAACTTGGAAGTTCCTATTTCTTTCCTTTTTCAAAACTAAAGATTCTGAGCTCATTCATATCAGAGTTCCAAAATTCAAACTAGCATTTATTTGATACACACTTAAAACTTCAGTTTGCTTAATTCCACAAATCTTGAACAGACATAAAATCTAGTTTGGTTTGTTAATTATAATCTACTGAAACTCCTAATTCCCAAGTAATTTTCTGTTCTGAAGTCAAAAAAGGTTCTGCCATTTTAAGTCTATCTGATCAAAGAAAGCAGCTTACCTGACAGTCATCTACTTTAGTCCTGACGATTCCATGCATGTACTGCTTATCCAGAGTGGGAGTAATTCCAAAACTATTTCCCATAAAGAGATTTTCAACTTTTCCATCTGGATGACTGATTTCTATAGTGCCGTTTAAAATAACATACCAAGAGTCAAGCTATAGGGGGAAAAAGTTGTAAGAATCTCTTTTATATGTTAACTTTGAACCAGAATATAGCAAAATGTACAACGTGCATAATTTTAAAAAAAGACCTGATTATAGGGGCTGGGAATGTGGCCTAGTGGTAGAGTGCTTCCCTAGCATGCATGAAGCCCGGGGTTCAAATCCTCAGTACAGTATACACAGAAAAAGCCAGAAGTGGCACTGTGGCTAAAGTGGTTAGAGTGCCAGCCTTGAGCAAAAGCAGCTCGGGGACAGTGCCCAGGCCCTGAGTTCAAGCCCCAAGATTGGCAAAAACAAAAAGACCTGATTATATTATTAAGTAATTAGTCACTAACATTGTATGTCTTATCTCTGCACACCATTATAGTTTATTCCTTTTAGTCACCAAAGGAAATCAAGGACTTGCATAACTGATCAAAGACTCTGAGGAAAAACGATATATATTTTTTGTTCTATAATAATTTTGTTAGGCTGGGCACTGGTGGTGAAGTGCCAGACTTTGAAGTCAGGCCCCACTTTACCACGTGAACCTGAGATAAGCAGGCCCTGTGAGCAGACCCAGGATAAGCCCATTAGGGCCCAGTCGGTCTAGAACTCTAACCGCTGGGAATGCTTAACTCTGACCACCCCTGGGGTGCCTCGAACCCTGAGCCAATCAGATTTGTACCTGTGTCCTAATCTTGCTTGCTTGAACACCTGGTTGTTGTAACTTTGTTTTTGCCTTTATAAGCCCTGTGTAATCGCAGCTCGAGGCTCCCTCCTAACCTCTGCTGTGTCGGTAGGACGAGGCCCGAGTTGCAGCTCGCTTAAATAAAGCCTTGCCTTGCTTTTGCATTTCGGAATGTCTGAGTCTCGGTGGTCTTCTTGGTGGTGGTTTCGCGACTTGGCACAACAGTGGCTCATGCCTATAAATACTAGATACTAAGGAAGCTGAGATCTAGGGACTGTAGTTCAAAGCAAGCTCAGGCAGAAAAGTCCATGGGACTCTTACCTCTAATTAACTACTAAAAAAGCTAGAAGTGGTAGAGCATTAGCCTTGGGCAAAAAAGAAGCTCAGAGACAGCACGCAAGCCCTAAGTTCAAGCGCCAGAACCAGTAATAGACAATTTGTTAGTTCTTTTTGTTGTATGTTAGTATGCTCATTGGTTTTTATCATAAACATACTGAACTGAACATGTTTTGCCATAACTCTCTAAGTTTCACATTATGTCCTTAGGAAAACTTGTAAGTAGATCAAAAGGTTAGAGAATGAATACTTTAGTTCCATATTAAGGATTTCTAAATGACTCCAGAAATGCCATACTAATTTATACTCCCACTAGTAAATAAGTGTTCACTAACTGACAGCTCAGCATTAATCCTTACTAATTTTGTTTTTTGTTTTTGACAGTACTAGGGCTTTAACTCAGGGCCTGAACTGTCCCTGAACTTCTTTCTGTTCAAGGTTAGCACTCTACCACTTGAGCTACAGTGCCACTTTTAGCCTTTTCTGTTTATGTGTCACTGAGGAATTGAACCCAGAGGCTTCATGCATGCTAGGCAAGCACTCTACCACTAAGCCACATTCCCAGCCCTAATCTTTACTAATTTTACAATAAAAATATTCAACCACTTCCTAATAGCCTAATACTTTCAACCCCATAAAGGTCTTTTCCGATCCATAAACTACCACCTGAGCTATTTTAAACACAACTGCCAGATCCACTAGGAGGCACCAGAAACAATATACTACCTTCCTTTTTAAAGAAAAAAATTATGCTATATAAAGTGAGGAAAAGGATGAGAAATAAGTGCTAAACATTTGGGGGGGGGAGGGGCTGGGCTTGGTGCTCCAACTCTTGGGTTTGGGCGCTGTCCCTGAGCTCCTTTGCTCTAGGCTAGCCCTGGGCTGGCTTTGAACAATGATCCTCAGATCTCAGCCTTCTGAGAAGCAAGGATTACAGGCGTGATCACCAGTACCAGGCCTACTAAAAATTTTAAAAATCAACAATATAAATGCAATAGAATGACAATTACTGTTTAAAAAGTCTCATAACTTGAGAAATAAAAAACAAGGTTGGTTTAATGTGCTCCATAAGGCACACTGCTAGGAAATAACTACCTCAAATGTGGTATGCATTTAAAATAGTTTAAAACACAAAAGTGTTTTATACAAGCTCATGATAATTTAATTCTGCTAAAAGTAAACCAGTGAATAGTTAGTATTGATCACCAATAACCTATGATGTTTATTTGCTAACTTACCTCTTGCCCATCTTCAAGAATAACAGCTCCAGCTTGCTCCACCACTTCGAAAATCATCACTGAACACAGCTCTCTCCTCACAGACATGGTCATGTTTGCAAAAGCAGGGAGCTGGTGCATGAACTCAAGTAATTGCTCTATGGAAAAGTAGAAATTCTAGAATGAAGACCATCAAAGAGGGCACCTTACACATACAACAAAATTCATAATTCTGCACTTTCTAATGAACTTATGAATTTATGCTGCAAAAGAAACCAAGACACAATTACTATTATGTAAAAAAAATCAGTTTTAGCATACACAGACTCATAGACACACAGACATAGGAATATCGGAAAGCAACAGAATTCACAGTCCTTGGAGAAAATCTGGAAACTACATGGGCTCAGACAATGCTTGGAGAGTGGTTTCAGAAGCCACTGTGCAGTGGTTTAGGGAAGCTCTTTAATAGATTAATGAAAGGGTGCTTTTTATCATTATTTATTCCTTGTGCTGGTTCTGGGGCTTGAATTCTGGGCCTGGCTGCTATCCCTAAGCTTTTGTGCTCAAGGCTGGTGCTCTACTACTTGAGCCACAGCTCCACTTCCAGTTTTGTTGGTAGTTAAATGGAGATAAGAGTCTCACAAACAGCCTCTTGAGTAGCTAGAATCACAGGTGTGAGCCACTAATGCTTGCTACAAAGGGGTCTTTTCTAATCTTACTCTGCATTTAGTTTTTCATTTTTCTGACATTATTAATAAATGTCAAGTTATTAAATTAGGGACTAGCAAATGTGAATCCAAGCTCAAGATCTATCAAATCAACTTCATAACTGTATTTAATATTTATTAGTTAAGGAACACAGATTCCTTAATCCATTCACTGGTACAGATACATGAGTAATAATGATAAACACTACAACTTTTATAAAACCTGTGAAAATAGGTAGTACATAATAATTGATCATCTAAACTGCTCTTTTCTGTTGGGAATTGCGAGGCATGCCTACAAGACGCAAGAGGATCACATGTTCCAGGCTAGCTTGGACTATATAGACACTGTCTCAGAAAGAAAAAATCAGATGGGAGGGAGAAAAAAATTATCTTTAGCATTCAGTTTTCCAATCAAAATATACTAACTAGTTCTGTAATAAACTACACGAGACTATAACACAAAATTTTAGATAGGGGCTGGGAATATGGCCTAGTGGTAAGAATGCTTGTCTGGTATACATGAAGCCCTGGGTTCGATTCCTCAGCACCACATTATATAGAAAATGGCCAGAAGTGGCACTGTGGCTCAAGTGGCAGAGTGCTAGCCTTGAGCAAAAAGAAGTCAGGGACAGTGCTCAGGCCCTGAATTCAAGCCTCAGGACTGACAAAAAAAAGAAAACTACAAATGTTGTTTGGAAAAAATCTTCAAAATCAATCATATACACTGAACATAGTTGTGCTAGTTTTTTTTTTTTTGGGGGGGGGGGGGCAGGTGGGCAGTCCTGGGCCTTTGACTCGGCCTGAGCACTAGGCCATATTCCCAGCCAGTTGTGCTAGGTTTTAAATAGTATCTTATGGAGCCAGGCACCAGTGGCTTACCCTGTAATTCTAGCTACTGAGGAAGCTAAGACATGAAAGATCATGGTTTCAGGCCAACCTAGGCAGAAAAGTCCATGAGACTCCAGCTCCAATTAACCTACAAAAAAATAGACTGAAAGCATGGCTCAAGCGGTAAAGGATCAACTGTGAGCAAAAAAGCTAAGCAAGAACATGAGGTTTTGAGTTCAAGCCTCAGTACCAATGCATAATAATAAAATAATAAAAAATACCTTATAGACATGAAAGAGATAAGCCTCAGCTCTATTCTCTCTTGGATTAATTGCTTTTCTTGGGGGGGAGTGGGGTTCTACTGCCATGCTGTAAGTAGTAAGCAGGCTATGGAGAAACCCAACTGGTGATGACTGAGGACCTTTACTGAGCCATCAGAGCTGCTGCTATCTTGGACATAGATCCTTCAACTTGACCCAGTTAAAACTCAGATGACTGCAGCCCCATGGGCATTCTGACTATGGCCTCATTAGGATACTGAGCCAGAGGTACCCAGCTATGATGTACTTTATCTCCTGACTCACAAAAGCTATGAAATAAACAAATGCATGTTAGTTCATGTCACTGAGTATTTCTGTATAATTTGTTAAGTAGCAATAGGTAACTACATAGTTTTGGCAGATTCTTAAGTGAACCGGCATATTATCTTACCAATGTCATCATCAGTTTTATCTGCAGGTTCTTTCTCAAGACATTCTCGAACAAGATCTCTCCCCTGCAATGGATCTGTTTGGTCAATCTCTTCCTCCTCCTCTTCTTCATCCTCAGAATCAACAGGTCCCTCTGGAAGACGTGTTAAATCTACATCTCCTACTTCACTCTCTGTAGCCTACAGAAAGAAATCTCAATCACCTATTATGTCACATAAAAACATTCGTTGTGGGCTGGGAATGCGGCCTAGTGGCAAGAGTGCTTGCCTCCTACACATGAAGCTCTCAGTTCAATTCCCCAGCACCACATATATGGAAAACGGCCAGGAGGGGCGCTGTGGCTCAGGTGGCAGAGTGCTGGCCTTGAGCGGGAAGAAGCCAGGGATGGTGCTCAGGCCCTGAGTCCAAGGCCCAGGACTGGCCAAAAAAAAACACAAAAAACAACAAAAACAAAAAAACAAAAAGCATTCGTTGTATGTCACAGTCTGGAATTAACAAAAACGACCTTGCTTACTGAGTACTGTAAAGATTAGGCAACAATGAATGATTCATTATGAAAATAATAAACTATGCTGGGTGCTGGTGGTTCAACACTTGCAATCTTAGCTAATCAGAAGGCTAAGATCAGAGAGTCACAGTTTAAAGTCAGATTGGACAGAAAACTACATGAGACATGAAAGAAAAAAAATGTTTACTTATACAAGGTCTCTCTCTGTCCCAAATACAGGCTTTTCTTTCCACAGTGTGATAAATACCTAAGTGATAAATATGAGCCAGTAAATATAAAAATTCCAGTAGACTTGAATACTAAATGTTAAAATACCCCAACAAGGCTGGGAACAAAGTTGTACTTTCTCAACACTACAAAGCATTCTAAGAACTGGAAATGGAGCTGTGCCCCCAGTAAAGTGCTAGCCTTCACCAACAACGGCAAAAAAGCAAAGGGACAGCACACAGGCCTTGAGTTCAAGTATGTGAGTTTATGTGGCTCTACCACCTTCAGCTCCGCTTCTGGTTTTCTGGTGGTTAACTGGAGATAAGAATCACAGATTTTCCTGCCTGAACTGACTTCAAAGCTTGATCCTCAGATCTTAGTCTCCTGAGTAGCTAGGATTACAGGTGTGAGCCACCAACATCCAGTGAAAACAAAACTCTTAAAGTAGCTTATTAGATAGTATTTCTAATTATTATACTCATAACTGAAATGAGTATTAAAGCTGTTAGAGAAAAATACTGAGTTAACGTACAGGAACTCTAAGGTGTTCAAATGTAAGTATCATGGGGACCGCTGAACCTTCTTCCAACTATTTTGTCTTGTCTCCTGATTTTAACATTTACAATTTCATCTGTTCAGAAGAGGCTCTACCTTCTTTTGGAGACTTCTCATCTTCAACTAAGGCAGAAAGGGAGCTAAAGGTAGAAAGGGGAGCTAAACTAGAACCTCCTTTCCTTTCCGGCCACTGATGTGGAAGGCAATCAGAGGAGAGAAGAGAACCCATAGCTCCATAAAAATCTCTATCTGTGGTGGGAGAGAACAGAACAAATAGCAAGAGATGCGGCAAGAACAGGAGAGGAAGAAGTGATAAGGTTAAGAGACAGAAAGGCATAGCAACAAAGCAATATAAAGCATGCAGGAACAGAAACAAAAGGTATATGATGCGTAGCAAAAGGCATCTGTGACAGAGTATCACAGAAAAAGAGGGAGGAAAACCACAAAAGCCACAGGGAGCCAAGGACCAGAAAGAGACAGACAGGGGCAGAGCGGCACCAGCAAGCATTAAGATTCCCTGCAGCCAGAGCTGCTTCTGCTTTCTCTGTGAGCTGATAAATTATCCCTCTGGCTTTTGTTAATTCAAGTTACGGCTCTGATATCAGCAACTGAGAGAGTCCTGTTTTGCTTTATGAGTATGATTTGAACTTCCTTTACATTTCTACACAGCTTTAAGTAGTACCTGGTTAACAATCAAGACTAAATACCCAACTTGGGAGCTCTAAAATTAAGACAGGAAGGCTTTCATCAGTCTGCTGTAGTCTGGATGTCTGTTTCACCTTATATTTTCTTTCTTGTTTTTGTTTCCTCTTTCCTCCTGAGGTGCTGTAGGCGAACAACCAGTATCATGCACATGCTAAGCTAGTACTCTGTCCTGAGATACAACAAGCTCCCTAAAATTCTTAACCCCCAAGGCATCAGGTAAGGCTGGCCCCGCAGGAGGGGATTAGGTCATGAAGAAAGTAACTAGGTCATGAGAACTCTTATGAGTGGGGCATTAGTCCATTCATAAATGAGGCGAGAGGGAGCTTATTCATTCTTGCTACCACAAAAGGACAGTTAAATGGGACCACCAGTGGTACAGGTAGCAAATCTACTGATACCTTGATCTTGGACTCTGCCGTTTGCAAAACTTTAAATAAACTTCTACTTTTTAAAAGCTACACATTGTGATAGTAGCCCTAAAATAGGGTCATATGGAAAGGCAATCCTAGCTCTTATAAAGAAAAAAGGAATAAATCTCAGAGACAAAGTCTAGAGTAAACCGGAATAAAGGACAATACAAACAAACCAAACTCAAGAGAGGAAAAAAGCCAAAGTGCTACAGTTTTAACTCCAGAGACTCACGCTTACTGGACAGGTACTATACTACTGAATCATGCCCTTTGTGTTTACTGTTTTTGAGATAAAGGGTCTTGCTGCCTTCCTAGGTACATGTCTGGACCAGGACCTATTTTTGGCTTCCTATCCAAGCTTGGATAGAAGGCATGCATCAGCACACCCAACTTCTTTCCACTGAGATGGAGTCTCATGGACTCTTGTGCCCCAGCAATCCTGGAACTGCAACCCTCCAGATTTCAGCTTCCACACAGCTAGGGTGAGAGGTGCACATTGCTACAACCAACTGAGGAGACGTGTCACAGACATTTTCTTCCTGGACGGGTCTCAAATTCAAATCCTTCTAACCCTTAGCTGACTAGTGCCCAGCCTCCAAAACTTATTAATGGAAATTTTAGGGACTAGTATAAAAACATCAAGAATGGCACAAAATATACAAGTTAAAATAGATTCCATATTCTGTGCTCATTCGGCAGTACATATACCACAACTGGAATCATACAGAGACAGTTACAATGGCTCTTGCGCAAGAATGACAAGCAAATTTGTGAATTGTTCTGTATTTTAATTAAAAAAATTATACTCCATATTCATTAAGATAGAGTATGCAGCAAGCTGAGTCCTGGTCTTCCAACTGCTTCATCTTAGGCTACAGTAGGCCCTCAGAAAGACTGATAACTGAAGGGGGAGGGAAGCGTATTGGTAGATAAGTATTAACCCTATATATTTCTTTCACTCCTGTCCTATGTGTAAGTGTGATTATGTGTAAATATAATTTAGTGAGGCAATCAGTATGAGGTGATTTTCTGATGAGCTGGTCTTCCCCAAATAAAGAGGATATCCTCTTTCTATCTGCCTCTAGATATAAAAGGAACAACAAGGAGAGGAACCACAAGTTAGGATTAAGGGTCATATAAACTTATAAAACTGTTTTAAACTTAGGGTACATAAGCTGGGTGCCAGTGGCTCACACCTGTAATCCTAGCTACTCAGGAGACTGAGATCTGAGGATCTCGGTTCAAAGCTAGCCCAGGCAGGAAAGTCCCTGAGACTCTTATCTCCAATTAACCACCAGAAAACTGGAAGTGGCTCTGTGGCTCAAAGTAGTAGAGCTGAAGAGCTCAGGGGCAGTGCCCAGGCCCAGAGTTCAAGCCCTATGACCAACAAAAAAGTAAAAATACAAAAATTTAGGACACGTATAAAACCAGAACCCTACATTTTCAATGTTTCACTATGCTTGACACAACAGAAGAATTATTAGTAGGACACAAACTCTGATGTTCATAAATTTACTCTGATGATACCAAATGCCAAGTTTATGAAAGTCATGAAAAAAGAAAACTCCACAGTGGATAAGTAGTATGGCTACAGAAAAATTGCTGTGGGGTTCCTATGGGGGAAAGAAAAAACAACTTCATTTTTTGCTGGAAAAGTACATGGGTGACAAATTTCAAGTTTCATTAAGGTGAAGCAATTGGGAGAGGTACAGGACTATATACAGGCTAGGACAAAGCACATGTGCTGAAAGAAGAGCATGTTCATTTGCCATGGAGCAGATCCTACAGTGTAAGTAGGGGAACACATTGCAGATTGTGGAGAGAGGTGAAAGGCTTTAAACTTGCACCAAAGAGCACTAATTAGGTAATGGTGATACTGAATCTGTTTAAACAGAGGATTGATTAAAGCCCCAACATTCTTGCAACTTATTTCAAGTGAGTTTTAAGAAATGGTAATTTAAAAAGGCTAACAGAGTTTGACTAGGATCAAGATAGAATATTTTTAAAAGACAGGTAGAAGAGAACATTTTGTGGGGGGCAAGGCTAGCTGAGGTAACAAAAGGTCACGCCAGTAGAGATGTGGCACCTGAGTTCTGGCAGGACCTATAGTCAGGAAATCATGCTGCCACATGGGAGTTTTAGGAATCTGTTTCTATCGAATATACAAACTAAAAGCAAGGTGCTGGGTGAATGCATGCCGTGGGCTACTTAAGAATGAGTTAATGAAGACCAATGCTTTTGTTTAAGAGTCAGTATTTCACATTTTCCAGCTCTTAGACAAGACTGATAGAAAGAAAAAGGAATCTAGAAAGAAGCAAGCCCTATTCTCTTGAGTACTCTTGGAAGATGCATTAAAATATTCCATCCAAGAACATCCTAACACCTTAATGCACACTTTCAACTACATCTTAAGATAATCTAATTAAACACAGTCACACTGAAAGCATTACTAGCATTTTTTTCTGACTGTGGTAAGTGATTTCAGGTTTCTTTGAGCTCTATTAGAAATGATTTTCTTGGCAGTACTAGGGTTGGAAGAGGGCAGTGCACTTGCTAGGTAGGTGCTTTATCATTTGAGCCACATTTCTTTTTGCTTTGGCTATTTTTCAGATAGGGTCTCACAATTTTCTACTTTTTGCCCAGGCTAGCTACAAAAGATGATCCTCCTGATCTCTGCCTCTCAAGTAGGACGACAGGTGAACACCATCACTGTGTGGCTTTTTTTTTATTGAAGTGAGGTCCCTTATTTCCCCAAGTCTGCCTCCAATGGTGAATCTGATCTCTACCTTCTGAGTAGCTGAGATTACAAGTATGAGGCACCATGCCTTTGCTTCTAAACTACAAAAAACAAAAACATAGGTAATATATGTATAGGCAGACTACAATAGTTTTAAGTACTTTTCTTGCCAAGAATTACTATTAAAACATCGACCTCTCTTCTAAATCTCCAAAAATATAATAATGATTTTATAATTTGAAATGGCTTTGCTTATACTATTACAGGCTCATATCTGAACTATCTCCAATACTGAAATACACATAATCAGAAAACTCAAGCATTATTTATGTTGGATTAGATAGCATCAATGAAGCTGTAACTACAGGGTGCATTCAGCTTTTACAGGTACTGCTTAACGTAGCCTGAGGGCAAGGAAATACCAAGGATTTAGTACTAACCTTTAACTCTTCCCTCATGTTTGTCCTGAGGATCTGGTTGGAAAGAAGCCCTCAGTGATACTGCATAATATATCCACAAATAAGGTAGATCTTAAGACGCTCTGCATTTTGATGTCAGCATTTCCACAATTTTCTCCTTTGACCTCTGGCTTCCTATTTTGGTTCCAGAATTTACAGTATTTCTATACTTTTTATCTGTTCCTGTAAATTCGCTACCTTACCTTACTGGTTAATTAATATACTTTAATACCTGATTTTAAGAAAAACTACATGGTTTCCATTATGATCTTCTGGAAAGGGCAAAAGTGTAAAGTTAGAAAAACTAGTTAGAAATGTTCTACATCTGATGTAGGCTATAACTAAACATGGTAAATTTTATTATAAATAAACTATATGCAGTTAAAGCACATACAAAAAAATTAATGATTTAGCGGGCAGAACTTAGCTTGGTGATGTGACGACGGAGGGAAAGGTGTTTTCAGGTGTCTGGTTATGGTATGTGTCTTTTTCAGTACTCTATAATATGCAGGATAGCTAGAAAGACACCTACCATTCTGCAATAAAAGACCTCCAACCAACACTAGCATGTGTACTCCAGCGCCAGTCTCAAGATGGCCAACTAGTAAGTAGGCTATCTATAGATACTCATGTAAATGAGGTGCTTGAGAGACTCCTATAGCATCTTTGCAGCCATATACACTCTATTGTCTAGTTCACAGTAAAGCATTCTATAAGATACTTCATTAAGGGTGGGATAGAATATGTTAACCTCAACAGTCACAGGCATAGTAAGTGACCTTACAGCCACTGCCATGTAGAACACAAAGTTAAAAGATTCATGGAAATGGCGCTGTGGCTCAAGTGGTAGAGTGCTAGCCTTGAGCTGAGGAGCTCAGGGCCAATGGCCAGGCCCAGAGTTCAAGCCCCACGACTTACCAAAAAAAATTAACTCATAATACTAAAACACTGATAATACAGTCATTCATCCTTTAGTTATTTTATTAAAAGTGATTTGTTAAGCCAGGTATTGGTGGCTCACGGCTGTCATCCTAGCTAATCGGAAGACTGATATCTGAGGATCACGGTCTAAAGCCATTCTGGGCAGGAAAGTCCGTGAGACTCTCATCTCCAGCTAACCACTCAAAAAAAAAAAAAAAAAAAAAAGCTGCAGGTGGAGCTGTGGCTCAGGTGGGACAGTGCCTGGCATTAAAAAAAGTGATTTGTTATATACTTATAATCTATGACAAAAAGAAACCACTGGGATCCAGGACATAACACATCACAAACATGGCATTGCACCTAAATTAGGCATCACAGAAATGCAACACTATACTGGCTGCAAAGTAATTTTGGTTCCATTTCATCAGGATTGTGTGAGGATTCTCTCAGTGTATGGCTGTTTCCAGAGCCCTCTTTCTATTACAAACCATCTCAGAAAATCTCATTCAGTTTCAACTGTTTCTACTAGGTTTTGAAAAATGGATATGTTTATAAATATATTTCTTGATTTTGTATTCAATCCGTGTCACAAAACCTTTACCATACAAAACCACCTTAATTTTTCTTCGTAATTTCTACTTACAGAAGATTTTTAACAATTAAAATAAAAACCAGACCTTTTGTAAGTTTAAGCTAAGTTGTTTCAAAAAACATTTTTAAACCAAAGCAATCATTCTGTATTAATATAGATGCACATGGACAAAAGAAACACATACACACATACACATACACGGACTAAACTGAATCTTCAAAAGATAGATCTTCTCTTAAATATTAAACAATGTCTAACGCATACTTTCCCAAAGAACTTATGTTTGAATTTAGCAACCTAATTAAAAGATAAGGCTAAAGCATAAGCACAGGACATTTGCAAAACTTTAAAAAGCTGTTTGTACAGCACACCATCTAAGGTATATTACCTGATAGATATCAGACAAACTGCTGCTCCCAGAGTCACTGGCAATGCTACAACCAGACTGACTAGAGGACACGTGAGTCACCTGTGGGTGAGGGTTGTCTGTGAGGTGCATCTTGGTAAGGTCAGCTGGAAGCTGAAGAAGAAAAATAACCTGTGTTATTCTAAATGTTAAACTGTATCTTTAAAATAGTTCTTCATATAGTGTAAAATTTGCAGCATATTTTTGTTCTATGTACCTTACTGTCCAGAAAGGGTTAGAAATCCTTTTTGGCCTAAACTTCTCATTTTTAGAGAGAAAAATCTCTTGAAATAATTAAGAGCCCAGTAGCACTCTCTGTAACTACTAGACATTCCTAACAGTAGTAAGCTCATGGAATAATTTTCTAGAGGCTGCCATTACTAATAGTATTTCAGAAGAACCTGGCTCCTCTTTTTTCCAAAAAAAAGTATCAGCCGCTTTCATGGTATAGAGTAGAAAAATCTTTTGTTCTCTTCTCTCCCCTGTCTTCTTCCTAACTCTCATCTCTCTCTTTCTCCACTTCCCCATTTATACAAAATGGTAAGACTAAGACCAGATAAAATAACAATGCCTGGGATTAAAGCATAACACCTGTCAGGAAAACTAATTGCATTCAAGATTCCAACAATTGTTAGTCATCTTTACATTATTTTACTTTGTAGTCAGCAACTGAGGAATTTATTAGTGATTAAAATGACTTAATGTCTGTACTAGATGTAGAGAAACACAACATATACAAGGAAATGACTTTACCTCTTCAGCCTTAATATGATAGCACTCATCACAAATGCAGACTGCATGACATATTTCATACCATAAAATAGGTATCTCATAAAATAGTGTTACAGAAGGGAAGAGAAGAAATCAGTTAAAAAGAAACCCTGAAGAAACCACCGCAACTCATAGTAATGAATATTTTCATAGGAGATATGTTTTTTTTCCAAATAATTTCTCTTCAACTTTCTATTCAGGATATGAAGTACCGCCCATTCAATTTTTTTTTTTTTTTTTGGCTAGTCCTGGGGCTTGGACTCAGGGCCTGAGCACTGTCCCCGGCCTCTTCTTGCTCAAGGCTAGCACTCTGCCACTTGAGCCACAGCGCCACTTATGGCCATTTTCTGTATATGTGGTGCTGGGGAATTGAACCCAGGGCCCCATGCATATGAGGCAAGCACTCTTGCCACTAGGCCATATCCCCGGCCCCCGCCCATTCAATTTTTAAAGCAGTGTTCCTTCCTCACCAAACACATGCAGTATAAATCAGATATGTTGTAAAAGAAGATAGTCAAGGCTGTATTCTAGTAATACAAGAATATAATTATAGAAAATGCACATAGAGAAATTACACAGTGCACCATTATTCTCACATGTGAAAGCTAGATCTAAAATGCTAACATGCAAGATACATAGGCAGAGCTCTATGCATATACCCACAAACTCACGAAAGGATGGTATACTTAGAGAAGGAATCTAAAGATGGAACACCTCTCAATAACCAAAATAAATATCAAGAAGTGGAAATATGTTTTGGAGGGGAGGGCAAAGAGGAGCACATGACTGGAGGAGGAGTGAACAAATGCAGTCATTGTAGCCAAAGTACATTACATAAAAAATGAAGTACATAATTTGACGGTAGAAATGGGAGGGGGAAATGAGAGAGAACAATAGGAGGGATGACAGTGACTCATTGATCAAGAAACATTGTACTTATAACCTAACTTATGGATTACCTCTTTGTACAAATGAAGAATTACACTGCACTGACCACAAAAACAAATGTATTAATTATCTGACTTATGAAATTGTAACCCCTCCGTATAATGCCTTAACAACAATAAAACTGTATTTTAAAAAGTTACACAGTGGGGCTGGGGATATGGCCAAGTGGCAAGAGTGCTCGCCTCATATACATGAAGCCCTGGGTTCAATTCCCCAGCACCACATATACAGAAAACAGCCAGAAGGGGCACTGTGGCTCAAGTGGCAAAATGCTAGCCTTGAGCAAAAAGAAGCCAGGGACAGTGCTCAGGCCCTGAGTCCAAGCCCCAGGACTGGCAAAAAAAAAAAAAAAAAAAAAAAAAAAAGTTACACAGTGAATGTCCCCTGTTAATGATGAGTTAGGTACCACTAAAATAAAGAGAAAACACTTTTGAGAGCCATTGGCAGAAGGGACAAATAATCAATGGTAAGCTTCAGTGGAAAAAGTATTTTTCAACTGTGACCCTGGAGAATGAATTACACTCTAAGAGTGTGACCTAAAAGCAAACTGATACTGATTTTACTATCATCAAAGTTATACAGGATTACAAGTGTTTCTAGTCAACTGCTTAAGCAAATATAAATCCTGAGACAAGGGGTACAGAAGATGCAGTGAAAAAATGATGTCTGATGTCAGGTGCTGGTGGCTCACACCTGTAATCACTACAACAACAACAACAACAACAAAAAAGCCAGAAGTAGAGATGTAGCTTAAGTAGAGGGACTTAAAGCTCAGAGACAGCACCCAAGCCAAGTTCAAGGCCCAGGATGGGAGGGGGGGGAATGACATTTGAACCCCCCAAAAGAAGAGAGATTATTTAAAAACACAGAAATGGAGCTAATTCAGTGGCTCATGCCTATAATCCCAGCTACTTGGGAAGGAGATGGTGGTGAGAAGATGAAAATGGAATGGGTCCTGCTTTCAAGAAGGTCAGTAAAGGCTGGGGATATGGCCTAGTGGCAAGAGTGCTTGCCTCGTATACATGAGGACCTGGGTTCAATACCCCAGCACCACATATACAGAAAATGGCCAGAAGTGGCGCTGTGGCTCAAGTGGCAGAGTGCTAGCCTTGAGCAAAAACGAAGCCAGGGACAGTGCTCAGGCCCTGAGTCCAAGCCCCAGGACTAGCCAAAAAAAAAAAAAAAAAAAGAAGTTCAGTGAAGAGTGAAGGCAGATTTAAAAGTAAACACCACCCATTTCTACCTACATCATGGAGAAACCTTGGAACACTTCATTTGGTTTTCCCTCATCCTCTCTGAGATGGGAATGATGATAGCAACTGTAGTCAGCAGGTGATGTTCCTTATACTTAAGTGCACGTGTGAACGGCAGCAAATACATTTTATATGACTTATTTGCAAAGGCAAGAAGGATTTTTGCTTTAAGCTAAAAGCTTGAATTCAGACAATATGTAAGATACAATCTACTGTAGGCTGTGGATAAATATAGAGGGAAAAAGAGGCATAGAAAAGAGGCTAGGATGTGATTACAAATTCAAGCAAGGCATCTTGCATTCCGCTCCCAGAGGCTACTATAGATTTCTGGGAAGTATAGCGGCACTTCTGAGATTTTATTGCAGCAATAATGGACTCCCCTATTTTAAGTGTTGAACCCATCAGCTGGGTGCCAGTTTGAACACGCCTATAATCCTAGCTATCCAGGAGGCTAAGATCTGAGGATCATGGTTTAAAGCCAGCCCAGGCAGAACAGTCTCCAATTAACCAGCAAAAGACTGGAAGCAGAATGTAGCTGAAGTGGCAAAGTACCAGCCTTGAGCAGAAAAAAGCAAAAAAGCTTGAGGACCTGAGTTCAAGTCCTAGTACTAAAATAGAGAGAGAGAGAAAAACAATTTCTCCTTGCTTCTCTCCCTCCCTCTTCCATTCTCCCTGTGCCCCCTCCTTCCTCTCTTGGTTCTTTGTGGTACAAGAATTTGAACTCAGGGCGTCACACTCACTCGGCTTGTTCTGCCTCTTGAGCCAGACCTACAGGACTGTTTTTTGCCTTTTTTATTTCAAAATAAAGCCTTATGGGACTGCTTAGGCCAGCTTCAAACCAAGATACATGGGCCTTAGCCTCCTGAGAAACTAGAATTACAGGTGTGAATCACCAGCATCTTTTCTGTGTTCCATTGCACTCTTTTGAATGTGGAACCACAAACTCTGTGATCTCCAAATATATGTACTGCCAAAGGCTTGCAATATGGTTGCCTACTCTGCATACAATGTTTGCTTGTTACGTATTTATAGGATAAATTAATATATCTGCTTTCTGAACACTGTCATTGCTGCTCAAGTTTCCATGGATATCTGAACAGATGAAATTTCAACTCAGGCACATTCTGTATTTCACACAGAGTGACATTTCATAAACTGTATACCTTAGAACACTATTCCAGGAGATAAAAATGCTGAAAAATGATTAAAATTTAAACAAGGATTCCATGAATAAGTTAGAATGCAATGCTATTCGTTATGCCCCTCCTCCTACCAGTGCCTTACAAAAATATATACTACTTTTTTTTTCATGGAAGGTTCACCAAGTCCCACATTGAAGGAAACTACTCCATGTATCAGTCTCTAAATTTATTTGTCTCCAATATTCTTAATATGTTACCAGTATAACAAATAATCCTGTATGTCCAACCAAGAAGTGCTCACAAGGCAATCAGTGCAAAGTCAAGCTACGGCTGTGAGGAATGCGTCTGACTTAGAAGTGGTATGTACACGTGTGTATGTATATCTACTTCAATCTATATCAGCACAAAGAACATAAAAGCACTCTAAAAATACGAAACACGTACCATGAGTTAAAAATAATTTTTAAAACTACTATTTCTCTATCATCATTTGCCAAAAACCACTAAATTTCAAACTACATTAAAACTTCATTTTTTAAGAATAGCTACTTGATTACATATCTTGGCTATGGTAAACAATGCTGAACGAACATGGCTATTCTGGTGGCTTTAGTGTAGTCTGGATTGTGGTCAAGTGGATAGATAAATGCCCAGGAATGGGATTGCTGGGTCATAGGAAAGCTCTTCTGAGGAATCTCCATACTGCTTTCCAGAGTGGTTGAACAAGTTTACATTCCCACTAACAGTGTAATAGTGTTCCTTTTTGGCTACATCCCCCTAGCAGCTGTGTTAGTTTTCTTGATAATGGGCATTCTAACTGAGGTGAGCAGGGATCTCAATGTTGTTTTGATTTGCATTTTTTATGGCGGGATATTGAATATCTCTTCATGTGTCTATTGGTTATACTTAATGTATTCTTCTGAGAAGTCTCTAAATCTCTATCCCACTTATTAATTGGATTGTTTGAGGATTTGTTTTTAGGGGGCTTAATTTTTTGAGCTCTAAGTATATTTTAGATATGAGGCCCTTGTCTGATACATAGCTAGTGAAGCCCTCTCTCATTCTGCAGGCTTTCCATTTATCTTGCTATGTCCTTTGCCATGCAGAAATTCATCAGTTTGATGTAATCCCATTTATCCAGTCTTACTTTGATTTGCTGAGATTCTGGATCTTTAACTTAGGAAGTTTTAACCTGTGCCAAGGAGCCCAATTTTTCCCCTTCCCGTAGTATTTTAAAGGTTTCTGGCTTTACATTGAAATCTTTGCTCCTCAGTGGATGAATGGATCAAGAAAATATGGTGTATATACATAATGGAATTCTATGCTTCCATCAGAAACAAAAACAATGCTCTATTTGTAAGGAAATGGAAAGATTTGGGAAAAAATTATCTTAAGCGAAGTAAGCCAGACCCAAAGAAACATAGGTTGAATGGTTTCCCTCATTTGTAGCTATCAGAATGAAGGATATCTACGTGCATATGATCATATAAAGTGATGCTTATCAAAATGAACGCCAAGAAAAGGAAATACAAGAGGTTTTTATTTTACTTTTCTGTGCTTTTTCTTCTATCTATTTTCCCCCTTTTGTCATTGTTTTTTACTTCTGTATCTTTGTAAGTTTCTGATTTGGAGAAGGTAAGGGGACAGAGGGACGTGGGACAAAGGGTGAACTAACTCAGCAGTGTTAGTCACTAAGCACTACATTGAAAATGAACTATACAACTTGTGGGGAGGGGTGTCATGAGGGAAAACCTAGGAGAAAATGAGGGAAAAGGTGACACTATTAAAAAAGAAATGTACTCATTACCTTACTTTATGTAACTTTAACTCCTCCATACATCACCTTTACAATAAATTTAAATTAAAAAAAAGAATACTTGATTATAGAAGCAGTTTGCCTATCCAGAAATCATGTTAACCAAAAGTTGAAGATGAGTCTTGGATATAAAACCATCTCCAGTCTGTGTACTGCTTGTAGGAAGACATAAAGCTCTACTCTATATTAATTTATTGTAGCTATAAATAAATTCCTGGCATGCTCAGTGGTCTGATTTCCCATCTGTGGAACAATGACCACTTAAGTGTATACCTAAAGTAAGGTATAACAAAAATGAATACATGCCTTAGACTGTGGGAAATTAAAAAAAATTAAGGTATCAAAGTAACAAATGTAACTAAGATTCTAAACAGTACTGACAAAGACCCAGAACTACACAACCTTTCAAAGTTAAAACCTCGTCACACTCTACCACTGAACGTCTTCACAAGACCGGATGTGGCATTCTTGAGTCCTAGGATTTCCTGTACTAAAAGAGAACTACTTAAGAATTATAAGCAAGAAAAAGCTATTGGAACAGATTTGCTCTTTTAAAAAACTACTCTGGAAACTTAAAAGATAAAACAGAAGCATATCACATAGATGACACAAAGGAGAAATTAAGGCTTAAGAAAGTAAAGACCTTTTCAAATTAAAAGCTATTATAAGGGAGCTTCTAGGACTGGACAGTAACACACAGAGAACTGTCAAGTGACAAGCAGAAGTATGAGGAAGGGAAGGAGGGACAAAGAAAGGTAGGGGCAGAGTAGGAGTAAGAGAAGAGATTGAGATTAAAAAGCAAACAACAGGGCTGGGAATATGGCCTAGTGGTAGAGCGCTCGCCTCGTATACATGAAGCCCTGGGTTCGATTCCCTAGTACCACATATATAGAAAATGGCCAGAAGTGGCGCTGTGGCTCAAGTGGCAGAGTGCTAGCCTTGAGCAAAAAGAAGCCAGGGACAGAGCTCAGGCCCTGAGTCCAAGCCCCAGGACTGGCAAAAAAAAAATAAAAATAAAAATAAAAATAAATTAAAAAAAGCAAAGAACAACAACAAATCATTCCAAGATAGTTTAGAGCCAGGTGCCAGAAGCTCACGTTCGTAATCCTAGCCACTCAGGAGGCTGAGATCTGACGATGGCAGTTCAAAGCCAGCACAAAGCCAGCACAGGCAGGAAAATCCATGAGACTCTTATCTGCAATACACTACTCTGAAAAAGCCAGAAATGGAGCTGTGGCACAAGGGGTAGAGCGCTAGCCTTGAGCAAAAGCAGTGCAGGAACAGCATCCAGGCTGAGAGTTCAAGCACCAGGACCAGCCAAAAAAGAAAAAAGAGTTTGTGGTCTTCTCTGAAGAAATCTTCATTAAAAAACAAAAACCTAACAGGCATGAGGACACCTATTTTAGTAGCCTTGGGCATACATCCCAGGAGATCACAGCATGATGCCTGAAGCATATGAAATAGCAGAGACATATGAAGCATTCCTCGTTATTTTTTTTAGATGATGAGCGTTGGGAGGGGAACACTGTTCAATCATTAGTAAGTCTTAAAAGTTCTTAAGTCTAAGACATGTTTGTTCTTCTTTTTTTTTTTTTTTTAAACCAGTCCTGGGCCTTGGACTCAGGACCTGAGCACTGTCCCTGGCTTCTTTTTGCTCAAGGCTAGCATTCTGTCACTTGAGCCACAGTGCCCCTTCTGGCTGTTTTCTGTATATGTGGTGGTGAGGACTCGAAGCCAGGGCTTCATGTATATGAGGCAAGCATTCTTGCCACTAGGCCATATTCCCAGCCCTTGTTCTTTTCTTTTCTTTTTTTTTTTTTTTTGTGTGTGTGGCAGCACTGAAGGCTCAACTCAGGGCCTCTCCATCCCTTGGGCTACACTCCCAGACCTGCTGCTTTTGTAGCTTTTTTCAGATAGAGCCTCACACGTGGCTGGGGAAGGCTTCCGATTCAAATCTTCAAACTTTCCCTTCCTGAGTAGCTGAGATTATAGGTATGCAAAACCATGGCTTGATTTTCTGTTTTTATTTCAGAGATAGGTTCTTTTTTTATTTTTTTGGCCTGGACTAGCAAGCACATTTTAATGTTTTTGAAATCATAGAGAAGCTTTAAATCAAGACTCATAGTTCATGTTTTTTTAAAAGTATATATAGGCAGTCAGGTTCCAGATGCACACACCTGTAATCCTAGCTATTTGTGAGGCTGAAGACTAGGATCAACAATTCACGACCAGCTCTAGCAGGAAAGGCCATGAGACTTCACCCCAACAGAAGGTAGGTGTGGGAATGCATATCTATCATCTCAGCTATGGTGCAAGGTACAGCACAGTCCGGGCCAGTGCAGGGACAAAATAACCACTGCAAAAGAGGGGTTGGAGGCATGGTTCGGTGACAGAGCTCCTTAAGTAAGACTCCAGGTTGAAATTAAATACCTTCCCTTAAAACAGTGAATGAAGACAGACTTAGGGACAAAATCAGTATAAAAGTGCTTGTTAAATTAGAGTACAAATAAGGAACTCAGTGACTTGAGGAAGAGGGAGTACAGTAAGAGATAAAGGGAGAGGGAGGACAGTAAGGCATGGAGCTGACTCTTAGTCTGAAGAAAAGTCTGTTAAGGAAGGAGCAATCCGCTAGCTGTGCCAAATGCTGTATACAAGTAAAGGAAGTTAAGGGCCAACGAAAGAAATTTAGCTATGCACAAATCCTCCAATAACCAGGGACTGCAGGAGCATCTAAAAGAAAGAAAAGTCGAAGGCAGAGCAGTAATGCCTCTTCTACCCAGTAAAGTCACGTCGATCAAACATTCCTACCAGACTAGGAAAGCAAGCCCTCAACTAAACAAAGTCACATGAAAGTCAACTCTCTTAGAGAAATACAACAAACATCAACTAATAGAAGAATTTACACTTGAAGACCTAAAAAAAATAGAAAAATAGCACCTTTAAAATGAAAAGTAATCACCAAAGGTAGTGAAAACAAGCATCATTTAAGATGATAATAAATGGCTGCATTTATAAATTTAAAGGTGATTTGCACTAGCTATAAATGAAGAATTAGTGAACCAGAAGTTCAAACTGAAACAAATGTTTAGGGACATTATTGGCAGGCCCAGAGTTCAAAGATGCAGAGAGATTAAAGGAGGAGATACAATTTTCAAAAATCACTGAACTTCTCACAACTGAAGATAAATGAGAACTTTCAGCTTGAGAGAGTCCTCCAAAAACCAAAAAGGAGAAACAAAAGAAAACATTACACAATCATTAGCAAAACGTCATGACATCGAGGATAAAAAAAAACCAAGATACAACTAATCACTACTAGGAAGAAAAACACCGTACTTAAAGGAACAAGAATTACAATAAGCATCATCAGCAACATTGAGTGCCAGAAGACAAAAGACTTTTTCAAAGAGTAAAAGAAAAAAAGTCTCTGGACTTCTACTTTATATCACACTAAACAAATATTTTAAGAATGAATTAACAAGGCACTTTGGGACATGAAAGGTGTTAATATTCAAATCCTCACAGAACTCTGCTGACAGAACAACTTACTTTAGCAAGAAAAACCTCAGAAGTAGTGAAATACAAATAATACGATGGACAAAATACATGAATCATAAAATAAAAACAATAAAATGTACTAGAAATCCAAAAGTAGCAAGTATGAAAAATTAGTAACAAGTTTAATGTGTTTAAGCAAAGAGTTAAGATTCAATCAATAGTAACATGAGAGATGGAGGAGACTGGAAGGACACATTTACTCTTATAAATACTTAATATACACAGTAAAGTACTGACCACAGAATGCTCATGTATTTGCTGACATTTAATGAAACCTTAGAACATGGTCTTAAAATTTTTCATTGACTCTTCTGTACTTGTTAAATCTTAAATGCAAAGTTGGCTATCAGTACTTCCAAAGGTTATTTTTGTTGATAATACAATCCCTCTTTATCACTGTTAATTGTCCTTACAGTTTTACCCAGTCTTACCCATGTCTCTTCCACTCAGTTTTAAATCTTAGTAATGCCACTAACAGCCATCATCTTGGCCCCACAGGTGGCATTTGCATTAAAGAGGCCACCCTCCATATATGTACAATTAAGTCCACCCAAGCTCCCTTTCATCTCTCTGTTACAATCAGCTGTTAGCCAATTGTACAGCACATTTTAAATGTACTTCCACGAGATGCCTTTAGAAGAGATATGTAATGAGCTAGGCCAAATAAGACAGTACACCATGATGCTGTCATAATATTTCTCCCTTAGTCACCATCACAGGGAAACCTTTAAACAAAGACACGGATCTACACCTTGCAATGAAGTGTCTCTGTGCCTGTCTTCATTCAAGAGATTCAGAAAGAAATCTATGTTCAGTCTTATAATTTTAGGTATTTTGTAAAATATTTGTAAAACCCCTTATTTCATGCTTCTTTTTGTGTTTTGAAATTAATGTAAAGCAGGAACTATAACTCAAATGGACTAATATTATAGACATTTCTAATAGTTACTATGAACAATACAAATATTGAATTATAGTGTATCTTTTCCAACAACATTCCACCATTTTGCTATTTTGAGTTGATATGTTTAAAATGACAAGTGGTTGATCTACTGCTACTTTATAAAATACTTTGGAATATTAATTGAATATTTTTCCACAATTACTTTTTGTTTAGTTATTTTCTTCCTATTTCATTATCATCAGTCTTCATTAAATAATACAATTCAATCCTAATATAACTGGTAGGACCATAATAGGAAAACAATGTTGTAGAAGCTAATATTTACCAGTGTGACCACAGGTTAGTACAGAAATGGTCATAACCCAGATGACAATTCAGTCTGAGGATAGTACAATTCATACGCACTATGTTTTAAGTCTGTAGATTAAAAGATAAAAATGACTGCAAAGGTTGTCACAATGACTGCTTTGAACTCAAAACAAAATATCAACGAGACAGCTTTTTAGACTGCTCTGTAGTTCTAATGTTTAAAGTTTACAAAATATAGCACAATGAAGCTCATTTATAATTCAAAATACAATTTAAATTTAACACCTGAATTATCAATTTCTAAGAAAATAAGAAATAGTAATTACTTACTTTAGAGGCCCATGGCTGAAGACAATTGGCATAACAGCGAACAAGAAAAGCCATTTCCCAGGCTGGAAAGGGTAGTTTCTTTTTCAAACCAAAGCCACAATGATGAGTATGTTGACAAAATTATATTAAGTTTCCTTCTACAAATCATACACCATGTTGTGTTATATAAAGGCAGCTTTCTCTAAACCCTTTCACAAATTGAAATCAGGAGCTTTCAGAAGGTTAAGAATATTGTTCTAAATAACTGAAACAATTCTCATTAAAATGTTCACTTTCCAAGCAAATAAAGACGTTTAGATTTCTGACTGAGCACACACAGACATGTACACATGCCTTTCCTCAGGCACCTGGCACGGACATGCACAGTGGTAGCACGGCAGTTAGTGCTGTATCAGTCAAAGCCAGTAAGGCATGCACCAAATCTGTTCTCAGATTCTTGTCTGTAATACAGCTTTGTTTTTCCTCAGGTTATTTCATTCTGTAGAGCAAGCACTGCAGTGATTCTTCTGCACCAGAGGCAAACCAGAAAGAATACTATACCTGAAGATTAAAGTTTCTTCTTTATATACTCTTAACCACTGGATTAAAAAAAATAACAAAAACCAACCACTGAGCAAATGGCAGCTAAAAACATATACTGTAACAGGTCTGGTCCGGTCAAATGTCCAAGAATCTCCAAAATTATTTTCTCTTCACATGCAGTCTTTACAGCTCTGTAATACTGCTTCTGTTCTGAGGCATCAGTAAGCCAGCACTGTTGATCTAGCTTTCCTAATTAAAAATGTATATATGATACAGCACAAAAACATCCCATCTTTTGCTAAAGCAAGATTATATGTTAATGTCTTAATTCCTACTGTCCTTGCCTGTTTCACAGCAGTTCCCTAAGGAAAAGCTCCTCTATTGATTCTATGCTCTGCAGTAAGATGAAATATCTAATAAGAAGGAAGGAGAGTGGGAGGAGAATAGAGCTAAAAGGATGACATCACCTGTACAGAAAGCCTTCGGAAACTGCATTAGATCAATTGGCTACTGTATCTGCAGCTGTAGCCCAAAGAGCAATTTACTGAAAACACACAGGCATGGACATGCGCGTATGTGTGAATGCACACACACGCGCGCGCACACACACGCAACACACCCTACTCTGTGTGACACACTGCAAGTAAGAAAAAAAATTGGCTCAAGTACTCTATTTCATTTAAAAAGAATCCACTTTCATTTTTAATTCTGTACAATGAATGTTACCTAAAATTCAAATTTAACACAGCATTGTTCTCCCAAGAGAAAATAAATAGCTCTAGTGAGACTGTATTGCAATCCAAAATACATAAGGTAGTCTCGCTCTCGTGTATGTGCAACATTACTAATTCAGGGGTTTCTGCACACAAATCTATTTACCAAGAAATGAACCATTCATATCAGCTCTAAATTGTTGCTAAAAATACTAAAAGTAGTAAGATGTATATGTAAACAGTTAATTTAAATAATAATTTCATTTTTCAAGGGGAAGCTGAAGAAGCCACAGGCACAACAGTTGTGGTGTGCCATCAATTCCTTTGAGGAAGAATAATCTACACAATATGGTACTTTCTTGTAGCTCAATTCCTAGACAGAGATGAGCCAGAAAAACCTCAAAGAGTATCAGAATAGAATATGAATAAAACTGCTCCCAACAACATGAGCTTGGACTAAAAGAAAACTGCCAAATTTTCCTTAAAAATTACAGAGAAATAAACTTGCCACAGGCTTTTTGCCTGTGAAAATCATAGTACTTATAGTACCCACCCTTATTCTTTGTTTCTGCTACAAGATGTAGATGCTCCCACCTACACCCTTACACTTATAATAGTGCCTCTCAATGACTGAACAGTGTCCAGTGGTAAAATAATCACATGCACCCCAGATAACAAAATTATGAGAATAATAACTAGCAAAAAAAAATCAAAGTGAAGAACTGTTTTTCCTATTCATCTAATACTTTTTGTTTTGAGGGGAAAGGTCTTCAACATAAAAGGTTTAACCTGAGACAGGCATTGTAACAAAGAACTCCACTTACGGTGAGGGAAACATCTCATCATTAGGCATACATACAGAAAAGTGAGTTCCTCAATACCCTTGGGCAAAGTCTGAGCTACTTTGTGAACAACACTGTAATGACAATCTCAATTATGCTGCTACTTATAAAACTAGAATGAAGTAAAACTACATTCTGAAGAAAAGACTAGTCACACTTTCAAAATATATGACTATAAATTTAGGCTTTCAAAAACAAGGTTTATGTTTCTTTGAAAATAAACTTCAAAGGACAAAATTTACATATACACAGAAAACATCTAATACAAATTAGTATGAATAGATTTCTAAATGTAAAACATACATTTAGTACATGGATGAAGACAGGATTTTTTATGCTAAATATAAATCTCCAAAAGACAAATATTTTGTACATGAAAATTGGCAATAAGAATTAAGAATATTACAGTTCCAATGCCAGACAAAGTTATATTCATGTATAGCATAAGATAAATTACAGCCAAATTAAAAAAAGGTATCTAATGGGTACCTTTCCCCTTTCTATATATAAACCATACTGATACCACACAAAGAGGAACCTCAAGTTGAGCAAGGGAGACAGTAATCTCTTAGCTGCTTAAAAAAAAAACCACAACCTGGCACCCAGTGAGTGAAATGCAATCCACTACTGCCATATGTTAGACCCACTGTACTATACACCAGTTCAGTAAAAGAACCAAACTCTCTTCCTTCAGTTTGGCTTGTAAACTAAGATGACATCATCCCTTTCCTTGTTCTGCCAATCATCACACAGTATTTGCAATCCTACAAAATGGTATGGTGAATCTATCAAGCAAAATCTCCTGTGCAACAATACCATCAAAAGCCTGGGAATTCATTCTGAAAATATTACATACAATACACTACTTCTTCAGAAATGGTGACTTAACCTTTCCGTTACTGAAGAAATAAATACTATTGATGAAAATGGTAATTTATCAAATTATTAAAAATATGACTAAGTGTATCAATTGTCTCCTGCATCATACCCAGAATTTTATCATTTCATCTCATTATGCTTCCAATTCAAACGAAGTAACTGCAGTAAAAAAAGGATGCTCTGATCTACAAACGGATGAGAATCACCACAGGATAGCCAGTTAAGAATACATTTCCCCTGTGTGTGAAATGCCATCTTGATGAAATCCTTAGCTTTAAAAGATTCTTTGAACTAGAGAAAAATAAAGCAGTGTATATGGACTTTGCAAAGTTTCAAACCACTACAAAATTATTTTTTATAAAAATGTAAATGTCAGCAAAAATTTATGTCAATTGTATAATTTACAAACAAGAATACAGACTGGAATATTTGAAATGATACCATACAGCAAAACAAAGATACAGTCCTACTTGTTACTAAACTAAGTAGAAATCAACCTTTTATTTCAAATACTAATAATACTGAAAAGGAATGCTTACCAAGGATAAAGGAAAAGTCATCAGAAGATATACTGACTACGCCAAATGAAAATAAAAAACCCCAACAATAACAAAAGCCAGATTTACACCAATGTCAGGCATAATCACAAAATTTATTCCATATACACAGTGAAACATTATAATCACAATTCAAAGAAGCCAAACTCAACAGGAGGAGAACAAAATAAAAACTCATTTCTGTATATTAAATGGATTTGGTTTTTGAAATATAAACGGATTACTTTGATTTACATAATAAAATATGTAATACTTTCAAAAAATAAATGAAATGAAGCGTATTGCAATGGCCAGGGGTAACATATAACCCTATAAAGGAAGACAGCAAGCCTTCCTAACCTCTTTCCTCTTATGTGAATATCTAAAGTGAATCTCTAGTTATCAGACAAGGTTAACTCTAATCACAGGTGCCCCTGAGGGAATTCCTGTGTTTAAAGTGCCTCTATTATCCACCCTCAGCCTTTCAGAAGGAAGGAAAACCAGGGTATCAACACTTTTTTTTTTTTTTTAAAGAAACACTGGACTTCAGCATGGTATCATGTATGTCCACTAACCAATCACCCTCATGCTGTCAGAAAAAACTGCCAAAGCCACCAGCCGGACATATGCACTATGAAATATGATCCATCCTTAGGGAGTGATCCAGGAAGAAAAGGCAAAGAGGGAGAGAGAAGCTGTTATCAAGGAGGGTGATGTAAGCTTCTATAATTAGAACCAGTGAATCTGAAGGAACAATAAAAGCCACCACCATGCTTCTTCTTTTCCCCACCCTGGAAGGTTCTATCAAGCCTCTTTATACAGACAGGAATACGCGTTGCATACTTAGGAGCCAGTCAAGTATATTACATATCTTATTGTTTAAAAACAATCTATTAATTTTCTTCAAAAACAATTTAAAAGGTCTTATCTAATCAGACAAGAAAATAAAATTTCACTTTAAAATTAAGCTATTAAGAATATTATCATCTCTCTAATTTCCTGGACTACACCAGTGGTTACCTTTGCGTTACTTTCTTATTTTTGGGCAGTCCAAGGGCCTTGCACTTTTCAGGCACTTTTCTACCGCTTGGAGCATGCCCCTGTTCCCAGTCCCTGCTATCCTTGATTTTTGCCTTCTATAGAGCTAGGATTACAAGTATGAGCCATCATGTCTAGCTTTTGCTTCTTTAATTTTAAATATATTTTCTAATACTTTCAAAGCCAAATACAGAACATAGTTCAGTTAAATAGATAAGCCAAACTAAAGGGCAGTAATCATTAGCATTTTAGATGATTAATATACACTAGTAGCCAAGCTGCTTTGAACAATCATCCAAAGTGCTTTATTTAGCAATTATTTCGTTAGCAATTACAACTTGGGAGGCAGAGAAGGAAAAGGCTGCAGTTTGAGGCCAGCTTGGTAAACCAAGTTCCTAAGATTCCTTTTGCAATAGCATGCACCTGTCATCCCAAGTTTGGGATGCATACCTCAGGCTACAGGGAAGGCTTAGATGAGAAGAATCACAGTTCCAGGCCAAACCCTGACAGAAAAGTCCAAGACTTCAATTCCAAGGAGGAAAACTGGGTATGGTGGTATGTATCTATAATTCCAGCAATTACGGGAAGCCTAAAGCAGGCAGACTGTGGCTCAGGTACACTTCCAAGTGGAAACCAAGACCCTATTGTCAAAATAACCAGAGAAAAGCTGGTGGCAGCACGGCTGGGTGGTTTTGTGCCCCACAAGGTTCTAAGAAGATAAAATTCTTAAGCCAGTGGCTTACACTTGTAATCCTAGCTACTCAAAGAGGCTGACATCTGAAAATTGTGGTTCAAAGTTAGCCTGGACAGGAAAAGTCCATGAGACACTTATCACCAATTAATCACCAAAAATCTGGAACTGAAACTATGATTCAAGTGGTAGAGTGCCAGCTTTGAGTAAAAATATTAAAGGAGGGCTGGGGATATAGCCTAGTGGCAATAGTGCCTGCCTCGGATACATGAGGCCCTAGGTTCGATTCCCCAGCACCACATATACAGAAAACGGCCAGAAGCGGCGCTGTGGCTCAAGTGGCAGAGTGCTAGCCTTGAGCGGGAAGAAGCCAGGGACAGTGCTCAGGCCCTGCGTCCAAGGCCCAGGACTGGCCAAAAAAAAAAATAAATAAATAAATAAAAAATAAAAAAATAATATTAAAGGAAAGCCACCAGGCCATGAGTTCAAGCCCTAAGACTAATACAACGAAAACCTCTCAATATTTTATTTTCTAAACTGGCAGAAACATTAATTTTATAAAAAGAAATCAAAACCAACACATAACCAATTCTGTAAATTTATTTAAGAAACAGCAAATGAAAGTACCATGGGTCAAAAATCCTCACTGGTATTCAGTTTTGTCTGAGCTGAAACAACTTAATTCTACTCTTCTCATAATTTGTCAGGCTCTTGACAATACTCAGTAGTAAAGACAACTACTAAACACTAGCCAAACAACCTATGTATGCAAAAATGTAACTTTACTTAGTTGTAACACCAAACAAAATCCCAAGCAGACTGCCAGCTATTTGTTCTTGTGTACTCAGAAAAATCCCTTATCCAAAGAGGACAATCTTCAGCACACAGATGGCTAAAACATAATGATTAATGAGCATAGGCACACATTTCAAGAGAAAAGATGAAATACACTATTAAACTCTCTCAAGAAGAACCACGTAAAATACTTTTCTTTCTTCTTCTTTTTTGGCAGTAGTGGCACTTGAAGTCAGGACCTAGACACTGTTCCTGGGCTCTTTGGCTAGCATTCTACCACTCTGAGCCACAGCGCCACTTCTGCTTTTTCTTTGGGTAATTGGAGATAAGAGTCTTATAGACTTTCTTGCCTGGCCTGGCTCTGAACCACAATCCTCAGATCTCAGCCTCCTATATAGCTAGAATTACAGGCGTGAGCCACCAGAGCCTGGCTAAATAGTATATGCTTTAACTTAGCAATTCCACTTCTTGCAATTTTTTTAAAGAAATGCATAAACATCCACAAAGGTTTTTTTTTTAGCAACTGATATTTTATATAAATGAAAAATGATAAACTTTAATGACAAAATACAGAAGCTCAATATAATAATGGCATTTACAATGGAGCATGAGGCACCCATATGTTGTAGACCAGTCATGGTAGTGTATGCTTGTACTCCTAGCTACTAGGGGGTACAAGGGGGGAATGAGCCCAGTAGCCTGAGCCCAGCCTGGACAACAAAGGCCCTGCCTAATAAAACAAAACATGAACAAAAAGGATAATTTCATAAAAAACAAAAGATAATATTTAAAAAATGCTTGGATTGTATATTTACATTTAAAAATTAAGAATGATACCTAGGCACAGGTGGCCTGCAGGACTCCAAACAGATATGACCAGAAAAGATCTTCACTGTGGCCTATTATAGTCAAGCTATCAGAAGTATAAAAAGAAATTCTAAAAGCTTCAACAAAATAGTGCCAAGTCACTATTTAAAACTATCCCTTCAGACTAACAGCAGGAATCTCTCTCACAGGCCAGGTTACCACATATTTCAACTAGTAAAAGAAAATAACTACCAACCAAGAATACTCTACCCAGCACACTTATTCTTCAGAAAAGAAGGAGAAAGGACCTTCTAACCCAAACAAAAACTGAGGGAATTCACTATGAGACTAGCCTTACAGGAGACACTTATGAGTTCTCTGGAAATATAATCACCATAATGAAGACACATTAGGCTATCAAACCAAGTAGGAACAGACACAGAGAAATACAAAAAGAACCAAACTGTATCAATATCCAAAGATAAACAACAGAAAAAAATGTGGACCAAGGATAATCAAAGTAATTACAAGGTGTGGTGATGTAGCTCAGTGGGAAAGCTTTTGCCTACCTTGTGTGAGGTCCTAAGTTTGAGATCCTTAGCACCATACCTTACATAAAGACAATTAGAAGAAAATTAACCAAATTATCTAAGTCCTTACCAACAATTACCTTAACTATAAACAAACTAAATTGTCCACTTAAAAGGAACAAACTTGATGAACAGGCAAGAAAAATAAGACCTAACAATGTGCTGCCCACAAGAAATTTACTTCCTTAGTGAAGACAGAAGCAACATTAAAGGATGAAGAAAATACTTCATACAAACAGAAATCAGAAGCAGGTTGAAGTAGCTATACTTAGAGCTTTTCCTTAGCATTTCTGCTGGTAGGCTAGCACTCTACCTCTTGGGCTGCACCTGTACTTCCAGCCTTTTGCAGTTCTAATTGCAGATTAGAGTCTCAAGGACCTTCCCTTATGGGATGGCTTCCAACCTTGCTCCTCAAATCTCAGTTTCCTGAGTAGTTAGGATTACATACATGAAGCATGCACATCCAGCCTAATGAAGGAAGATGTTTAGAGGCAAATAAAATCAGGGATGAAAAGGGAGACATTACAACTGATATCACAGAAATACAAAATGGCTGAGTATGGTGACTCATACCTGTAATCCAAGCTGCTTCAGAGACAAGACATAGGAAGACTGTGGTTTGAAGCCAGGGTGAGCACAAGTTAGCAGATCCTATGTGAAAAATAACTAAAGCAAAAAGGGCTGGGGCACAGTTCAAGTGGTAAGCATGAGGGCTTCAGTTTAAAGTGAGGGAGGAGGAAGGAGGAAATACTATAGCTCATTAGAGATTATGCAAAGACAATAATTTGGAAAACCTACAAGAAATAGGTAAGTTTTTGGACACAAATAGCCTGCCAAAATTAAACCTACAGAACAGGAAAAAAAAATCCTGAGTAGAACAAGATCAAGCAATGAGACTGAATAAAAAAAACAAAAAAACAAAACAAAAAATATATATGCAATGTGTCAACCACATATCATCTATGGTCCTCTCCTATCCCACTTCTTTCCTTCCCACCTGGTTCCACTGTTCTAGTTCATCCATGCAACAAACCACTTCCACCATACTACTCTCCTTTCGCCCCTCTCTTTTGCCCTCCCCTCCCACTTCCAGTGGCACCTTGAGGGTGGCTTCTGATCCACTTTCCAGTTCTGCATTTTTCCCTTTTTTTCAATGCCAACAAGAATTCTTCTCAGGGAATTGAAAGGGAGCTATCTCCTGAAATCATTTTGTGAAGTCAGTATTATTGTGATACCCAAACTAAAACCAATAAGGACACAGAAGAAAAAAAGAAAGGAAAAGTACAGTCTAATATAACCTGATAAATATCATGAAAGTTCTCAACAAATACTAGAAAATCAAATCCAAAGCAATTAACAAGATAATCATCATGATCAAGTTGTGTTGTGCCAAGTCGCAAGACCACCCCTAAGAAGACCACCGAGATTCAGACACTCCGAAATGCAAAAGCAAGGCAAGGGAAGGCTTTATTTAACGAGCTGCCAACTCGGGCCTCGTCCTACCCACCGACACAGCGGAGGTTAGGAGGGAGTCCCGAGCTGTGATTACACAGGGCTTATAAAGGCAAAGAACAAGGTTACAACAATCAGGTGTGCAAGCAAGATTAGGACACAGGTACAAATCTGATTGGCTCAGGGTTTAATTCTAAAATGGGGTTCACGTGTCTGGCACTTCATTTCCCCTTTTTCTTTTTGGTACCTTGGGAGCCAATCATGGCTCCATTCTGTCCATTTCAATGGCTTGCATGTCTAGGGGATGATATAGAGGTAAGGCATGGGCCAGTAGGGCCCAATGTAGTAACCAAAGGGCCTGTCACCATTTCTTACAAGTACAGTTTCTGTACCTCTGTTTTGCATGCCTCTAGTTTATCCTGCCTCATCTTCCCAAAAACAACTCTGGTCCCTTGATTTTAAAGGGGGGCTGATGGGTGAAGGCAGGTTTGACACAAAAGAGACTGTTAGACTTACAAACAACACAGAGATGACAGCGCAGCATGGTGAGGTCACTCTCTGCCACCTGTGGGTGGCTTGTGCTGGCCCTACGTCCACCCCGTCGGCGGCTGTGGGTCAGGACTTGGACTTGGGGCTGATGTGTCTGTGTCCTAGGCTGTCGGCGCCGGCAAGTTGACTGGGCAGGACCCTCCGGAGCGGAGGGCACAGCTGAAACATTTTCCTCAGAGTCCTCCTCTTGTAGAGTTAACTGGGATGGGGAGTATGGAGCAGGAAACATTTCCTCCTCCGTGCTTCCTCCCTATGTCAAAGCTCCCTCAATTTCCTCAAAGGTGGACCATTCTGATCATCCATCTTCTGTAACTACTTGCACAGGGTGATCCACTTTTCCTTCTTAAGGGCCACACCTTGGTTCTGAGCTATCTCCTTAACCTCCCTCCAGTGAGCTAGGATCAAGTCTAGGGGGCTAGATGGAGGTCCTCAAGATAGAACGTTATCCATAGCTCTGATCAGATGTTCAGTCCAAAAGGCTACAAAAAACAAAACAATACAAAAGGAGGAAAACACACAGGCCTGAGAACAAGAAAAGCTACGAGTTGGAGATCTCCCAAGTTGGCCCACAACCTCCTGCAAGGGTGCAGAAGGAGTGGACCCGAGTTGGCCCACAACCTCCTGCAAGGGTGCAGAAGGAGTGGACCCGAGTTGGCCCACAACCTCCTGCCAGATAAGCAGAAGGAGCAGACCCAAGTACAAGGTGGGCGGGTTGAGTCTCGTTTAGGAGGCCCTCCTGGTCAGTTCCAGCCAAAAACCAAACTGACTCGCGCCCTACAAGTATAAGCAAAAGCAAAACAGACAGACAAATTGCAGGACAAGACAAATGAACAGCGCTGTTTTCTTACCTTCGGAGTCTGGGATCTCGGGGTCTCTGGGGCTATCCCGGACGAAACCCCAAATGTTGTGCCAAGTCGCAAGACCACCCCTAAGAAGACCACCGATATTCAGACACTCCGAAATGCAAAAGCAAGGCAAGGGAAGGCTTTATTTAACGAGCTGCCAACTCGGGCCTTGTCCTACCCACCGACACAGCGGAGGTTAGGAGGAAGCCCCGAGCTGTGATTACACAGGGCTTATAAAGGCAAAGAACAAGGTTACAACAATCAGGTGTGCAAGCAAGATTAGGACACAGGTACAAATCTGATTGGCTCAGGGTTTAATTCTTTTTTTTTTTTTTTGGCCAGTCCTGGGCCTTGGACTCAGGGCCCGAGCACTGTCCCTGGCTTCTTCCCGCTCAAGGCTAGCACTCTGCCACTTGAGCCACAGCGCCGCTTCTGGCCGTTTTCTGTATATGTGGTGCTGGGGAATCGAACCTAGGGCCTCGTGTATCCGAGGCAGGCACTCTTGCCACTAGGCTATATCCCCAGCCCCCAGGGTTTAATTCTAAAGTGGGGTTCACGTGTCTGGCACTTCAGTTGGACTTGGTTCACGTGATGAACAGTTCAACATAGACTAGTTAATACACTTAATAAAGCCATGTATGGCAGCACATGGCTGTAATCCCGGCTTGGGAGGTTGAGGCCTAAGAATTCAAAGCCAGCATGTGCTACAGAGACAGTCATTGCCTTAAAAAATAAAAAAGCAAATATATGAACAAATACATCTTACCAGCAAAAAACCAGATAAAATTATGTTTATCTCAATAGGTACAGAAAAAAAATCTGATACAACATCATTCCTTCATTATACCTCTGAACAAATTACGAATGATCCCACTTCATTCAATATAACAAAGTCAATATACAACAAATATGTAGCCAATATCACACCAAATGGAGAAATGTCAGAAGTGTTCCTCTAAGTTTTGAAACAAGGCAAAAATGACACTCACTGTCATTCTAATTTAATCCTGGTGGCTTGAACTCTGGGCCTGGGCCACTCCCTGAGCTCCTTTTTGCTCAAGGTTAATACTCAACCACTTGACCACTGCACCATTTCTGGCTTTTTTGTTGTTATGGATGGTTTGTTTTGATTAATTGGTGATAAGAGTCTCAAGGACTTTCCTGCCTGGCTGGCTTTAATCCTCTGATCTCAGCCTCCTGAGTAGCTAGGATTACAAGTGTGAGCCATGGGTGCCTGGGCGTTCTGAAAGTTTTAATCAGAGCAATTATAGTCAAGAAATAAGTCATACACATAGAAAGATATCCCTGTTGGCAGATGATGACTCTATATGAAAAAATCCTTGGCACTTTATCAAAGACAAGAAGAACTGATAAATTTAGAAAAGTTACAGGACACACACACACACACACACACAACTCAGCACTTTTTTTTTTTTTTTTGCCAGTCCTGGGCTTGGACTCAGGGTCTGAGCACTGTTCCTGGCTTCTTTTTGCTCAAGGCTAGCACTCTGCCACTTGAGCCACAGCGCCACTTCTGGCCGTTTTCTATATATGTGGTGCTGGGGAATCGAACTCAGGGCTTCATGTATGCAAGGCAAGCACCCTTGCCACTAGGCCATATTCCCAGCCCCTCAGCACTATTTTTAAAAACCAGTAATTAATTGGCTTAAAAATTATAAAGCAGAGCACTATTGGCTCATGCCTGTAATCACAGATTACTGATGAGGCTGAGATCTGAGGAGTGGAATTCAAAGTCAGCCCTAGCATCAAGTTCATGAGACTCTTTTTTTTTTTTGCCAGTCCTGGGGCTTGGACTCAGGGCCTGAGCACTGTCCCTGGCTTCTTTTTGCTCAAGGCTAGCACTCTGTCACTTGAGCCACAGCGCCACTTCTGGCCATTTTCTGTATATGTGGTGCTGGGGAATCGAACCCAGGGCCTCATGTATATGAGGCAAGCACTCTTGCCACTAGGCCATATCCCCAGCCCTCATGAGACTCTTTTATCTCCAAATAACCACCAAGAAGACAGAAGTGAAGGTGTAGCTCAAGTGGTCCAGTGCCTTGAGTGAAAAGGTAAGGGAAAATGCACAGGCCTTGAGTTCAAGCTCTGTATTGCACACATTGCAAAATGAAGATTAAAGCAACTAAAGAAAATCAGACAGTTCCTGCTCACATATTGGGAAATTGAAATTCTTAATGTTCATACCATCCAAAGCAATTTACAGATTGATGTAACCTCTAAATACCAATGATATTCTTTACAACACTATATAAAAAAATCTTAATTTATAGATAGTATGACAAAGCCACAGTCATAGAAGCCTGTATCAAATGAGCAAAGCTGGAGGCATAGTAGTTCCTGGTTTCAAGATATACTACAGAGCCAGAGTAACCAAAACAGTATGGAACTAACATAAAAACAAACATAGAAGCTGGGCACGGGCTGAGATCTAAGGACTGCAATGCAAAGCCAGCCTGGGCAGAAAAGTCCGCTAAGACTCTCATCTCCAATTAACCACTCAAAATTGGAAGTGGTGCTGTGACCCAAGTGATAGAAAGAGGTTCAGGGACAGTGCCCAGGCCCTGAATTCAAGCCCTACAACTAGAGAAAAAAAAGAAAACAGACATAGAAACCAAGACAATAAAGATCCCAGAAATAAGCTTACACATCTATAGCCAACAGATTTTCAACACATGTGCAAAAAACATTGTAAGAAGGACAAGCACTTCAATAAATAGTACCAGAAAAACTGATATCCAATTTCTGAAACAACCTCTACTTGTCATCCTATACCAAAGCAACCCAAAATGGATCAGATCAACTCAAAATGGATCAAGGACCTGAGTCCTTGAAACTACTGAAGGACAGAGTAGGAAAGACACTAGAACTTATAGGCACAGGAAGGAACTTCCTGAATATAGTCCCAGGGGCACAACAAATAGGGGAGAGACTCGACAAATGGGACTACTACAAATTAAAAAGTTTCTGCACAACTAAGGACATAGCCACCAAAACAGAAAGACAGCCAACCATATGGGAAAGGATCTTTACCAGCACAGCAACAGACAAAGGCCTAATATCCCTCATCTACAGAGAACTCAAAAAACTAAGCCCCTCCAGGCCCAATAAACCAATTAGGAAATGGGCAAAGGAACTAAAGAGAGACTTCACAAGAGAAGATATAAAAATGGCAAAGAAACATATGAGGAAATGTTCAACATCCCTGGTAGTAAAGGAAATGCAAATAAAAACAACCCTGAGATACCACCTCATCCCAGTTAGAATGGCCTATACTCTGAACTCAGGTAACAACAAATGTTGGAGGGGGTGCGGGAAAAGAGGAACCCTTCTCCATTGTTGGTGGGAGTGCAAATTAGTACAACCACTTTGGAGAACAGTATGGAGGTTTCTCAAAAAGCTCAATATAGACCTACCCTATGACCCAGCCATACCACTCCTAGGCATCTATCCTAAACAGCAAGTCCCAAGATATCAAAAAGACATTTGTACTTCCATGTTTATCGCGGCACAATTCACAATAGCCAAAATATGGAAACAATCCAGATGCCCCTCCACAGATGAACGGATCCAAAAAATATGGTACCTATACACAATGGAATACTACATAGCAATTAGGAATGGTGAAATATTGTTATTCGCAGGGAAATGGTCAGAACTCGAACAAATAATGTTGAGCGAGACAAGCTTAGAACACAGAAAACAAAGGGGCATGATCTCCCTGATATATGACTGTTAACAAAGGGAGACAGAGAGACAGTAAAGACCAAGTCTGTGAAACTAAAAACTGCTTTCAAATGGTATTCCCCACAGGATTGAGGCAGCGACCCAACAGTATGTAACTAAAACCAAACAACTACTCAACATATAAAGGTAAAAAATTGACCTCTCAGTGGAATACAATAGCTCAAAAGCTATGTATGTACGTTCATATAAGACTACTGTCGACATATTGTCTAATATCGACATTACATTTAAAGCCCTAGGCGAATTTTCTTGGGCTTGGCCACGTGTATACTGTATATGTTCTTGATACATTGTATATTGTATATATGTCTACCTGACCTAGAGAAGGGAAAGAAAAACAGGGCGTAAGATATCACAAGAAATGTACACACTGCCCTACTATGTAACTGTACCCTTTTTGCACAACACCTTGTCAAAAAAATTTGTGTTCAATTAATAAATAAATTAACAAAAAAAACCCAAAACCAAAATGGATCAGAGGCCTAAAACGCAACCTGAAACTCTGAAAACAGAAGAAATCACAGGGGAAAGATGACACAAATAAGTAGTGCTTAGATACTATCCTAAAAGCATAAGCAGCAGAAGCAAAAACAGATGAATGGCATTATAAAAAACTAAGAGTTTGTATACAATAAGAAAACAATGAACAGGGTGAAGGGAATCTACAGAAGGAGAGAAAAAAGTGGACAACTACTCATCTGACAGGATTAACAATATCTGACATACATAAGGAACTCAAAAAAGTTAACAAAAATACAAGCAATTCAATTTTAAATGGGCAAATCATTTGAACATTTATCAGAAAAGAAAAACAGCTAACATATGAAAATCAAAATCATGAGAAATCATCCCATTCTTCTTAGGATGGCTACAATCAAGAAGATAATTCTTACACACTATTGGCTAGAATGTAAACTAGTAGAGCCATTATGCAAGACAGTATAGAGATTCATAAAAAAATAAAAATAGTTTATACATTGTCACACTCATATACAAACCACACTGGCAAGAGTACAGGACGTTTGAGGCCAGCCTGGGTGATGAGTTATCTCACTCCTTGGTAAATATCCCAAAGAAATGAAATCAGCATACGGAAGAAACACTTAATGACCATGTTTATTGTGGCACTATTCACAAGAGCTAAGATACAGAACTGACCTAGGTACTCATCAATGTATGAATAACGAAAATAAGAGTATTATTTGGTCATAAAGAATAAACCTGGGGCTGGGAATACAGCCTAGTGGCAAGAGTGCTTGCCTCCTACACATGAAGCTCTCGGTTCGATTCCCCAGCACCACATATATGGAAAACGGCCAGAAGGGGCGCTGTGGCTCAGGTGGCAGAGTGCTGGCCTTGAGTGGGAAGAGGCCAGGGATGGTGCTCAGGCCCTGAGTCCAAGGCCCAGGACTGGCCAAAAAAAAAAGAATAAACCTTATTCGTTGTAGCTAAACAGATAAACAATTACCTTAAGGGAAGTCAGACGCAGAAAGACAAGGACCACATATTTATTTTAGTAAGTTGAAATTAAAAAAAAAAAACAGTTGATCTGTACATAAAATACTAGGGGTTAATAACCCACGATTACCAAGGGTTGGGAATTTGGAGGGCATTTAGGAAAGGAGAGACAAGAAGATGTTGGATTTGATTAGTGCACACTATATGCAAGCATCAAGACAGAATACTGAATCCTATTAATTGTAGATACTATTGTGTAATACAGCAAAACAAGTTAGCTTAGTGATATGTCAACTTGTATACAAAAATTGTTAAATAATGAAAATAGAAACTGAAGCTAGTGTGGCCCTGAATGTGGTAAAAATTGTGGGACTAGAATGTATCCAATCAACGAAACAAGGCAAAAGTGAAAAACAAATCTTTAGAAGTCACCTTAAATGTAATTCTTATTCCTGTACAAATAACTGTTATTCTTTCTTAATCCTAACACAAAAGAATGCATTTCTGTTTCTGAAAACCAAAAGAAGCAAACATACTCTTGTGAATTTTCCTGCAGTCAATACTCCCTCTGCCCTTCATCTTATAATTTAAACACAGATAAACAAAAGAGGAAAAAAAACCTACAATAACTGCTTATACTTTGGGAATGACTCTTCAGACAATTGCTATTTTTGAGGGAAAATCTTTCCTCAAAAAAACAAATATAGGCTGGAGATATAGAGGTAACACAGTAACAGAGCACTTGACTAGTGTATAGGAAGCCTTGTGTTTGATTTTCAGTACAACATACATGTGCGTGTAGATACACACACACTTATTCTTAAGATTATGTTCTTTCTTAATTTAACTACTTTTCAGTCTAAAACAGAACCTGTCTACAGCCACAAGTTTAAAGACTTCTAAAGGAATAGCTTATTTCCTAGTGTTAAAAGAGCTATTATTTCATCCAGGTTCTGGTGGCTTGTGCTATTTATTTTTTTAAATCTTGGCTACTCAAGAGGCCGAAATCAGACAGACTGAGCAAAGCCAGGCAGGGCAGAAAAGACTATAAGACTGTCTCAAAACAAAAAACAAAACCAACCAACCAACCAAAACCAGTACAAAGCGGGACTGGGGATATTAGTTCAAGTGTAGAGCACCTGTGGAACAAGGAAGCCACTCAAGTGTGAGACCCGAACCCCACAGAACCACAAAAAAAAGGTTATGTTGTTTGTATGTGAAAACACACATTTAGCACTTGCTTATTTCTGCACTAACAAATATATGTTTCACAACTCAAGGGAAGAGTTGCCATGTTTTAATTCTGTTATATACATTACAATGTATTAGGAGCTCCCCAGGAGTTTATTACCTGAGTTCTCACACTAGTAAATACTAGGTAAATACTTTTTGTTACATTATTTAAAGGCTAAAAAAGCCCCAACAAAAACCAAACCTATTTGATAAACAGTATTTCTATTATAACATATAGAAGTACTTAGTATATTTACCTGCACCAAACTTTTATCTGTTGAGACAAATTTTTAATATTACTAAAAGCAAATGTTAAAGATACTATATATGAAAATTAAGGAAGAGCCATGAAATACTTCTGAATGTACTCACAGAAAGGTAGCTATTAATGTCCACATCATCAGTTATGGTTTGACGCTCTCCTTTATGGTTAATTTTCCGAAACCTTCGACGAGACTGTCTAGCAGGAATTTCTCTTTGTAGAATACTATCTTCATTATCTTTGGAATTCTCTACCTGAAACACATGTTCACATTCCTGGTTAAATACCCAGTTTTTCCATGTTAAAGACAGTCTATGAAGTCTTAACAGGCTCATAAGGAAGCATCATTTATTTCTGCCACGAAACTGTGTCAAAAAGCCACATAGGACAATGCTCATGAGTTAAAAATGATTAGTTGTTATTATAAAGATCTGGAGACCACAGTTTCCTCCCAGGAAACTGTCTCTTTTGCACACATAAACATATATTCTCTAGTCTCTTACCAGAAATGAAGGCTGTCAACTACACCTACACACATTCAATAATTACAAGTTATAAATGATACTAGTCACAAGCTGCCCAATTAAGATATTCATTTTATTTTGAGAATGATTATGGTTATGATTTTGGTGAACTATTAAAAAGTGAAAACAAAAACACTTTTACTCAATACCCTAATACTCCAATGATTAGTAACTTTGTAAGCTCACAACAGTGATCTTTTTTCAGCTGTTTCTTTATTGTTGATTGGTTTGGGTTGTGTGGGCACTGCACACACACACACACACGCTTGTGTGTTGCTAGAGATCAAACTCAAGCCTTGTACATGCTAAGCAAGGGCCCTATCCCTGAGCTGCATCCTCTGTCCTACAACAATCCTTAGAAAAGCTAAGCTGACAGGCCTATCTATGTTCAAAGCGCGTGCTGCTGGTATAAGATTGCACTGCTATACTTTCATAGACTATACCATTACTTTAAAATTTAAGTACCTGTAGAAAGAGTTGTTTAGGGATGAGAGCTGAAGAGTCAGAACCACAGAGCCAACAAATGACCACAGATGGAAACTATGAGCTATATTAAATGCAGTGACCAAAAACTGACTACACAACTGGACAATAAGAAGAATTACATTTGGATACACTTACAAGTATAAGACTTGAAGTGTAAATGAAGACTTACAAGTGTGGCTACTTATTTGTTTATTTAGATTTTGAGTCTCCTTGGGTAGCCCAGACTGGTCACAAACTCAAAAAATCCTCCTCCTTCACATCCCCAAGTGTTGGAATTCCAGCCTTGAAATACTACGCCTGAATTAGCTTCAGATATTTTTAAGAAGGAATTTAAAAACAGCCAGAAAGGGAAGGGGGGGGGGGGGGGGGGGGGTGTGTGTGTGTGTGTGTGTGTGTGTGTGTGTGTGTGTGTGTGTGTGTGTGTGTGTGTGTGTGTGTGTGTGTGTGTGTGTGTGTGTGTGTGTGTGTGTGTGTGTGTGTGTGTGTGTGTGTGTGTGTGTGTGTGTGTGTGTGTGTGTGTGTGTGTGTGTGTGTGTGTGTGTGTGTGTGTGTGTGTGTGTGTGTGTGTGTGTGTGTGTGTGTGTGTGTGTGTGTGTGTGTGTGTGTGTGTGTGTGTGTGTGTGTGTGTGTGTGTGTGTGTGTGTGTGTGTGTGTGTGTGTCAGTCCTGAGCTTGAACTCAGGGCCTGGATGATGTCCCTGAGCCTCTTTGTGCTCAAGGCCACTTGAGCCACAGCGCTACTTCCAGCTTTTTCTTTTTAGTCTTGTTTTGTTTTTGTTGCCAGTCCTGGGGCATGGACTCAGGGCCTGAGCACTGTCCTTGGCTTCTTTTTGCTCAAGGCTAGCACTCTACCACTGAGCCACAGCGCCACTTCCAGCTTTTTTCTATATATGTGGTGCTGAGGAATCGAACCCAGGGCTTCATGTATACGAGGCGAGCACTAGGCCATATATTCCCAGCCCCAGCTTTTTCTTTTTATATGGTACTAAGGAATCGAACCCAGGGCTTCATGCATGCTAAGCAAGCACTCTACCACTAAGCTATATTCCGAGCCTGCTTAACTTCTTTTTGAGTAAAAATTTTATTATAAAAGAGAACAAAGCAACAAGAGAAAAAAAATAAATACAAAGGTCATAATATGATAGCGGTAAATCCAAGCCTATCAGCAATCCAAGAATTTAATTGCAAGAGTTTTCCCAGGTAAAAAAGTATAGAAGAGGAAACAGGTTTTTAGTAGTTATACTCACAGAATACTGATGTCAAGAAAACGACAAAAAATGCAGAAGAAATTAAAATGCATTACCATTTCACTAAGAAAATGAGTCCAGAATATAAGCAAAATAAAGATTCAACAAAGCTTAAACTGAGCTGTCACCGGGAATTCAAGTTTAATGTTAGAAAAATATAGTAATGTAAAATCATACTAAGAGATTGAGGAAGAAAAAGCCATAAATCACTGTAAGAAAAGCAGACACCTTTTTTTGGACTAAATTTCAGTATCCTGATAAAAATTCTTAGTACTGTTTTTGATATTTAAGATAACCCCTTTTAAGGCACTATGAACTTTTAACAATTTCAATACTTTCTGATATTTCCTTGCTCTGTGACATGAAAAATTTCTGTCTAATACATTTCCTGCACTACACCTGCTATAAGCTATTTATTCCTAGAGGCTCAGTCTTATTAGTGGAAGAATGGTATTTAATTACCATAGCCCGGGCTCTATATCCACTAAGAGTAGTTATAAATAGTTGGTTGTCACTGCTCCTAAGCTTTTGAAATGAACAGTCCGACAAAATATATTTTTTCTTACAGTGGAATAACTAGACAAATACTTTTTTTCTAAATGTGTCCTACACTGTTTAATATGCTTTAATTTTATTTTTACAGTGGTATTGAAATTAAAGACTTAACAAACCTGTTAGAAAATTTAAAAAAGAGAAGCAGAGGTCAAGCAATAAGAACTAATGAATGCTAGAAGGATGAGGATAGAGTAAATAGTGGGCACACACTTAAAACACCAGGATAATTTCTGATCTAGGCAAGTGTGTAAAGAAATAAAATAATGTTTATAAACTCAACTGTATGCATTAGTCCTCCTCTCTCCTAGTTCTCTTTTCATCATGGATCAATTCTAATGAACTGTCCTTTTCTTTCTCCATCCCCCTCCTCCTCTCCCTATTTCTTCAGCAGCCTTCTTAAACTCCATCGTCATGTTAGTTTTATCTTTCTCCAAAGTAGGTTCTATTTCTCTTCTGACTTATGCTTCACCTTCTCTTGGATTGTTCCTTAAAATTTCCCCCCAGTCTTTCCATTGGGGCAATCCACTCTTTGTTTGATCTAGGTGATTTCCTTTCAAAACTTTCCAAACATGGCAGACATTCACTGTCCAATAATTTTTGCCCCATTTGTTAAGAATCTTCCAATATATACTGGCATTTAGAGGACACTCTAACCTGAACAATAGGAGGAGGGAGTTTCTGCATATCCTGTCATACCATTCCCATTTAAAGTTATATAGTACAATTCAAATTAGGAACCAGACATCTTTACTGCAGATCCTTTCACACCTGCTTTCACTTTGGGTCTACAGATAGATAAATGTCATATATGTGGCCTGCAATCATTCCACCATGCTTTCCTGATACAGCTGCCTGGGCATTTCAATAACATACTGAATAAAGGCAGAGCATATATGAATAACACAATAACCCACAATTTTTACACATTTCAATACTTCCATCACATCATACTTCATACACACATTAGATTCCTAATGAATACAGAGGAGTTCACAGAGGATCTTAAATAGGTAACATATTAATAGCCATCAGGTTGATAAAAGTTCCTCATAACACCAAAAAATTAGTAGCTATCCCAGATTTGGGGAGCTCACACCTGCAACCCTATTCAGGAGGTTGAGACTTTGGAGGAGTGTGGTTTGAAGCCAGCCCAGGCAGAAAAGTCTATAAAGATGCCATCTCCAAAATCATCAGCAAAATAGGCGGGGAGGCAAACGGGGTGGCTCATATGGCAAAGCGCCAGTCAAGGAAGCAAGCTGAGTAAGCAAAAGAAGCACTGGGTCTGGGCACTGTCCCTAAGCAATTCAGCTCACAGTGCTCTACCACCTGAGCCACAGCGCTACTTCTGGTTTTCTGGTGGTTAATTGGAGGTAAGAGTCTCATGGACTTTTCTGCCAGGGCTGGCTTTGAACCTCAATCCTCAGATCTCAGAATCCAGAATAGCTGTGAGCCACCAGCACCTGGCTATTTTCTAATTTTTTAATTGACAGTAATTCAATTGTACTTGTCATATAATACATGGATCCAATGTATAATGTAATCCAATCATGGTAGTAAATTTTTCTAAGAAAATAAAAAGGCATGTGTGATGCTGACATTCTGTATGAAATTTTAGACTAGAGTTTTAACATCTTCAATTCTATAACTCTTTTATGCTACTCAAAGAAACCAGGTTTGCAAGATGGTAGGGTAGGACCAAGGGAAGAGGAGTAGAAGAATGAAGTGGGAAAGCAAGGCAAGAATTCTGGGAGGTGGGCAGAAGGGCAGGGTGAAGATGTTAAAGGGATAACACAAATCAAGATGCATTGTACACACAAACTGCTTTATGGTAAGGGAACAGGTGGGTTGGAAAGGGTGGATGAGAATGTTGAAAGGGGTAACAGTGATGAAGATACACTGTATTAATAAACTGCTTTGGTGAATGGCAACTCCTTTGTTTTGTTGTGTTTTTTTTTTGTCAGTCCTCGGGCTTGAACTCAGGGCCTAAGCACTGTCCTAGGCTTTTTGCTCAAGGCTAGCACTCTACCACTTGAGCCACAGCACCACTTCCGGCTTTTTTCTATATATGTGGTGCTGAGGAATCGAACCCAGGGCTTCATGTATACTTTACCACTAGGCCACATTCCCAGCCTGAATGGCAACTCCTTTGTACAACTACTTAAAGATAATAAAAATTTTCAAAAAATACAAGGTAAATCAAAATAATGATCCTATGAAATCCTAAGAAGCCGTTCAGGTTGTTAAGTAATTATGTTACAGGGCCTTTTAAAATGTAATTCTAAAGCAAACATGTCAAGTTAGCATGTTGAATCATCAAGAAGGTGTTCAACAAGATATCCCCAGTCATCAGAGGGACCACTCAAATTTGTGTAAGTATATACATAAAACTATTTTATATAAACATGGACCAAGTATCTTCCAAAATTCTAAATATGTCCTACTATATTGGGTTATTTTGTTGTATAACTCAAAGCATTTTAAATGGTACTGTCAATGAAACAGTTTTGGAATTTAAAAATTACTAACTACAATGGTGGTGGTGATGGCCACACACACACACACGTAGTCTTTCCTTAGAACATACTGAAGGTATGTTTCTTGACCTTGAAATATATATTAACATGTAATTCCTGAAAACAAGTGCAGTTATCAAAACCAGGGAATTCAATGTTATCTAATCTGCAGTCCATATTCAAATTTTATCAGTATAATGCCAATTATCTTTCATAATTATTTCAAATATTCTGGATTTAATAAGATAAAACATTTTATTTTGTTGTTACTTTTCTCTTTTTCGCATTTCATTGAACTATTTCTTAATCTTTCTATGTACATCTTGATATTGGAATATTGAAAGTGTATAGTTCTTCCTGGGTGCCGGTGGCACACAGTGATAATGCTAGTACTCAGGTGGCTGAGATCTGAGGATCAGGGTTCAAAGCCAGGCAGGAAAGTCCATGAGACTCCTACTTCCAATTAGCCACTAGACATCTGGAAATGGCATTGTGGCTCAAAGTGGTAAAGCACTAACCTTGCATGAAAAATCACAGGGACAGAGTTAGGGCCCCATAAAAGACAAAAATAAAGTGTATAGTTCAATTTATAAAATGTCTTTCAATTTATTTTTGTCTGAGATTTCCTTAATGACAGAGGTATGCATTTCTAGTAGGTCATACCATAAATAGGACAGCCTGTTTTCAGTGTATGACACTGGCGTACTGCACCATCAGTCTGTGAATAGATGGTGGTAGCAGCAGTGACTGCTGCTAAGAAGATGGCACCAAACAGGGAGGGAGTGATTGTTCCCTTCATGAGTGATGTCTGGGAGTATACTCTGAGACTAAGTCTTTTCCCCCCATAAATATCAGTCTCTAAGGTGTAACATTTTAATAGAATTTTCAAAGTAACCATTACTATTTGTTAACTGACATTCTACTTTCATTTTTTTTTTTTTAAATGAGGCTAGGATTTCATTATCCACATAGTATCTGGACGACATTCTACTTTCAGGAAGAACTTTGTCTCTTCCTTACATTCATCAATAACATCAGGGCTAATAACTTTTTGCAATATACATGACAGTCTCATCAATTACTACACATTTTTATTTGAAGTCCCAAATCAGATGAGATTATAAACTTATTTCAACTATGTATCTCTCTTAAAAGTGAAAAATTCTTGCTAAAACAAAAACCCATCCCAAATACAATATTAAAATCTGGATTGCTTCCTTCTTGGATCTATTTGCCTCTCTTTATTATTTTTTTCTCTAGCACTTCCCCTCTAGTACAGGGCAAAGAATCTACATGTTCCACTTACTAAATTCAAAGAGAAAGGAGAAAGCTCTTGAAATCACATTCCCTTTTCAAAGTCTTTAACTTTCTGGTGGGACAGGTAAATTTGGTACATGTTAAATATAACTCCACCATGTTTTACACCCTTTTTTGCTAAAGATCAAAAAAGTTTGAAGATGAGAATTATAAGCTTGGTATATAATTCTGGAACTACTTAAAATCTCTAAAAGTTCAGAGCAATGGAACCTCCTTGAGTGTTTAATGCCTACTACATTTAACATAAAAAAACTGAAGCACAACAAAAACAATTCAGCATTCTTTAAGGTTCTTACCACAATCATTTCTGAAGGCTCTAATACAAGACAATCACATCCTCTTTTTCCTCCAAACTGCTTACCAAAACTATAAAAACAGAAAAATAATTTCTTTAGAAGTTATAAAGTATTTCAATAGAGGAAACAAAAAAAATTCTGAGAGGTTAATAAAAAAATGCTGATCTTGTATCTTTCCTCTTAATTATCCAGATAAAACAAATATCAATAGTTCTTTATGAAAATTCTATTTAAACTTTTGCCTTTAATTACTTCCTAAAATTATTTACAAAATTAAATTGCAAACATCTGTAATTCAATACTGCTGAATTAAAAAGAAAAAAATTACCTAGTGAGGAATGATATCATAATTTTATTTCACAAATAAAACTTCATATTAAACCATATATATTAAATTATAGAAAACATTTCTATTCACATGTATAAAGAAATGGAATCAACATAGTTATTAAAACTGCTGTAAGCCAGTGGCTACTTCTCTGGCAAAAACCCAACATTAAAATAAAAATGTGAGTATTTTTATATTCTTGGTCTGAAAGAAAGATTTCTATGCAAATTAAAACCAGAAAGCAGCCAGGTACCAGTGCCTTGTAACTGTAAGCATAGCTACTCAGAGGGCTGAGATCTGAAGACAGTGGGCCAGTTTGAGCAAAGAAGTCCACAAGATTCTGTCTCCAATGAACCAGCAAAAGAGGTAGGTGTAGTTGAAGTGGTAGAGTGCTAGCCATAAGCAAAAGCCGTAAGTAAGAGCATGAGGACCACCAAATTCAAGCCCTACCATTGGCACAAAAATCCACCAATAAATAAAACCAGAAAAAAATCATTGCCTTCTTTTCTCAACAAACTAGGAGTGATTACTCACATATATAATCCCAGCTACACAGTAGGCATTAAGTAGGAGGATGGCGGCAGTCCATGTGGGGGGAAAAAAAAAGTGAGACCTTTTTTGAAAATTAAAGTAAAATGGGCTAAGGGGCCATTAAGTGGTAGAGTGTTTGACAACCTGGGTACCTGAGTACACTCTGCATTCAAATCCTAGTGCCATGGAGAGAAAGAGAGAAGAGGGAAAGGAGGGAGGGGAAAAAGGAGGGAGAGGCAGAGCACAAGGGAACACTCAAGAGCAGCAAGCAGTGGCCAGTCAGCACAAGAAAAAGTGTTCAATAATATGCATCAGAAAATCACCTCACACTAAGATGCTCAACTAAAAGACAGATACCAAGGGTGGTAGCAATATGTAAAATAGAACCTCAAACTTCCACACATTGCTGTCGGGAGTCTAAATGACACAAACACTGTGGAACTATTTAGGTATACACCAAGCCCTCCTTATTGGTAGATGCCATTACATGTGGTTTTGGTCAAGCACTGTACAAAAAGGAAAATACACACACACACATTATACCGTACAGTGTGGCTGAGAAGCTCTTAGTTCCACGTTTATGTTTAAATCACTGTGTGATTTGTTAAGAGTTCCCTTACTCTTAATTTTTATGAAAACGTGGCTTTGAAAGAGCAAATGATGTCTAAGGAACAAGAACCAAGTATGGCAAGCTTCCCAAGCCAAAAAAGGCATGTAATGTGCTTAATGAGGCATGTAATATGCTTAATGGAAGTGTTAAAGGAAAAGTGTTAAAGGTTTGTTGAAAGGCGGCAGGCCATGTCTTTAGTGGAAGTTTGGGAAATTTTTTAAAAATTGAAATTTTTTTAATGAAAATTTAAAATTTAGTGGAAAATGAGTCAAGCACAGTACTCATGATAAAGAGCATGAAATAAGACCTAGTTCTTAGTGATCAGCATTTATCTGTGCAGCAGTAATTTTAGTGATGGTAGTAATGCAACCTATTTCACAAAGTATGGAGCCTCAGAGCAACTACACATAGGGAATAAGTAAGTTTGAGTAATTTTAGAGCACTGAATTCTTGAGCTTTCATGATTTTTCCTCAACACTGGTCTTCTTGAAGCCATATAACCTGGAAGGTTCTACTGCTTATCATAAATAGTACTCTATATTAAACACTGATACTGCTGGGCTTAGAAAAGGATATTTGAAAATATGTAGCAGAATTTCAAACAAAAAGCACATGGAAAGCATAACAAATGCAGAAAACAGCTTTTCTCTGAAATTCTATTATTCCATTTAAAGACTAGATCCACCAAAAATGACCACAATCTATTATCTTCTTTATTCTCCTTAGTCCATCAATGAAGGAAGACTAAATTTTTATCACAGGAAAAAGATTCAAGGTCAAACATTAAACCCCAAAGCCAGTGGAACACTGTTCCAGTTAAAACATTTTCTTCAGACCCATTTTTCTCCCCCAAAAATCATTTGTCTCCAAAATCACCTATGGATGCCCAGTCCTCCTGAACCTATGAAGGGCACTGAGCTTCCGAATCTCATTGGGATATTGGGTGTTCCTTTCTTGTGCTCCCTTCTTGTGAACGAAAAGAAGTGTGTGTGTTTTCCTCTAGTATTGTTCTAGTGACAAGGGTTAGTTTTAAACTTGAAAAGTGTGCCAAGAGAATCCCCGTGACTGCAATAAGTGGTAAAGCTATACCAATTTTAATAGTGTGATCTTCAAGTATGGATAGATGAAATTTAATATATCAGGTTAGAAGCTCACAAAGGTAAACCCATATGTGGGTATTTGACTTCTAAAAAAAAAAAAAAGAATTGGAAAGGGAAAACTGGTACCCATATGGAAAACAATCCAAAGCAATAAATATAACATCTCAAAATCAATTGTAGATAACTACAGAGCAAATTATGAAACAAAAGCAAAAGTCCTACAAGTTTCCTCTCTTCTTTTTATCTCTGTATTTGTATACATTAACTACTTTTTCTTTTCCCCATAAGAATTTCATATAGAATTTGTGGGGAGCAAATCATATGGCAGTTAACAGAATATTTGGAGACATTATGATGGAACTATGTCATTCATACTGCTGGTAATACTTCTAACAATACTGACAGAACACATGTGTCTCTTCATTTGGGACAGAACAACTTTAGTTTCATGAAGGATACCTGTACTTTACCACGTAGAAACAAAGCTGTCTTTCAATGAATACCAAATGTGTTTAGAAGCACTCCTTTACAAGCTCAGTGGGGGGGGGGGGGGTGAGGATCAGTGCCAGTGACATACTTTTGGATCTCAGTTTGAAATCTATCATTCACAACTTAGTCTATTTTGTGATGAAGTATGTAAATTTTGCAAATCTCTCACTTCCCAGGAGGAATGTTAAAGCTTTATCAGTAGAGTGTTACCAAAAGCAGGAAGGAAGGGTTTTCTTGTTTGTTTTTTTCCTCAGCTTTGGAGCCCATTGGCACCTGGGGCAAAGGGTGGGGGGGGGGGGGGTATGGTTCTTGTTTGTCAGTTCTGCTCATGGGTTCTCCTCCTACCAGCCAGGCCCAACTCTGAACTCCTCTTCTATTAGGCTGCAACCAACATTCTCCAACAAAGTCTGAATCTGGTCACGCTAACATATTCTCCAATGAAGTCTGAACTCCAGTCTTGGAGACAGGGTCTCCCTTTCACTTATTCTCAGCTGTAGTACATAGTCTGTATCAGGTAATAATCGTAACTTACTGGTAACATACTGATTATACATCTAACTGCTACTATGCTTGTTATAATTCTATGGACAGAAGCCAAAAATTTGATGACTTTTATGCTAAGACTTCTTTTACTTACATTAATTCGTTAATCATATCACACTACAATAACATCTGTCATGAAAAAAAAAATCTCCTACCCAGATTATTTTAGGAGATTAAATAAACTTGTAAAGTTATTCGCTATGAAATTCACAATGGCTACATTAATGCATAGTATATCTTCGTATTTGCAAAATTCCACACATTCTTGTCAATTATTCTTGAAACTTAAACTTCTTTGCCTTAATTACAAATGAATGGTACATTTTTATAGACAATTAACGGCTACCAAAAAACTCTTGAACATTCAGAACATCAGAGTAAGACAAAAAAATTCAAAAGAAATTCTAAATACAAATCCTAAAACATAACCTATACATAACCAACACAACTTTTTTTTTTTTTTTTTGCCAGTCCTGGGGCTTGGACTCAGGGCCTGAGCACTGTCCCTGACTTCTTTTTGCTCAAGGCTGGCATTCTACCTCTTGAGCCACAGCACCACTTCTGGCCTTTTCTAGATATGTGGTGCTGAAGAATTGAACCCAGGGCTTCATGTATATGAGGCAAGCACTCTTGCCACTAGGCCATATTCCCAGCCCCAACACAACTTATTCTACCTCAATACAAATTTGGCAATATGAATTTCACAAATACAAAAGAAAGAATACTCCAAAGGCTTATATAACCAAGAATATACACTGTATTTGTAAAAAAAAAAAAAAGTCAATTATATGATTTATTATATTATTCAAGAATCACGTTTCATTTAATCAAAAAACAACCATATAGGTATAGGAATTTAGATGCCAAAGTTTAAAAATAACATCTATATTTAATAGTATGCCACTAAATTAATTTAGCTGCAATTTCAAGTCTTCTCAACATTATAGGAAAAGTTACTAAAAATTATATTTTTATGTCATCAGAGTGTAATTTGAACCCCAAAACCTTAAGAATCACTAACAGAGAAAATTCTCTAGGAAAATAATATTTCACTATCATCACAAACCTTGGTCTTTTACTTATAATGATGACAACAATTCACAAGTTCTTTTAATAGCCAGGCACTATTCTAATAAATTTATACAGACTAATTCATTTACTTCCCAAAACAAGCCTATGAAGCAGGTACATTGTTGTACTATTTTATAAATAAATAAGCAAACTAAGGCACAAAGAGATTTTAGTAATTTGTTCAAGATGTGGTAGAATACAATATGAATTCAGATAGTGCAGCTATAGAGCATGAAACTTTATATAAGAGACTTCTGTTGATAGCTTTGAGTAGCAGAGCTTGTATAAACCACTTAACATTTATTCTCCTTGTTTTACAGATAAAAATTGTCCAGTAATGTAACTGACAAATGATGAAATCAGGATTCTAATTCATCTTGCCTTGTTCCTAAAGCCATTTTCTTAACTATAATACACTGTTTTTCAATAGCCAGTAACAGCAATAAATCCAAAAACTACTTGATGAATCAGAACAACTCTAATATGAAATAAGGTTCAAATATGGAAAAGATATGTCATTGTGTAAAATTAAAAGATTATGGCCTCAGAAATATGATATATTAAGTTGATATTAGTTGTCAAACATGTTCACATTGCTTAAAGAGTATTTAAGGGTTGGAGGCACAGCTCAGTTGGTAGAGAGCCTGCCAATGAGCAAAAAATGTCTTGGAATTTTTTTTTAAATGTATTACTGAGAAAATTCATACATTACATAAAATAGCTTAATATAAAAGATAAACAGTGGTAATGTAGCTGGGCATGTACAGTGAATGTAGCTGGGCATGATAGGGCATACCTAGAATCCCAGCACTTGGGAGGCTAATGCTAGAGGACTGCAGACCAGCCTGGGCTACACGGCGTGACCACTTTAAATAAAAGTTACCATGCACTTACCTGCAAGGAGGCAAGACCATGGAGTCTTTCACAAGCACAGACCCAGAAAGCAGGATATACCAACATCTGGCAATGGTTTCTGAACTGTTTAAATATAAAAAGTAAATGATTAAATAAACATGTTTATCTGCAAATGGACTTAGCATTACATACTGAAATATACAACATAGAATATATTCTGATAATATTGCAAATAATTAAAAGTTAAGTAGCAATGCTGGACACTTAGAGGTTGTCTAAGGCCTTATATAAACAATGATCACATGAGGGGGAAAAAAACACCAAGTAATTCTTAACAGAGTCACAGAAGTGTGACAAACATCTACGTTACTTGGAAAGAGAAATGCAATGAACACATTAAAAATACTTTTAGAGGGCTGGGGATATGGCCTAGTGGCAAGAGTGCTTGCCTCGTATACATACATGAGGCCCTGGGTTCAATTCCCCAGCACCACATATACAGAAAATGGCCAGAAGTGGCGCTGTGGCTCAGAGTGCTAGCCTTGAGCAAAAAGAAGCCAGGGACAGTGCTCAGCCCCTGAGTCCAAGCCCCAGGACTGGCAAAAGAAAAAAAAAATACTTTTAGCCAGGCAACAGTGGCTTATACCTGTAATCCTAGCTACTCAGGAGGTTGAGATCTGAAGACTGTGGTTCAAAGTCAGCCCGGGCAGGAAAGTCCATGAGACTCTTATCTCCACTAACCGCCAGAAACTTTGAAGTGGCACTGTGGCTCAAAGTGGTGAAGTGCTAGCCTTAAGCAAAAGAAGTTCAGGGACAGCATCCAGGCCATGAGTTCAAGCTCCAATACTGGTTCGCACAGGCCCATACCTACCTACCCACGCACATGCCATAATTAGAATGTGTAAAAGTATTTACAGTAAGCATATCTAATCAAGGATTTTGATTCAGAATTCTTAAAGGATGTTTATTATTTTTAATTAGTTGTCCTAAGGGGTTTCAATTCAACATGTCAATTTACATTATGGATAGAACCTTGTTAACAAATCAAAAATGGTCAAAAATTTAAATTAGGACTTCATTAAGCAGGCTATCAAAATACCATATAAAAACATGAAAATCAGGCTACAAGGCATAGTTCAAGTGATATACTGTTTGTCTAGGAAATACAATGGCCCCAGTTCAAACCCTAGTATTACCAAATGAACGAGAACAAGAAGAATATGGAAATCATTAAATAACATTTGTAAACAGAAAAATGTAAATAAAATCATGAGACAACGGAATGCCTAAATTCCAAAATAAGCAAAAAATGGCTATCAAAGGAGTGGAGCAACTGAAATAATACACAACTAATACTCAGATTGGTGTAACTGTTTTAGAAAACTGTAAATTTCTAGCAAATCCTAAAACGATGAATCAGAGGAATGAAAGAGTATGAAAAGCAAAATGTTCACAATGAAGATTATTCATACTAGTAAAAAACTAGAAGCAATCCACAGATGTATTGACAGTGGAATGAATAAATTTTTATTATAGCAATAAAGAACAAATATAAAGAACAAATACAAAGCATCAAAGAACCTCAAGCTGCTATTTGCTAAGAAAAAAAATCCTAAATATGTCAAATTATGTTGATCCTCAAATTACAAAACTCCATTCAGAAAGAAGTCAAATTACATTGATCAGGATTTACTACCCTGGGGCTGGGGATATGGCCTAGTGGAAAGGGTGCTTGCCTCGTATACATGAGGCCCTGGGTTCGATTCCCCAGCACCACATATACAGAAAACGGCCAGAAGTGGCGCTGTGGCTCAAGTGACAGAGTGCTAGCTTTTAGCAAGAAGAGGCCAGGGACAGTGCTCAGGCCCTGAGTCCAAGCCCAGGACTGGCAAAAAAAAAAAAAAAAAAAAAAGATTTACTACCCTCACGTACTGACATGTTAAATTGAAACCCCTTTTTACATTAAAGATAAACACACACAATGTTAAATTAATCTGGAGTCCTTGAAGTTTGAACTATTGACCATCTTTCCAAAACAGTTGGCTAGACCCTTCTACAAAGCTCATTTCATTAGCAGCAGTTACAAAGTGTATATACTACTAAAAATTTGCTATACCACTTTTTGTGTTTTATACATTTTTAAAAAATGTGGGGGCTGGGGATATAGCCTAGTGGCAAGAGTGCCTGCCTCGGATACACGAGGCCCTAGGTTCAATTCTCCAGCACCACATATACAGAAAATGGACAGAAGCGGCGCTGTGGCTCAAGTGGCAGAGTGCTAGCCTTGAGCAGGAAGAAGCCAGGGACAGTACTCAGGCCCTGAGTCCAAGGCCCAGGACTGGCAAAAAAAAAAAAAAAAAAAAAAAAAAAAAATGTGTTTTCTGCTCAGGGCCTCATGCTCTGGCTTTCTTGCTCAAGGCTGGCTCTCTACTATTTGAACCACATCTCTACTTGCTGCTGGTTAAACTGGAGATAATGGTCCCTTGGATTTATCTGCCTGGGCCAGCCTTGAACCTCAATCTTTATATTTCAGCATCTGGTTTTGTGTTTTATACTTAACAGTTTTGTGAATACATTCCAATTTGATCTACAAAAATTGTCCAGCTTCAAAATAATGTCAATGTTAAAAGTCAAACTTTAGCCAGGTGCCTGCAGAGAAGTCTGTGAGACTCTAATCTCCAATAAAATACCCCCCACCAAAGAACCCGAAGTGGTGCTGTGGCTCAAGTGGTAGAGCACTAATCTTGAGTACATAGAGGCTCAGGGATAGCACCCAGTCCCTGAATTCAAGTCTCAGGACTAGCAAAAAGAAAAAGTCAAAGATTTTAAACCAATGTCATTAATTTAAGCTAATCATGAAAATACTTACCAAAAAAGTATCTGATTGCCACTGTATCTTTCATAGCGTGCTCTTTCAGACATTAACCTAATATTAAAAAAGTACAGGTTTTGAAATTATATCTTAAATTCTGTTTCAAAAATCCCGTATCAGCAGAAAATTATCAGCTCTAAACTAATTTTCCACTAAAGTACAAATGCTTAAAAATACATACTGCAATAATACTTTTATAAAAGAAATTAGTCAATATTAAGTGGCATCAACTATAATACTCTTGTGATGTAAGAGCTGTCAATCTACACCAAATAATATGTTTTATTATGAAAAACTATGTAATTGTCTGGCTTACTACAGTGCCCTTAAGTGTTACTACCAAAAGCATACCCAAACCAAAAATGAATATGTAAATTTGTTTGCATTTAAAATTAACATTACTAAGTACCCTAATTTTCAGTTGCATTTTCTGTGAATTTATTTGATATACAGTAACTTGAATTATACATATAGAAAAAGAACATAAACAAGTCTCAAACAATTATGCTGTAGTAATCTGGTCCATAACAGAAGCTTGAGGTGTATACAGGAAATATAATTAGAAAAAAATTGGTTATGGATGTTTAACACGTTTAATAAAAATGTTATTTAAAAAGTTACTAGTTAGTGCTTTAAAGCACCTTCCAGTGTTTTTACAAATAGAATCAAAACAGTATGAGGCAACTAAAGTTCAGAAAATGTATGAGTCTTGTCCACAGAAACTTATACCACATCAAAAGTCCTGTTTTTTCCACTTTAGTATACAACACGGTGATAAGTAGTAGCCATAAGCAATGAAAAATGCAAAGGCAACCTAAAGTATAAATAAATTTCCCAACTCTTAGATTACTATAGCCCTACAGAGACTGGACCCAGAAACAGGAATTTCTCATAAGTAATCCCAATAAACATTCAGCCCCTAAGGCTAATTACCTGTTGTTCTTATCAGAGAGAGAAAAACCCATTTTCAGTTTATAGAACATGTAACAGGTATTTAATACTCTTTTTGCTGCCATGAATAAACTAAAAGCAAGAGAAAAGCCTGGCATCTGTGCTTACATTTTGTGTTCGTCATTGTTCTGATCCATAACATTTTTATTGCAGGAACTAAAACTACCCCTAAGGAAAGCAGTCTTGCAGACTCTTCCCTAATGAGGATAATTATCAGTAATGATCAGACTTTACCTCAGAGTGGGAGAAATCAGCTAAGAGGAACTAGATGTTCCTCTCAAGTGGTGACAGTGGTTAACAACTTCTCCTGAACCTGGGAAAATCAGAACTGAGATAATGGCCAGCCAGGCTATACTTGTAACCAGGACTCTTATAACTATGCGTACTACTGTCCCCATGCCCTAACTCTTCCTCTATTTAAACCTAATGATCAAATCTGTACTCCAAAGATGGCTGAGGATGAATGAAGATGCCGTCTTTCCATGGCATCATTCCATATAATCTCTTCTTTCTCTACCACATGTCACATAATCTCTTTCTCTTCCTGTCACTTTCACTATGTTCTCTTCTCGCCTGATTCTTCTCATACAGGCTGCAAGGACTGAAATAGATCAGTAGGGCTAAATTTCTGACAATAATACCATGTCATCTTAAGCATATCACATAATATCAACTCAAAGTTAAAAGAAAAATAGAGGGCTACTGTTTTAAACTAACTAGCACATACTCAGAAGAGAGCACTGAACTCTGCTTTGATTATTTTTATTTTTCCTTAAACTATGAACAAACTCTTTCTTGGCTCCTTCTTGTTATGTAGGTCTCTACTGAAAACACACTTTCTAAGAGGCATTCTTGAATGCCTCTTAGACCATTTAGAGTTATGCAGCTATCCAGTTCATTAATTTAGTATCACCATGCTTTACTGAACTCAAAGTAGTAGATTGTTTTCTACCCCGGCCCCAAATCGTCAACAACAGATATAAACTACAGGAAAACTAGACATCTAATCTGTAAGTATATCCCAAGTCTCTAAAACAGGAGGAGGAGGCATGTAAAAGGTGTGTAACAAATGTCTGGTGAATAAATAACTACACAATATATGCTGTGTGGTTAAAAAGATACAAACTTACCTAAGTTGAGGTTCCCTGAGATTCGATAGTATTTCCATTCCATGAAGATAAGAATAAATAGTATTTAAGTCCTGTGGAACAGAAAGGTTTTTATATTACTTCTCACGTTGGCATTTAAAAAAAGCAATGATGACACACAATTCTGATTGTAAACACAATTTTACTACAGAGCTCTATTAACTATGGAAGAGTCACAGAACTCTCTGAATTACAAAAAACTGGAAAGGTAAGGAGGACTTCCTTTCTACACTCATGGCCAATGGCCACTATTAACCATGATGGGCAAACATATCCACCTGTTAAAAGCTTACTAAGTTGACACTGAAGATTTTTAAGTTTTCCAAATGGATAGATTAAAAAAATACAGCAAATGAAATAGGTCTGTAAAATATCAGATAAACTTGTTGATAAAGCAAATTATATTATCAAAGATGGTCATAAAGTTATTTCTCATGCTACATCCTCTTGTGCAACAGAACCTTGGCAGTCCTCCATCAAAAACTGGTACCTATGTGCTTTCCTGGGTTGGATTTGTAACTTTCTCTAACCAACAGAACGTGACAGAAAGGCTGCATAACTTCTGAGATTCAAATACAGTGAGACTACCAACATGGTAAAGATATCTAAGCTAGTCCTCTTGGGTGCTGGTCTTCCAGGGTTGGGGAAGGCCATGTGTGACAATGCAATTGTGTATGAGTGAAGGCTTGGAGGCTCTGCGAACTAGCAACTCTGGGAACTAGCAAGCTACAGCTATAGCTCCAACACCACCAAACAAAGTCAAAGAAAGGAGTTGTCTTGGCTGCCCTCCCCCAAAAAACTACTGAAAATAAATAGAATAACAAGAAGTACAGAGACAAACAAGAGGAAATAAACAAATGAGGCGGTTCATATGATTACCCTATCTTACTGCCTGGTGGCATTTTGAATTGATCTGAGGGAGTAGGAAGTGGCTAGAACTTACAGAGCAGGAGGTGAAGGAAAGGGCACTACTCAAACAATGGGTTCCACAAAGCCAGAGAAAATCTCTTTGGAGTCTTGAGTAGGCATTAATTAACACACCTAAATATCTAACGGTTTTAAAAAAAAAAATCTCGGGGCTGGGGATATAGCCTAGTGGCAAGAGTGCCTGCCTCGGTATACCCGAGGCCCTAGGTTCGATTCCCCAGCACCACATATACAGAAAACGGCCAGAAGTGGCGCTGTGGCTCAAGTGGCAGAGTGCTAGCCTTGAGCGGGAAGAAGCCAGGGACAGTGCTCAGGCCCTGAGTCCAAGGCCCAGGACTGGCCAAAAAAAAAAAAAAAAATCTCCTGAAAGAGCAGGGTGTGGCAGTGCATGTACATAATCCCAGCATTAAAGAGGTAGAAGCAGGAAGATTCTAAAAAGGCTAGCCCAGGCTACCTAAGGAGTTTGAAGCCAGCTTGAGCTACCCCAAAACAAAAGCACAAACCAATGGCTCATGTCTGTAATCCTAGCTACTCAGGAGGCTGAGATTGAGGATTGCAGTTCAAAGACAGCACAGGAAGGAAAGTCTACTATACTTTTATTTCCAATCAACCACCATAAGCCAGAAGTAGAGCAGAGACTCAAGTGGTAGAGTGTAAACCCTGAGCAAAGAAGCTCCTAGGTCCTGAGTTCAACCCACAATCATGTAGACAGGAGAGGGCCCCAGAAAAAAAGGCCAAATGTCAATGGTGCTAGATTAGATGGAACAAGGGCCAAAATTTCCAGAGACAGAAAGAGCTCCTGTTCTCATCAGTCAGACTGTAAAACACCATTCTTCCTGGGCTATTTAGAATGCTTTGGATTCAAGAGAGGGGCAGAATTAATGCCAAGCTAAATAGTAATCTAGTGCTAGACAACATAGCTCAAAGCAAGATCCAAAAGTTGGCTTCCAAGTTACTAAAAGCTCTTTCAACAGTTACACTTCCAAACTGCTTCCAAGTTACTTGCATCAAAAATATCTCTCTCTAGCAACCTCAAGACAAAATTCACAGTTTGGAGTATCAAATCAAATACTACTCTGGATGTAAAGACACAGGAAAAAAAAAAGCCAGACTTAGAAGGAAAATAAATCAAAACCGACTATCCAAGTACAGTAATATACCCCTATAATACCTGAGGTAGGAGGATCAAAGTCTAGCTAAACTGGGCTACATATAAAGACCTCCCAACAAACAAAAAATGAATAATAAAGACTCAATACAAGACAATAGATTAGCAGAAAGACATTTCAAGGTGTGTGTGTGTGTGTGTGTGTGTTCTTATACCCAAGATGGCACAAACAAGAGTAAACATGTAAGAGGCATTAAAAAAAAATCAGGGCTGAAGGTGTTAACTCAAGAGACAGAATGGTTGCCTGGTTTACACGAGGCCATGGGTTAAATTGCGAGTAAGAAAGAGAAGAGAAAGAAGGAACAAAGATACTATTGAAGATAAAAACAATGCACGAGAAGAAAAATACACTGGATAAGACTAGCAACACAGCAGAATGGTGTAAGACTACTAAAGACAAAGAAAAAGAAATTAGAAAAAGAATGAAACATACAAAAAGACCAAATATGAACACAGTACCCATGACCTACAAGCCAATCTTGTTCAATCTAACACAATTAGCCACAAGTTGAGGGACAAAACAGAAAACGTTTTAGAATGGTAACACCTTCCAAATCTGATGAAAACTATAATCCCACATATCCATGAAGCTCAAAAGCCTCAAGCACAAGAAATCAGAGGAAGAACAGGTGGAGTGGCTCTTATCTATAATCTCAGATACTTGGGAGGCAGAGAGCAGGAGTATGGTTCAAACCCGTCCTGGCAAAATGTTAGCAAGATCCTCATCTCAACCAACAGAAATGAGTATGGTTAGCCTCCAACTGTTGTCTCAATTATGTGGAAGGCATAGTTAAGAGGTTCTAGGCCTGCCCAAGCAAAAAGTACAAAACTCAATCTGATGGGGGGGGGGGAGGTAAAGGGAGGGGGGAGACAGAGCAAAAATGAGGGAGGAGGTAACAAGTTGAACAAGAAATGTACTGCCTTACATATGAAACTCTAACCCCTCTATACTTCACTTTGACAATAAGGGGAAAAAAAACAAAAAACACCTCAATATGAAAAGAAGCAAAACAGGGCTGGGGAATTGGCTCAAATAGAGTACTTGCCTGGTTTCACATTATAACCAAATTGCTTTAAAATAGGTGATTATAAAAAAGCATCAGAGAAGGAAAATAAATTACATAATGAGAAACAAGAATTAAAATTACAACAGACTTGTCAAAAATAACCCAATCTAGAAGATGCTGAAAATAACATCGTTAAAGATTGGCGTGTGGTGGTGGTGGGGGAGGATTGTGTGTGCGAAGATAATGGTGACACTACTAATCTAAAATTCTATTCCTAGTAATAATACCCTTCAACGTAAAACATTTTCAGATAAGGGATAGCAAATTTTAATCACCAGCAGACCTGCTCTTAAAAAAAAGTTAAGTTCTTCACAACCAGTGGTACTCACTAGACACTGTTGAAAATGAACTATATAACTTGTGGGTGGGGATGGGAGGGACAAACTGGGAGAGAGCAAGGGAAGCGGGACATTGCCTGAGAAGAAATACATCATCATCTTTATAATTACAATAAATATATTTTAAAGAGTCCTTTATAAAGGAAGGAAACAATACAAGATGGAAATCCAGATCTAAACAAAGGAATGAAGAGAGTTGGGAAAGGCAAACTAGATAGGCAAAAAAAAAAAAAAAAAAAAAAAAGCTTCAGTTACCTGTTGTTTAATAGCAGATTATTTTAAGATATGTCCTTGCTAGGCACTGGTGGCTCATGCCTGAAATCCTACTCAGGAGGCTGGAATCTGAGGATCATAGTCTGGGCAAGAAAGTCTGTGAAGAGTATTTTTGGGGGGGCTGGGAATGTGGCTTAGTGGTAGAATGCTTGCCTAGCATGCATGAAGCCCTGGGTTCCATTCCTCAGCACCACATAAACAGAAAAGGCCAGAAGTGGCTCTGTGGCTCAAGTGGTAGAGTGCTCGCCTTGAGCAAAAAGCAGCCAGGGACAGTGCTCAGGTCCTGAGTTCCAAGCCCCAGGACTGGAAAAAAAAACAACAACAAAAAAACCCAAAAGGCATTACTGGGGATTGGACCCAGATACTTGTATATGTGTATATGTGGTCTGGTCAAGGCTGGCCCATGCAATAGCACTAGACCCTATCTGAAGAACAAGCTCAAGTAAAAAGGGCTGGAAACATGGCTCAAGTGGCAGTGCACTTGAGTTCAAATTCTAGTACTGCCCAAAAGAAAAACAAAAAGCCACTCAGATGCACACAAAACTGAGAAGGGTCACCATAATATAAGTAACTGTACTTCAGAAAGTGAAGATCTTGGAAAATTTTACACTTTATAAATTCAGAGTGTTCAACATTTTCATGTACATGAACACTACTTTTACATGAGTCAATGGTGTGATGATACATTTCATGAAGCCAAGTTTGCATACACATAATGAATTAGAATTCTCTTTATGCAATTTAGTAATAGAAATGATGCAAACATAAATACATAGCATAATACAAAGCACAGTAATTTATTTTAAAATAACAAGAATAAAGAAAATTGCTAATTTTTAAAAAGGAAAAAACTTATAAAGAAAATGCAACATGTGAAAGTATGTTGCCAAGATAGATAATGGGTGATTGCATGAAAATAGTCTGTAAGAACTCTCCAACTTTTGAGACCATGAGATGTACTTTGAGTCCTGAGTTACATTGGATTAGCTGCTTCTTTTTCTTTTAGGACATGCTCTTCTTGGAGAATATTTTACTTCATGGCATTGCTCTTTTAAAAAAAAAAAACAACTTCCACGATTTGATATACACTTACATAAACTATTTCACTTTCCTATCTTCTGTGCCATGCTTCTACACAGTTTTTGGATAAGCAGAAATAAATACATTCCAAATGTACTTGTATACAGACCACAAATTTGGCAGAAAGAATATTGGTGCTCAAATAGTAACACTTGTGTAAATGTCTTCTTATCCTACTATACACATTATGATGTTCAAACCAGACAGTAACTTGGCTGGCTCCTTCAGGCAAATGCTATTTTAATTCATTAAAAGCCCCTGGAATCTCATCAGCAGGAAGAAATGAGATTCCAATGGGGACATTTTGCTTGGTTGGTTTTTTTTGAGACACAGTCTTGCTAAGTAGCTCAGGTTAGACCAGAATTTATAATCCTCCTTTCTCAGCCTTTTGAGAGCTGGGATTATAAGCATGGCATTTGCCATTATACCAAGCTTGAAACAAGCTTTTAAACTGAAGTTTTTCTTATTGCCTTATGTGGCCAATCCTTTCACCTAAAATTTCCAACAAGTAAATTGGAATGAAAAGGCAACATCCATCTATTTATTTAGTACTTAAGTTTGAACTTAGGGCCTCATAATAAGGGCTCTAACTTAAACCATGCTCCATCCTTCTTCAGTTTTTTAGACAGGATCTCATGATTTTGTCCTGGCCACTTCAGACCTGTCTCCTGTGTAACTAAGGTTACAAGTTTGAGTCACCATGCCCAGCTCTACTGAATTAACTTTTATAAACTTTTATAAACTTTCATCACATCTAACCTGTCATGGCTCTGGAACTCAAATGGTATCTATTTTCTTCTGTAAAGTCCACCAAACTTGCCTTTTTTTTTTCTTTTACAAGTCCTGGGGCTTGGACTCGGGGCCTGAGCACTGTCCCCGGCTTCTTTTTACTCAAGGCTAGCGCTCTACCACTTGAGCCACAGCTCCACTTCCGGCCTTTCCTGTTTATGTGGTGCTGCGGAAATGAATCCAAGGCTTCATGCATGCAAGTAAGGTGAGCACTCTACCGCTAAGCCATATTCCCAGCCCTAAACTTTCAATTAAGTGCTTATAAAGTATTTCATCTCCTCTAACCATCAATATTTACGTTAGAATTTTCTCCATGCAAGTGGAGTGTTATTTCTTCCCAATCTACTTTTGTCACTTTTCTTGACGAACTACATGAAGATTTCCAAAACAATGGCTAGCCAAGGTGTGCCCACATTCAGTCAGCCCTATTTCTGAACTTCACATCCATTAATTCAACCAACTGTAGATCAAAGTATTTAAGAGACCTTCAGAAAGAAAATGTGTCTGTAAATCTATACAGCCTTTTCCCCCTTTTCCATTATTTTCTATGAGAGGTAAGGAATCTTTTTTTCTTGCCAAGGCCATCTGGATAGTTTATAACATCACTTATGAGCCATACAAAATTACCTCTCCAGGCAGACAGTTATGAAGAGCCGGGGATAAGCAAAGAAGCATACATGTACCAAATAATTTTGCAGGCCTTATTAAGCCCACAGACCAGAGGTTCCCTACCCCTGTTGTATAGTCTTATTATATAGCATTTACATATCATCAGTAATCCAGAGATACTTTTGATGTGCACAAGAGGCTATTGTTTGAAAATGCAAGCAGTTAACTGTAGTCCTGGAACCAATCCTTTATACTACAAACACAGTTGCCTGGGCTGTAGCCTCTTAGCTAGAGGTCATTATAACCCAGGCAGGTATGCACAGAATGCCTATCCTATGGAAAGGTGCATGTAATTCTTCACACCAAGACAATTTTTAGTGGCAAACTCTAACAAAAGTTACATGACAGCAACAGACCAGAACTTCCATAAGTGGACCTAATAGTTGAGAGTGGCCTAGCATTAAAGATCACTACAATTTTCTGAGATTCTCAGCTAAATTTATGTCATACAATTTCTTCTACTTTCATTTTAATGTGGGAGAATATCTTCAGTTCATCACTAATAATGTCACTCAATGCCTGACAAAGAACTAGAAAGTAACTTCTCAGTTTTAAAGTCTAGGTAAGAATATCACTCATGATATTTTGAGGTTGACTTTAGTTTTAGTTTTACTTTTTAAAAAATTCTCTGCCTGAAAGGAAACTGATGAAATTTATCACTCAAGTTTCTAGAATCTCTTCAAGTATCTGAAAGTTCATCTCATTATTCACCTGAAATCCCTTTACTGCAGATGGACACTGTGGCCATGTGAACATGAAATTCCTTTCCCCACAACATCCTAACATTGACTGCATGAATACAAATTAATATAGCTGTATTATTCCTATCCAGAGTTGAATAACTATAAATGACGAGATAGAAAACTGTCTTATGAGACATGTGTTTCTTGCGACAACTATTTAACTCTGCATTTATAGCATGAACAAGTATACAGATAATAAGTAAATGAATGCCTGTGATTATGTTCCTATAAAATTTTAGTAACTTAGGCACTAGTGGCTCATGTTTGTAATCCTAGCTACTCTGGAGAATGAGATCTGAGTAACAAGGTTCAAAGCCAGCCTAGGCATGAAAGTTTATAAAATTCTTACCGCCAATTAACCAACAAAAAAACAAACAGTGGAAATGTAATTCAAATGGTAGATTATCAGCCTTGAGCAAAAAAACAACTGGGAATATGAGGCCCTCCCTCATTCAAGCCCCAGTACCACCTCCACCCCGATACTAATTTATTAACAAAAATAACTGGAAGGCTAATTCAGTCCTCAGACAATATTTCACAAAAATCTTTGAAATATCTGGTCAAAAATATCTACCAATTAAGATAAGCCATAAATGTACTCTGATCTGGAGAATATCTAGCTTATGAATTTTGGTAAAAGATCTACCTCCCCCCCCATGGAAACTGAAAACACCCAATTTTTCTTCCCTTTCTTTTCCTTCCTTTCTCATTATTTGTTTACGTGTGTGTGTGTGTGTGTGTGTGTGTGTGTGTGTGTGTGTGTTTGAATTCAGAGTCTCCCACTTGATAAACAGGCATGGTGCCATTTTCTTTGCATTGGATAGTTTCAAGAAAAGGTCTTGCTTTATGCCCAGGCTGGACTGGACTACAATCCTCCTATTTGTGCTTCCCTTTTGTCACTGGGATCAAAGGCATGCACCGCTATACTCAACCCCTGATTCAGGTAAGTTCTATAAACCTTTATAACTGGACTGGTGTCAAGCCACAATCCCCCAATCTCCAAACAGTTAGAACTGCAGGTTTGAGCCATCACAGCTGGGCAGACTTTCTTTTATCCAACGATTTACTATCCATCAGATAAATCACTGCTAAACTCTTAATCTAAAGCTAATGATATCAGCTCGGTGGCAGTGTCTCACACTTGTAATCTAAGGTACATAGGAGGCCAAGATCCAGAGGATTGTAGTTCAAAGCGAGCCTGAGCAGAAAAGTCTGTAAGCTTCAATCTCCAAAAAACAGTCTGTTTGGAGGCTCACGTGATAGAGTACCAGCTGACTGAGCACACAAACTGAGTATGTATGGGGAACCCAAACTTGAATATCAGCAAACAAGACAGAAGGAAGAAAGGCAGGAGAGCAGCAGCAGCAGCAAGTAATACCAAGAAACCTACTTTGGCAGCTAGTGATAGCAGCAAAGTCTGCCAACATATGCAGCATGTAGTACAGATGGCCAGTACTGCAAGCTGTGGGATCGCTGTACAGTGCTAGTAGTAACTTTAACAGATTAGTGACAGAAAAGAATGGGTCATAGTTACACAGCCAAGACTATTTCTTCAGTACTCCAGGCTATTTTGTAGCTCCCCAAAAGTCCTTTAATAAATTCTTTTGAACAGAATTCAATTTCGTTGAATGTAAGTAGCAACCGGGAACCAGCATGATCATAAACACTTGAAAACTTAAGTAAAAACAAAAAAAAAAAGCAAATTCTCAGGCCCCACTTCCAAATCTCTGGGAATATGGCACAGAAATCAGTGGTTTAATAAGTCCTACTAGAGGTTCCCATGCACTAAAGTCTGAAAGACATGTTTTTGTATAGGTAGACTATGTTGTTCTGGATTTGAGGAATGGAAATTATTACTAGTAAATTCTATGCCTTTCAATTTACCATAAAATGCTAAGTCTTCAAAAAAAAAAAAAAGCCAAACAAAACACCTTTCTAGATGGGTGACTGACTCATGCCTGTAATCCTAGCTACTGAAGAGGCTGAGATCTGAGGATTGTAGCTCTAAGCCAGCCCAGGTGGGAAAGTCTGTGAGTCTCTTACCTCCACATAACAACTAAAAAAGCACTGGCTCAAGTGGCAGAGCACTATCCTTGAGCCAAAAAGCTCAAGAACAGCACTCAGGCCCTTCCTACAGCTAAGATATTTGTAGGAACAATCTGATTCTCTCGTATATCACGTGGAGTGGGTGTGGTATTCAATTTACACAGGACAGCAAGGAGCTGTTGGCAAGGTAACATTAGGCTTAGAAAAGGGTTTGTTCAAATTCTGAGACAGGCCTGAAGTACTGCATTATATAAGGTTCTTGATGTGTTTTAAATCAATAAAATCTATTAAAAGCCTTCTCAGCCACTCCAAAAAAGAGAAAGGAAAAGAAAGAACCCTGACAGAGACAGACTGAAAGTCTTGTTAGTCACAAATTTAAACAGGGGAAGGGATAAAGTGCTTGGAAACTACACTGCGGAGCCCCCAAAAGGTAAGTCATGAGGAAAATAGAAAATTAACCATCTGGGCTATGACGATATCCCACATCAGTAACGTCTGTTTCTATAACTACAATCATAAAGCCCTGAAGAAATTATACAGATATAGTAGTACAATTATCAGGCCAAGATTAGGAACAAAATAATGGACTTCACCTGAGCAATAAGAAAGGCAAGGGGGCTGGGGATATAGCCTAGTGGCAAGAGTGCCTGCCTCGGATACACGAGGCCCTAGGTTCGATTCCCCAGCACCACATATACAGAAAACGGCCAGAAGCGGCGCTGTGGCTCAAGTGGCAGAGTGCTAGCCTTGAGCGGGAAGAAGCCAGGGACAGTGCTCAGGCCCTGAGTCCAAGGCCCAGGACTGGCCAAAAAAAAAAAAAAAGAAAAGAAAAGAAAGGCAAGGAAGTGGTACTCAAAACAGCCCATGCTCTATGTAACATCTCAGTCAACAACTGACCACATATACAATGACAGCTTGTAAGATGATAATGAAGATGAAAGATTCCTACTGCCTGATTACCTTACAGCTGTAGCAGTGTTGTAGTGCAATATATTATGGCGATATTTGCAATGATTCTAGAGTAAACACACCTACAGTGCTGCCAGTTATATAAAAGTACAGCACATACAATAATGACTCTTACCAACTGAGGTATATACTATGCTTTTTATTGGTATTTTAAAGTTCACTTCTCCTTACATTATATATAGATAGATTTTTTTTTTTTTTTGCCAGTCCTGGGGCATGGACTCAGGGCCTGAGCACTATCCCTGGCTTCTTTTTGCTCAAGGCTAGCACTCTGCCACTTGAGCCACAGCGCCACTTCTGGCCATTTTCTGTTTATGTGGTGCTGGGAAATTGAACCCAGGGCCTCATGTATACAAGGCAAGCACTCTTGCCACTAGGCCATATCCCCAGCCCCCTTACATTATATTTTTAAGCTTACGGCCTGGAGATATCCATCAGACATAGTGTGCCTGCCTAGCATAAGACGTGGGTTCAATGCCCAGCTTAAGCATGTACGCGTGCACATATACACACACACAGTTCACTGTGAAAAATATGGTAAGGGAAGGGGTGACATTGTCCAAAAAGAAACGTACTCTTTACCTGACTTATGTAACTGTAACCCCTCTTTAAATAACCTGTATAATAATAATAAAAAAAGTCATGTTACATTAGCAGCACTCTTACACCTGTTTGCCACATCCGTCCACTCCATCAAGAGCAAGTGAGTGGCACTGTGGCTCAAGTGGTACAGCGTGAGCCTTGAGCTGAAGAGCTCAGGGACAGCAGCCAGGCCTAGAGTCAGCCAGGCCTAGAGTTCAAGTCCCACAAGAGACAAAAAAACACAATCAAGAGCAAGTGGTTTGTGTAAGTACTGTACCTCTATGATGTTCACACAACCACAAAATTGCCTAAGAACACATTTCTCCACATTTCTCAAAACACATCCCTGTCGTTAACAGATGTGACTGTCCCTTGTAACCCGCAGCAGCCACACACTCTCAGTGAGGCAGCTGTATGAGTGAAGGTAGGGGAAGGGGGGGGGAGGGGGGAAGGACCGTTGCCATTTACTCAGAACAATTCTTTCTATACTCTGCAAGCAACCCAGACCTTCAGCACTTGTAGAAATGGTCTGTGAACTTTCAATTTCATTTTGTTAAATAGACTATTGAGACTTCGGTACTACATTGAGAGGTTAATGATTCTTTTGAATATATATTTCTAACTAAGATTGTTTATGGTGCTGGTCCTTGAGCATCTCATTGTTTTTTATTGTTCAATCATTTATTTTTCTTTTAAAATTATTTAAAATATAATTTTATTAAGGTGCACAGAGGGATTACCATTTCATAATTCAGGTAATGAGTACATTTCTTTTTGGATAATATAACCCTTTTCTTCATCTATCTCCCGGCTGTTTTTACTCAAGGCTTGCATTCTACCTCTTGAGCCACAGTTCCACTTCTGGCTTTCTGATGATTAAGAGAAAGAAGTCTCACAGACTATCCTGCCTAGGCTGGCTTTGAACTACAATCCACAGATCTCCACCTCTTGAGTAGTCAGGATTACAGGTGTCAGCCACTGGCATCTAGCACTAACATTTCTTGAAACAAATGATAATGGAGACACAACATAGTAAAACCTAAAAGCAGTACTAAAAGGGACATTTATAGCAATCATTGTCTTCATCAAAAAAAATCAAGAATGGAAATGGTGACTCAAAGTGGTAGAGCACTAGCTTTGAGCAAAAAAGAGCTCAGGGACAGCACCCATGCCCTAAATTCAAGCCCCATGACTAACCGAAAAAAAAAAAAAAGCAAGATGTCAATCTATCACTATCATCTTAAAGAACTGGGAAAAAAAGAAACCCAAAATTAGTTCAAGTAAAGAATAAATGAAGATGAGATGAAATGGACATAAAAAGTAATATACAAGATCAGCAAGAAAGTATTCTTGTCTCATTTCAGGATGACATCAAACATAATGGACTAGATGGCTTCAAACATACTAGAAATCAAGTTACATGGCAGTGGCATCAAAACAGACATGAGTGGTGGCAAACACAGATAATCCCAATACTTGGGAAGCTGAGGCAGGAAGATCATAAATTCCAGGAGAGCACAGCCTGGGTTACATAGTGAGACACTATCAAAATAAAACATCCCAACAACAACAACAACAAAATAAGCCTGGTAACACCAGACACAGAATAAAAAGCCTAAAAGTAAACTCACACATCTATAGCTCACTGATTTTCAACGAACATGCTAAGAACTGGCAATGGAAAAAGAAGTCTTAACCAGTCCAAGAAAAACTGGATGCCCAAATGCAGAAGAATGAAACTATTAGTAGTTATGAAAATCAACCAAAATGCTAACAAGATTTAAATATTCCAGGTGTGGTGGGTCACATCCATTATTCTAGCTACTTGGAAGGCAGATAGGTAGGTAGGGACTGCTGTTGAGGTTAACCCAGGCAAAAAGCTAATGAGACCCCCATCTCAACCAATAGATGAGTATAGTAGCATGTTTCTGTCATCCCAGCTATATGGAATGATCACAATTCCCGGCAAATCTGGGGGAAAAAAAGTTTATGAGACCTCCATCTTAACAGAAAAACCTAGATATGGTTGAGCACACTTGTTTTCCCAGCTAAGACAAGAGACAAAAATAGGCAGATTATGCTCTAAGCTGTCTGGACAAAATCTGAGACCCTATCTCAAAAATAGCCAGAGCAAAAAAGAATAGAAGCATATTTTAAGCAATGAGTGATTGGGTAGGAGGTTCAAAAGCCATTGATTCAAATTTCAATACTGGAAGAAGAAAGCTTCTAAATAAATTATGAAACTATGAAACACAAAAACACAAATATTTGAGGACATTGAAATGGCCAAGAACTTTATGAGTAAGACCTCAAACAAGAGGAAATAGAAGCAAAAATAAACGAATGGGATCATTAAAACCTTCTGCACATCAAAGGGAAGAGTAAAGAGCCAACCAATAGAAAATATTTCCCAAGTCCACATCTGACAAGAAATTGATATGCAAAATATATAAGGAATTCAAAGAGCTCAAAAGCAATACAATAAACGAGCAATAGCCCTAAAATTGTTATTTTCCAAAAGAAGGCATACAAATGGAAACAGGCTTGTGAAAAATATGTTCAACATCATTAGCCACCAGGGAACTAGAAATCAAAACCACAATGAGACACCACTTCACCCCAAGAAGAATGGCAACTGTCAGAAACACAAAGGATCCAAAGTGCTAACAAGAAAGGAAGTGAGGGAAAGCAGCCCTGCATACCTTCGTAGAAATGGAACTCAGTCTTTATGGAGAACAGTATGGTGGTTTCTCAGGAAACTAAAAAAAAACCTACTACTATATGGTCCAGTAATCCCACTACGGGGTATGTACCTAAAATAAATGAAATCAATCTTCTCAACATGTGCACTTCCACATTAATTGAAATGCTATATTCACAACAACCAAGAACTAGAAACAATTTAAGTGTCTATCAAATGATTGTACAAATTGTGACTGATACACAATGCTATACTATTCAGCCCTAAAAAGTTTGGGAATGTTCCATCTTCAACAATATGGCTGGGACTGGAGTCCATTCTGTTAAGTAAAATAAGCCAAGCCCATGAAGACATCACTACCAAGTATCACAACTACCATCTAAAGAAGTTGGTCTTTGGGGCTGGGAATATGGCCTAGTGGCAAGAGTGCATGCCTGGTACAAATGAAGCCCTGGGTTCGATTCCCCAGCGCCACATATACAGAAAATGGCCAGAAGTGGCGCTGTGGCTCAAGTGGCAGAGTGCTAGCCTTGAGCAAAAAGAAGCCAGAGATAGTGCTCCGAGCCCTGAGTCCAAGGCCCAGGACTGGCCAAAAAGAGGAAAAAAAAAAAAAAAAAAAAAAAAAAAGGAAGTTGGGGGGCTAGGGATATGGCCTAGTGGCTAGAGTGCCTGCCTCGTATTCATGAGGCCCTGGGTTCAATTCCCCAGCACCACATATACAGAAAATGGCCAGAAGTGGCGCTGTGGCTCAAGTGGCAGAGTGCTAGCCTTGAGCAAAAAGAAGCCAGGGACAGTGCTCAGGCCCTGAGTCCAAGCCCCAGGAGTGGCCAAAAAAAAAAAAAGAAGTTGGTCTGTGAGAAGCGGAGAGTAGAATGGTTGTTAGCAGAGGCTGGGGACACTGAGAGGGAGGGGACTGGGAAACATTGATAATAGGCACTAAGTTATAATTAGATAGGAGATGGTCTGCTGTTGCACAGTAGGGAAAGTATAGATAATGATAGCATCCTTTTTTTTTTAAGAGCTATAAGAAAGCATTGTGAATGTTTTCACTCAAAGAAACTAAGAGAAATTACCCATTTGAATATTACATAATGGACACATGTTAAAACACTGCATGGTACCCCATAAAAATACATGCATATATATATATCATATATATATATCTTATTTGGTGTTACTAGGTTTGAACTCAGAGCCTCCTGCTCCCTAGACAGAGTCTACCATGTGAGCCACTCTTCAGTCTGGATAAGTACAGTTTTTAGGTATTCATATAAAAAAATTCCGCCCAGCCACAGGTCGCTCATGCTTATAATCCTCAAAAGGCTGAGAACTGAAGACAGCAATTGGAAGCCAGCCCAGGCAGGAAAGTCCATGAGACTCTTACCGCCACTACTAAATTACCAAAAAAGCTGGAAGTGGCACTGTGGCTCAAGAGATAGAGTGCTAGCCTTGAGCAAAAAGAAGCTCAGGGACAGTGCTCAGGCCCTGAGTCCAAGCCCCAGGATTGGCAACAACAACAACAAAAATAATAAAGTTACAAAGTAAGATTATTTTATAATTAGCTATTTAAAAATAGGGCAGTGCAATATTGCTGTTCTAAAGACTGAAGCAGTATCCTCAAGTGAACATCAAAGCTGTAGACAAACACAGAATTTCACTCCATTGTTTTTCTCATCCAGGAAAATTGGCAAAACCGATTATAACACACTTCTACGCCTGAGCCCAGACCTTGGTTTCAAGCACATTTACCACCAAAAGGAACCATGTTTCTTGAACAAACAGCTGATTTCAGTAAAGTAAGGAGTAAGTTTGGAACATCTTTTTATGCAATAACAAAAAAAATACTGAAAAGACTAGTGGACCTGTGTGAAAAGCACTTGACTTTGCAATGCTCCCACTAGCTAAATATGGGACAATTTAACAAAGAATGACAACCTTGAATACAAAATATCTCTGAATTCATGTGATTAAAAGGAAAAAGAGAGGGGCTGGGGATATAGCCTAGTGGCAAGAGTGCCTGCCTCGGATACACGAGGCCCTAGGTTCGATTCCCCAGCACCACATATACAGAAAACGGCCAGAAGCGGCGCTGTGGCTCAAGTGGCGGAGTGCTAGCCTTGAGCGGGAAAGAAGCCAGGGACAGTGCTCAGGCCCGGAGTCCAAGGCCCAGGACTGGCCAAAAAAAAAAAAAAAAAAAAAAAAAAAGGAAAAAGAGGATGAAAGGAGATGGCAAGTGGAAAGTTTTTTTTTCTTTTTTTTTTTTTTTTTTTTTTTTTTTTTTTTGTGTGTGTGGCCAGTCCTGGGGCTTGAATTCAGGGCCTGAGCACTGTCCCTGGCTTCCTTTTGCTCAAGGCTAGCATTCTACCACTTGAGCCACAGCACCACTTCTGGCTTTTTCTGTACATGTGGTGCTGAGGAATCGAACCCAGGGCTTCATGCATGCTAGACAAGCACTCTACCAATAGGCCACATTCCCAGTCCAGAAAGCTCTTTTACAGAAAACAAAACAAATGACAACAACAACAGCAACAAAAAACACAGTACATGTAGAAGGAATACAGAATCAATGACATAACTAAACCAACTCCCAGGCCTGTAACACTCCCAAGTTCTATTTACAAAAACAACAACAAACTTAATGTGATAAAGCCTTTCTATTTTAATTGGATATTCTTAAGCAGCTAAATTAGAACCAACTGCCTGTTCTACCTGAAAACAAACTAGAAGTTATAAAACAAATATGGGGCAGGGGGCTCACAGCTATAATCCTAGCTACTCAGAAGACTGAATTCTGAGAATTTCAGTTCAAAGCCAATCTAAGGTGACAAATCCAAACAACTCACTTCCAACTAACCAGTAAGAAGCTGGAACTGGAGGTGTAGCTCAATTGATAGAACCCCAGCTGTGAATGAAAAAGTTGAGGGTACAAAACCCTTAGTTCAAGCCTAGTACCAGCATATACACATACACACATACAAATCCCAAAACAAAACCACATACATAATGCTATTAATAAATCATTTATTAAGCACATATATTTCTTGTCTTTTTTTTGTTGGAGGTGGTCATAGTGCTTGGGGGCTGTCCCTACATACACTCTTTTTTTGCTCAAGGCTAGGGCTCTACCACTTTGAGCCACAGCTTCACTTCTAGTTTTCTGGTGGTTAACTGGAGACAAGAGCCTCAAAGACATTCCTGATGAGGCTAACTTTGAATCCTGATCCTCAGATCTCAGCCTCTTGAGTAGCTAGGATTACAGGTGTAAGCTACTAGCACATATATTTTCATTCTACATAAAACTTGAGAATTAAAAACTTCCATTAGGCTGGGGATATGGCCTAGTGGCAAGAGCGCTTGCCTCGTATACCTGAAGCCCTGGGTTCGATTCCCCAGCACCACATATACAGAAAATGGCCAGGAGTGGCGCTGTGACTCAAGTGGCAGAGTGCTAGCCTTGAGCAAAAAGAAGCCAGGGACCATGCTCAGGCCCTGAGTCCAAGGCCCAGGACTGGCAAAAAAAAAAAATTTTTTAATAAATAAATAAATAAACTTCCATTAAATTAATGAGTTATCTTAAATTACAATCGAACCTCAAATTCCCTGGGGTTGGATACAAAAATTCATGGATGCTTGTTTCTTACACAAAATGTGTAACTGTATAGTACTTGCATTTAATCTACCTATGCCTCCCATATACTTTATGAGAGGGCAGAGAGAATCTCACTTTGTTGCCCAATCTGGTCTTGAGCTGCTGGATTTAAGTGATCATCTCTCCTCCATCTCCTGAGTGAATGAGACCACAAACATGCCCAAATACTTTAAATCATCTCTGATTTAAAAACTTAAAAATCCGGGGCTGGGAATATGGCCTAGTGGCAAGAGTGCTTGCCTCGTATACATGAAGCCCTTAGTTCGAGTCCTCAGCACCACACATATAAAAGGCCAGAAGAGGCGCTGTGGTTCAAGTGGCCGAGTGCTAGCCTTAAGCAAAAAGAAGCCAGGGACAGTGCTCAGGCCCTGAGTTCAAGCCCCAGGACTGGCAAAAAAAAAAAAAAGAAAAGAAAAACCTTACAAATACAAATACATGATGCTATTAAGAAATCATTTATGAAGCACATATATTTTCTTTTAAGATATTTTAAATTGACTTAAAGTAGTTGGAAGATTAGCTATACCACCATAAAAATGTTCTGTCAATCATTGATATGCTGTACTGTTAAGAGGAATGATGATGGGGGAGAATGTCTTTAGTACTGACACAATTTTTCCCTTGAATATGTTCAAACCTTGGGGGTTTCACATGTGACAGACAAGTATTTCATCAGTGAGTTACATACCCATGGTTAACTGAATCCAGATATGAAACCTGTGGCTACACAGAGGCCAACATCATAGAGCACAACCAAGACATGACTAAACAGGTGTTGTAAATGCACCCATGTCACATAGTATCAAAAGTTCCAAGTTTAACAGGTAGTTTAAAGTCCACTGTTCTGGTGAAGGGAAGGCCAAAGGGGTTGTTTTACTGGACTAAGGAAGTCAGAGGAGTCATGTGGCCTTAAGCAAGACCTTTTCTGTCTCCAGGTTCAGTTCCTGAATCTGTATGAATGTAATTTAACCAGCTGACTGACTTGCTTCCCACCACCACCACCACACATACACACACACACACACCCCTATAGTATGGCTTAAAGTGCTTTGTTCACAAATACCTGCCATTTTCATGTCCTACCCAATTATGCTCAATGTCCCTGCCATCTGCCAAAGTCCTGAAGCCCTCCATTTGCCAAAGTAATGAAGAATGTGTCTCACTTTTAGATGGACACTATAATCAAACAATACTGCTTATTCTTCCACAACAATTTTTTTTTTTTTGGCCAGTCCTGGGGCTTGAACCCAGGGCACTACTGTCCCTGAGCCTCTTTGTGCTCAATGGTAGCACTCGACCTATTGAGCCACAACACCACTTTCAGCTTTTACTAAGTAGTTTCTTGCAGTTAAATTAAGAGTCTCATGGACTTCCCTACCCAGGCTGGCTTCAATAGTAGCTAGGATTACAGGCGTGAGCTATCAGCACCCAGCTTTAGAATCTTTAATAAAGTAGTTCATTCTTTTATTCACAGCCACGCTTTAGTTTAATCAGGACAGGCCAAGGTAAAAAACCAGTGGCAACCAAAATGCCCAGAGCCCACCATCAGTCTAACCTTCCATGGCTCCTATAGTGGCTCCTCCTCTTTGGAGGGAGAGCCCTGAGGGGAAATTCCTCAGCCTCTTAGAAACAGAACCACCTGGTGTCAAAACTCCTGGACAACCCTAGCTTTTCCTCACTCTGGAGATTTCCAACACATGTAAAACAAGGTACTTGGAAAAAAAAAAAAAAAGTTTTCTGATAAGGGGCCTTTTTAGATGTAACACTCCTTGTACATCCAATAGTGTTTACAAAGGAGGGTCCAGGGGCTTAGAAGCATAAATACACTCTTTTTTTTTTTGCTTTCCAAGGAACCCTCTGAATGTACATTTGCTGTGGAAACAGACAACAGAATCTTTGTTCAGCCACCCTCAGGGACATACAGTGACTCACTCAAAAATGACTCAAAGTACAATGGTACCCTTTTGCTGGCTCAGAAACAAATGAAACATCTACATGTTTACAGTTAAAGACTATTATTTTAAATTCTCAGACTAACGAATGATTACAAAAATACTAAACTTGACCTCTGTTTTTCTTCAGTCCTATCTGTCCTGCTGGCTGTTGGTTGGGGGACCAAAAAAAGACTTAGTTCTTTAAAAAATGTATTGCTGATTTTAAGTAGGCATTCATTATATTAGCACCTACTTGAGCATGAAATTTTTTTCCCAGCAGAAGTTTTAAATTATCTGGTGAAAAAATGCAAAAATTAAAACTGACATTTATACCTCTGTTTTCTGCACTGTTTTGAAACTATGCACTAGTTCCTGATCCAAAATAAAACTTAAGTTTCCTTCATCTAATTGTCTCTCAAGAGCTGCCAGCTAAAGCAATATATAATTTATTTTATGCAACTTGTAGTAAGAGAAAATAGCAAAATTTGCAAGCTTCATCTCCTCCCCACCCCCACCCCAGCATTTCAAATAGTAGACTGGTAAAAACTGGTGTATTTCCCACATTGGTTTTCTTTGTGAAGTCATTTAGTCTATAAATACATGATACACATTGGGAGATAACAGCAATTATAGCACAATAATCACTATGATAGAAGGTGAAAAGGTATCCTGGAAACAAAGAGGAGTAGAAAAATAAGGAAGGATGCACAAATCTACTGTACCAGGGATAAGATTTCCGTGCAGAGCTAGAATGTGCTAAGAAGAGGATAGGGATCCAGACAGGGGAAATAGAAATAGCAAGTGAATACACATGACTCATGTTCACAGAGTATTATTCTGAAGACACACTGCTAATACGTTACATTTATTATCCCATTTACTCCATATGGCAAGCAAAAAAAGGTGGTTTTGTTTTTAGGCACTTTCCTAAACTCACTCAAGTTTTCAGTACTGGACCCCAGATTTGAACTCAACTCATATGAGTAAGAATCCCATGATTCACTGGGTGTGGTGGTTTGGTGGCACTCACTTGTAATCCCAGCACTTGGGAGGCTGAGGCAGAAAGATGGCAGATTCAAGGCCAGTCTAGGCAACATACTAAGTCAGGACTGTTAGGTTTTTAAAGTAGGTAGCCGGTAAAGGAGAACACCATGCGGATTAGGACGTGACCTCAGGGAAAGGGGAGGTAACTGCCTCCAGGTCTGCAAGTTACCCAGGTAACTGGGTGGAGACTTAATGAGGTGGGGGCATCTGCATGGAGCCCTCAGGGAGAGGACCTAACAAGGACCAGCTGGACTACACAGTGAGAGACCCTGTATCACATACAACAAAATAAACCCTCTCAAGCCCAAAGCCCCAGGGCTTATAAAAGTACACTGTACAATTCCCAACCCATATAAAGCAGAGACAGGAGAGAATGTAGCACAATGGAAAACACTCGTCTAGATGAGCTATCGTCATTCAAGAAGGTACAGGTTCTAATTTAAGAAATGAAAAGTGAACATGAGTATTTAAGTGAGCATGGGTGTTATTTCCAATATCTACGGCCTAGCTGAGAAACAGTGTAAGTATGTTCACAAATATAGTTGTATGTCACTCAGAAACGCCATCATAAGCCAGTTGTGTCACCATGCAAATATTAGTGTGCCATATGCGAACTAAGATGGTCACTCAGCAATTCTGCATATAGAAACCCTGCCACTTGCGGAGTCTGGTAACTTGACACACGAATGTACTTTGGAAGGTGGGGACTGGTAAGGCCCAAGTATCAGGCAGAAGATCATAGAGGACCTCGTATTTTTCCTCTTCCTAACAGAACTAAACTCATAAATGGTTTACTTGCTAACTGCACTTTCTTGTGTCTCACTCTTCAATCCACTGCTGAAATCATTCTAACAAGAACAATACCAAGTATTTACAAGTCCTCACTTTTCTTCAGCTGTCCACAAAACATTAGTGAGTAGTGACTTCTTTCTGAAATCCCTCCTCTAACAGCACTCCTCAGTCCTCCTAATCACTACCATCCCACAAACCATCTTTATCTTGTGCACCAGGGCTTGAGCAGTGCCTCAGGCCTTCCCTCAAGCTTTCTTACAAAAGGCTGGAGCTTTATGGTCTGAGCCACACCTCTACTTCCTGTCTTTTTGCTGATTAGCTGGAGATGAGTGTCTTGGATGTGGCTAGCATGGAAGGGCAATTCTCAGATCTCAGCCTCCTGAGTAGCCAGGATTACAGGCCTGTGGGAATCACCAGTGCCCAGTTCCCATCCTTTTCATATTGTAGCACACCAAAGATCTATCCTTGGCCCTTTTACATTCTCACTGTTGCATTTTTACCGTAAGCATTCCTACCAAGCCTAAGATGTGACCTATAACCCATATACTGTAGACTCTCAAAATCATTCCCATAGTCTGGGTTAGACATGAAGCTCTAAATGCTTACTGAGCATCTGTGTCCCCAGTAGGGGACTTAGCAAGCTCTCCAAAGCTGAACCAATTGACACTCTTCTCCTGGATCAATCTTAAGAATATACTATTATTTATACAATTCAGAAATATAAAAATCGTGTGACTGCTGTTTTGTTCTGACACCCAACCCAAGAAAACAGCTTGCCAACTTTGCCACAGACTTTGCCCTGGCCCTACTGCAGTGCATCTAGGACAATAGCAACATCTGGGCCTGAGAAGCACTTACTCCAAGATTAGGTCTAGACAGAGTGAGACAAAACAAAAAGGTAAGCCAAAATCAGTCAGAAGCTGAAGTGAAAGGATGAGCAGATTAAGACTAAGGAAAGTTCCTGGAAAGAGGATTCAAAGTCCAGTCCAGAAGGGAAAGTGCCTCACAACCCTCATGGCTGTCAGAGGGAATACACACAACGCCACTCAAGTGAAATTCAAGACCATGAAGAACAAATCCACAGTGATAGAAGCAGAAGAGTAGCTTCCCTTGGGGAAGGACACTGACAGAGAAAGGTTAAGTTTCTGGAGCACTGGTAATATTCTATAATCTTGACTGGAATCCATGCAATTAAACACATATGCAAAAAGTAATCTGTCTGTACACTTAAAGAGTATGCAGGCTTTGCTAAATATGTTTTATACTCAATTTCAAAGTTAAAAAAAGTTTAGTGGAGAGCAGACACTCTTTCCAATCAATGACCAGGCTGGTCACATTTGACCTCTTTATTATCTCATTATCCCATCTGTTGCTCATACTGTAACCAAGACACCTGGACAACTGCAGGCACTTCTTTAAACAAAGTATCTCAAAGTTCCCCTATTATCTTTATATAGTCAGGAAAAGTCTTACTTTCACAAGGAAACACATATGGATTTAGACAAAATGTTGTATGTTCACCCTCTATATGTACCTATAAGCCTCCCTGCTTCTAAAAGTCCTTCCTCACACACAACCCTAAATACATCTTCAAATGCTCAGAGTAATCTAAGTTCATCTAACTTCCTCCTGACCCTGTTTTTTTTTGGCATGTCAACAGCTTCTTTTCCATATAAGCATGATAGCTTATATTGTTCATCTATATGTAGGTAGTCGGAAACTGGTGAACTGGTTCAAGCACTACAGCACCAGCCCAACCAGTGTGAGGTTCTAAAGTCAAACCTCAATACCACCCCCCACATATGTTATTTAACTTATTATCATCTACTTCTCAATCCAACCCAATGTCAGAACCACTACAACTTATTTTGCTTTACTAATACTTCCTGGTGCCCAGAACAGTACCTTCAATGGGTAGGTTTTCAGTAAGTACAGAGCTTATTTATAACAGACCTTTAAAAGTCATTGGCTTTATACAACTACATAATAAAAAACTTTTTTCAAGTGCATTGAGACACTAAGGAGCTTCTGAAAACAGAAAGTTGTGAGAATTTCATCAAAATAAGTCATCACTAGGATCCAGGCTTTCATTTTCTTCAACATACACTTGTACCCCAAATTCTAAACTCATTCAAAAGGATAGCCAATGAATCAAGTGGTTAACATGTTATGCTGCTAAATGAAAGGGATCTATTTTATGTAGCCAGTCGTTTAGTGTTCCTTTGCACGACGCTGCTCTTCCAGTAAAACAATACTTAAACACAGCACATACTACTAGCAACTATAACTGCACAAACAGTTTAGCTTTAAAATATCAATTTCAAACTAGGTAATTATGCCATTAAACAAAGAAATGGAATTTGCTATTGATTCATTTAGCCTAAGTAATGTTTAAAAGTAAAACCTGCAGTGTACATCATAAACCTTGCAAATTAGCTAATGATATGAAAACTCTGGGAGAATTCTACTCTTCAAATTGACTGCATTCACTTAGCTTGCAGTAACTCCAAGAGTCACTACTGGGAAATTTAAGACACATGGGATTATAGATGCAAAGAGAGAAAAAGTGGTACATTTTGCCTTGTTCGAAGCACAATTCAGGATCTCCGATAACAAAGTTTGACCTGTCACAGCTTTAGTTACGGCTTTAAAAATGGTCATGTCCCAAAAGTTGGGCCCAAAGTTCCTGGAACTTAACTATGCAAAGCACTGTAAAACTGAAACTTAGGTGACTGAGCAAGTATCATTTCAATGACTGTAATTTTAAATGAGACAAGCCATTCACACTGGCGTTATTCTCATTTCGGTTGACGAAACACACCACTGGACATAGAAACTTCTCCAGGAAAACCATCTCAAAAAACTCCAAGTACTCTCTCTAAGAAAGAAAGGAGACCCAAACAGACTCACAGGGTTTTGTTATTTGCCTGAAAACAAACCTTCTGGGCAAACGAAAACAGCTGATGCCATTACCACTCACTAAGGAGGAAAAAAAAATGGTATCCAATCCTGAAGTCCTGTCAACTTTCCACTGAACTGACAGTATGGGGGGGGGGGGGGGGGGGAGGGAGCCCCTAAGACACCGCCACCTGGGTGCTAGGGTCTGGGGTGGGTTTCGAAAGCTCCCAGTGGTATTGGTGAAGTTATCTTTGCCATCACTTACCACGTCTACCTCGGGCGAACTTCCCTGAGTTCACATTTCGCCTCACTCAAGGAAACACTGGGAAGTCACCGGGAAGCGGGCGTGTGCGGGACGCCGGCAGGAAAGGCAAGGCGGCCGCCCTACCGCACCGGCCGCCCTACCGCACCACCGCCCCCCCCCCCCCCCCGCGCCACCCCGGGCCGGGGCCCGGAGACACGGGCAGGTGCGAGTTCCGGCTCCGGCCCGCGGACGACAGCCGCCCCGAGGGTTCCCGCCGCGGCCGCACGTCGGGTGTGGGGGGGGGACTCCCCCCACCCACCCACCCAACCCTCCCGCAGTCCCTCCGGGTGCTCCCGGGGTTTCTCACCTCAGGCGTCCGCTCCGGCGGCTTCTTCCTCAGCGCCTGCCGAGCGCCGGGGTCCACGGGCGAGTTCATGGCCGCCTCCGGCCGGCCGCCCCCCCCACCCCCACCCCCGTCACCTTCCCACCCTTCCCCCTCTCTAGCAGCCCACCGGACAGCCCATTTCACCTCTCGTCGGGGGGAGAGGGGGGTGTGTTGCCCTCCCGACACACGCAGGGAACCCCCGAGCTGTCTCGAGATTTAAAACACAACACGGCACATCCACACACAGCCGCAAAGCAAACAAACTCTTCGCAACGCCCGCCCTGGGCCCACAGCCCACGCGCGACTGGCCAGAAAGAAGCCCGCGCGCGCGAGGGGCGGGGAGGGAGGGCGGGGGGAGAAGACGGAGGGGGAGGCGAGTGCGCAGGCGCGCGCGCGTGAGCACGCCAACGAGCGCCTACGGGTGACGTAAGAGCTGGGGCGGGGCCCTTACGATCTTTTCCCAGCCCTTTTTTGTGGGTTTTTTTTTTTTTTCTGGATACATCGCGAGACTTTGCCTTTGACCTCCGTCCTGGTGGGGGGCGGGGGAGGAGAGACAAGACTCAAGAGTTGTGGCTTCCGCCTCGGCAGCTTCCGGTGGTCGGGTTGGGGGGGTGGGGCGGGGGAGGCCGGAAACGCCCCCAAAGGGAAAGAACTGCAGTCACATCCGGAAGCGGGTCGGGTCGGAGCGTCGCGCGTGCCCCTTCTTGGAAGATGTACGGAAGCGGAAGCCGCCTTCCGGCGTGGGGGGGGGGGTGGAAATCCACGCACGGGTCTTTCTCTGTAAAGTGGGAGTTCAGCCGGGCGCCGTTGGTGGCTCAGGCCTGTAATCCCGGCTGAGATCTGAGGACGGAGGTTCGAAGCCAGCCCGGGCAGGAAAAGCTCGAGGGACTCTTGTGCTCCAGGGACTCGCCCGAAAGCCGGAAGTGGCGCGGCGGCTCCAGGGGTGGAGCGGACGGTTCTCAAGGCCCTGAGTTCAAGCCTCAGCACCGGCACAAAGTGCCAACCCTGAGGATGCTTTTCTTGTGGAACTCTGAGATTTCAACAGCACGGGGAAGCTCCCACCAACCACATTAGGACTGGGGGGCGGGGACGGGGGTGTGGGGGGGAGGGCGGCCTCCCCGAGTGGATGCTTTTGCATTATTTCTTGACATTTTTGCCGTGTCTGTCGGTCAGGGCGCTTGAGTCCGTGGTGAGTGGTTCATTGGAGATAAAGAGTCTCACGGGCTTTTCTTCCCCGGGCTGGCTTTGAACCAGGATCCTCAGGTGTCAGCCTCCTGAGGAGCTAGGATTATGGGTGTGAGCTTCCAGTACATAGCTAATTTAAGAGAAAAACCAAAAACCGAATAGAAGTCAGTTTCCATTTATTGCTGGTCTTTGGAAGAGAAAACATGCTACAGAGTAGTCAGAGCCCCACCGGGGCATTTTCCACAGTAAAGGTCACCGGCAAGCATTCTGGAACCTTTGCTCAGTGTCTCATTGGTACACAGGTGGGTGGGCTGCATTAGTCACTCGGTTCCTCACTTGTCTTGACCATGGGCGGGTGTCCTTTACACTGTAAAAAAAAAACCACACCTTGAGGGCTGTGACCACTCTTAGTGTTTTCACAGCAATGTGCATAGTTAGCTAGTGATTTATGGTGATGGCATGCTTTTCAAAGAAAAACTGATTCACAGTGACTTTTTAATGGCGTGGTCAAATTGTGGCTCAGTCATTACAAAAATACAGTAAATACAGGGCTGGGGATATGGCCTAGTGGCGAGAGAGCTTGCCTCCTGGTATACATGAAGCCCTGGGTTCAATTCCCCAGCACCACATAGACAGAAAACGGCCAGAAGTGGCGCTGTGGCTCAAGTGGCAGAGTGCTAGCCTTGAGCAAAAAGAAGCCAGGGACAGTGCTCAGGCCCTGAGTTCAAGACCCAGGACTGGCCAAAAAAAAAAAATTACAGTAAATACAAAAAAAAAAAAAGTACAAAAAGGGGCTGGGAATGTGGCTTAGGGGTAGAGTGCTTGCCTACCATGCTTGAAGCCCTGGGTTCATTTCTTCAGTATCACATACACAGAAAAAGCTGGAAGTGGCACTGTGGCTCAAGAGGTAGATTGCTAGCCTTGAACAAAAGGAGCTCAGGGACAGTGCCCAGGCCCTGGGTTCAAGCCCCAGGACTTGGAAATAATAATAATAATTGTGGGAAAATTCTAAGATGTTCTGGCAACCCACTTTCCCATCATTTGTGTCTAGCCAATGGATGTCAAGAACATACCAAAGCTCCGTCTGAATTACAGAGCAATGAGGAGACATGGTTCCCTTCACTCTTTTCTTCTGCCTGACCCCTTCCTACACTCAGCCTCCAATCACTCAGCTCCCATCGAATCTTCAGGTCAAGTTTAGTGACCACTTCACCCCCACCTACTGCATTGGCAAAGACAAGATGATGAAATCCCGGATATCTTTACATCTGTCAACATGACTAGTTGGGACATCACTCTGGCCCGAGAGACACTGACTTAGAGGAAAGTGTATGAGTTCAGATAAGCATGTTAAATTCTCTGTATCCACTTCTCATTAGTAAAATCAATACTCCAATGCTTCTCAGAAACAGTACAAGATTTCTCAAAGTTTGTATGTGTGAACAGCCCTGAAATAACTGATGGTTGTTTTGCAAACATTTGATACTTCCCCTCTGCTTTCAAAACAACTAGCACACTTGGGGTTAAGACGACTGGATGGAGGAGCTGATTTTCACACAATGCAGATGGAGGGAGCACGGTCTTTTCTGAGTCATGTATGGGCAAATCAGTGAGCAAACCTTGGTACCAGGGGATCATTCTGTTATTTAATGGTCATGTTTATGGCAATCTGTTTTGGCTTTCCTTTCCTGTAGGTTTTAGTTGGCTTGGGTTTAGTTTGCATTTGAAGAAATGTTCACTTTTTCATTGTGAGCATAAACGCCTGTGTTTTTCTTTGGTGTTTTTATAAGAATGTTAAAAATTTCTCCCAACAGGGCTGGGGATATGGCCTAGTGGCTACAGTGCTTGCCTCCTATACATGAAACCCTGGGTTTGATTCCCCAGCACCACATATACAGAAAACGGCCAGAAGTGTGGCTCAAGTGGCAGAGTGCTAGCCTTGAGCAAAAAGAAGCCAGGGACAGTGCTCAGGCCCTGAGTCCAAGCCACAGGACTGGCAAAAAAAAAAAATTCTCCCAACAGTATGTGGGGATCACTGGAATAAAGCTTAACAGATTACCTGGTAACCATAAGCTGCCAAAAGTTATTGAGTCTTTAGAGTGTGCTAACATTGAACTAAATTTCTGCCATTCACTGTATCTATTAAGTAGATGCTAGCAATGTGGAAAGATCATATGCCCAGAAAGGCCAAGAATCCAGGTGGTCTGACATTTGAGTTCATACAGTTACAAAGACATGTTAACATAGGAAAGAAAGAAACATTGCCCATCAAATTGACGTGTGTTTATTGCACAAATTTCCCCTAGAACTGGGAGGATATTATAATACAAGTGTGCATCTGAGAAATGTATTCAGAACAAAGAACAAGTATGTACATTTTACATATCCACCATCTAAATAACTTAGAGAAAGCAGAACAATCTCCTAAGACATCTACCAGAAGTAGGCATTAGGTAAAGTTTGACTTTTTTAGTGACCATCCAAACAACTGGATGTCAACGGCAACAAAATGAAATCAACTAGTATGTTTATTGCACTTAATACTTTCAAACTCAAAATTAAGACGTTAATAAATGCTAAGATGCTTAAAATAAATCAATTAGTTTATATGAGAAATTAATTTTAATTCTGTAATATAAAACATCCCTTTTTCATTTCCTGTTCCAATAAACAGGTGTTTTTGATATGTAACACATTTGTCTGTACCATAAGCTGGAAAATTATTTTGAACAGGTCAAAACCCCTTTTCACATTCATCATAATAACCACACTTTAAAAGAAGTAGCAGCTCATTCTTTGGGCTTTGTATAAGGAAAAGAATGATTATGATGAAGGTATTAGAAATTACAGTGGGGTTAAGAATTATAAAACTCAGGAATCCTATAAGGATTAATGATTCTTAAAAAAAACAAAACAAACAACTACAGGCCTTTTCCTTTCGCAGCAAAGCTTCGTTTTGAGAATAACAGTAGCATGAGTCATACACTTAGGAAGACTAGAATGGCTAGACGGTAATTTATTAGATGTTTTAAATAGATAGGGATGAGAATAGATTAAGAGATAGACATTATATCCCTGCTAACAATCTGAGCCACAATAAAATAATGTTAATGGCCCATAGAACTTTTCTAGATTACAAATTTCACCAAATTATAAATTCTACTCACTGAATTCCAAAAGTAGACAATAGAAGAATTCCATTAAATGAATGGAATAAGAAAAATAAGCCAAAGGAAATAGGTCAAGGGAGAACTGGTAGGATACAGGCCAAAATGGAAGCACAATAGTTTCCGGTTTACAATCCATTAAAACAACCATATCTTCTTTGTCTAGTTGGAATTCTCTTGAATAAACAAAGAACAAGGCAAAAAAAAAAAAGACACAGCACTATGAATTTAAAGTTTTGAAGATTAAACCCAGAGAAATTTCCCATTAATTATTAAAAACTTAAATAGCAAGAATGGATGTTATATACTAACTAAATGTATTTAGTAACTGAATAGGCAAGTGGTTTCCTTTTTATAGTCAATCAATTATGATGAAAAGAGTTAATGAAAGATAAACAAACTTTACTTCTAGCATTTAAATGTATCCTTAGACCAGACAAGCAAAGAATCAACTATAATGCAGTATTCAAGTAAACTGAGGTAGTAGAGCATACTGATAACTTTATCTACCCACCTTTCTATTTACATTACTTACAAGAGTTTGGTTCCTTATTAGCCTTTCTTACAAGCAACATTTCACAGTATATACAAAGAGAACAACAAATAAAAAGTGGAAATCTCAGAGGAAAAAAAAAATCAGATTTGAAAGGGAGGAGCTCTTAGTGAAAAGAGGATAATTTTAAGATTTACGAATTGTATTAGTGTAAATTGAGTGTTATTAAGTAGTGAGAGAAATGTTCTTCCCATCTGAATTTAGGAAGGGCTGATATTGAAAACAAGAGCCTGGGCTACCTGAGCACTTTTAAAGAAAATAGTATTTTTGCCAATGCTTTGGTGCAAGTTTTAACACTAATTTTTATTAAATTAGTAAATATGTAAATATTAATGTTCATAAGAATTAGTCCATAGTTACAAATGGTATAAAGTAGTACTCTTATTTTGGGAATCTATATTCCTCAGCCTTAATAAAAAGGTTGGCTTCACATATATTTTAGAGTATGTGAAACAGAAAAGTTATCAGAAAGTAATATTTCAACATTACATACAATTAATATTCCTTGAAAATATTTTTAAAAAGGCATATTTATCAATCTTGTATTTCTACCTTTGATTTTAAAAAATTAGATACATTTGTACAGTTGGGCGGCTGACATACATTTTCACTTACTATTTTGAGTTTGTTCTAATTATCAGGCCATTTAACATACTTTAAGGAACAGCCACGAATTAGTGGTTTTGAAAAAGAAATAAAATAACCAATAATCCATAATCAAGGTTCTACACATTTCTGCAACTTAGAAATAAAGAAATAACACTATGGGTATGGCTCAAGTGGTTGAGACCCTGACTTTGCAAACATAAAGTCTTAAGTTCAAACTCCAGTAATGCCAAAAGAAGAAATAATTAAAAATTAATGAAATTACTATCTTTGAGCCATTCAATCATGAGATATCTGCTGATATTTATGAGTTGTGACAACATTGTAGTGATCACATGAAATTCTTTTTTAGTCATTTTTTTAGAAATTTCTAAGTTGTACTTTTGTTTATCAAATGCTTCCCCTCAAAATTATTTATGGTGTATTTGTTTTACTTAGCCAAAAAACCTACCACCACCCAAAAATCCAGTTAAAAATAAAAAGCCATCCAATGTACATAGAATATGCAATGCAACGCAGGATTCCCTGGAGATGGACGCATTCAGATGGAGTCTAATAGGAAAGAAGTCATCATAAATGCATGTTGTGCCTCCTTCGTTGGTTTCAATTTAAGTTTCCACCAAAGAGAAACTCTGGGCATGTTAAAGAAGTATCTGAGCAACATATGGAGAGTGAGTGCTTGCTACAGCAGCCAAAAGAGGAAGATCACTTGATTCAATCCTGAAATAAAGAAAAGTCAGTTCAAGCTTTCTGTATCTAAAACATGAATCACATAGGCAATAAACCACAGCAGCACTGGGAAAGGGGAATTGAAGGTAACAAAAGCTGGAAACTTTTTCAGGAAGTAAATCTATAAATAATCTGATAACAGTGTTGATGTGGAGGTTGGAAATTGAGAGAAAGATGACAATTTATTTTCATTTTGCATAAAGTTTGGTTACATATACATTATCTTAAAAATGAATTAAAACAAAAAAAAAAGGAATACATCTCCACACACATCTCCACACACAGATAAAACATGCTTGGAGACACATACAAGTACAATGCCCTCCTTTACTCCCAAGAAAAATAAGATTATATCTGTTTTCTGATTTCCCACACAGGAGAAGCATTCTCTAAAAGCCACTTTAGAGCTTGAATGAAGTGTGGTAGTGTATCATACAAACAGACTTGGAGTCATCTAAATCCCTGCCTGGTTCTACTAGTGTGTCATATCTGGTTTGTTAAGTTTATAGAATCAGCCATTTCCAATCTAGAAGCATTGCTTACATGATGCAGGATAACTAACAATTAAGGAAGGGATGGGTGTGTAGCTTAACACTACAGCATGTGCTTATGTAATACTTAGTAGCAGTGCTGGGTTAGATCACTAGCATAAAAAAAATTAAGAAGGGGGTTGGGAATGTGGCTTAGTGGTAGAGTGCTTGCCTAGCATGCATAATAAGCTCTGGATTTGATTCCTCAGTGCACACACAGAAAAAGAAGTGGTGCTGTGACTCAAGTGGTAGAGTGCTAGCCTTGAGCAAAAGAAGCTCACGAACTACTTACCCAGGCCCTGAGTTCAAGCCCCAGGACTGGCCAAAAAAAAAGAGGAAGAGGAGGAGAAATAATACTAATAGCATTTAACACATATTAGGTTCTAAATAATGCTGACTCCTTTTTCCTTCAAAAACACTGAATTTAGGTAAATTTTTATCATATTTTAACTTCTTCAATTAGCATTTCAAGAAATAATTCATACATACATGTTCCAAATAAAATGAATACTGGAAAAGAAATTGCAGAACATAACGAAAGAGGGCTCTTCTAGGCCTTCCAACAATCCTGTTCTTTAGTTGCACTTTATTTTGTATTATGTATGTTTTATTAGTTTTTTTCCTCTTTTCTATTAGTGTTATATTCTATAAAGGAGTTCCACTGGAATGTTTCTTTTTTTTTTTGGCTTCTTTTTGCTCAAGGCTAGTACTCTGCCACTTGAGTCACAGCGCAACTTCTGGCCATTTTCTGCATATGTGGTGCTGGGGAATTGAACCCAGGGCCTCATGTATACGAGACAAGCACTCTTGCCACTGGGCCATATCCCCAGCCCCCCACTGGAATGTTTCTCTACAGGCATATAATGAACTTTGAAAGCATGAACGTACCCAAGGACCACTCCCAGCTCCTTGACATGAACACGCATTTGTCCCCTCAGGTATTCAGACAACATTTTGCTCTTGAAATATAGTTCCTGTAACCGGTCTTCTAGATGCATTACGCACTAGAGTTAAGGAAGAACCAAAAGCAGATCAGAAAATTAGTTACAATTCTTAAAATAATGGCAAGTTTCTACTAAACATAAAAAGGTCTAGAATAGACCTATCAGTGGACCACAATAGCTCAATAGCTATGTACATATGATCATATAAGACGAGGATAAGCAAAAACAACTCCAAGAGACAGACACAGGAAGATTCTATTGTTGATGTTACATTTAATGTTCTAGGTGAATTTTCCTTTGGCATACCCTACATGGTTACTGTATATGATTTTGGTACACTGGATATTGTATACATGCCTGCCTGATCTAGGGAAGGGAAAGAAAAATGAGGATGTAAGATATCACAAGAAATGTACTCACTACCTTATTATGTAACTGTACCCCCTTTGCACAACACCTTGCCACTAAAATTTAATTTAAAAAAATAATGGCAAGTTTCAAAGCATCTTGTTTTTGCCAATTCTATTTCTGTGTATTTCAAGGTTAAAAACTAGAATGCAGTTTGAATGATAAGTTTGTCACTGGCTTATATTAAAGATTAGCTTCTACAATATTTTTCTTATTTTAAGACTGTGGTACACACATACATTCCAACACTGAGGCTTAAACACAGGACTTGGCCACTCAAGTCATCACTGGGACTTAAACTCAGGACCTGGGCACTGTCCCTGGGCTTTTTTTAAATCAAAGGTAATGCTCTACCACTTGAACCATATCTCTACTTTTTTTTTTTTTTTTTTTTGGTCAGTCCTGGGGCTTGGACTCAGGGCCTGAGCACTGTCCCTGGCTTCTTTTTGCTCAAGGCTAGCACTCTGCCACTTGAGCCACAGCGCCACTTCTGGCCATTTTCTGTATATGTGGTGCTGGGGAATCGAACCCAGGGCCTCATGTATATGAGACAGGCACTCTTGCCACTAGGCCATATCCCCAGCCCATATCTCTACTTTTTGCTAGTTAACTGGGGATAACATTCTTGCTGGCTTTCCTACCAGGGCTGGCTTCAAACCACGACCCTCAGATCCCAGCTTCCTAAGCAGTTAGGATTGTAGGCATGACCCACTGGCACCTGGCTGAGAGTATTCCTTTCTAATAAAAATCAGCTACTTAAAACAAACAAACAAAAAAAAACCGCACACACACAAAAACCTCCAAATAAAAATCTATTTTATTACTGGAAAAATACAAATGAATAGATTCTTGGCTGTTTTATGATCTATGCTTTCTTCATAATGCTTGAGTGAGCTGAGAATGGCTTAAGAAAAAATGTTGACTACAGAATGTATAAATTATGAAATACAATACTTTTTTTTTTTTAAACCCAGGGCTTTGTACCTTTACTATTTGAGCCATGCCTGAACCCATCTGTTGCTTTTGTTATTTTCCAAGTAGTGCCAGTGCTTTTTTGCTCAAAGTGGAAAGTCAGCCTCACACACAACCCTCTGACCCATGACCTCCTATGTAGCTAGATCGGGCAGGTACCATCACACCAACTTATTAGGTGAAATGGGAGCCTAGTTTTTGCCCAGGGTGGCCTTGAAATACAATCTTCCAGATCTCTGCCACCCAAGTAGTTGGAATTATAGGTGTGAGTCACTGTACCTGGCCATTAAAAAATTTTAAGCAACTCAGTGGCATTAAGAACATTCACCATGTTGTACAACTACTAATACCCCAACACTTCCAAAGGTTTCTGCATCCCAACTGGAAATTTTATTATGTTTTTAGGGGGGCGGTGTCGGTTGTGGGGTTTGAACTCAGGGCCTGGGCACTGTCCCTGAGCTCTTTTGCTCAAGGCTAGTGCTCTACCATTTTGAGCCACAGCACCACTCCCAGTGTTCTGGTGGTTATTAATTGGAGATAAGAGTCTCACAGACTTTCCTGCCTGGGGCTGGCTTTGAACTACGATTCTCAGATCTCAGGCTCCTGAGTATCTAGGATTACAGGCAAGAGCCACTAGCACCCAGCTCTAACTGGAAACTTTAGACCCTTTAAAGAGCTCCATGTTCCATTTCTCCTCCTACCTCCTAATAAAGACTACTTTATTTTCTATTTCTATTAATTTGATAGGTATCTCACATAAATGAGGTTTTTACATTTGGCTTGTTTCAATTAGCTTAATATTTCAACCATCTTGTAGCATGTATTTCATTCCCTTTTATGTCTGAAGTAATGTACTGCATATACTAAGCCATATTTGCTAATTTATTATCTAATAAAATATATTCATCCTAACTTTTGGCTATTGTGAATAATATGCTCTGAACACTAAGATATAGTTACCTGTCCAGACTCTGCTTTTAATGTTGTGAGTAGAAAAGTAAAAGTAAGTTGCTATGCCACATGGTAATAATCTACACTATATTAAACATGTGGACCAACTGTCAGTCTGCTTCCCAAATCATATGCACCATCTCACATGCCCATCACCAATGTGCAAGGATTCTCATTTCTCCATATCCCAGCAGATACACTGTTTTTGTTTTGTTTTCAATTACAGCTGCCCTCTCCGCCATTCTTGTAGCCATGCATCATAAGGACTGTCGAGTGTAATCTCATTATGGCTTTATTTGCATTTCCCCAATGGCTCATTAGCTTGAATATCTTTTCATTTGCTCATCGGCTATTTATTATAGATTTTCTTTGGCCAAATGTTTAAGTCTTTTGCCTATTTTGAAATTCAATTATGTATGCTTTCTTTTTTTTTTAATTGAATGAATTCTCATTTATATAGGGGGTGGGGGGGCACAATAAAAATTTTACACAAAGGGAAATGCACAGCCTAACTACTTTCAAAATACAGTAATATTGCTCAGGGGGAGGAGGACTCATGCCAGATTCAACCGCCAGCACTCTCTCTCCTCTCTCTTCCTGTCAGTCCTGGGGCTTGAACTCAGGGCCTGAGCACTGTCCCTGGATTCTTTTTGCCCAAGGTTAGCACTCTATCACTTGAGCCACAGCGCCACTTCTGGCCGTTTTCCATATATGTGGTACTGGGGAATTGAACCCAAGGCTTCATGCATGCTAGGCAAGCACTCTATACTAGGCCACATTCCCAGCCCCTATTTTGTTTCTTAAGAACAAAAAGGAGTAGGAGTTCTTTATATACAATTGTGAATCACTTAAAAGGGATATGTTCTGAGTATGTCCTTTGGTTATTTCATCATTATGCAAACATCACAAGGTCACATCACACAAACCTACAAGGTACAAGGCCATCAAGAGACATCAAACTTGAGGAATTTTAACTCCTTTGTACAACTACTTAAAAATAAAAATTAGCCAGGGGCCAGTGGCTCATCACGATGATCAACCCTAAGACACAATCTAATCTTAATTACCTTCCAAAATTCCCAGCTCCAAATAAAGTCACAAAAGAGGTTGGGATCGGGGCAGGATGAACATGTAACTTCTAACACTTTAATTTAGAAAATGATGATGCTAGGAGCACTTTTTAAGAGACATACTAAGAGTTCAAGCCTTGCACATACTTACAAAATTTGGAGACAAGTTGTGCTTATAAAGTTGAAGAGTGGAATGAAGCAGATTGGAAACAAGACTGGAAACCAATACTTCCTTTCCCAATTTATTATCTGTCACTCGTCTCTGGCTGCTGGCCACTTGAACAGTCCATTTATCCATATCAGCTATAATACAGACAGCTTCTGCTATTGGTTCATCCAATACTGGATGCTGAAAAGAAGGAAATTCGACGATGTTAAGCAAGTTTTTAAAAATAAAAACAGCTGGGTGCTAGTGGCTACTAGGTCCTAGCTAATCAAGAGGCTGAGATATGAGGATCATGGTTTGAAACCACCCTGAGCAGGAAAGTCAGTGAAACTCTTATCTCCAATTAACCACCTAAAAACCAGAAGTGGAGCTATGGTTCAAAGTGGTACAAAAAAAATCAGGGACAAGTACTCAGGCCCTGAGTTCAAATCCCACAACCAATTTTTTAAAAAAAGAAAATATTAAAAATAATTTTTAAAATGCTGGTGTCAGTGGCTCATACCTGTAATCCTAGGTGCTCAGGGGGCTGAGATCTGACAATTGTGGTTCAAAGCCAGCCCAAGCAAAGACTCTTATCTCCACTAAACTACCAAAACAAAGTGGTAAGTGGAGCTGTGACTCAGGTGGTAAAGCACTAGCCTTGAACAAAAAAGCTTAGAGACAGTGCCCAGGAATAGCACAGAAAGGAAAGGAAAGAAGCGAAAAAGATAGGAAAGGAAAGGAAGGAAACAGAATGAAAACAGGAAGAAAATGGAATGAAGTAATGAAAATATGCTAAACAAAAGCAGACAAAAATATTAAGTACTAACAATTACGGCAAAAAAAAATCTTTGATAGAAGAGAATAGAATAAGAGCTATATCCCAGGCCTCACATATCCTCATTAAAAAAAATTCCAGGCTCAGGGGCTGGGAATATAGCCTAGTGGCAAGAGTGCTTGCCTTGTATACATGAAGCCCTGGGTTCGATTCCCAAGCATCACATATATAGAAAACGGCCAGAAGTGGCGCTGTGGCTCAAGTGGCAGAGTGCTAGCCTTGAGCAAAAAGAAGCCAGGGACAGTGCTCAGGCCCTGAGTCCAAGGCCCAGGACTGGCAAAAAAAAAAAAAAAAAAAAAAAAATTCCAGGCTCAGATGGTTTCACTGGTGAATTCTATAGCAACAATTTGCTAGAAATAATCCCAGAAAAGAGGAAAAAATACTTTGTGCCTCTTTCTATGGGGATAGTTTAATCACTCTGATATCAAAGGTACATAAAAGTATCACAAAAAAGTCCACACAAAAATAGCCTTCATGAATATAGACTGCCAAATCTATAACAAAATATTAAGTCTTAAGTGACTGCAATCCCTCTGTACATCACTTTTGTAATAAAAATATAAAAATACTGTAAATCAAATATAGCAACATATACAAAAGGATTATTTGCCATGACCATGTATGATTTTTCTCTATGAATACAGGATTGCTTTATCTTCTAAAAATAAATCAACATAACCATCTCAATAGACACAAAGAAGTTATGAAATTTCACAACTCATGATTTAAAGAGCAAGTAAAAACAAAACTGAATTCCTTCCAAAGATTATAAATAGAAAGGAACTTCCTCTGTCTGACAGGTGTGTCTACAAAAACTCTACATATAATATACTTAATTAAAAAAAAAAGACAATGTTTCTCTTGGGGCCAATAACAAGACAAAGACATCTACTGTCACTCTTTCCATATGACAACAAACTGAAGGCTCTAGCAAGTAGTCAGGAAAAGAAAGACATCCAGATTACAAAGGAAAATGCAAAACTGTTCGCTGGTGACTTGAGCCTGTGTGTGGAAGACCATAAAAGAATTCTCAGATGGGAGCCTGTGGCTCACGCCCATAACCCTAGCTACTCAGGAAGCTGAAATCTGAGGATTACAGTATGAAACCAGTACAGGCAGCAAAGTTCACAAGACTAGCAAAAAGCTGAAAACAGAGCTGTGGAACAGAGGTAGAGTGCTACCCTTGAGCAAAAGCTCAGGGTCAGTACTCAAGCCTGGGGGAGAGGGGGGAAGGAATTTTATTTTTTAAAAAAGTCAATACAGAGATTTCCCTCATGGGGTGACAGGGAGCTCCTCACCTTGCTTAGGGAGTCTGCTAATTCTTTCCTTCTGCTTTATGAATTGCCTTTTATTGTCAAATAAACTCACTTTGTAAAATCTAATACAACTAATTAAGAGCTCAATAAGGTCATACCAATCTATAGAAAGAAAGTATACTTGTATATCTAAGCAATAGATAATGTGAAGAGTAAATCAAGAAAATCATCTCATTTAAAAATGTTCCAATTTTATCTCATAAATGTATATAGATGGATATAGAAAGTAATCTTTGTATTTCAATTTCCACTTGATAGATTTGTGGAACTCTATCCTCACTTTCACTATAATTAACATAAAGATGCAGGTGATATACAGAAATGAGTGGAGGAGCTGGGAATGTGGTGTAGTGGTAGAGTGCTTGCCCAGCATGCACGAAGCCCTGGGTTCCATTCCTCAGCCTAGTCAAACAAGAACCAGTTTACAAAGTTGTTACTTAATAGGAAAAATCTCAATATTAAAAAGTTTGAGCTACATTCCAATTTGTATAAAGTAAAAATTGGTGTAATGGTGGGAAAAATTATAAAATTAATATCAGTACCCACTGTAACAACAACAACAACAAAGAGCCAGAAGTGGAGCTGTGGCTCAAGTGGTAGAGTGCTAGCCTTGAGCAAAAGGAAGCCAGGGACAGTGCTCAGGCCCTGAGTTCAAGCCCCACATCTGCCCCCCCCCAAAAAAAAAACAGAAATGAGTGGATTCGGAGAACAATAATTACATTATAGTCACATGTGACTAAAAGTAAAAATTTGGAGTTTTACTGGATAACAGAGGTTTGGAGTTAAATACACTTAGAAGCAATGAAGGACACTTACTTGCACAGCGTGAGACAAATCTGCCCCAAGACATTGACGGAGCCTCTCATCACTCCCTATTCCTTGAAGAACAAAGTCAGGCACGTAAGATGAACAATAACCACCCAGCAAGGACCTGCCAAAGTTGGCAATGTTGGGCTGAACAGCACTCACTTCAATCAACTTTGACCTGGAGGAACGATTCCCAAGGAACACTAATTTAATTAGTCACATACTTTACCAGTGGGGGAGAGGGAGAGAAGGTTAATTCTACTCATCCACATTTCCAGTACTATTCTATTCTACAAAACATACTCCAAAGAAAATCATCCTTAACACTACCTCAAACTCTAAAACAGACCAAAAAATACTCTTCTTATCTGGAGAAGGTCTGGTGAACAACTTTAGAACAAAGTGAGCATGACTTGTTCATACCAGAGCAGGAGAGCTGACTCTTGTGTTTACTGTCACACATTCCGAACACAGCCATCATCCAAACTAAAAACAGCCTGGGTATACAACATTTCTCAAGCATTCATTTTCTCCTTGTATACTTGCTCTGGAGCACATGTTTTCCTCTTATTTGGGGCCAAATTTAGTTCCAACAACCATTTCACACCTCAGGATTTTCTGTTCTTGTCAGAATCTCCATAGGTCCTTTTGTTTTTATTTTTTATTTTATTTTTGACCAGTTTTGGGGCATGAACTCTGGGCCTAAGCACTGTCCCTGAGCTTCTTTTTGCTCAAGGCTAGCACTCTACCACTTGAGCCACAGTACTACTTTCAAGCTTTCTCTGTGATTGATTATACAAAAGTCTCACCGACTTCCCTGCCTGGTCTGGCTTCAAACCTTGATCCTCAGATCTCAGCCTCCTAAGTAGCTAGGATTACAGGTGTGTGCCACTGGTGCCTGGCTCCATAGGTCCATTCTGAGGGCAAAATTCACTTCAAAGCAAGCGATTCTCTATATAATGCCTAGATCCACTGTCTCTTCACAAAACCTTACTAAAGTGCTTATGGGGCTCAGCTATAACTTTTCCTATATTAGTAAGAGCATAATAAAAAGGAACATAGGGCAATCTATCCATCTATCTATATTCTGATTCAGAGACCAGCTATATTAGGTAAGGCCTAATATACATACCCAGGAAAAGGTATCTCATCCTCTTCTGTCCAGTCCTCTTGCTCCCCTCCGTAGTAACTGCTGACCTGTCTTGTGGCCTCGTGACTAGCATCTTCACTTTCACTATCCCCAAGGGCACTATCTGAGCTCTCATTTCTTGGAATGTCCCATTCAGTTCCTCCAGCATTTTTTTTCTCGGAACTCTCTTTATCCCCATGGGGGACAAGGATGGAGAGTGTATTTCTTTGGTCCTGCTGAGGAAAGCAGGTTTTACATGGATCTTGGGGAACTCTTTCTGCACATTTACAAAATTCATTACTCTGTTTGCTGTTTTTTATACACAATCTTTTAGAAAATGCTAACATACAGCAATGTTCTTTGCTGCCTGTACTTGTTTTAACGGGAACATCATCAATAGTCCTGGTTTCAATTGAATCATCATTAAAATATTCATCAAATAAGCTCATGCTTTCTGGATCTGAGTGACTCCAACAGGGAAGTTCACAGGGCTGTTCAGAAACCAGGTTCTGTATATCAGACACTTCGGATTGGTCCTTGGTTGGCTGTTTAGTTTCTTGGTGGTTATCAGTTGCCTCCCTATCTTCCTTCAATGGTTTGCTATGATGCCTGACGATCTGATCCACCACGGCCTGACTCCTGAGTTCAGTGTCTGAATCAGGTGACATCGAATCTCCAATCAGGAAAGTAACCTTTGTCTGGGTTGTCTCACAAGAAAATGTAGCAGGCACAGTCTTATCTGGAGGCTTCTTCTCTACAACGATTCCCGTGGTTCTCATGGGCTTGCCTGTGTGATTACCCGAATCCAGCAGTTCTTTATTCGGCCATGTTTCATCTGTGGTCTCCAAGCCTGACTCTGATAATACACATTTGTCTACAGGAGCAGATCCTGTGCAAACAACTGTCTCTAACTTGGTGTCCAGGCAAGTTCTTAATTTATCTTTATACTGTTTAACATCAACAGCATTTTCTTCTTGGCACTCAGAAGTCACTCGGCATTCATCTGAAATTCCTAGCAGTTCCTTAGAATTCTCTTGAACATCTTCTCTCTCTTGTTGGGACACATTCTCTGTATTTTGCCCAAGGAGTGGATGACTGCAATATTTACAGCTACAATTTGGAGTTCTTATCTCTTCTGATTCTTTCAAAAGCAGACTGCTTTTGTTTCTATGCATTGTGATAAGAACATACTCAGATTCTTCAATTTCCCCCTTTTCTAAAGTGGTAGTGATCACTGTGCCTGGCATAACGATGGCTTCATCTTCCCCATTTTCTAAAAGATGAGTTTCTTGAAGCTCAGAGCATCTTATGAAATAAGTTAGGAAATAAAGCAACCTCTGCACCATGTCTTGTCGTTTGCCAACTACCACAGTCCTTGCTAAACGAACAGGAGAGCCAATAGCGCCATATAAGTCTCCTGAAACAGAGAAAAAAAATGAGTTAATGAATATATTGTCTAAATGAGAATTATGAGAAACGTATGCCTCAACTCTAAGAGGTAGCTCAGGCTTTACTTCAAATTCTTTAAAATAGGCTAGGATGAATACAGTTAACTAGGAAGAATGATGGAAGGTTTATTCATCTTTAAGCTGCCAATAGTCTTTGTTTAGAGCCCTATGTACTCAAAAATGATTTCAAAATAGATTTAAAATATCCCAATTAAGAACACTACTGATGCCAGGCACTGGTGGCTCTTGCCTGTAATCCTAGCTACTCAGGAGCTGAGATCTGAGGATTCTGGTTTAAAACCAGACAAGGAAGACAAATCCTACAAACTCTTATCTCCAATTAATCAGCAAATAGCCAGTGAAAGTATGAGTCAAGTGGTAGAGTCCTCAACCTTGGGTAAAAAAGCTAAGGAAGAATACAAGTCCCGGTACTAGGGCACACACAGAGGACTGGGTGTGATCCACCCTGTATGTAACCAGCTGTATGGATGAAATTGTATAAGGATCATGGTCTAAGGCTAGCTCACAAAACATACCTGAAAAATAGCCTAAGACAAAAAGTCTTGACGGACTTGAGTTGAAAGATCCTGAGTTGAAACGCTCATACCATAACCAAAACAAATGAAAAAAAAAAACCCACACAAATTATTTGAATTTATGCCAGCCTAGCCATAGAATAATTTGTGAGATCCATTCTTAACAAAGAGCTGGACCTGCTGACATAAGCTTGTTGTTCTAGCTATTGGGAAGCCTAAATAGGTGGGTGAACTATGCCCAGGTAATAGCAAAAGAACAGGGATACAAAAGTGTAGCTCAGAGGAAACAGCACCTGTTCAGCAAATACAAGGACAACAGTTCAAGCCTTAGTAATGCCAAGAAAAAATGTTTTAAAGATTATCAAACAAAAGTGGACAACAGAAAGGCACTGATGGCACATGTCTATAACCTAGCTACATGGAGGTTGAAATTTGAAGATCATGGTTCAAAGCCAGCCCGGCTACAAAGTCTATGAGACTCTTATCTCCACTTAACTACCAGAAAACTGGAAGTGGAGCTGTGGCTAAAAGTGGTTGAGCACTAGCCTTGAACAAAAAGAGCTCAGGGACAGCGCCCAGGCACTGAGTTCAAGCCCCATGATTGACTAAATAAATGAACAGAACAGAAACATCAATAAGTGCATTCCCGTGCTCTCTCAATTTCCCTTTCCATGATCCCATTCCTACCCCATCTTTCTCTCCTCTCCATTTCACGTAACATCTCGCTACATAGCTCAGGCTGGCTCTGAATTTACCATGAAGCTCAGGCTACTCTGGAATTATTTTTTATTTTTGTGCTGGTACCAGGGCTTGGAACTCAGGGTCTAGCATCCTTGCTTGGCTTGCTTACTCATGGCTGATGTTCTACCATTTGAGCCATACCTCTAGTCAAGAATTTTGCTGGCTATTTTTTGTAGACAGAGTCTCATGGAATTCTCTGCAAAAGCTGGCTTTAAGTCTTGATCCTTCAGGTCTTAGCCTTCTGAGTACCTGGGATTACAGTCCTGAGCCTCCAGCCCCAAACTCACCCTGGGATTCTTAATCCACCTGCCTCCACCTCCCAAATGCTGGAATTGTAGGCATACATCATTATATATAGCTCGTCTTGTTCCTAAACTAGATTTACTGTAGGTAACACGGGTGCTTCATTGGTTAAGTCTTTTTTGGGCCAAGTAAGTAACTCTAATACAAAATATTCTGAAAACCCAAAGGGTTTTAGTACATCAGCTATTAGACTACAATTCCTGTTCTACCTACAAATTCTCTAGCTATTAAGTTCTCTATTTGATACCAGGCATAAGACAACAGGTCAGTTTAGCAAACAGGAAAGGACAGTTACAAGAGAGATGGTGTAGAATGAAAGATATAAAAGGCTGAGTTATATTTTTCTTTTTTTTCTAAAAAAAATTCTTCACAGTTATGAAAGTCTTAAGTATAATATACAGCATGAGAGTTTTCAGACTACATACCCAGTTGTGCCCAAAGTGGGTTATACGGATGACTTTTTGCCAACATGTCCACACTCTGAGAGGAATGTTTCTCTAAAAATATTTTTATAGGTGGCTGTCCATTTGGCATGACTGTTGGAACCCAGGCAAGATGATTGGTCAAAACCGCAGTGATGAGAGCTGGCAAGAATCTGAAAACAAAATGCACCCACTCAGATTCCAGTCTATCTTCATATAACCTGAGGTAAAATGTTTGGCAGAGTAAACAAAGAGAGCACATGTTTTCATGTGCCAAATGGCATATAAAAGGAAAGGAGAGAGAAAAGGAGAGGCAGGCTACCAGAATTAAAAAGAGAACTAATAATTCTTTTCCTGGAGAAATTAAAATCTTCAAGACAGAACATTAGTAAAGGACTATTTCAGATCACAATTATAAAACATAATGTCATCTCACTCTGATAAACTATAGATTCTTTTCAGTGTTTATTTTGCCCAATTCATTAATGAATGAGCTAGCAGGTCCTTCATTTCTAAATATAGGTTAGCAATTTCCAAATTACTGAATGGGAACAATAGAGAACTCTAGGGCGGGGAATATGACTTAGCAGTAGAGTGCTTGTCTAGCATGCATAAAGCCCTGGGTTCAATTCCTCAGCACCACATGTACAGAAAAGGCCAGACATGGCGCTGTGGCTCAAGACCTTGGATGCTAGCCTTGAGCAAAAAAAAGCCAGGGCCAGTGCTCAGGCCGTGAGTCCCAAGCCCCAGGACTGGAAAAATAAATAAATAAAGAGAACTCTAAAGTAAACTTTGTTTACCATTTAAAAAAAAGAACAAACACATTTGAATAAATTATCTGAATTCTAAAGACTTAGTGAACAGAAGAAAACCACATGATAAAGTATCACATTAAAAAATCTATCACTGGCAGGGCTCTGTGAGTCACGCCTGTAATCCTAGCAACTCAGGAGGCTGAGATCTGAGGATCATGGTTTGAAGTCATCCCAGGCAGGAAAGTCCATGAGACTCTTATCTCCAATTAATTAATTACCCAAAAGCCTGAAGTGGAGCTGTGACAGCTGAAGTGGCAGAGTGCTAGCTTTGAATAAAAAGTCCAAGGGCAGCACCCAACCCTGAATTCAAGCCCCAGAACTGGCAACAACAACAACAAAAAAAAAATGTATCATGAGCTAGGTAGCTCACACAAGTAATCCTCAGTAATCCCAGCTACTCAGGAGACTAAGATCTGAGGATCGAAGTTGTAAACTAGCCTTAGCCTGGGCAGGAAAGTCTTCGAAACTCTTTATCCTCAATCTGAAAAACAAAGAAAGCCAGACGTGGAGCTGTGGTAGAGTGTCATCCTTGACCAAAAAAGCCAAAGGAATAATAGCCAGTACCATCACACACAGTAAGAAGCTGTCACTGGAATCCTAGCACGTCCTTACGCATTTTTTAAACCTCTTTTCTAAGAAATGAAACTTTTTTTGTGCCAATCCTGGGGCTTGAACACAAAGCCTGGGTATTGTCCTTGAGCTTTTGTGCTTAAGGCTAGGGCTCTACTACCTGAGCCACAGCTCCATTTCCAGCTTTTTTTGATGGTTAATTGACATAAGAGTCACATGAACTTGCCTGTTCCAGTTGGCTTCCAACTGAAATTCTCAGAGCTCAGCCTCCTGAATAGTCATAAGGATTATAGGCAGGAGCCACCAGCACCTGGCTTGAAATGTAATTCTTATAAATGGATATAACTTCCCCCCAAATGAGAAAGCCTCAGAAAATTCTGCAAAAGGTCAAGAATTTTAACAGAGGAATTTTTAGGTGTTTTTCATTCTATGCCACTTGTCTATACTCTTTTTATCATGTAAGTATTTTTAGAATAGTTTTGATTACTAATAAAAATATCCACAAAGATAACAGATCATTATTTTTCTTTTACATATTTATACAGTGTTTCTATTGTTTACTCCCAATCTAGATATCCAGGTATCTACAATAAATTATATGAAACACATATGTAAATAAATGAATAAAAAACAAAAGCCTTACTGATTTTTAGAAGCATTTTCCATTAGGAAGGTGAACTCCTTCATGAAACGATGGCAAAGTTGGTTCTTCCCTGGAGTGCCCGACATCATAGTAAGCCAGACAGGCTCTCCAATTCGTGGCATTGTGTAAAGATTACAAATTGTTGTTCTAAAAAGAAGAAACACTATGAAATTTATAGTTCCTCAAATTGCATCATCTTACAGGGTACTACTGCTGGTTTGAGCCTCACACCTAGATTAAAGTCCTTTAAAAATAAATCAATGAAATGAATGAAGTCTTTCCTCCTTTCTCATCACCATAGTAGCATGAAAAATGTTTCATACTTTCTTTGTCATTTGAATGTTACTGTGTTGTATATTAATTTAAAATAGGCTGTTTCCCATGATAGCTATGCTCCTTAGTGACTGAGTATGACTTAGAGTGAATTATTTCCATACTTTAAACATACCAGTTTTTTCTACTTGTAGAATTAAAGGACAGGACTAGTTAATTTCTAAAACCCTTTCCAGTAGCATATATATATATATATATATATTTACATATCTGCATCTATGACACATAGAAAACAAACACAAAAGGGAATTATTCTAAAAGGGTATCAGCTTAATCCTGACTCACTATAAACAACCGTTTATCTGCATCATTTCATGCTCTTTAGTAAAGTTTTAAGGGATCAGGGCACTATATTTGAGAATCGTAGTTCAAAGCCAGTCCAGGCAAGAAAAGTCTGTGAGACTCTTATCTCCAATGAATCCCCAGAAAATCAGAAGTGACAATGTGGATCAAAGTGGCACACTGCTAGCCTTCAGCAAACAGAGCTCAGAGACAGTGCCCAGGCCTTGAGTTCAAGCCCCAGGACTGACAAAAAATAAAATAGGAGGCTGAGATCTAAGGATCCCAGATCAAAGCTAGCCCAGGCAAGAATGTCTATGAGTCTGTCTCTCTCTCTCTCTCTCTCTCTCTCTCTCTCTCTCTCTGTCTCTCTGTTTTGTTTTTGTTTTTTGGCCAGTCCTGGGGCATGAACTCAAGGCCTGGGCACTGTCCCTGAGCTTCTATTTTTTGCTCAAGATTAGCACTCTCCCACTTGAGCCACAGTGCCACTTCTGGCCTTTCCTATTTATGTAGGACTGAGAAATCAAACCCAGGGCCTCATGCATGGTAGGCAAACCCTCTGCCACTAAGCCACATTCCCAGCCCTCTATGAGAATCTTAGCTCTAGTAAATAACCAAAAAGCTGGAAGTAGAGCTGTGGCTGAAGTGGTGTTGTTCTAACCTTGAGCAAAAGAAGCTCAGGGATAGTGCCCAGGCTGAGTTCAAGACCCAGGACCAATGCAAAAACAAAACAAAACGAACTGGGAATATGGCCTAGTGGCAAGAGTGCTTGCCTCATATACATGAAGCCCTGGGTTCAATTCCCCAGCACTACATATATAGAAAACAGCCAGAAGTGGTGCTGTGGCTCAAGTGGCAGAGTGCTAGTCTTGAGCAAAAAGAAGCCAGCGATAGTGCTCAGGCCCTGAGTAAGGCCCAGGACTGGCAAAAAAAAAAAAAAAAAAGAAATGCAGTTATGATATTCCATACATACTATGTAGATGAACTAAGCAACTGTGTGCAGGGATGAGAGGGGGAAGTGGGAGAAAGAAAATTACTCTCATGTAAAGTTCATGGGACAAAAACATTTAAAAGAACTGTAATCCAAGCACTTGGAAAGCTGAAGCAAAAGGATAGCAAATTCAGGCTGGGCTACATAAAAAGAGAAAGACTGTCTCAATAAAACAAGAAGAGAGGAGGGAGAGAGAAATTTGAAGAACTCAATTTTATTAGAGTAAGTATACCATAAAACAACTATGCATTATAGGAAAGTGGGAAATAAGTACCTGAATTCATTTAGGGCATCAACTATCCGATTATATGCCAAACTCCTCTGACTAGCATCAGCAGATCTCCGGCTCATTTTCATGGCCTTAGAAATAATTATTACATAGTTAATTCTTAAAAATTATGGTCAAAACATGGAAAAGAAGAAAAAGTCACATATTTATATAATGCTACAACAATATTATCCAGAACAAAATAAAGAACTTTGATATACATATTTACGGTGACTTTTTAAAAAAATTCCAACTTTTCAAACGCTAAATCTCCTACTGGGTATGTTAGTACAAACCTATAATTCCAGTTACTTGGGAGGAACAGGTAAGAGAATCTTAGTCCAAGGCCAGGCCAGGGAAAATGCAATACTGCTCATCCCATCCTACCCTTGCTCCTAAATAAATTAAGCAAATAATGGGCCAGAAATGTAGCTTGGTGATAGAGCACATAACTCCTATAGAACATTTTAAATTAAATCCCATTCACTGATTTTAAAAAGTTTTATCTTTCAACACTAATTAAAAAACAACATACTAAATCTGAACAACTATCCAAACAATGGTAAGAATAATGTATATGTTAAATTACAGATGATTAAAGCATTCCACATATAAACACTTTAAAAAGTTTATCGTGCCTAGCAAGTTTTAAACAGAGCTTATTTCTCTAAGTAACACAAAATGTTTCAATCCTAGGACTATTTAAGAGTGATGACTTGGACAATAGTATACAAAATAGGACAGCAGCCAACTAAAGTAATTATTACCCACCATCTAATTTAAAAAAACAAACATGGTCTTTACTCATTTGTTTAATACAAAAGTCTTGGTAATAAGTTAATTTGCTTTTTGACAGGTTTAATGTCTTCTCTAGAGGCAGATGATCATTAATTAATGACGAGTTACACAGGTATCTAGTTTTCTGTGTTGGTATTGGGGCTTGAGTTCAGGGGCCTGAATTGGTACTGAGGCTTGTGCTCGTTTGCCTTTTCACTCAAGGCTAGCACTTTTTTTTTTTTTTTTTTTTTTTGGTCAGTCCTGGGCCTTGGACTCAGGGCCTGAGCACTGTCCCTGGCTTCTTTTTGCTCAAGGCTTGCACTCTGCCACTTGAGCTACAGCGCCACTTCTGGCCATTTTCTGTATATGTGGTGCTGGGGAATCAAACCCAGGGCCTCATGTATATGAGGCAGGCACTCTTGCCACTAGGCCATATCCCCAGCCCCCAAGGCTAGCACTTTTAAAACTTGAGCATTCTATCTACTCTACAACACTTCCACTTCCAGCTTTTTTTGTAGATTAACTGGAGGAAAGTCTCTTGGATTTGTCTGACTGGTTTGGCTTCAAGCCATGATCCTCAGATCCCCTCGGTAGGCAGGATTACAGGTGTGAACCATCAGCCTCTCAGCTCTCTCCTTGAAACACTTTCCATGGCTCCCCTAAGAAAACCCTCATGTTGTGTTTCCTCCTAATTAAATGGCCAATCCTTTTTCCATCTCCTTTTGCTGGTTCTCTCTCATCTCGTGAAGCTTGACAACTAACTCCAAGGATTTCTTTTCCTCTCTTTGCTATCTCATTCTGTTTCATGCCTTTAAATATCACCTCTCCTTTAAATTCTAGGGTCATAAAAACAAGCAGATATCCAGGAGCCATTTCAAAATAAACCCCATTGATCTTTCTGTCAAACCATTTCCATCTCAGTTTAGTATTGACACTACTCTTACTAATGTCAATCTCAGCCATTCTTTCTCTCACATCCCACTTTTCATCTATCAGCTAAGGCTATTTGCTCTACTGATAAAATATATAGCAGTTCTATCACAAAAACGAGTTGCAGTATTCACTGCCTCTAACCCATAATGCTGCAGTAGTCTTCCAACTACTACGACATCCAACTTTTCTCCTAGAAGTCTATCCTCTACCAGCACAAGTTGCCGTAATCCTTATAAATAGTGGGATTTCCCATTCCATAGGGTTCTCATTCTTCTTAAGAATAAATGTGGGCTGGGAATGTGGCTTAGTGGTAGAGTGCTTGCCTAGCATGCATGAAGCCCTGAGTTCGATTTCTCAGTACCAAATAAACAGAAAAAGCAGGAAGAGGCACTGTGGCTCAAGAGGGAGAGTGCTAGCCTTGAGCCAAAGAAGCTCTGGGCCAGACCCCAGGCCCTGAGTTCAAGCCCAGGACTGGCCAAGAAAAGAATAAATGTCAACATTGAAGGAAGAGAGGGAAGGTGGGAGAAAAATGAGGGAGAGGTAACAAGTATGACAAGAAATGTACTCAATACCTTACGTATGTAACTGTAACTCCTCTGTATATCACCTTGACAATGAAATTAAAATTTTAAAAATGCCAACACTCTTTAAATGATATACCACAAAACTCAATATAACTTAGTCTCAGTTCGGCCTAGCCATTTTGTCCACCTTCACGTTTCTTAAGCAGACTTATTCCTGTCACTGGGCCTTTTCCTTTGTCTCAAACATTTTTCTCTACAATTCCTCTAGCTGATCCTCCCAACATGCTTTATCATTTTATTGGTGGTCTCTTGATGACACTGTAAATATAAGTAATCTTTTTTTTTTTCAAAATACTTAACATAGCTTTCATTTTTCTTTACATTTTCTTTTCATCTAAAACAATGCATACCCATCTATGTACTATTCTATAAGGTCAGGAATTTCGCTTTCTTTACAACTTCTCTTCAGTTGCTACAATAGTCCTGCTATATTACAAAGTTCTCAACATTTTAGTTCATGAATGAATAAATGAGTAAATGGCCTTAAATCTTTTATCAGACTGTAAGATCCTTTGTAAAGATTGAGTCTATTTGCATTTCCAAGACCATTTTGAAAGGCACCTATTAATTTTTCTTCTAAATCAATAAAAATAATGTCTAATCAGAAAAGTAACAAAGGAAAAAATAGAAATTTGTCTTTTATAAGATATAACTAACACTTACCTGTTCTATTGCACTCTTTAGTTTGTTCATGTGGCTTTCAAAGAGAGGAAAATGTGAAAAAAAGAATTCATTGAATTTGTTGTTTTCATCTTCATCTTTGGATAATGAAAAGATTACCCCAATTGCAATCTTCTTTTTCCTCACAATTCCTGGGTTAGGGCCACAGCTTTCATCTGACAGATTAAAGCTTTCTTCTATAGACCTTAAAAATAAATGTATTTTTGGTTTAAAAAATTTACAATTCAATCTTCTTGTTAACTAAATACAGGTAAGCTAAAAATTGTCTTTTTAACCAAATAAATATTAATTTTAATATTAGTTGCATAACTCTAAGAAATTGTACTAGCCATTCATTCTTGCTCATATTTTTTATAATAAAGCTTACTAGAAAGTCATATTGAGAATACTTAAAAGTTTAGATAAGACTGGCATAGTGGGCTGGGGATATGGCCTAGTGGCAAGAGTGCTTGCCTCGTATACATGAGGCCCTGGGTTCAATTCCCCAGCACCACATATACAGAAAATGGCCAGAAGTGGCACTGTGGCTCAAGTGGCAGAGTGCTAGCCTTGAGCAAAAAGAAGCCAGGGACAGTGCTCAGGCCCTGAGTCCAAGCCCCAGGACTAGCCAAAAAAAAAAAAGACTGGCATAATCTATTCACTGTCCTAAGATCTACTGTCTTTTTTTTTTTTTTGCCAGTCCTGGGCTTTGGACTCAGGGCCTGAGCGCTGTTCCTGGCTTCTTTTTGCTCAAGGCTAGCACTCTGCCACTTGAGCCAAAGCACCACTTCTGGCCATTTTCTATATATGTGGTGCTGGGGAATCGAACCCAGGGCTTCATGTATAAGAGGCAAGCACTCTTGCCACTAGGCCATATTCCCAGCCCAAGATCTACTGTCTTCTGATTTCCAAAGTAAGATGAAAATGTAAGACTAAAGGGAGGGAATAAATAAGGAAACATGAAAAGGAAGATCTAAACATAAAACTCTTTAGAAGAAAACAAAGGAGAAAGCTTCATGACAATCAATTTAGCAATGGTTTCCTTTTTAAAAATTATTTTTGTAGATCATGGGTCTTGGACTCTGGGCCTGGGCTCTGTCCTTGAGCTCTTCTTGCTCAAGGCTAGTGCTCCGCCACTTGGAGAGACAGTGTCACTTCCTACCATTGGTTTCTTGAATAGAAAATGACACAGGTTTGAAGCTACCCCAGGCAAGAAAGTCAGTAAGACTCTTATCTCCAATTAACCACAAGAAAACCAGAAGTAGTGCTGTGGCTCAAAGAGATAAAACACTAGCCTTGAGCGAAAAAACTCAGATAGGGCCCAGGCCCATGGTTAGAGCCCAGGACCAACAAGAAAGAAAAAATTAGCTACATTGTTATACATAAATTTTTTGTATATCAAAGGATGTTATCAATAGAAAGAAAGGCAATCCAAGGAATAGACTAAAATATTTATACAATAAATGTGTTAAAGAATTAATATCTAAAATGAATAAAAGAATTTTTACAACTTAACAAAGCAAATCTGATTTTAAAATGGGTAAAGGACTTGAATAGACATTTCTCTAAAGATGATGACTAATAAAGCACTGTAAGAGATGCTCAATATCCCTCTCATCACTAGGAAAATGTAAATCAAAACTACAATGACAAATGACATCAATCTCCATTAGAATGTAGTTCAGTGGTAGAGTGCTTGTCTATCATACACAAGGCCCTAGGTTTGAACCCTAGACTACATGAAACAGTTAACAAGTTTTGAGGAAAATGCAGAAAGTAGAACTTCCATTGTTGGTGGCAATGTAAAATCATGCAGTCATTGTAAGGAGATATATGACTGTTTTTCAAAACTAAAAAAAAAAAAAGGAAGAAATTACCTTCTCACCCAGAAATTCTACTTCTAGATACATATCCACAGAATGAAAAGCAAGCACTAAAATCACTATGTGTATACCCATACTCATAGCAACATTATTCATAATAACAAACAGTAGAACCAACCTCCTAGTCTATAGACAGATGAATGGATTTTTAGAAGTACTACTAATAGAAGGCTGTTTAGCCATAAAAAGGAATGAAATTTGGACACATGCTACAAAATAGATGAACCCTGAAGTTAAGTTACTAAAGTAAAATAAGCTAGTCATAGAAGGCCAAGTACTGCCTGCTTCTACTTACTAGGGTACCTAGAGCAGCCAAATTCATGCCAACAAATGTAGAATAATGGTCACAGGGGCAGGGGAGGAAGGATGGTCAGTTATTATTCATTGGGTATCAACTTCAGTTTGGGAAGGTGAAAAAGATTAGGAGTTGATGGTGACAATACCAGCATGACAGTACTTAGTGCCAACTGAATCCAATATTTAAAAGAGTAAATTGTCTTTTACAACTTACTACAACTTAAAAAGGTAATGCTTTAAAATGTTTAAAAGTTTTCAGTTCTAGACTTCATATACATGAACAGAAGTCGAGGCCCTAAAAATTCTCATATAAACTTGTGTTAAAGGAAATACTTAATCTTGCTTCAACTCTCACTTACCATCTAGGAAATACCCCATTTTCCAAACTTGTGGTTTGGCTTCGTCGCCAACGTCGCTGGTAGCTACTGGCACAACTTCGAGTAAGTGAGGAGTTTGGGGAGGGAAATGGGGTGATAAGCAAGCTGCTGAGAGATGCTGTTAAAAGTCAGAAGAAAAAGTATAATGTATAGGTCAATAATGATGGAGCATAATGACAAATTTCTTTTTAACAAATCTCAGAGTTAGAAGACTCAAATTTTTCAGTCTTGCTTCATAGGCCTTCTCTTCCAATATTTCCATTAAAAAAAATCCCATTCCTTGAAGAAGTTATATGACAAAAAAATCAAAACAAGTATATTTACTGTACTATTAGAAGAAAACACAATTCACTTAAATGGCCTACATGAATTTAATTACTTAGAGTAGGCACACAGATGTTTTCAACCAAGTCTTCCAATTCATGTAGAAGAAAATATAGAGAAAATATTTCATCATCTCCAAAATCTTGGATGAAATGTAAACTCCTACCACTTATTTTTTGAAGAAACTTAAAAGAGTTTTATTGTACAACATGGCAGCCATAGTAAATGATGATACATTATATGCTTGGGCAATGTAAGAAGGGATAGTGATAGTATAACTATATAGGGAGGGGTGTGTGTGTGTGTGTATACACTAACATATACAAATATATGCCAATTAGCCAGATTTGTTCATTGTATAGTATACTTTATTCTACATGTTGTACTGGCAACTTTTTTTCCCGTTGGTCATGGGCTTGAACTCAGGGCCCATGCACTGTTCGTGTCCCTAAGCTTTTTCACTCAAGGCTAATGCTCTACCACTTTGAGCCACAGCAACACTTCATTTTCTGGTGGTTAATTGGAGATAAGAGTCTAAGGGATTTTCCTGCCCGGGCTGGCTTTGAACCATGATCCTCAGATCTCAGGCTCCATAGTAGCTGGTATTACAGGCAAGAGCCACTGGCACCCAGCTTGTACAGGTGATCTGTTAGGTAGTGATTTTGTTTTATCAAATACAAAAGTTTAAGCCCTTTCCTAGGTGAAATCAGCCTTTGGAAATAACTCAATCATCTCAAAAGCATTTTACTACTGCTCTCACCTATGGAATACAATCCATGCTATGATTAGTCTTGCTATCTATGAATTTAGATAGCAGAGTTGTACAATTTCACATTCCCTTCTAACATTATTTCAAAACTGGTTCTACTTTGCACTTAGCACAGACCCTAGGGTCACCAACGCTAACTAAAACTACACCTTTGTCTGGATAATTTCTATTTATTTCTCAACATGCAATTCAAGTGCCATGCCTCTACATCATTGCTGATACTGTGTTCACTCCTTTGCCCAGGCTAAGTTACGTCCCCTTTTCCTATCACTGGTATAACTAAGATGGCAAATATCAATATGAACAAACTGTGTACACAGAATTCGATGGCAACGGCAGGGCTTAAAAATATCTGCACAGGTAACAGCAATCTCATAAAAATCTGGCTTTCTTCATAAACATGACATTACCAGAACGTGCTATGCCGCTGTCTCGGTCCTCATTCAGCTCTCTTCCAGGCATGTCCATTGGGTTGCTGTGAACTGTAAATCAGACAAAACCATCAGTTATACAACAAATACTTATTCAAGTAGATGTTGTTCCTTTTAACTTGCAAATTGAATCATGCTCATCTCACGGCATTCCTTTATTTTTTTCAGTAGCATGGCATCAACCCAGCACCAAGAGCTATAATTCAGATGAACAAGCTTTGAGAGCTACTGAAATAATATACAGTATGAAAATAGTCTATGATATAATAGTTAAAGAAACCAGGAGTAACTAAAATTCATATTCACGTTCAATGACATAGAAAGATAATTCACAAAATACTATTAAAAGAAAAATGATACAAAATTCATGCTATTGAATCTGCCTATATCAATGTTTAATTAGAAGCACAATAAAAATTAAACTCATTAGTTAAAATAATTAACATTAATTAAATTTAATTAAAATTGAATAAATATTAATTAAAACAATCCCAGCACTTTGGAGGCTGAGATAGGAGGATCTTAAGTTTGAGAACAGCTGTGGAACATAGGGAGACCTTGTTTCAAAAAACGTAAGGAGGGGCTGGGATATGGCCTAGTGGCAAGAGTGCTTGCCTCGTATACATGAGGCCCTGGGTTCAATTCCCCAGCACCACATATACAGAAAAAACGTAAGGAGGGCTTAAATTGCTAATAATCCAGAGCAGTAATGATTTGTGTTCACATTCTGACATAATTTATGATATTAGGTCTCTGTGTGTGAAATATGGAATAGAACTAGAGCCATACACTGTGTGATCAATTTAATCATATAAACAACTGTACACATCTTTCATTCCAGAGCTTGTTCATCTAAATCTTAGCTCTGTGAAAAATCATTCTGATAGAATAATGAAGATCAGAAATTTTCAATAATTATATAGGGCATGTTCTGCAACTGGTGAACTACAGTACAAAAGCTATTTAGCCATGGAAACAAGAGAGTATCAGATTTAAAATGACAAGTAGTATAACTAAGGTACTAAACAATATACTAGGTTTTAGGATTTGAAAGTTAAAATCATAATGACAGAATGAGAAAAGAAATTACAAATAAAATTTCATTGAAGTGTCCATACTTTTGAGAACTCAGTTTATCCAGTAGGTAAGAATTGAGTTCACAAGCATTGTTTTGTTTAAAAACAAACAAACAAACAACTGGAACCCCTCAACTACATTCTCTACTCTCTTGTTTCCACAGCTTAACTAGATAGAGACTCTAGCCACTAGGGCACACCAACTAGACTACCCACACAGCACATTGCAAACCTGCAAAGAAAGAGGCGCTCCTGATCAGGCGGAGCGGACCCTGCTCAGAGAATGCCCGCCTAGGGCTGCAGAACTGTGAAAGACCTACATGGCAAAAACGTAAAATACACACAAAAGAGAGGGTTGTTAGAGAAGCCACAATGCATCTGGGAAAAGGTGAGATAAGGCAGCACAAGAGCAGACCCACAGATACGGAGGAAAACCTTGAACTTAAATAAGAATAACTCAAATCAAGTTTCCCTTTGGGGGGAAAAACGTGGTTTCCATTACGATCATGGTTTGTATCAAACAATCATTTCATGTCTGTTTATAAATAAATCCATTTATTTTAATACAAATAGGCTTCTGCTATAGAGGCAAGATGATTTTAAATGTTTGATCCTTTCTAATGTAAAGCAATGTTTTCAAACATTCCAAGAAGCATCATAATGATCACATTGATAATTAGGCAGCTGCCAAAGAAATTTCTTTTTAAAAGCCTGTTTTAATATTACAGCATTCTCCTGCACCTGCCAAAAGAACTCCATCATACTCCATCATAAGAACAAGGAGCAACTGGAACAAGGAATCTTACTGACATAAAAGCTTTAATAAAAACTGTTTTCTAACCTAATGGGTAAGCTAAAAAAAAACAAGAAAAAAAACAAACAAACAATACTCCTAGACCAAGAGTCGCTGCTATGAAAGCAGCAGGTCAAGACTCAAGTGTCCAGAAAAAGCAACTGCCATACAGTTGACTAAGAGGAGATAATGGCAGTCTGAAAACCCAGAAAGGGCATTGCAGTAAGCAACAGGGAAACCTGTAAGCTATATTTAGTCAGGCAGTCTAGTCATGTAGAAGTTTTATACCTACAACAGACTAGGTGGCTATTCTGTTTGAAAAAGTGACAAGGTAGTTCTAAAATTGCAAACACATTACTCTTCTCTAACAGGAATTTCAACTGCATTTATAGCAAACCTTTGATGTCTCTATGGTCAGCTCTTCCATTTTTCCTACCTTACTTTCCCTGGCATTTTCAAAACTTATTTATAATCCTTTACCCACCTTTTCTTTACTCTCAGCATAGGAGAGTATGCATATAGTTTCCTACACTGTGTCCAGGCATAGATGAGAACACATGCAGAATTCTTAGATTGGAACCTTCCATTTCCTACTACTCGACCTCCAAAGTTACTCAAAACCCTCTTTGCCTCTCTCTGTGCCTAAGTAGCACTAGGATGTGCTAGAACTCACTCAATAAAGAACCTTCAGATGCCACTCTCTGGCTCCCAAAGCTAATTCTAAAATCAGTTAGGATGTCAATCCACCATTCTCATTCAAAAACTTCCATCTATCAATGATCATACCTATCTTTCACTTCCTTTTTTCTCATCAATATTTAAACATAATCAAAATTTCCCCACTTTTCAATCATATAGTTAATCCCACAGTTCAGCAGTTTTCAAATCTGTATGGAGAACACATGGAAACCCTTGAAAACCCATTCAGGTCTGTCTGATCTTCCATTTTCCAACTACTTATCTACATATCTACATGAGGCAGAAGATTCTGGACACATTTCAGACATTCTTGCTCAACTCAATCAATTTTCACTGCAGTTAGAGTGAATCGTCTTCTGTATATACAAATTTGATCTGATTATGTTGCTTATTCTGAAAAACCCTTGGTTTTATCCTTGAGAATGGGTCTCAAAGGCTTACAACTTTAAGAAGTGTAACTGAGTAAAAATTACAGCTCTTGTGTTACAAAATTCACTTCCAGAACACGTACTTTATTAAAGTATACATTTCTTTTTTTTTTTTTTTTTTTTGCCAGTCCTGGGCCTTGGACTCAGGGCCTGAGCACTGTCCCTGGCTTCCTTTTGCTCAAGGCTAGCACTCTGCCACTGGAGCCACAGCGCCACTTCTGGCCGTTTTCTGTATATGTGGTGCTGGGGAATCGAACCCAGGGCCTCATGTATACGAGGCAAGCTCTCTTGCCACTAGGCCATATCCCCAGCCCCTAAAGTATACTTTTTTTTTTTTTTTGCCAGTTCTGGGGCTTGAATTCAAGGCCTGGGCACTGTCCCTGTCTCTGTGCTTAGGCAGCTTTTTCTGTTTATGTGGTGCTGAGGAATTGAACCCAGAGCTTCATGCATGCAAGGCAAGCACTCTACCACTAAGCCACATTCCTAGCCCTAGAGTCTACATTTTTATTAAGTGAATTTTCCTCTCTCTACCATGACAAAATGAGTATACTTAGCCTCTGTAGTATAATTTACCTCAATAAATGGCAACTAGTTTGTACCCCTGAAACCAGGAGCCAAAATAAATATTTTTTTCTGTGAAAAGTTTGTGTTAGGTATGTTATCACAGCAGCAAAAAACTGGCAGACAGAGCAACCTTAAAAAATGAAAAAATAGGGGCTGGGGATATGGCCTAGTGGCAAGAGTGCTTGCCTTGAGCAAGAAGAAGCCAGGGACAGTGCTCAGGCTCTGAGTCCAAGCCCCAGGACTGGCAAAAAAAAAAAAATAATAATAATGTTGAGGTTGGCATTCCTGATCTGTAACATCTGCCAGTATAGCACTTAACTTTATAGACTACTTAGATTTTTCTCTTAGTTATACTTTTACAGTAAAAGAGATAAAAGAATTTGGGGCTGGGAATGTGGCATAGTGGTAGAGTGCTTGTCTACCTGCATAAAGTCCTGGGTTCAATTCCTCAGTACCACATATATAGAAAAAGCCGGAAGTGGCACTGTGGCTCAAGTGGTAGAGTGCTAGCCTTGAGCAAAGAGAAGCCAGGGACAGCGCTCAGGCCCTGAATTCAAGTCCCAGGACTGGCAAAAAAAAAAAAAAAAAAAAAAAAAGAAGAAGCCAGGGACAGTACTCAGGCCCTAAGTTCAAGCCCCAGGACTGGCAAAAAAAAAAAAAAAAAAGATGATTGTTTCTTCACCATTATACAATATCTACTCTACCATAAATCAATTTTGTGTGTATTTTTCAACCTTGTTGAAAATTGTTTTCTTTATCCATTTATTAATGGAGTAAAAAAGATTAACATTTTTCATCTCTGTGTTAATGATGTAGTATCTTAAAAACAAGTTTTAATATCTTTTGTGTAAATTAAGAAGCTATCCATCTCCAGTCCAGTAAAAGATTTTAAGTGGTATTAGATATTTATCATACCTATAAAATATAAAAAAGCAGTTTTTGTTTGATGAGTCAATGGTATGTTTGGGGAATTTTATTGATATATCTGAGAGGTGACATCTTGGTGGCATTGAGCTCTTCCTAAAATTATGTCCCATTATGCTCCTATTTCATTGTCCCTTAACATTCTGCAATAAAGCCTATAACATTCTCCCACTGGCAATAAAAAATGAAGTTAGATATATCTTCAGTGGTTCTCTTATTTGCAGATATAAAATATTATATTCTAATATAAGAAAAATGTTTTCCAAATAATCAGATGTTATACACACCTGTGATTTAAATGACTATACTTACATGAAATTATTTCAAACATACCTGCACTATTAAAAAAACCTTTAAACTCTTGTTACACTATTTACACTTTTTTAATTTATAAAATTAAAGGAACTATTTACCTATATTTCCAAGCAGTCCATTAATAACTGTGTTACTGTCAGCCTTCAAGGTATTGTTGTCCTGATTGATGAATTCAAGACTATCTTGTAGCCTATGGAAGGGAAGGAAGGAAAAAAAGTTCCAAATTCATATTATGCTTTTTTTTTTTTTTTTTTTTGCCAGTCCTGGGCCTTGGACTCAGGGGCTGAGCACTGTCCCTGGCTTTCTTTTGCTCAAGGCTAGCACTCTGCCACTTGAGCCACAGCGCCACTTCTGGCCATTTTTCTGTATATGTGGTGCTGGGGAATCGAACCCAGGGCTTCATGTATACGAGGCGAGCACTCTTGCCACTAGGCCAAATCCCCAGCCCCATATTATGCTTTTGATGGCAATTCTTTGTGCATCCTAATGAAATTTTAACGGCAAAATTCTTAAGTTTCCTTATTATTATTATAAATTATAAACAACAAGCACATAAACATTACAGTCTGAAGGTCAAATTCAGCCTGCTACAGTAAAGTTTTCTAGAAGACAGTCCTGCTATGGTTACTTGAATGCTACAATGGCCAGACTGAGAAACTACAATGCATTGTGCAGTTCACAAAGTCAAAAGTATTTACTCTCTGGCCCTGTAACAGAAGAAGGTTGGTGACTTTGGTTTACATTACAAATAAGGTTTCCCTCATATTGTGAATGTGAAAACATTCTCTAAACATCTGGAATAGGAAGAGGAAGTATAGAATTCAGAGGAAACAAGTAGCAAGTAGCAGTAACAACCAAACTAACCAAAATCTATTTTAGGCCACACATTAGAAACAGCCTATCTCTACAATAAAGCATCCAAAATAAGGTTAGTGTACAAATTATCCTTTCTATAAATTTTATGAATTATCAGTAAGAACTTAGAAATGATGAAAAACTGAGGTGACTAAAGCTAAAAAAAAATCAATGAGTTCTAATTTCTACTTCAGTATGAAAGTATTTAGTCAGCATTGTTTACTATTATCATTATTATTACTATTGGTGGTGGTGTTAGGGTTTGAACTGAAGGTCTACACTTGTCAGGCAAGTGTCCTCTACTACTTGAACCATGCCTCCAGCACTTCTTGCTTTGGTTGGTTATTGTTCAGCTAAGGTTTTTACTTTCCAAGTAGCTGGGATGAGAAGCCAGAGCCACTATGTCCACTCTAGGGTTTACTTAGGTGTTCACAATATTTTTAAGAATATCATTCCTTTCCTTTCTTCCTAAATGTAATATCACCTGCCAAATGATTCTCCAGGATCTACTTCTATCTAGCCTTAATTTTAACCTTAACCCTGTACTTCATTTATTAGTTTCTGGTGCCTAATCTATTGTCCTGACACTAGGCCTGCCCTGCTTCAGCTTCACAATCTAGTCTTGGCATGCTTATAATACTCCACAGCTATTATTATATATTATACACATTATATATAATGGCTAATACAGGCCATTCCTGTCTGCAGAGTGAATTCTTCAGGGAATTTAAAAACTGAGGAGCACAACAGTCCAGAATCTAACTCAGCACAGAACTGAAAGACTGGAAATCACCTGAGATGGTTATTTTAGGAAATAACTTAAGATGGAAATGCACTTAACAGATTACTTCCAGATATACCCTCTAGCAAATTCCTGACGCAGAAGTCATGTGTTTATGGTTTTTCAACTAAAGATGAGGATGCAAGCTGGCTTCTGTAAGCTTTCAACTGGGATGATTTTTTAAAATGTGAGTATGTGCAGGCACTGTGGCACACACTTATAATCTCAGCACTCAGAAGGCTGAGGAAGGAGGATCATGAGTTTGAGGCCAGCCTGGTCTACAAAGTGAAAAAAAAAAAAACTTTTAAAGAAAAAAAAAGGGGAAGAAAATCTGAACTTGTGGTATTATCTAAACAGCACTCCTTTATTTTCATTTTACACAACTCAAGCAATCCATTTACCCTACATCCATTGGCACTTACGTATTGAGACTTCCACAGATACTGCTGCCAGTGCGGGCAGTGAAAACTTTGCTGAGCATGAGCTGTGGAGGGGAACTATAAAACAAACAAACAAACAAGCAAACAGAATGTCAAAGAGAGTTCAAAATTAAAACACAATGACCTGTGCATGTATTGTAAATAAAAATGTGTAAGTCACACATATTCCACAGCATAGTCACAAGAGACAGAGTAGCAGCAAAACCACAGAACACCTTCAACTGAGACTCTGACATTTCTAGTTGGAGTCGAGATCATATGTAATTCTCTTGTCTTAAAAGAACTAACATGTAAAAATGGATTCAATTTAAAAAATCAGAAAACGACTCACCGGATCTGATGAATTTTTAAGGTGGATCCTTTGTAGCTCATTGCTACAGAGCCAAACATCATCTCTCCAAGCATATTGGCATCGGAAGAACATCGAGAACCCTGAACAATAAGCAAAAACATGAGTAAAATGAAAGAATTAGAAACCTTAGGATGATTTAAAACGTTGTATTAAAAACCATTAGTTATAGTTATCTTATATAATGGTTAACCTTGAGAAATACTAGGAGACTAGTGAAGAACACATGTGGGGAAATGTCTACATTTTGAGAACTGTGACCTAATCAACGATTAAACATTTGATGGTATTATATTCCTATCTATTTTGCACTTTTTTAAAAAAAAGACTTAAGCCTGGTGCTGGTGGCTCATGTCTGTAATCCTGGCCACTCACAAGATTGAAATCAGAGGATTGAGGTTCAAAGCCAGCCAAGGCAGAAAAGTCCTAAGATGGCACTCAAAACTATTTGTAAGTGAATGAATAAACAAATTAAATTGGTGCTCTTACCTGGTACTTAGGACACTGCTCTTTCACATCAGAGGATAAAGTGATGGAACTATCCAAAGAGGAAGAACTATCTCCTCCAGGTTTCAGTTGACAGCATTTCCCAAAGACTTTAACTTGAGCATCACTACACAGTTTCTGAAACAGAAGATATTCCCATGCATATTCTGACAAAGTTCTTACTATATGCAAACTAGATTGCAGTAGGAAACCCTTAGGAAACACCAAGAATGAAGTAACTCAAAATAATATAATTTTAACAGGATACCTACTTACATTTTTGCCACATTTTCTTCAGTACCATTTTCCTTTATTCATAGCTAATGTACAACATTTGTAAAGCTTGTAGTATTTTTTTTCTTCCCGACATTATTAAATCACAGCAGTTATTCTACATCACCTTGGCTTAAACAATATTCATTAATAAAGACTTAACTACTGGAGTGGGGAAAGATACCTGTAGTTGAAGCTACTCAGAATGCAGACATCAGTAGGATATTAGTTACAGGCTAACCCAAGCTGTTCACAACATATTTTTAAATAAAGTGTCAAAGTTTACAGAATACTTGTACTTGTATTCACTTTAGAGTAGGAGGAAATATGCTGTTCCAAAGCCTAGAGACTTGATTTGTACCTTTAGACAGATAGTTCCACTCTTCTACATCTCATTTTCCACAGCTACAAAACAAGAGGCTTAAACCTGATCTTCCATAAAGAGCCCTGTAAGTGTGTTATACCAAAAAATAAAATCATATAAAAAATCAAACTACAATTTTTAGCTACATTGGTAAGAAATAATGCAAGTGTTTTCTTTTTTAAAAAATCTCAAATTGACTTGCAATGTTAAACATTCTAAAGACAGATGTTTAATACTGACAAAAGAAGCATAACTGAAATTCTACCCACTGTTTCTTTAATTGATTAAATTTCAAATAAATCAATAATGATACTCACTGATACTGATGTATCTTCACTTTTTCTCTTAACACTAGAATCAAATAAGACATTTCTCCCTCGTCTTTCACAGTCTTGATACACTATCAGTCGAATCTGGCTTGGATCAAATTCTGGTAAAGGCCAACTAGAAAGAAAAAAAAAAGATACATCAGAATTACTTTAGAAAATATCCACTTATATCCTTAAAATAAAACCTATATAGTAGATCCAGAAGTTACATTATTACTAAAGAACATATTCTAGACCGTTATATACAATAGCACTACTTAGTTTAGGGCTGAAAAGTTAGAATGCTTACCTAGCATGCCATGAGGCCCTGGGTTGATTCCTCAGGACCACATACACAGAAAAAGCCAGAGTGGTGCTGTGGCTCAAGTGGTAGAGTGCTGGCCTTAGCAAAAAGAAGCCAGGGACAATGCCCAGGACCTGAGTTCAAGCCCCACAACCAACAAAAAGAAAAAGAAAAAAAAAAAAGGACAGAACAACACCAGCATCAGAAAAGTGGTCTCATGGAAACTAATAAAGAAAACACTGGATTTAATACATTTTGCTTAAAAGAACATAAAGACAGTTATGAGTGATAGCAAGACAGTCTTCACTAGCTGAGGAAATATGGCCTGAATGAAGTTAATTGAAGAAAAGGATGAAACCAACAAAACAAAAACAGTAGTCTTTAAGGAATAAAAACTAAGTTTGAGAGGCTCAGTATATGGCCTAGTGGTAGAGTGCTTGCCTCATATACATGAAGTCCTGGGTTCAATTCCTCAGCACCACATACATAGACAAAGCCAGAAGTGACGCTGTGGCTCAAGTAGTAGAGTGCTAGCCTTGAGCAAAAAGGAAGCCAGGGACAGTGCTCAGGCCCTGAGTCCAAGGCCTAGGACTGGCAAAAAAAACAAAACAAAACAAAAAACAAAACTAAGTTTGAGTGAAGATATGAAATTAGGGTCAGAATCAGTCTCTTTCAATTTGCTCAAGGTATAACCAAGAACAGACCAAGGTAAAGGACAAAAGAAGAAACTGGGAGGCCAGGATGTTAAATGTGTGGGTTATTCATTGAGTTCAAGCACCCCAACTGCACCCCCCACCAAAGGTTACCTAATTAATTGGGTTTTTTTTAATCTATTAGGAGAATGTGATATTAAGTTTAACAACAACAACAAAAAAAACTTCAAACTTTTTTTTTTTTTTGTCGGTGTGGGGCTTCTGATCTCTTTTGCTCAAAGCTAACACTCTACCACTTGGAGCCACATCACCACTTCCAGTTTTCTGGTGGTTAACTGGAAATAAGGGTCTTCCGGGGTTTCCTGCGCAGGCTAGCTTTGAACCACAATCCTCAACTCTCATTCTCCTGAATAGCTAGGATTATAGGCATCAGCCACCAGCGTCTGCTTCCCATCTCCCTTTGATCTTATTTCCTATCTTTTATGACACATATCTTCTTACAATTGTATTTGCATTTTAGAATCTTTTCTCCCGTGTTTTGTTGAGGATGTCAAACTATTTTTAAAAATTTGACTCCAACTAGGAAATTTCAGAAATCAAATATTTTTCTTACTCTGCAGCTTAATGTTCTCTTTACTTTATAGGGTTCTCTTCTATAAAGCCTTTTCTCCTTTTGTTTTATTTTTGTTTTAATTTGTGCCAGCCCTGGCGCTTGAACTCAGAGCCTGAGGTGTTGTCCCTGAGCTTTTTTGCTTAAAGCTACCACTCGTTAATTAGAGATAAGAGTCTCACATACTTTCCTACATGGGCTGGCTTCGAACCTCAGATCTCAGCCTCCTGAGTAGCTGGAATTACAGACCACTGGTGCCCAACTTCCTATTGTCTTTGAAGAGGATTTTTTCCCTTCAATTTAAAGTGTTTAAATCGTCCTTGGCCCTACTCTATTTGGCTGGATGAAAGAAAATCCCCTTCTAAGTTATTCAGCCAGGAAGCAGCTCCTAGCCCAGCTGTCACTGCCTAGAGAACTTATATGACCACAACTCTACCACACTGCAAATGGAATATTTTCACTGTCACTATGTTGAGCAAATAAATTACATGACAACTAATTCCCAAACAGACATCAAATGTTATAGGCATACAAAAAGTCACATACCTACAACATATTACTTTTGGCTAGAGATTTTCTTTAAAAATGTAATCTCTCAAAGAATAAAAGAAGGAAGGTGATAATAAAAATAAAAAAGGGAAGGGTCACTCTTAAATATTCTTCAAATGGTAGGAGCCACCCATCAGATGAAGGTGTCGAGTTTTCTGTTTGGTCAGATGAAATCTAAGTTTTTGATTGATACAGACCTTGAATTACTGTCACAAATTACACATTAAATGTATTAAACAAATATGATCATCGGTGATAAGACATTATTGTACTGATTTTCATTTCCCTACAGTTCCAGATGGTTTTGTAAGTAGTGGAAATTCCTCTTAGAATGTCAAGTGATTAATCACAATCTACACAGTGTAGGGAAAGATGGGATAGCAAGGAATGTTAACAGAGCCTCCATTAATATCAGATATATTCAAGCCAATAAAATTAAGATCACATTACCTATAAAAATAATTGGACTGTGTTCAATATACAAGTATAATGTTAATATACTAGTACATGTCAACGTACAAGTTTATGTTAATATACTAGTACAATTAATTTTAAAATTTACAAATATTTCCATAGAACAAAGACAAGAAAACACACTGCTTTCCAAATATCTATAATAAATATCCTTAAGTACACAGAAAGAAGCATAGTGAATGACAGAATTGTCAGACATACGCCCAAAAGAGAAAGGTAATATATATAAATGACATATTTTAAAATGTCTAAAAACTCAAGAACTCTTCTGTTAAATAATGACTATAAATTCACTTTTCATAAAATAAGTACTCACAACAGTTTAGCACTTAAGATTCTTTTTACACATATTAAAGTAAATGTATCACCAAAGTTACAACTAGATTTGGGGTGATTTTTATGTTCACACATCTGAAAAAAACATGCTGGATTAAACTACATTAGTGATATCCTATTTCTATTAAAGCAGCTCCACTATTCAAAATCCCTAAAAACTCCAGGTATGCACAACAGCCAAGCCTGGTTAATAATAGCAATGAACTATACTCATCTGAAACCACAAGACTGTCAGGTGACATGAAAAAGAAGTCTGAATTTAACTCAAAGTCCTCTACACTGTAATATGAAAAGACTCAAACCAGCTATAGGACCAGGGGAGAATGGGAGCCTTTAAGAAATCTCTTCCCATGACAAAACCTGTATTTGAAAGGAAAAAAAGTTCAACAACTTCTTTTTTTGACGAATGAGTCTGGGACTTTTATAGACATAAAATATAGCTGTTTTTCAATTCTTTCTTTCTTTCTTTCTTTGCCAGTCCTGGGACTAGAACTCAGGGCACTAGAACAGGGCACTGTCCCTGGCCTTCTTTTGCTCAAGGCTAGCAGCACTCTACCACTTGAGCTAGAGAGCCACTTCTGGCTTTTTCTGTTTATGTGGTACTGAGGAATCGAACCCAGGGCTTCATGCATGCTCGGCAAGCACTCTACCACTATGCCATATTCCCAGCCCCAAATACTTTTATCTCTTTTACTGTAAAAGTATAACTAAGAGAAAATCTATCTAAGTAGTCTGTAAATTGTACTGGCAGATGTTACAGATCAAAAATGCTAACCTCAACATTATTACCTTTTAATTTTTTAAGGTTGCTCTGTCTGCCAGTGTTTTGCTGCTGTAATAACATACCTGACACAAACTTTTCACAGAAAAAAAAAGTTATTTTGGCTCATGGTTTCAGGGGTTTCACCCCTGCCCACTTGGTCCCATGAGCTTGGATAAAACATGATGTTAGTGGGAGAATGTGATAAGAACTCATGGTAGCCAGGAAATTGAAGAGGGAATTCAAGAAACTGGGGCTAGAAGCCAGGTCTTCAAGAGCCCATATAAAGAATGTGGAGACCACACGCCAGTGGCTCATGCCTGTAACCCTAGCTACTCAGGAGGCTGAGATCTGAGGAGCATGGTTTGAAGCCAGCCCACGCAAGAAATCCGAGAGACTCTTATCTCCAATTAAACACCAGAAAACTGAAAGTGGTGCTGTGGTTCAAGTGGTATAGTGCTAGTCTTAAGCACAGGAAGCTCAGGGACAATACTCAAGCCCTGAGTTAAAGCCCCAGGAGTGGCAAAAAAAAAAAAAAAAAAAAAAAAAGAAAGAAAGAAAGAAAGAAAAAAAAAAAAGAATGTGAGTTCATCTACTAAACAACAATTTAAAAAAATTGTCAATATGCCTCAACTGTGTTTGTTTCAATGAAGTCCAAGTACATATTTTTAGAAGCCACGGTGTATTGTATCCTATCCTGCTGGCCAGCAAGTAGACAGGCAAGAACTAATGACCACACCTACCAGAGGTCAGTATGTAAACCAACTTACTAATCTGAGCTCTTAGGATGAATTCAAGGAGTCAAGTCTAGCACAAAACACTGACTTTATAGAGACATAGTCCAACAATAGAGTGCTTCCCTAATGCTACAATCTCCAGTAGTAGAGGAAATTTTTGTTTCCATACATAAACTTCAACTAGTTATATCACTCGGCTACTTCATGAAAGACTTTTAGTTGAGTTGGACTGTACTTTTACCATATATCAGCATGCTCTTCCAGAACATGCTGAGACCAAAAATCATTCCCCAATATCTAGTACGGCAGAAACAGAAGAATGCACTCTGAATCAGCTGATCTTGGATTGAAATCCTAGCTCTGCTGTATACTGATAGTGATAGTAGTGTCTTAAATTTCTAATCCTCAGATTTTTGTAGTTTATTACTACAGCCAATCATCTCTTTGAAGTGTAATGTTCTGTTCTATGTTATGAAAGTTGTACTTTTAATCATAATACTGTTTATTTAATTTTTGTTTTCCTGGTACTTCCTGAGATAAAAATCTGTTGCAATGGGTCTACCAATTCACCATAATTCATTAGAAGAAAAACTTTAAGTCCATCTTTGATTTACATTAGAAGCCTGCATAAAGACACAGGAGTAAACTAAGTGCTTTCATAGGCCTATACAAGAAATATTTCATACTCAGAATCTTTAATATAAAGTACCTGAAGCAATTTGCTTAAACTAGGTTAAAGCTCCCTGTATATTACATACCAAAGAGCTGTAAGTGGAAGTGTGGTTCAAGTGGTAGAGCACTAAATTTCAGCAAAAAAGGTCAAGAACAGCAGTATACAGGTCCCAAGCTCCAGGACCAGCACAAAATAATAATCATAATCATAATGCTATTCTTCTCTTTCAGCTCTTCATTTCCACTTTACTTATGAACTTTCTTCTTTTTCTTTCACCTTAGTTCTGTCCTCCATTCTCCCAGCATCTTCCTTCTCTGCCTCCATTTACATTCTTCAACTTTATGTAAAACTGTACAACTTTATATAAACTGTAAAATATGGTAACTCTATTTCTTAAAATGTAACATTAATAGGATATATTTTGTTATAACACACTATTTTAAAATATTGCATTTTTGTTTATGTGTTAGGATGCTTTATCCTATATGTGCCCTAAGTGCCTACTTTATATTCTGTTTAAAACTCTATAAAATAGCAAAGTGCCAGTGGCTCATACCTGTAATCCTAGCTACCAAGAAGGCTGATACCTGGAGGACAGAAGTTGAAGTTTAGCTAGGGCAGAAGTCTGTGAGATTCTATCATTCAACCAGACAAAAGCTGAGGTTGATGTCAGTCATTAGCAAGCAAGCCAAGTGAGTAGCTCTGATATGGGCAAAAAAACCAACTCTATAAAATGCTAATACTAACATTCCAAATTAAAGGAAGAAAAACTGAACCCGGCCCTTAAAACATTCATTCTTTTTATATAAACCTAGCACAATGTCTGGTACTTCAAAAAAAAAGTGTCGCCAAATGTGCTAGCTAAATGTATTAAAAAAATGATTAACTTTTACATTTATTTACTTGTTTGCTTGTTTTACAGAGGTCTGAAATAAGCACTTTGTTCTTGCTAGACAGGCAAGGTCCAGTATTCAAGCCATGCTTCCAACGCTCTTGCTTTCTGCCTGAGCCACAATCCTCCTATTTATGCTTCTTGTTGGGATATATTACCCACACACTGCTTCATCGGTTAAAATGGGTGTTCCCAACAGCTATGCACGTATGATCACCTAAGACAGCGCTAAGCGAAATGAACTCCAAGTTATGGAAATAAGTGGTTTATCATTGTTGGTTGTTATTTTCAACGTACTATGTGAAATTATGCCTTTTTCTTTTGTTTTTCTTCCCTATGATTTAACCCCTGTTGACACTTTTTGATTTTTGTACACTGGGTATTGTATGTATGCTTATTGGAACTAGGGAAGGGGAACATCAAAATGGTGAGACAAAGGGTAAAAGGCGAACCAATGCAACAGCAATACTTACAAGACAATATGCTGTAAACCAACTGTACAACTGGCGGGGGGAGGGGTGTTGGGGAGGAGGGAAGGTGGGAAAAAAATGAGGGAGGAAGTAACAAGTTTGACAAGAAATGTACTTGCTACCTTACATGTGTGACTGTAACCTCTCTGTACATCACCTTGACAATAAAAATAAAATCAAATATTTTTTTTCTAAAATTGGGTATTCTCCCAAGGGTTTTTGTTTTGTTTTCTTTTGTTTGTCTACATTAGTCTGGAACTGCCATCCTCTTAGTGTCAGCCTCCCATATAGCTGGGATGACAGGACTATGCCACCATGCCCAGCTAACTCCTTTACATTTTTATAACAAGTCAATAGTCTTCTATTGTCAAAAATAATGCAGAAGTAATATGTTAGAGGTCAGCTCTAAAATATCACACTACACAAGTCTTAGGGGATAAAACCTTGAAGAGCTCTTTCAGACTGACTTTTGAAAACCATATGCGTGTTATCTTTTATCACTTCTTGCTTTTCCAGTATGTTCTGTAGTATTTTGAAAAACTCATTCACAAAGGTACTTGTCCTTCATTATGAAACAGTAATCAGACAGACCAAATGACAATGATTATTCTTAGTATAAAATGTTTAGGTCTGCATGTTGAAAGAGAAAAAAAAGATTAGATAGCTGTTAAATATCAAGAATCCCAAAGACCAAAAAAAATGATCACTGAATTAAAATGACCACTAATATGGTTTTTAAACATTTGTACATTCTTAAGAGCCCTAAAATATTTGGTATACATTTGGAATATTTTTAGAAACATTGACTTGATTTTCTCTCAACAGAAGCTTTTTTTTTTTTTTTGGCCAGTCCTGGGCCTTGAACTCAGGGCCTGAGCACTGTCCCTGGCTTCTTCCCGCTCAAGGCTAGCACTCTGCCACTTGAGCCACAGCGCCACTTCTGGCCGTTTTCTGTATATGTGGTGCTGGGGAATCGAACCCAGGGCCTCATGTATACAAGGCAAGCACTCTTGCCACTAGGCCATATCCCCAGCCCCCGTTTTTTTTTTTTTTTTTTTTTTTTTTTTTTTTTTTTTTTTTTTGAGAGAAAGTATTCTGGGAGTCTGAGAAGCTTCAAAAGTCAGATAAACTATACTGATAAAATTTTACCTAAGGGTCCTAGATGCATTCTATTAATTTTTATTTTATTAATTTTACACAGCTTTCTAAATATCGTCTTTAGTTTCTGTATACTTATAGTTTCTGTATTATGATACAAACAAATAGATTTAATCTAAATAAGGTACCAGTTTCTTAGTGAAAACAATTATAACCAAAGAAAAAGACTCAAATGCATAGTGGAGCTACAGTGGAACATTAGTGTTTTTTAGGATCTAGTTTCCAGTTCCAAACTACTATAAATAAGATATGAGACAGCAAACAAACCTACGTAATACCAACTGGTACTAGAAGACAACAGGGCTTTTTTTTTTTCCTGGCAAACAGTTATTTTATTGTGCGTGCTATGGTTTCAGAAAGCTGAATAAACTTTCCTCTGAGCTTTTAAAACTAACATGTAAGCATATCAGTATTTATCCAACTTAAGACTTTCACAGAAGAAAGTGAAAAATATCAAGGCAACTTTTATGCACATATGCAAAAACAGTAAGGATAAGAAACAGCTCATTTAAAATTAAAATACCTAATCTAGCTAATTAACAATATTTTCTTTCATTATTTTGACTGTCCTGGGGCTTGAACTCAGGGCCTGGGTGCTGTCCCTGAGCTCTTTTTGCTCAATGCTGGAGCTCTACCACTTTTGAGTCGCGGCTCCACTTCTGGCTTTTAGGTTGTTAATTGGAGATGATAGTGTCTCACAAGTTTCCAGCCCAGGCTGTCTGTGAACCACAATCCTCAGATCTCAGTCTCCTGAGCAGCTAGGATTACAGACATGAACCAGAGCACCTAGCTCCCATATATTTATTTCATGCTCAACTTACAAAAATCCTAAAATAGCATCCTTGCCAGTTATTTCTGCTCTCTTGATAAGTGCAAAATTGTGTGCTAATAATTTTAATTGGGTCTTATAAAAACTATTAAGCCCAGAAAACTGGGTTTAATAAATGTCTAAGAATAAACTGTCTAATCATTGATGTAGTTAAGATACTACTTAAATCAAACAAGTAGTTAAGATACTACATATATTTCCCAGTGCTATAGAGCCAACTGAATGCAGTACATGTTAAGTGTCATTTACCTCCTGGCACAGTGGCTCACATCTACAATCCCAGCTACTCAGGAGGCTGGAGCTGAGGGTCACAGTTTGAAGCCAGCTCTGGCAGGAAAGTCCATGAGACTCTTATTTTCCAATTAACCAGCCAAAGCGAAGTGAAGATGTGATTCAAGTGCCTTAGCAAAAAAGCTCAAGGACAGTGCCAAGGCTCTGAGTTCAAACCCCAAGACTGGTGCATGCATGTACACACAAAATAATAAAAACACAATTACAAGAGACATCATAAAAGAAAAGGTTGCTTATGGCCAGCTGGCCACCACAGTAACATGGCCCTAAGTCTGAGAGCTGGGTACATGGAAATTTGGTGAGAAGTAAACAACTGTCTTACAGTGGAATCTCTGGAACACAGAACGTGAATGTTTCCTCCTTTCCTAACAATGCCACATTGCTTTCCAAAGAGTCTGTAACAACTTACACTCTCACAAAGACTGCAAAAGGATTCTCATGGCCCCCCAATTGTTAATATTTACTTTCACCCAACTTTTCAGCCTTTGCCGAGCTAATTCAATCTGTTTGTCCTTCTCTGTCTCCAAATACATTGACCATAGTTTAGGTGGACATCTTTATCTACCAAATATGACCCAGATGGAGAAAACTGCTTTCTAAATTGGCTAAGAGGTTTGACCATAAAGGAGGATCAATTTTTCCTTAAGTTTCTATATTCATCTATTTTCTGTTGCTACAATACCACAGAATGGGCAAATTACAAAGAGAACAGATTTATTTTTGCACAAAGTTCTGGTCAAAGGGTGAGTGAGAGGCATCTAGCAGATCAGGCGAAACTCCAAGGCTGCAGAGGCACAGGACATCACAGTGTGAGGCAGGTGTAGGTGTAGGTGTGTGTGTGTGTGTGTGTGTGTTCCAGTAGTGTGTGTGTGTGTTCCAGTATTCAAACACATGAGTTCTACTCTGATAACCTCATCTAATCCTAATTACCTCTCCAAAAGCCCCACCTCCAAGACCAGACTTGAATTGTTTCCATTTTTTTAATACTCTAAAATGGGAATTCAACTCAGAAATGAGCTTCGGAAGGGACAAGCCATGTTCAAATTACAGTATGTTTCACCTCTTGCTACCTGTTAGGCTTTGAGAAAATTGCCTAATCTCTCAGAAGTTCATGTTCTCATAAAAAATAAGGATAATATTCTCTGCCTTTATAGAATTATTTTGAGAATGAAATGAATTGACATACCTAAAGTCCTTCCAATTTTACCTGACAAAAAGCAATAAATCATTTACTATGAAAGTTAATAATTACACATTCTCATTTCTTTCTTCATCTCTCCTTATCTGTAGAAATACTCCATTTTTAAATTTATTTTAAATTTATTTTTGCAGTGAGGCTTGAACTCAGGGCTTGGGCACTATCCCTAAGCTCTCTGGCTCAAGGCTAGTGCTCTACCACTTTGAGCCACAGCTCTACTTCTGATTTTCTTATGGCTAATTGGAGATAAGAGTCTCACAGACTTTCCTGCCTGGGCTGGCTTTGAACCAAAATCCTGAGATCTAAACCTCTTGAGTAGCTGGGTTTAAAGACAAGAAGACACTAGGGTCTAGCTCCATTTTAATAAACCCTAAGTCTCATTCCTTTTTAGTATTTCACATGTTTTCTCTTTTAAAAACCCACAATTTCCAGGTTTTTTAAATATGTATTGTACATTTCTTTACTATTTTACTAATTTGGCTCTTTGCTTTTTTGGAAGATGAGGATGGATGGGTGTTGCCTCACTTTGTAGCCCAGACTAGCTTCAAACTGAAGATCCTCCTGCCTCTGCCTCCCAAACGCTGGATCACTGCCATGTACCACCATCCTTTGCTGTTTTCCCTTTCCTAAGCCTTTAAGTAGAACACTCATTAAACTTGGAGCCTTTACTCTTCTTTATACAAGCTTTATAAATTTCACTGTCAATAAATGTTTAGCCTTATCTCAAGTTTCATTATAAGATGGTTATAATTCAGTTCTGTTAGTGAATTCCATTCAGGGTTTCTTCTTTTCACTCATTTCCACAAGTGTCCTATGAAAAGATCATGTTTCGGCCACCTGTTGTGTACACATTTCTATAATGAGTCTATTACATAAAGTGAGGGTTGGTTGTGTTTCAAAATTTTAGGTTTTGTTGTTGTTGCTGTTGTTGTCTTGAGAAAGATTTCAATTATATAGTCCAGGCTGCCTCAGAACTTAAGATCCTTCTGCCTCAGCCTCTGAGTGCTGAGATTACAGGTGTGCAACAAGACACTTGGCTCTACATTAGGCGTTCTTAATTTTTTTTGCTACTAGCTACATGATAAGTGGGAGAGAGATGCTAAAATCACTTACTGTAATAGTAGATATGTTCACTTCTCCTTGACAAATTTTGCTCTATTATTAAAACATAGTATAATTTTCAAGGGAATTAACACTTTTTAGACTATTTACTGTTTTTTTTTCTTAAAGTCTACATGAAATGACTGAGCTATTCTAGCTTTCTTTTGGTTATTTGTCTAAATATTTTTCGCTAACCTTTTGTTTCTAATCTTTCCACATCTGTATTAAGATTTTTTTTTACAGTGCTCCTAAATTTCCTGTGTTGATCTCCTTTGTTGCCCAGACTAGCTTCTAGTTCATTCCTGAACTCAAGCAATCCTCCCTCAGCCTTCCAAGCAGTTGGGGTTACAAAGCTACATTGTTGTTGATTTTGTCAGTTGCAGGACTTGAACTCAGGGCCTAGGCACTGCCCTTGAGCTTTTTCACTCAATGCTAGCACTCTAACACTTGAGGCACCTCCATGTCTAACTTTTTGGTGGTTAACTGGAGATAAAGAGTCTCACTGACTTCCTGCTCAGGTTGGCTTCCTCAGATCTCAGCCTGCTGAGTAGCTAGGATTACAGGTGTGAGTCACCCAGCCTGGCTTGGGGAATATTTTTAATTGCAGCATATATATGGGTTTAATTTTTCCAACCAAACAACTTTTTGTCTTAACTATATCATTTAATCTGTCCTCATTTAATATAATCTTCAACATGCTTTTTTTTTTCTTTTTTCTTTTTGGCTGTAATGGGTTTGAACTTGAGGCCTCATACTTACTAGGTAGGCATTCTACCACTTGAGCCATCCCTTCAGCCTTTTGGTGATTTAGTCATGTTTTTGGATGGAGTCTCAGGTGTTTTCCTGGACTAGCTTTCGACATTGATCCTCCTACTAAGCCTCCTGCATGAGCCAAGCTGCCCAGCCATTTGAATTTATACTTGCTACCTTACTCTCTTTGAATTTGTTAGGTAACTTCTATTTCTTCTCCTAACCTTTTAAAGATTCTTTTGAGTATTTTTCGATTTTTTCTCTATTCATCTGTATTGTATACACAATTGTCCTTCCATGTACACAGAAATTATTCCAGAACCCCTCTCAGATATGAAAATCCAAAGGCACTTGAGTTGGTTTTTTTTTTTTTTTTTTTGGTTTTATTTATTTTGTTTTTGTTGCCAGTCCTGGGGCATGGACTCAGGGCCTGAGCACTGTCCCTGGCTTCTTTTTGCTCAAGGCTAGCACTCTACCTCTTGAGCCACAATTCCACTTCCGGCTTTTTTCTATATATGTGGTGCTGGGGAATTGAACCCAGGGCTTCATGTATACAAGGCGAGCACTTTTACCACTAGGCCATATTCCCAGCCCGCACTTGAGTTTTTTTAATAAAACAGTGTCAGATTTGCATATTTTCTTGTATACTTTAAATCATTTCTAAATTAATTATAATGTTAATAAAAGTGTCAGATTTGCATATTTTCTTGTATACTTCAAATCATATCTAAATTAATTATAATGTTAATAAAATGTAAATACTCCATAAATAGTTGCTGTATCATTTAGGGAATGATCACAATTAAAAATGTCTGTACAGGGCTGGAGATATGGCCTATTGGCAAGAGTGCTTGCTTCGTATACGTAAAGCCCTGGGTTCAATTCCCCAACACCACATATACAGAAAACAGCCAGAAGTGGTGCTGTGGCTCATGTGGTAGAGTACTAGCCTTGAGCAAAAAGAAGCCAGGGACAGTGCTCAGGCCCTGAGTTCAAGCCCCAGGACTGGCAAAAAAAAAAAAAAAAAAGAAATGAAGTATTGATAAATGCTCCAACATGGATGAACCTAGAAAATAGTATGCTAAGCGAAAGAAGTCAGTCACAAAAGATCACACATTAAATGGGTCTATATATATGCAACATCTGGAAACGACAACTCTATAGAGACAGGAAGCATACCACTAGCTGTCTAAAGCTGGGTAAGGATGATGGAAGACAGGGAAATTGGAAACTATTGCTAACTTGTATGAACTTGCTTTTCAGGTGGTGAAAATGTTCTAAAATTGTGATTTGGACTGCATAACTTTGTGAAGAGAAACAACATAACTTAAAGCTTTGCCTAAATGAATTGCCTGTATAACACCTATAGTAACCATAGTTTTATTAGCTGCTTTTACAAACCGAAAGTCACAGCTACAATTGTGGTAATCAAAACCACATAAGTAGTATTCAAATATCATCACTTCTCAAACGTCCAAGCATGAACTGTTTATTTTTTTTAATTCTTGGTATTATAACCTCCATTTATCTGGACCTTATTCATCTTTTACAAACCCTAGAGTAAAGCAAAGAGTGAGTAGACCCACAAAGTTTGTTGACTGCAATCTTCCATCTTTGTGGCTATGTTGTTCTCACTCTATATTTGTTTGAATTGTAATCCTCTTATTCTTCTTAAAAAATATCTAAACTGGTTGTACTTATAGTAAGTAGACACTTCACGCATTCTTTCTGGCATTTAAATGAAAAAGAAGTTATGTTCACATCTTACTTTATGTAATAGATTGTGAGTTCCTTGGCAGTTAATTTATATTCATCTTTGTATCCCTGCAGGTTTGACATAATACTTCTGAACAGCAAAATTGTAAACTGGTACTTTTACTGCAATCACAGCAAAACTGTTGATGTTAATGAACTTCTGTATGTTTTCTATATCCTCTGCACTGGTTGATGATAAACATAGTGCCTAATTATATTGAAGGTGAATATGTAGGAAACTCTGATATATATATATATATATATATATATATATATATATATATATACCATTTGTGCTGTAAACATTCAGAAATCTATATGACTTGAGAACTATTATCATATAATGTATACTCTAAACTCAATACTGAAGAGACACAAAGTATTCAGCATCTGTCTACTAAAAGGTATATGTGTGTGTGGATTTATTACAACACTCCTTTTTTCCAATACTTTTACTAGTGAAAATCTGAAACCAATTATTTGATTAGAAATGATTCACCATCACAACAGTGGATACATTGCTATATAGTCACACAACAAGCTACCAGTCAGCAACAACTGCTGTTCTGGTGTGCAACAATGTAAATTTGAAATATGAAAAAGTCACACACAAGAATGAATACATGAATGGAATATGATTCCATTTACATTTAGCTAAGCAGACAAAACTAGTCTACACTGAAAGACCTCAGAGTAATGGTTACCCTGAGCAGAGGGGAGGGAAGGTGGTTAAAAGGGGAAATGAGGTAGGCTTTTAAGACACTTGGTGCTGATTCATATGTGTCTTCATTTTGAGAACTCATTCTGAACTGTTATGATTATAATATATGTATAATTTCCCAAATGTTATACTTAAAAAAAACTGTACTTTAAAAACTGTAGAAATGAAATGAAAGCAATGGGATAAAGAAAAATAACTGGATAAAATGTTTGGAGTCTCCTGCTGTTTTTCTTACCACTGGTCAGTTGAATTTGCTAGTTATATTCCCTATAAATTCTAAGACTAAAAGGTTTGGTAGCTACAAATCAAAATAACTACCTCTGCAATACAGCTTTTATGACGGTGGAGAAATTACATTATGTTAGGCTAAGATTCATAAGCTAAATGCAGAATAGAGAACCAAGTATAATGTCTTTTTTTTTTGCCAGTCCTGGGCCTTGGACTCAGGGCCTGAGCACTGTCCCTGGCTTCCTTTTGCTCAAGGCTAGCATTCTGCCACTTGAGCCACAGCGCCACTTCTGGCCGTTTTCCATATATGTGGTACTGGGGAATTGAACCCAGGGCTTCATGTATACGAGGCAAGCTCTCTTGCCACTAGGCCATATTCCCAGCCCCAAGTATAACTCTAAACTATTGAAAGCATACTTTTGTTTTAAAAAGAAATACTACTAACTTATATCCATAATGGGAAAGGGAGTATTCAGGTAGAAAAGGCAAGCAAAAGGCCATTCATTGAAGCATTAGATGGGAAACAACTAAAAGTCCATCAATAGGAGCCTGGTGAAATGGGATGGCCATAACTACTCAATGGTTTGTCTGCAACCATTAAAAAGACTGAAGACAAGTCAGGCATAAGGAACTCACATTAGGAATTCTAGCAACTTTGCATTGAAACAGAAGTAACACACACACACACTTTAAAAAAAAGAACAAAGACAAGCCTGCTGTGACAATGCATACCTATAATCCCAGCACTCAGGAGGCTGAGACAGGAAGAATGCCAAGTTCAAGGACGGCATAGACTACATACTAAATTCAAAGGCATGGCAACATAGCCAGACCCTGTCTCAATAGGAAATACTCAAGTGATAGCGTGCCAGCCATGAGCCAAAAACCCAAGTGATAGCATGAGGCTCTGAGTTCCAGTCCCCAGTACAAGCACACTCACTCATACATACACATGCATGGGAGCGAGAGTGCACACACACACACACACACACACACACACATACAGAAAGAAAAAGATGAAAATTTAAGTAAAAATGGTTACTAGGGGGAGGAAAAATAGATGATAGAAAAGAAGATTAAAATTGGGAGAATTATTTTGTTTTATGGCTTTGACTTGGGAATCATGTTTTACCCAATCTTTTAGAAAACAAAAATAGCCATCATAGATCTTTAAAAAAAAAAAGTTAAATGTATTATGTAATTTTCAGTTGGTGATCTAACTACACAGGATATAACCAAAAAACAAATGTCAAATGGCATTCATCAGTTTTCTAACCAGTAATAATGCTGAAAGTATGATTTTGCAACAATTATAAACGATATAAAATAAGCCAATTAAATAACTGTAGTTAAGGTTGCCAGTAAACAGGATTTTCACCATAGGAGATAGACATTTAAAAAATTTAAAGGTAAACAAAATCCTTCATTTGAATAAAAAATCAGTATTAATTTACTTTTTCAGAACAAGAAAAATGTAGTATGTTTGGCATTCTCCCCTGAAAACACACAGAAATAATGATGACCAGTGGCAATGAAGACTTTTAGAAGGCAGGATGGTCATTAAATGCTATTCCTACTAAAAGAAGAGAAATCACTGGTAAAAATGGCTCTGGGACAGACATACGCCTGGAATGATCAAATCTGTGCTTAAAAGACTACTGAGTACCAAGCACTCATGGTTCACACCCATAATCCTAGCTATTCAGGAGGTTAACATCTGAGAATCACTGGTTTGAAGCCAGCCCAGGCAAGAAAGTCTGAGACTTTATATCCAATTAATCACAGAAAAAGCCAGAAATAGTGCTGCAGCTCAAGTGACAGAGTACTAGGGGTAGCACCAAAACCTAGAGTTCAAGGCCCAGGACCAGCAAAAGATAAAAAAAGTAAAATAAAATAAAATAAAAATACTGAGGTTATATTAAAAGGATATAACAACCCAGGCACTGGTGGCCGGTGCCTATAATCCTAACTACTACGGAGGGTGAGATCTGAGGACTATGGTTCAAAGTCGGATTGGCCAGGCCCTGAGTTTAAGCCCCAGGACTGGAAAAAGAAAACAATAATAAATGCCATCCAAAAAAGCTTCAATGGTCACTTTTGAAGGTTGTTAAAACATCAAATCATTATTTTAAAAACTGGTAAATTCCCAGGCTCAAGCTTGCAATAAAGACTCTCGTGTGATTACACTGAAAAAATAAATCAATAAAATAAAAACTGGTAAATAAAACGTACTGTCTTGCACAATTTCAGAAGAAATGGTAAAGTAAATGATCACTTTGCAAACTGCAATGGATCTCAAAATTTTGACCATTAGCACTGAGCACTAACTAGAAACCTTTCAGAAATACAAGATTATGGGAGTAGGGCCCAATTTTCTGAAATTTTGCTAGCCCTACAGGTGATTCTAACATATACTAAACCTTGAGAATCACTGACTCATTGACCCATTAAATAGATTATTCTGGCCATTAAAAACAAAACAAAACAAAGATAAACCAGGTGCTGTGGCTCACACCAGTAACCCTAGCTACTCAGGAGGCTAAAATCTGAGGACAGTGGTTCAAAGCCAAACCAGGCAGGAGAGTCCAAGAGACCCTTATGTCCAATTAACCATCAGAAAACTAGAAGTGGAGCTGTAGCTCAAAGTGGGAGAGCACTAGCTTTCAGTGGAAAAAGCTCAGGGACAGCACCCAGGCCCTGAGTTCAAATTCCATAACCAACAACAACACAACAAAAGTAAATACATGGGGCTGGGGATATGGCCTAGTGGCAAGAGTGCCTGCCTCGTATACATGAGGCCCTGGGTTCGATTCCCCAGCACCACATATACAGAAAATGGCCAGAAGTGGCGCTGTGGCTCAAGTGGCAGAGTGCTAGCCTTGAGCAAAAAGGAAGCCAGGGACAGTGCTCAGGCCCTGAGTCCAAGGCCCAGGACTGGCCAAAAAAAAAAAAAAAAAAAAAAAAAGTAAATACATGGGGTAGGAGGAGGTCTATTTACTCTGAAATTTGCCTTTTCCATCCTGTCTTAATCCCAGTCTTTATGCAGAACAGATTCGGAAAATGCCAAACACTAGACTCAAGGTCATTAAGGATTTCAGAGACCATGGCTGAGACATAGATCTGAAAACAGGGGATTTATGAAAAAGAGTAAGATAGGATCTTGGAAATAAATTATATATATATATATATATTCAAGATAAAAACATCTATGTTAACAATTCACCAAAAACAGTTAATGAAATCTTCAAGAAACAGAATGGAAAGTTAAGAAGATGGCAACTGGGAAAGAGAAACAAATAAACAAACAACAACAACAAACAGGAAACTTGACCAAAAAGGAGACTCTCCCTGGAGGATCTTACTGAGTCTCATAAAGAAAAAAAAAAAGTAAAAGAACTCCTAAGAAAGTTCCCCAGAACTAAAATGTCTCCAGACTGAAAGGTCTAGCATTAACAAATAAAATACCAAAACAAAGAAAAAATAAGGAAGATCATTCTTAATTTCAGAATAAAAATTAAAAATCCCCTAAAGCTTCAAGATTAAAGTTATATCTTGAGACTTCTCATCTACAATATGGGAAGACAGGAAACAATGAAGCAATGTCTTCAACTTTGAGTTAAAATGAGTCTCAGCCTAGAATTCTACAACTACAGATGCCAAGCAAGTATACAAATAAAGATATTTTCACACTTGTGAAGTCTTGTATTTCTTTGCTAAAACTTTTAATATTTATAACTTTCACAAACAAGTTCTATGCTATTTTCTTCATGGTTATGTGTACATTGTTTTCTTTCCTAAAACAACTGCTAATTCATCAGAATATTACAAACTAGTATAAAATACATATTTTTGAAGATTCTATCAAAAGATTGAGGAGTTTATTTCACTATCTCAATAACTTTGCAATATGCATTTTCTCACTATAGACAGAAATATTTAATTAATTCGTTTTTGCCAGTCCTGGGGCTTAAACTCAGGACCTTGACTCCATCCCTGAGCCTCCCTCTGCTGAAGGCTAGCTAACACTTGAGCCTCAGTGTCACTTCTGGCTTTTTCTGTTTATGTGGTACTGAGGAATCGAACCCAGGGCTTCACGCATGCTAGGCCAGCACTTTACCACTAAGCCACATTCCCAGCCCCTACATAGAAATATTTAACTATATAATAGATCACACAACAGAATAGGAAAGCAGGCCAACAGGCCTCCAGGAGTCCAACAGTTACACCAGCAAAAGGCAACCATAACTGTATAAACTGAAATGTTTCACACTACATGTTCTTGATGCCAACTCTGTCACTTTAACCACGAGGATTACATTAGGGACAAGTGAAGCATTATAAGGTTTGCCAACCATGTTTGGGGTGACTTGGAATAAAATGCTCTGTTTCAAGGGATACTCTATATTGGCCAGACCTACAAAGAAGTAGGTCTTTAGCATTCTGGTGGCATCCCTAAAGAGACAGGTTAAATTGCTTCTGCCATTCCCCGCAAGGTCTACTTTAAAGCCTAAGACCGGGCTGGGGAAATAGCCTAGTGGCAAGAATGCCTGCCTCGGATACACACGAGGTCCTACGTTCGATTCCCCAGCACCACATATACAGAAAACGGCCAGAGGCGGTGCTGTGGCTCAAGTGGCAGAGTGCTAGCCTTGAGCGGGAAGAAGCCAGGGACAGTGCTCAGGCCCTGAGTCCAAGGCCCAGGACTGGCCAAAAAAAAAAAAAAAAAAAAAGCCTAAGACCAAGAGCATTCAAACATTAAAAAACAAACAAACAAACAACTGGGGCTGGGAATGTGGCTTAGCGGTAGAGTGCTTGCCTAGCGTGCATGAAACCCTGTGTTCGATTCCTTAGCACCACATACACAGAAAAAGCCAGAAGTGTTGCTGTGGCTCAAGTGGTAGAGTGCTAGCCTTGAGCAAAGAGAAGCCAGGGACAGTGCCCAGACAGTAAGTCCTTAGCCCCAGGACTGGCAAATTAATAATAATAATAAAATAATAAACAACTTAGGATGCCTCAAAACCTCTCCCACTCTTCAACATCATTATCAGAAGAAACATAAATTTGTTATCTATCCAGCAAAATTCAATGGAATCAGGGAAGATACCTGCACACATATACAAACGCATTCACACACACAAAAATTGTACTACAATTATGAAATGTTTACAGGAAAGAAATAATTTATTCTGGAAAATGAGGACAACTTTGGAATCTTGAAAAAGTAATGAAATTTTCTTTAAAAGCCAAGTGTGGTTGCTCACACCTGTAACCCAGCCCAGCCCTGGCATGAATGAATGAACAGATGAATAAATATGAAAATATGAGAGAGAAAGAAACACCATCTCAACAAAAAAGCCAGATCCAGAGGTGGTAATCTCAGTTACTTGAGAGATATAGGCAAAAGAATCTCAGACTTACAGGGGAGACTATCTGAAAAATAACTCAAAAAGTAAAAAGGGATGGAGGCCTGGACCAAGTGATAGAGCACTTGTTAGGTTCTGAGTTCAATCTTCAGTGCTGGGGATGAGGCTGAACTTACTCATGAAATGAGTAATTTAGGAAAATGACCACAAAGAGGAATATCTTTTGTTAAATCACTTAGATCTTTATCAGTACATTCATCAAATATTTAGCCCATGTCTTCTTTGATCCAGGCATCAGAAGTACAGTAGCATACCTGTTAGACAAGGTCTGCCCCCTTTATAGGACTTACAATGTAGTTAGGATATGGATCCATAAAAATGCAAGTTTAGCATGACATCCTCAGTGCCCCCCATTATGCTGTATATTTAGTAGGTTTATTTTTGTTTGTTTTGTAATGCTGAGGATTGAATGAACTGAAGGACTTGTATATGGTAGGTAAGTACTCTACCATAAGGCTCTATCCCCAGCCTCATTCACATGCCATTTTGAGAATTTTACAATCTTCTTAAAAAAATCTGCAGAGTCCAGGCTGGACTTGAACTCAAGATTCTCCTGCCTCAGCTTCTCACAACAATTAGAATTATGATGCAGCAATCCCACTTCTGGTATCTACCCAAAGGAAACAAAAATACTGTTTCCAAATAAAGATCTGTACACAGACTCACAAAATTGTTCATAAAGCCCAAATCTAGAAACAATTCAAATATCCTTCAACCAGAGTAAACAATTGTATATCCATATAATGGAATGCCACTCATAAATAAAGAATGGATGTAACTACTAATAAAATCAACAACACAAATACATCTCAAAACTATCATCCTGGATGAAAATGAGACACATGGCTATATAAAGTATGATTACAAACTGTAATGAAAGAAAGTAGATCAGTGGCTCACACCTGTAATCCTACCGACTCAGGAAGCAGAGATCTAAGGATTGCAGTTTGAGGCCAGCCGAAGCAAGAAAGTACATGAGATTCCAATAAACTACTCAAAAAAGCAGGAAGTGGCACTGTGGCTCAAGTGGTAGAGCATTAGCTTTGAGTATAAGAAGCTCAGAGACAGGGTCCAGGCCCATTAAGTTATTCAGCTATTCCCTTGAGTGCAGAAGTGGTTAGAGACTGATTGCAAAGACACACGAGGAACTTTGATGGAACTATTCCAAGAAAAAAAATCACTGGAGTCATGAGTTCAAAGCTGCATATATACAACACAATCCACAGAACTATACCCTTTAAAATGTACTTATGAACATAATAAACTATGGCTCAATGAAGTTTCTTTTTTAAGATCTTAGCTGATGAGATCTGCACCTCACTAGGCGATTTATGAGGTTAACCAGGCTTCATTTCCTCACATGTACACATCTTATTTTTAAAGCAATTGCTTCTATGTCATGCAGTTATTGGGCTTCCACAGTGGAAAAAGGATTATAAAGTTACCTATACCCTATTTGCCCTATCTCACAAAGACGTTATGAAATACCAAATAAGATAAGTGATGGGAAAGTTCTTTGGCAACCATAAAATATTACACAATTACACAGAAGACTTTTTTTTTTCAAAAATAGACATGAAAATCTTTTTACACCCAGGACCTGAGATCCTTGTAAATTTATCCAAAAGCAGCCTTTGCTCAGAAATAATAAATAGTTGCCATTCAAATAGCCTTTGAAATATCCCTCCAGGATCTGCTACCTATTGTGTCTCTTGGGTTACTGAATGTCTCAGTGTAATATTATCTAGTATTATCTGCACTTTCATTTTTCAGAGGAAAAAAGAACTGTGAAGAAAATTTTTTTTAAAAAAACAGACCAGCATGGTAAGACATTTATTTCCCAGTGGGGGGGGGGGGTTGATCAATATCTAGATAACTGTCTTTTTTTTTTTTTTTTTTTTTTTTTTGGCCAGTCCTGGGCCTTGGACTCAGGGCCTGAGCACTGTCCCTGGCTTCTTCCCGCTCAAGGCTAGCACTCCGCCACTTGAGCCACAGCGCCGCTTCTGGCCGTTTTCTGTATATGTGGTGCTGGGGAATCGAACCTAGGGCCTCGTGTATCCGAGGCAGGCACTCTTGCCACTAGGCTATATCCCCAGCCCGATAACTGTCTTTTACTAAGCACTTTTCCAAAATGTACACGACTGAGGTGCTTTTTTTCCCCTCTAAGGTTAAATTTCTCTACATGCAATATTTTAATCCCACCTATCTTTACTGTTTCCTGATGTAACTTGCATTTGTGAGGGTAATTTGAAAAAGTATATATGAAAACCTTTAAAACCCGTGTGGTACAATCATTTCACACTTTTGCCTGCAGCAAAATTTTACACGGATTCTCTCTCTCTCTCTTTTTTTTCCTACTGCTATTATACAAGCGGGCTCTCCGCTATGCTATCAAGTTGGAATGCTATTTGACATTTGGCCTAGTTGTGCTTGCCATTTTCCACACTGCGGTGAAGTGTGGAGGCATTCTGGAAGACATAGTCCCTTCCCAATGTAGTTTCAGCGACTGGATTTTCTACCACAACTCACAAGCTTAGAGTTAATCCACCAGCAACAGGTACTGCAACCCAAAATAGACAAAGCCTACAAAACACACACCACCACCACCACCACCACCACCACCCAAAAAAATATACTGCTATCGTTTTCGATCTTTTAAGACTCCTTTCCAGTAACAGGTGTAAGGAGGGGAAGACTCCACAGCCAATTCTAACGCCAAGGCTTTCACTACGAGACTCTGTGCCACTTCAGCCCTGGTCAATAGCAATCCTAATCTCTTAGGTGTCACGTTTCTCCTTCGATCACACTAAGGTCGCTCAGTCTGGTAAAAAAAAAAATTTTTATTTTTTTAATGCACAGCTCCAATTTTAAGTTTCCAAGAAACCCCGCAAGATCGGTCCTTCGCCTAAGAGACTCCCCCACCCCAACCCCTGGACAGGGCTGAACGTGCAACTCGGTTCCCCCGATGCCAGCCCCGAGCTGGAAGGGAGCCTCCCAGAGGGCGACTGGTCACGGGGAGGAGGGGAGAGGGCTGAGGTCCAATCCAGCCCGCGCCCAGCTCCCTTTTGGCAGCCAGGACCACGGGAGCCCCAGCACCTCCGGCCGCGGCGCAAGGGGGACCCGAGAGGCCGAGCGGCGCGTGGCTGCGGCCGGACGTAAACAAACCCCCGGGGTGTGTGTGGGGGGGGGGGAGGCATGGCGGAGGAGGGGGTGCGGTGAGGAGACCCGACCTCCGCTCCGACCACCCCCCCGCCCAGTTCACGTCCCCCCATCACACACACACACACACACACCGCCGCCGCGGGCCCAGCGCCGCCGAGGACCTGGTCCCGGATCCAGCGCGGCCGCGCGCGCCCCCGCGACCACAGCGGCCCCGACCCCCACAGGCCCAGGAACCTCGCGAGCCCCGAGCCCCGGAGGCCACCCGGGCTGCGCGCGCCCTCCAACCCCCGGGCCCGCAGCGCCCCTAACCTGAACGCGCAATCCGGGTCTCGGGCGTCTCGGCCTGGTGAGCCCAGTCCGTTCCTTTTGCTGAAAAGCTTCTGAAACAACGTGGGGGCCATGCTGGCCAATGCCAGGGCCACCCCCCGGGGCGGGAGGGGGTGACGCTCGGGCTCGGGGCGCTTTCGCTAGGCCCCCCGCTCCTACAGCCGCCCCGCCACCCCCATGGGCGCCTCAGTCATATGACAGAAATTAGTCACTTCAAACGGCCACGGCGCGCGGGGCGGGGCGCGAGGCGAGGCGCGCGCCGATTGGCTGGCGGCGGGCCCCGTCACGTGTCGGCGCGCGGAGGGAGGGCGGGCGGGCGGGGGTGTGGGGCGGGGCCGGCCCCGTCCTCGGGGCTGCTCACGAGGCGGGGCGTGCCCTGCGCGGAGGGCACGGCTCCCCGGGGCCGATCCCGCCCCGCCCCGCGGGGGCGCGGGAGGAACGCCCTCGGCACGGGTTCCTCGCGGAGGCTGTCAGTGCCTATCTGGGATTACGGCGGGGTGACGCAGGACCGACGCCGCGGACCTTGGAGTGCACGAGCCCCCGGGCGACCCGGAGGGGTGCTGACGGCCGACTCTCCGCCCAGCCAGCGCGGCCTTCCGCACCTCCTCCGCTCCTCGGCCGCACAGAGGTGTGGGGGGGGAGTGGGGCTGAGCTTGCAGCCCTGGGGGCTCCCAGGTGGTGCCCCGGCTCGGAGATGAACGGCGCCCACTCGGGAGCCACCTGCCGGGACCCAGCTGGGCTCAGGGGACGTGGGTCGCCCCTCCAGGGACAGACCAGCCTGCAGGGGGGCCACCCCCCTCCCCCTCTCCCCCCCGCCTTTGGAAGCTCAGGCTGTTTCCTTGGAGACCGACAAAAATCACAACTGAAACCGACGGAGGGAAGGGGTCTGGAGGAGAACCGTCTCGGCCCGAAGGTCTCCATAGCTGACCCTCAATGTTCGTTGCTTGGAATGCGGGGGATTGAGGGTGTGTAGTTCGGTGGTTAAAGGGGTTTGCACAGCAAGCACCGAGAACAACCCATTTTCGGGAAGACCTAGGTGGGGCAGGAATCAGAACTTGCAGGAGGTAAAGAAGTATATCTAAAAACCCAAGGAAAAAGGGGTGGGGGGAGGGGAGGAACAGGGTAATACTTTCCAAAAAGAAACTGTGGTACATAAATTATCTATCTCACAGTCTTTTTGAGCCCAAACAGCTAAAATACATCAGCGTCCGGACAAAACTAGTCCAAAACAAATTTTTAACAACTCGCCCAACATGCAGAGAGACATGCAGTCTCTCTGAGAAATGTGGATACAAGGAAATAATGAACGTGGCCCGATGGTTCATTTTGACAATTAGGTATAGAAATCAATCATGTGCAGATAGATTAAGTGCCCTAACTTATTACATAATAAGAAAGAGTCAATTGTGACAATTCGTATCTCTTTGATAATTTGCTCATGCCCAACATGTTGAGCTCCACTGTTACAAGCAGTCCCCAGCATTACAGGATGGTCTCAAACTTGAAATCCCCCGCTTCCACCTCCCAAGTGCACAGGTCAAGGTTTCTAAAGCATTAATTAGAAATGATTAAGAAATGTGCTCATAGCTGGGCACAATGGCTAGCCCTATCATTTCAGCTACACAAGAAGCTGAAAACAGGGTTGAGGCTTCAGGGCCAGCCAGGGCAAAATGGTCAAGATAGCCCCTCTCAACAGCTGTATGCACTTGTGATCTCAGCTACAATAGAAAGTAGAAATAGGATTGTGGTCTAGGCTGACATTGGCAAAAGTTGAGACCCTATCTCAAAAATAATGAGAGCAAAATGGTCCGGAGGTGAGGCTCAAGTAGTAAGTAGGAGTGTCTATCAAGTGTGAAGCTCTGAGTTCAAACCCCAAAAGCTAGTAGCACAAGAAGGCAGGAAGGCAGGTAGGCAGGCAGGAACACAGCCTGAAAATGTTTAAATTCTGGACGCTGGGATTGCACAGTAAACAAACAAAACAATTTTCTAGATGAGAAGACACTAAATATAGTGACTAGTGTGAAGGAAATAACTTAGTGATGAAAGAAGGCAGAGGAAAAGTATTTCTGAGAAGATAACAAAGTTTGAAGTACATAATTAGAATCATTTAAAACAACAAAAAATCATTTAAGGTCCTCTGTGAGTTAATTGCCCAACTCCAGAAACTACATGGGATTCAAAATACCAGAACTATATCACCTATACATTTCATATAATCCTCTGGATTCTGACACAAACATTATGATGCCAGAGCTATGTATTTTCCCAACAAGATAACTGTATATAATACAGAATGACATTTTTATAAACAAAATGTAAGTCCATGTTTTTTAAAGGTGAAAATGTATGCATCCTATCAGTCAAATCATTTAGGGAAGTTTTATTTTTACAGTAGCAAATTATCCTTTATGAGTGGCAACAGGCTCAAGCCTTCTATATAGGACCAAAGACTCTAAGGACTAATGGCCGTTCAGAGCTAGCACAGAGAATATTTCCAGTGTCCTCAGAAGAAGTTTCCAAATACAATAACCTTGTGTGCTTTCATCTTGGGAAAAATTACTTCATGGGTAATTATAGTTATTAATAGTAAGGGGAAAGAACATTACTGCTTACATAAGAGATACCTTAGTATTCTCTAGTCATGCAACAGCTTCATTTCTGTAGTCTGTCTTATACTAGAAAGGTACATAGAAAACAAATTTATTTGCTAGCACTCATTGTATTTCTCTTCTATTGCAGCCTAGTGCTAAAATCAGGCTCAAAGAACACTTAAATGATAAGTTTATCATAAAAGAGGACACAATTCTACTTAAATTTAAATATTTCTGAAATCAATATCAATATATCCTATTTTTTTTCCCTTTTACTTACTACTCCCTCATCCCATAGAAAAGCTGAGGTATCTTAAAAGCAGCCCTTTTAAGTTTAAGGAGTCATCCTGGAAGAAATACGAGAAAGCTCACAATTGTTATCTACTAATTTTGCTACATTATATGAATGTGCAACTATTAAGTTGCAAATATTAAACATAAATCCTACATTCTCAAGAAGATTCAGTTTCCTCCAAATCCTAACAATCTATGGTCTCTATCAAACTGCCTCCAAAACCACCCTTCTGAAAATATGGCAAGTCAACTCTTCACTAAAGCTATCTTCTGGCTTCCAGATAAGAAAAGATGGCAACAAATTGGAATCTTGATTCTTTAACCACCACACTAAGACAGTTATGCTAAATTATTCTGAAACATTACATTTTCATTGATATCTCAAAAAACGCAATCTATATGGACCTAGGGTACATCAGTTTTAAAACCTCTTCAACCAACTACTTATTGCCTTTTAATAAGAAAAGACAGCACTAGAAATACTAGAAATCAATTTTGTTTTGTTTTGTTTTTTTGCCAGTCCTGGGGCTTGAACTCGGGACCTGAGCACTGTCCCTGGCTTCTTTTTGCTCAAGGCTAGCACTCTACCACTTGAGCCACAGTGCCACTTCCGGCTTTTTCTGTATATGTGGTGCTGAGGAATCGAAACCAGGGTTTCATGTATATACAAGGTGAGCACTTTACCACTAGGCCATATTCCCAGCCCAAATCAATTTTTTTTTTAATTCAGCAAACATTTAAGTCTTCCCCCAGGTCTCAGAATATTTCAGTCATTGGAGACAGGGCATTGAAAAAGAGAGTCCCTCTTCTGGGGAACTTAGTTCTTAATGGGAAGAAAAAAATAAACAAGATATTGCAAATTGTGATAAGAGGAAAGAGATAAATTAACAGAAAGCACCCTAAATTTAGATAGGGTGGTCAGGGAAGGCCCAGGCTAAGAATCAGCATTCGAGCTGATTCTTCTCATATTTGCTAGATGGGCAGGCTTCATCAACTTTCTCCTGTTAGTCCTATTACTAATAATTAAGTAATGTCAGGCCAAGCATGGTGACACATGCTTCTAATCCCAGCTACTCAAGAAACAGGGACAGAATCACAAATTTGAGGCCAGCTGGGTCAATAGGAATAGTTAGACTATGTCTCAAAAACAAAATCAAAAGAGCTAGCTGAAATGTAGATTGCTTGCCTAGCATATACAAGGCCCTGCATTTAATTACTAGAAATGAAAAGAGAAAAGAAAAAAAAATAATGATCCCAACTCTGAAACCTTGAATGCTTATTTTAACTCCCTGTCTCATTCTCCCCTGTATTATATAGATTTACACAAGTCAATTAAGACAAATCTTCAAATCCTATCTTCTAGCATTTTCTAAACTGTATTATTATGGTCAACTGTTTACCTTTCCTATTTTTTCCTTATTAGTAATATGAAATTATCAAATGTTATGTCCTCTTGTCTGACCAGGCCCAATCCAAGAACCCAATTCAGGAATCTACCACCTGATTAGCAACTATCAAATAATGCATTCTCATTCTTTCCCTTAGATTGTCAACTCCTTGAAGGCAGGAAACAGACTTCCTATATAATTTCTTATTCTCCTACTGCTTATCACAGCTCTGCTTTTTACAATCACAAGTTTCTCACTTAGTTGAATACTCATTTAGAATACAGGTCTAAATTTCTATGATAGCTCTGCTATTAATATTTTCTTCTACATTTCCTCACCAGACATATCAACTTTAAAAATATCTTCAGTTATGGTTTAAGGTCTTATTAAATCATCTACAAAGGGCTGGAGATTTAGCTCAGTGGAAGAGCACTCGGCCTGACAAGTGCAAGGTCCTGAGTTCGGCCCTCAGCTGTAGAAAAGATAGAAAGTTAAATCATTTACAAGAACATCTTCCTAAGACTCACTTAAAAACGAGTATTACATAGGTTACTTTTAACCTCAAATTAGCTCTAGATATTATGATTTTCCTTGGCAATGAAACAGCTTTGAAACTTCTTTACTTTTATGTATAATGTAAGTAAAACTATCAGACACCAAAGCTCAACAATTTTCTAACTACTCCATTCACTGACAATAGCATTGCTGTGTGTGTGTGTGTGTGTGTGTGTGTGTGTAGGAGGAAGGGCAATGTCTAGACACCACAAGCTTTATTACCAAACTAATAAGAATAATATTCCTATAGATAGTAATAACTAACGAAGGCTGGTTGGGATGAGATAATATAGCAAATACTTAAGTGTACGATTGACTATACATATTGTATAGTCCCTTACTTTAGCAAATCCTGAATACAGAGTTTCTTTTAATCAGACCTGGAATTTTGTCTCTCACTCATGTGGTTTCAATTAAGTTCTGTTAAAAATAGCTTGTAACATAAGCATTTTCATTCTTAGCATTTCAACAACTTTAATACTTTTAGTCTACACAAAGAATAGACATTAGGGAAAAAAACAATCCAAGGAAGTTATATAGGATACTGGTGCTGTCTCTTTTTAAACAGTAAAACCATTTTAGTGTATACTCTTCTATCAGCTATTAGGTTTTTTCACAATAAAATTCATATATTTAAGAAGCATACTTAAGACATTTAAGAAGAATGTTTTTCTTTTTCTAACAAAGAAAAAAATCTCATTTCCATTTCCTTAAGTTTTAACAATGTTTTTCTTAACTAATTAAAAGAAAGAAAAAGAAGACTAATAGATTTTTTTTCACATAGAGATAGAGTAGAAGTAATTGGAAAATTTTAATTCTTCATTTCATGTAATTTCAGGCAGGCATTCTGCTTGTACAGACTGACTTCATATCTTCAAAGAAGTGAAAATTCAAATTCAGACACAGCTGTTAAATCCTGCCATTTGTTTCCATTATAATATCTGGAGAAAAATGTAACAATAGATTACTTCATACAGAAGCAAGTGGGGGAACAGAACAGTTATGAATAACTAGTCCCTGGAGGTGAGAGCTCTTGTCTAGGTCACCGTAATTCAACATCACCATGCCTTAGGCAACAAATCCAGAGGTTATTTAAAAACAAAAACAAAAAAAAAGAAAAGGATTATCTGGCTCACCCTTTCCTAAACACCCTGGGATTTTACATGTATGTGTGTAAATAAGTATATATGTAAATAAACACACACACACACACACACTTTTTTTTAGGTGTCAGGAAGTCTGCTCAATAACATTCCAGAGGAAAGCCAAAGGAAGACTGTGCCAATTGCCATTGCAGGGCCCCTAATCTCAGTCTTGCAACCTGGGGGAATAGATCCAGCTGTGCCTTCATCCTTGTCCTCCTCAGCACCCCCTAGGCAAAAGCCCCCACATTCTCTCCTTTGCCTTCTTCTTTGTTGAATCCAAAATCATCCTAAATACAGAATTATTGAGCCTTTCCCCCCGGGTCTTACCCCAGGAGATTCACAGGGCTAGTTTTACCTATTGTCCATTACCACTCTCACATTAAGATACATCTTCCTCCCTTACCTAATCAGCCACTGCCAATGGTACTGAAATTTGGTTGCACTTCAGAATTACATGAGATTTTAAAAACCTGACATCTTGGTCACACATCTTGGTCATGCCAATTAGAATCTTTGAGAGACGGACCCAAATATCAGACGTGACAGTGTGCAGTGTAGCTACATTTGTGAACTAGAGACCTCTAGCTTTGATCTTGCAGGATCCATGGACGGATAATATTAGCACCACTTAGAATATTGTTAGGAATGTAGACTCTTGGGTCTCATTCAAATCTAATGTATCAAAATCTCCACCTGCACATGATCTTCAAATTACCCTCTACTATTCCTTGTTGTCTTTTTTTTTTTGAAGGTTCATAAGGAGGTTTATTAGTGGGGCCATAGTTCCCATGGGAGAGGGAGCTACATGGCGTCTGCACCTTATCCAGGTGCCTTGTTGTCTTTTCTAAATCCAGACACTATTCATTTATTAGAGACTGTCCATATTAGTCTTGGGTAATTTGCCAAGTGGGTACCATCAGCCCACTTGACTGACTAGCCTTCACCTTCCCTTCACCTTCTCAAAGTCCATATGTACAACCTTTATTTTCCCATCATATTATAGGACACTAATTTCCAACTTGAAAATACTAAAGACTTACAAATCATCTCCTAAGCATCCTTCTTTGCACTGCCCTGGCTCAGTTAGTGACTAAATTCTGTAGGGCATGCATGCATGTGTGTGTATACATATATATACATGTATGTGTGGGTGTATGTGTGTATGCATATTAGTTAAATATATTGCATATATTTTAGACTTTAGAGTTGTTCTCAAACTCCAGAACCCCTGAATTAAGATTGCTGAGGCAGTGGCATGGTAGTTTTCATTATTTACAAATTCCTTGGGTGGTCTGAGTATGACGCTGTGAGATCCTCTATCCCATATGTGCATTTTTCAATTTTCTTCATGCGTACTTTTTCAAAGCTTACACCTGGCCTTTCTACTTCCAGCTCATTGCTTTCCAAATCACCTGCACACTTCTTGCCAAAGTGTTCAAATTAAAAAGTAAATCTGGCCAGAATAAAATGAAAAGTTAGGGCTGGGGATATGGCCTAGTGGCAAGAGTGCTTGCCTCCTATACATGAGGCCCTGGGTTCAATTCCCCAGCACCACATATACAGAAAATGGCCAGAAGCGGCGCTGTGGCCCAAGTGGCAGAGTGCTAGCCTTGAGCAAAAAGAAGTCAGGGACAGTGCTCAGGCCCTGAGTCCAAGCCCAGGACTGGCCAAAAAAAAAAAAAGTTAACATGTCATAGGAGGTTCTCTATCATCTGCTCCCAATTACCACTCAGGACTCAGTTTCTCAGAAAGTCCAACCTCCATTCAAGCTGATCATAACTAATTTAGATTCTTTAACTGAGGGTGCTTTAAGCCACAGAGGCTTTGTTGTTTTGTTATGGTGTGTTTTTCCCCCCTCATAGTTGGCATTCTACCACTTGAACAATGCCTCCAGCCCAACACTCTTGCTGGTTAATTGGATATGGAATCTCTTGAACTTTTAGGTACATGTTGGCTTTGAACCACACTCTCTAGAACTTAAGTCTTCTGAATAACTAAGATTACACGTGTGAGCCAATGGCACCTAGCTAGCCACAGTGCTTTTAAGTTGTTCCCTCTTCCTAAAAGGTCTATCCCAAAGATTTCCCTATGGGCCTCAGATCATCCTCTAGAAGATGCCCATATTCACTGTGAATGCCAACAGAATTCTACATATATCTCTATGAAAGTCCTTTGGACTTTTTCTACCCATCTGACTACTTCTAAGGGATTATAAACATTCAGAAGAGGGCAGCTATGTCATTACCTCAAATAGTTGTTACTATTTGCATCTAGCATGTGACATCCAGATTCAATAAATGTTTACTGACTGAATCACTTCTACTAATTTTCCTTTAAGTAGCATAGTGCCAGTTATTAAAAACCAGCCTACTGCCCAGGGTCCTAGACCATCAAAGTGAGCTTCACCTTATAACTCTGATTAGATTACTGCCAAACTAGCTAAAACATCAAATGCCAGGACTAAAAATAGGCTGTTGCATATTTAAAATAACATGATCACAAGTTAGCTTGGGTCTTTGCTATTTTTACTAAAGGAAAGGCAGAGAGACAAGTGGCCAGTAGTTGAAAGAAAATTCTTGGGTGAGGAGGCTACTGTTAGGGTGAGAGCCTATAAAGACACCAGGAGGTGGCAGCATTAGCTCAACATTCAAAACTCAACACTGGACCCTTCCAACCACATTTTGATTTTGATTTGTTGCACACGGAAACCCAGAATTTGGGCCATATCTGATATCATAAACTAATCAGACATATCAAATTAAGGGCTTTTAAAAAATAATTTTACTGTGTGTGTGCGCGCGCGCGTGTGTGTGTGTGTGTGTCCTGAGGCTTGAACTCTGGGCTTGGGGGCTGTCTCTGAGCTTTTTTGCTCAAGGCTAGAGCTACCACTTGAGCCACAGCTCCACTCCAACCTTATTCTGGCTAATCAGAGATTAAAGTCTCACAGACTTTCCTGCTCTGTCTGGCTTTGAATCACAATCCTCAAATCTCAGCCTCGTAATTAGGATTACAGGTGTGAGATACTGGCATCTGGCACTTCTTAACATTCTAACACATCATACACACACACAATCAGATGTTCTGCTAGTTGCATTATATGGTTCATCAGACCCACTGGTGCTTAACGAGTCAGTGAAAGAGATGTTATTTGGAACCTTTGACAGGTCCCTTATAGGTGAATCACAATGTGGATCCAGGATCTTGGAATAATGCTGTCATTCTTGGAGTATAAATAATCCTTTCTAAAAACATCATCTGTTCTATTCCTAGCCTTATTCAGCTAACCAATATGATAGTTACCATGTGACTATGGTGCACTATCTGAGCCATAAAGTGAAGATCAGGACTTTGTTATCAAATGAAAGTGGTGTATACAAGAATGGACTTGGGCATGTACTGACTGTACAAATAATGATATGGAGAAATTGCCTAAGCTGGTCGCTGGTGGCTCATGACTATAATACTAGCTACTCAAAGGCTGAGATATAAGGATCATTATTCAAAGCCAACTAGGGCAGGAAAGTCTGTGTGACTCTTCAATTAACTACCATAAAACTGGAGGCAGTACTGTGGCTCAAAATGGTAGAGTGCTAGCCTTGAGCATAAAAAGCTCAGGGACAGTGCCCAGGCCCTGAGTTCAAGCCCCACAATCAACAACAACAAAAACCCAACCAAAACAAAAAAACCCTAAATGCCACAGATGCCATTTTATCTACATCATATGTTTCTCAGCCTGCACTTATGATGAAATTGGGAATTCTCTACAATCAACAGAGAAAAATATGGAAGAAAAAACTCAGGTTTGGTTTACATATTGTTCTGTCTCTCTCTGACACATCCCTGAAGGAAACTGATGAAAAGAAATCCTTCAGGTGAGAAGAACTGAATAGTGTGCCTGTTTGTTTTGTTGGAAGGAGAAATGGCCAGCTGTTGAATTATATTGGTTCATAGATAGTATAGCAAATGGTTTGGCTGGATCCTCAGGAACTTGGAAATAACATGATTGGAAAACTGGTGAAAAGGCCGTTTGAGAAGAGGCAATGGCTAGACCTCTCTGAATGGGCAAAGAAGATTATGTCTGGAATAAAGACATTTCTTAGGGTCTCCTAATGTTACCCTTCCCTGTGATTAAGGTTAATTGGGACACAGTTTAATCCAGGCAGTACTAGTAATGCCTCAAACCTACCAGAAAGGAATGACTGGGGTCACTCACTAACCATAACATCTGAGGTACTTGCTGAAAGGCAGAGGGAGTATGGAATGGGTGATAGAAGAAGCAAGTTATAAATACTAACTATGATCATGTGACTCATTAAACAAATATTTTGGGTTTTTTTGCCCTATCAATTTATTATATAACATAAATGTATAACAAATAGTTAAATATATACCACAGTTTTAAGTCACATAATACAAGAGTAAACATCAGCCAAGGACTGTTCTAGGAAAAGGGATATGCTAGACAGTTGTATCATGATAAGCAAAAGTATGACTCTGCTATTACCTTTTTGTCTTTGTCATTGGAGACTAAGTATGCTTTACTCTTTTTTTTTTTTTTGCCAGTCCTGGGCCTTGGACTCAGGGCCTGAGCACTGTCCCTGGCTTCTTCCCGCTCAAGGCTAGCACTCTGCCACTTGAGCCACAGCGCCGCTTCTGGCCGTTTTCTGTATATGTGGTGCTGGGGAATCGAACCTAGGGCCTCGTGTATCCGAGGCAGGCACTCTTGCCACTAGGCTATATCCCCAGCCCCGGAGACTAAGTATGCTTTAAAAAGTATATGAATGATGGGCTGGGAATATGGCCTAGTGGCAAGAGTGCTTGCCTCCTATACATGAAGCCCTGGGTTCAATTCCCCAGCACCACATATACAGAAAATGGCCAGAAGTGGCTCAAGTGGCAGAGTGCCTTGAGCAAAAAGAAGCCAGGGACAGTGCTCAGGCCCTGAGTCCAAGTCCCAGGACTGGCCAAAAAAAAACAACCCCAAAACAACAACAAAAAGTATATGAATGAATAATTGAGAAGGCATGGAGTACGATAGTTGAACATGACAACTTGGTGAGGCTATATTGCATAATTATTCAATCAAACAATAATCTACAGGTTATTATTATTGTTAAGGTATTTTGTAGATGTGGCTACCTTCTGTAATATTACCACTATAGTTAGGCTTCATCCAATCAGCTGAAAGGCCTTAAAAACAAAACAGGTTTCTCTGAAGGAGAAATTGTCCTGCAGATTGCCTCATCTGCCCCTCTTCAAGAATTTTTAATCTACTAGCCTGCCTTACAGTGTTCAAACTAGACTCCACAATCATGTAAGTTAATTCTTTGAAATCTCCCTCTGTGTCTCTGTTTCTCTTTCTCTATCTCCACACATACATGTGTGTATATGTAAATGTACATATGTACAAATTCCCATATGCATGGACACGTGTATGTGTGTTTATGTGTTGAGGGCCCAGATAGAATGAAAAAGCAGAAGAAAGGTAAAATGACCCTAATACAATTGTCAGATGAACAGTATTGAATTAAGTATTCTAGGAACTTATTTAAGAAGAGGTTTTTGTGGACCTAAAGAGTGCTCAGCGTAGGCACTATGGAGGAAATGATAACAAAAGTTAAAGAGTAGACAGCTTGGATACATCAAAGTTATGTAAAAATCACTGAACCTCAGTTGTTTCACCGGTTGCTTCCTCATAAAAGATTCTAAAGATCCATTAAAGAATCAGATATTCAGAAGAGGCACTGCGGCTCAAGTGGTAGAGCGCTAGCCTTGAGATGAAGAGCTCAGGGACAGCGCCCAGGCCCACAGTTCAAGTCCCAAGACTGACCAAAAAAAAAAAAAGATTCAGATATTCAGGGTAATTAAAAAATACAAAACAAGGGCTGGGGATATGGCCTAGTGGCAAGAGTGCTTGCCTCGTATACACGAGGCCCTGGGTTCGATTCCCCAGCACCACATATACAGAAAATGGCCAGAAGTGGCGCTGTAGCTCAAGTGGCAGAGTGCTAGCCTTGAGTAAAAAGAAGCCAGGGACAGTGCTCAGGCCCTGAGTCCAAGCCCCAGGACTGGCAAAAAAAAAAAAAACAAAAAAAAAACCACCTTATTTTCAATTCAGAAGTTTTGAAAGAGTGAACTTCTTTCCACTACCTGGTAGGTGTTGGACAAACTGTGTAGCTCTTTAGCCTTATTACTAATATATAATACAGAGATGAGAGTGCACATGCTATTACAGAGAAATAAATGAGATAAAGGCTAGGTATAGTGGCTCACACCTGCAATTCCAGCTAGTTAGCAAAACCCTGTATCAATTGCCAGCAGGCGGGCCGGAGCATGCCTGTGTCCTAGCTACACATGAGAGGGTTAGTGACACTGGCTCACACGGTAGAGTGCCTGACCAGAGGTTTACAATTTTACCATTTCAATTTTGTGAAAAACCTCAAAATGTAGTTTATAAATAAAAATTTCCATGTATATAAGGATTTATAATGTAAAAAATGTTCACATAATTCAAAGAGTAAGCATTCATGCTACATTACCTTGAGGAACATCCTTAGGAGGGGAATATTTCTTCTTCTTTACAATAACACCTTTACTTTTAACTTGTCTTGTTCCTGGTGATGCTTTAATAATACAACAAATTTCTGATGCATCTAAAGGAAACTGAAAAAAAGTAATTATTGCATTAATTCCCTCAGGGCTATGTTTTTATTCTATTTTATTTTCAATGTGAAGTCTTAATAACATTTATCATAGGTATTACTAATAGTTAATTGTTTATTAAATGCTTACTCTACCCCAGACACTAACTGGCATGGTGCACCAGATTTCATATTGGTTCTGCATTCAATAGAGAATGACTATAAAACACATGATATTCTTTAAGTTGGTATTGGGTTCTGACGTTCTCCTAAGATAAATAATATTACATGTTTGTGTGTATATGGGTGCCTTTGTGTATGTAGTTTCACTCATTCTGAAATCTGAAACTGTCCATGCTCACCTAAATATGAAAGAGTTGATGTGTATGTGCACATGTGTGCATGTCTGATTTATAATGCCGTTGCTTTATTTTCTCTTGTTTGCATACAACTTTTTCTTTCATGGGTATAATAGTTTTCCTGTGTTAGTATGCACTTTCATCCTATCATAGAAATTGGGAAATGGAGTTTATAGGAGACAAGGTACAGAGAAGATAAGGGCAAAGGGAGCAGGGGTTATCAGCAATAAAAGGCTGGTGAGTATCATCCAAGTACTTTGTTTTAATTGTGGCTTAAAGTAGAAGTTACAAAATGCAGTAGGAATGTAGGAGGTAGCTTCCAACTATGGATATCTGTATGCGATGCCTATGTACCTGTCTCCAAGGTGGCACTTAAACGATTATTTTACATTTTCCTTTAAAAGAATCTCCAATTGTGGAAATTTGAAAGTTACATTTGAGGGCTGGGGATATGGTCTAGTGGCAAGAGTGCTTGCCTCGTATACACGAAGCCCTGGGTTCTATTCCCCAGCACCACATATACAGAAAATGGCCAAAAGTGGCACTATGACTCAAGTGGTAGAGTGCTAGCTTTGAGCAAAAAGAAGCCAGGGACAGTGCTCAGACCCTGAGTCCACCCCCCAGGACTGGCAAAAAAGAAAGAAAGTTACATTTGAAAAATACAAATTGAGATTTCCAAATATGAAATCCGGTATCCCGATCCTTGAAACTCACAAGACAGGTTAGGAGCAATGTCATGCTCAAGTCAGTTTCACATCAGAAGCAATAACCTATAGCTAATGTCAGTAGGCAAATTACAGTTCTAAAGATCACTAGAGACTATTGTGTTACTCTCAACTGTGTGACAACAGTCTTATGGCTGAATTATACATAATACATTTTCTTTGGAAATGTCATTAGTTAATACCACAGGATAACAGAGGTTTGGATAAACCATACTTAAAATGACATTATAATTACTTAAGTGCAACTGCAAATAGATGCTATAATAAGAGAGTCTCCAAATAGGACTAATGACTTTTCCTCCTACTCCTCTCCTAAGGAAGAAAACTTTGCTAAATATTTACCATTAAGAACTTTTCAGCACAACACTGGTGGCTCACGCCTGTAATCCTAGCTACTTAGGAGGCTGAAATCTGAGGATCACAGTTCCAAGCCAGCCCAAGCAGGAAAGTCTGTGAGATTTTTGTCTCTAATTAATCACCAAAAATGTTAGAAGTGGAGCTGTGCCTCATCTGTTACATTTCCTGCATTCTTAATGGTTATTGAGTAACCTCAAACTCTTACAGTAAAGTTTGACAAGCTTATGTGTCAATTTTATGTTAAGTATGCCTACTCTTGCTTTCTTTTGGTTATCATGTTATTGATCATGAAAAAATAGACAAACTAGATTTCATGGAAATTTAAAATTTTGGTGCATCAAAAGACGCTATCAAGGCTGGGAATATGGCCTAGTGGCAAGAGTGCTTGACTCATATACATGAAGCTCTGGGTTTGATTCCTCAGCACCACATATATAGAAAATGGACAGAAGTGGCGCTGTGGCTCAAGTGGCAGAGTAGTGCTAGCCTTGAGCAAAAAGAAGCCAGGGACAGTGCTCAAGCCCTGAGTCCAAGCCCCAGGTCTAGCAAAAAAAAAAAAAAAAAAAAAAAACCAAAAAACAAAACAAAAAAAAGACCCTATCATTAGTGAAAAGGCAATCCACAGAGTTGGCGAAAATATTTACAAATCATATAGCTGATTTTTCTTCCCACATAAATGATGTTTGCCTCAACTGAGTTAGACTTCTAAAAGTATCTGATATAACTATTTTAGTAACTAAAAGCAAATTGAAAATGCTACCTCATTTGAATTTTCTTGTGAACCTGATACAGGAGTTATTTCATTTGAATTAACATAATTGCTGACATTTGGAAACAGTTCTTCAAAAGTTGCTTTTTGCACTGAGGACAAATCGACCTATAAAAGAATAGGTTACTCTTTTGTAGAAGTTTCAAAAGCAATTATTTTTTAAGTAATTAAGCAGAAGTTAAAAGTACTATCTTATTAGAAGCATTTTCTTGTGAATTTGACTTATGAACAATTTCATATGAATGAATATAATTATGAACATTAGGAAATAACTTTCCAAAAATATGTTTAGCCATGGACAAATCAATGTAAAGCAATTTCCTAGTGACTTTTTACCTTAAAATTACTTTTCAAGCAGAATATTTTGCCATACTATAAATACGTTTTAATTTATTCATCCAATGTATATTTACTGATACACACTAACGAAATTTGACTCTCTGGCAATCATACCTCTAATTTCTTTCCCTCTTTCCTTCCTTTTCTGTGTGTGTGTGTGTGTGTGTGTGTGTGTGTGTGTGTGTGTGTGTGTGTGTGCGCGCGCGCGCCAGATATGGGGCTTGGACTCAGGACCTAAGCACTGTCCCTTAGCTTTTTTCCCTCAATGCTGGAGCTCTACAACTTGAGCTACAGTTCCATTTTGAGCGTGTGTGTGTGTGTGTGTGTGTGTGTGTATGTGTGTGTGTTTATGTGTGAGCCTGTGGTTAACGGGAGATAGGAATTTCATGGACTTTCCTTTGCCAGGCTGGCTTTGAATCTTGAACCTCAATTCTCAGATCTCAGGCTCTCAAGTAACTAGGATCACATGTATAAGCCACCTAGCACCTGCTCTTTCCTCTTCTTACCTACCTAGGTGAACTTTTTAAACGTGTATCTCTAGAAATAGAACTGCCTTCTGAGTGCTATATCCATCCATCTACCCATCTATCTATTGTATTACTGAAATCACCACATATTTCTAAATAAAATTTAAAAATACCTAAAAGTAGGTTTAGGAGCTTTAGGGACTTCAAGAAGCTTAATCATGTTGAAAAGCTAGATCTGACTAGGGTGATCTGGTCTCAATCTAGGCTAGACCACATTCCCGGATGACTAGAATAGATTATCAGATGTACTGGAGCTAATGGGTGGCTACTTTTGCTTACATTCTCTTCCTCTTAGGAGGACAGAAAAATTTCATGCCTCTCTATGTGTGTCTTAGATACTCATGACTGTCATACTAAAATGATATCCTAAAAAATGAAGTTTCCCATAGGCCTTTAACAACGAGTCATCTTTAGAGTGGCTACCCAAGGCTTGGCAGCTTATATTTGAAGGGCATTTATGTTTTGCTTTTTACTGCAACCTGTGGTTCCACCAAAAAGCAATTCGCATTAGATTAACTTGAAAACAAAATTTGGGCCTAAGAATGCCAAGCCATGGGTTGTGAAGTTGGCCTAGTGGCAGAGTGCTTGCCTCACATACATGAAGCCCTGGGTTCCATTCCTCAGCACCACATGTGTAGCAAAAGCCAGAGGTGGCACTGTGGCTCAAGTGTAGAGTGCTAGCCTTGAGCAAAAAGAAGCTAGGGACAGTGCTCAGGCCTTGAGTTCAAGCCCGAGGACTGACAAAAATTAAAAAAAGTTTCATAAAAATGCCAAGCCATTGAGTATTCTCAAAGTATTTTAAAATACGTTGCTAGCATATGCCCACAGAATGGGAGAAAGGATTTGCAGATTAACAAGGGTCTAGTATCCAAAATATGTAAATGTGCTGGTGGTTCGTGCTTGTAATCATAGCTACTCAGGAGGCTGCTATCTGAGGACCATGACTTGAAGCCAGCTAGGGCAGGAAAGTTTGAGACTCTTATTTCCAATTAGGTAAGATATGCAAAATCACAATCACAGTGAGCTACCACTTCACATCCTAAAAGATGGATGATGACAGGTGTTGATGAGAATATGGAGAAATCAGAACACTCATATGCTGCTGCTGGGAATGCTTTTGTTTTGTTTTGTTTGGTTTGGTTGGTTGTGGGGCTTGAATGTTTTTGTTTTTAAAATAAGGGCTCTCCATACATGGCCCAGGCTAGCCTTGAATGCAAACTTGTTCAGCCATTTTGGAAAAAGATTGGATGTTACTGAAATGAGTTTCCATGTAATATACAATTTCACTTTTAGGTAAATATCAAAGACAAAAACATCCACCCACACAAAGTTGGTACACAAATATCTGTAGCAATGTTATCCATATTAATCATAAAAGGAAACAACTGAGATTTCCATTAGCATAATATTACATAGTATTAAATCATGATGCGATGGGTAAATCTTAGCAACCCTGTGTTACAGAGCTTACCTGGCTCACATAATCACTGTGTTTAATTACCAGGACCATAAAAAGGACCACATTATGCTGAGAGAAATTAGTCATAAAAACAGATTCTATTTGTGTGAAATGTCCCGAACAGAACTTAGGAGCAGTGTGACAAGCAAGGGGTGTAAGGTGTTAAGGATGTGGATGTTTTTTTCAGAGGTAATTAAAAACATTCTAAAATTAAATGTGGTGATGACAGCACATATGCGGGACTAAGCTAAAAAAACATGGAATGGTATACTTTAAATTGCATGAAATGTGCATTATATTACTTAAAAAGTAAAACATTACTGGGCACCAGTTGCCCTTGACTGTAATTCTAGCTACTCAGAAGACTGAGATCTGAGGATAGTGGTTCGAAGTCAGCCTGGGCAGGAAAGTCTGTGAGATTTTTATCTCCAATTAACTACCAAAAAGCCAGAGATGGAACTGTGGCTCAAGTGGTTAAGTGCTCAATCTAAGTAAGAAAAGAAGCTCAGGGACAGTGCCCAGGCCCTGGGTTCAAGCTCAGGACTGGCACAAAAAGAAAAGAATAAATAACCCTTTTTAAAAAGCTGCTTCAAGATTTTTTTAAGCATTTTTTTTCATATAACTTAATCATAGCATTTAGGCACCCTCCCACAGCATACAGAAGAATGCCACTGATAACTGGAAAGGGGGAAAGATAGAGGTCTCTCAGAACAGTTAGCATGAGCACTTTAAGCATTTCATGAACACCCACGCTTTTAAATGAAAATTTGAAAGCAGCACTTATGACTAAAACCACTGGCTAAAACACCCTCCCCTCCTCATTGCCTGTAGCCCTGTTGTCTAATTTCTATCTTATGGAGACACAGGCTCAGTACTTTGCACATATTCAACAAGTGACAAAAACAGGCTATAGCCCACATTTGTCTGGACTCAAAGCCTTTCCACTTGTCACTCTTCCACTCTTGAACCCCTAAGGTCCTCAAGATGAAGGAAGTGGTCAGAGCTCCTATTAGTTGGAAGGTTGATACCTTTATAATAGTATTCATATAAAGAATGAAAATCATTATGTGTTCTAAATAGTTTTCTGCTGAAGTTTTTTAGGTACTGGTAATACTCTACAACTCATTAGTGATTTATACTGCCATTTGACCACAAACAGATGATTTCTATAATTTTTCTGTGATCCTGAGGGTCTGGTTAGTTTCTGAGAATAGGTCAAATGAGTCTTGACTTGTTACTCTAGCATTTCCACTTCTAGACCTCAGGGTGTGCTGAGGCGACTAACCACTCACACCACCCTAATAACCATGGTGTGTTACTACTCCACCTGCCATCACATTTCAGAATGGGAGATGAGCTCCAATAGCATTGCTTAGTTTAACACAATGAAAGGACAAATTCTCATACTGCTGACCTATGAAGCAAACCTGAGACGGTGGAGGTGCACCTTTTACCTTGGCCAGTACAGCACTGAGTGAATGGTGTCTTTCTGACCTTACTTGAAAACCCAAGGCATAATTCTTTGCAGGCTAAGATCCAGCCTTCTGACTACATCCTTAATGCATGATTTTTTTCACAACCAGAATTAATGTCTTCCAATATTGTTCATAGAAGTATGCTAATAGTCAATTTTCCAGTGCATGTTTGTAATTGGACATTTCCTAATGCTTTAATTTGGTACGCTGAGTGCTTCTAATTTGAATACATTTATGCTCTGAAAACTCCAATGACAGTACAGTTAAAAATTTTAGACTATTTTAAACAATTCAAACCAATCAGTAAAGCAAGGGGGTACTTGTTTCACTACCTTGCTTTACAACAGTGCAAATGAACATTAATAAGAACACCCACATGAAGAGATTGTCATTCTGAAAACTCCTACTGAGTTTTTCCAGCAGTGGGACCATGAGCAGAATCATTGTGAAGAATTAAAAATTCTTAAATAAAACTTACAGTGAAAAACATAAAAAAATAAAATAAAAACATGCTTCAAGAAGATATTAAGGGGCTGGGAATATGGCCTAGTGGTAAAGTGCTTGCCTCACATACATGAAGCCCTGGGTTCAATTCCTCAGCACCACATATATAGAAAAAGCCCAAAGTGGTGCTGTGGCTCAAGTGATAGAGTGCTGGCCTTGAGCAAAAAAGAAGCCAGGGACAATGCTCAGGCCCTGAGTTCAAGCCCCAGGACTAGCAAAAAAAAAATAAAAATAAAAAAGAAGATATTAAACCTACATAGTTAGTTATATGAACCAGCAATTTAACTACTACTCCTAGGTATATACTAAAGAAAACAAATATTTTCACACAAAAACCTACACACAAACTTTCATAGCAATCAAAATAGGTAATAAGAGGAAACAAACACAATAAACTGAGTTGGTAAAAAATGTGGTATATCCATATAATGGAGTATTATTTAATCAAGGAAAAGCAATAAAGTACTGGTGAGGCTATGACATGAATTTTGAAAATATTATGTCAAGTAAAAGAAGTCAGGCACACTAGGCCATGAGTAACTTACATAAAATATCTAGAAAGAGCTAGACTCGGCTGAGCGGAGTGAAGGGCGCACTAGGGCAGAGGCGGGCTCGTGGCGCTGTGGCAAGGGAAAGTGAGCTGCCTTTCGTTGCCAGCCGGGGACGAGGACACGGCGCCGCTCCCACCCAGCCGCCCACGATCGCTAGGCGGCCAAGATGTCAGCCGCCGGCGCCCGAGGCCTGCGGGCCACCTACCACCGGGTCCTCGATAAAGTGGAGCTGATGCTGCCAGAGAAACTGAGGCCTTTGTACAACCACCCGGCAGGTCCCCGGACAGTTTTTTTCTGGGCTCCAATTATGAAATGGGGGTTGGTGTTGGCTGGATTGGCTGACATGGCTAGACCTGCAGATAAACTCAGCACAGCTCAGTCCAGTGTTTTGATGGCTACAGGATTTATTTGGTCAAGATATTCACTTGTAATTATACCTAAAAATTGGAGTCTGTTTGCCGTTAATTTCTTCGTGGGGACAGCAGGAGCCTCTCAGCTCTTTAGAATTTGGAGATATAACCAAGAACTGAAATCCAAAGGAATCAATTAAAAGAGTTTCTGATCACCTACAACCTAGATATGGACATAACCACTGGGACCTAGCTTATTACTGATAAGGTGATATTAACTGTGCTAACATTTGGAAGGCACTAGAGAAAAAATAATTAACTGTAACTATAGACTAGTGCTTAATTCCACAGAAAAATAAAGCAAACATTTAATAACAATGTCTCCTTACATATAACTTTAAAGGAACCTATCTGTGGATATCATGGTTATCAGTTAAAAATTTTTTCTACCATTTGTCCTTAATAAATCATACTTGATCATTAAAAAAAAATATCTAGAAAGAGCAAATCTATAAAGATAAAGTAAGTTATCTGCTTTAGAGGCTGGAGAATGGGATGGGGGAATAAGGAGAGACTGCTAATGAGATGATTTAAGTGTTCCTGAGTTAGATTATGGTGATGGTTACACATTCTTGTGAGTGTACAATAACACTGATTTGTATGTACTGTCGCATTGGACATTACACAAAATGTGAATTATAGTTCAATTCAGAAAATGATAGCTTTAATCCTAGCTTCACTGGCAGCTGAGATGGGGAGGATAGAGGCTCAAGGCTAGCCCTAGCAAACAGTTTATGAGAGTCCCTATGTCAGCCAATAGCTGGGTTTGATGGTATGTGCCTGCCAGCTCAGATATATGGGAAGCAGGTTCCATGTCAGGGGAAGAACATCCAAGAGATCCCCAAACATCAGAAAAAGCTAGCATGCATCTCTCATTCATGCTACTGTGGAAAATGTAAATGAGAAGATCATAGTCCAGGCTGGCCTGAGCAAAAAATCTAAAAAATAATACATTAAAAAAAAGCTAGAGCAAATGCCTTAGCAAGCATTAAGCCCTAAGTTCAACCCTCAGGACCACCAACAAAGAAAACAAACAAACAAAAGGACAAATAATACATGGTTCTACCTATATAAAGTACCTCCCATAGTCAAATTCATAGAGACAAAAAGGTAGAATGATGATTACAAGAGGCTGGGAGAAGGAGGAGGCTAGGGAAGAAAAGAAAAGGGAGTTACCATTTAATAGGTCACCATTTAATAGGAGTTTCAGTATTGCAAGATGGAAAATGTTCTAGAATTGGATTGTGATGGCTGAATGGCCATGTGAAGGTACTTGAACTATGCTCTTAAACAGCTAGGATTCTAAATTTTATATTCCATATACTTTGGGATTAAAAAGAACAGTGGATGGTGATAGAATATACTAATTTCTTTATAGGTATATAAAGCATATAAAGTATTTTTAATGCAAGTATGTTTATGTTTTTTTGTTGTTGTTATTTTGTGGGGTTTTTTTTTTGCCAGTCCTGGGCCTTAGACTCAGGGCCTGAGCACTGTCCCTGGCTTCTTTTTGCTCAAGGCCAGCACTCTGCCACTTGAGCCACAGCGCCACTTTTGGCCATTTTCTATATATGTGGTGCTGGGGAATTGAACCCAGGGCTTCATGTATATGAGTCAAGCACTCTTGCCACTAGGCCATATTCCCAGCCCCAGCAAGTATGTTTATGACAAATGCAAATACAGATGTTTCCATCTAAAGCAATATGCCCCTGCTGTGACGTAAACAGAAGAATGGGAAAGTGAGTTAGAAAATGGATACTACAAGTACCAAAGGCTAACACCCACCACAAAATCAGCTTTTGTTGAAGATGGAGTACTTGTCAATAGGCATCTGTTTTTCTCATCAGGAATAACAGGATTTGTTTTCTATAAATGAATTATAAAACAGGAATTGGGTGGCAGAGAAATACTTCAATAAAACCACAAGTTAAGGTTAGTTGACTAGATCATAGTAAACTAATAAAACCTTCAATCTGTCAATTAAATTTTAAGCCACTGCACAGGAAACTAAAGAGTTAGTTGAAACAACTCCCAAGACAGCTGTAGGTGGCATAAGAATTGCATGAAAATATTCTAGCTGAAATTACTATTAATTTAAGAAGAGAAGCTAGTTAGTGCTGCATTAGGATACGCTGCTTTGGTTACTTTTATTTATTTATTTTTTTTGGTCAGTTATGGGGCTTGAACTCAGGGCCAGGCACTGTTCTTGAGCTCTTTCTGCTTAAGATCAGTGCTCTAACCACTTTGAGCCACAGCTCAACTTCTGTTTTTTTTTAGTGGTTAATTGGAGATAAGAGACTCATAGGCTTTTCTTGCCCAGGCTGGCTTTGAACTGTGATCCTCAGATCTCAGCCTCCTGAGCAGCAGCAGCAGCAGCAGCAGCAGCAGCACAGGCATGAGCCATTAGCATCCAGCTTAGTCACCTTTTTAATTGCTAAAAAAATGTATTATATTTGCTTAATTCCTAGCTTATTATACTGTTTTTGTTGTTGTTGGTGGTGATGATCCTGGGGCTTGAACTCAGGGCCATGGCTCTGTCCCTGAGCCACTCCATGCTCAAGGCTAACGCTCTACCACTTGAGCCACAGCGCCACTTCCAGCTTTTGCTGAGTACTTTATTGGAGACAGGAGTCTCACAGACTTTCCTGCCTGTGCTGGCTTTGACCATCGATCCTCAGATCTCAGCCTCCTGAGTAGCTAGTATTACAGGCGTGAACCTTCTATGCCTGGTTGTACTTTTTTTTTCCCCCTAGATCTGAGGATGGAAGTCAGGGCCTTGGACTTGTTAGGCAAGTACTCTTCTTTCCATTGAGCTAAATTCCTAAGTCCCTTATTATACACTTTTGTGGAAAGGAATCATGTTATTCCCAAAGCTAATAAAATATATGTAGCAATGGGATTGATATATATATATATATCACATATAAAAACTTTCACATATAGACTGTCAAAAGTTAAAGAAACTATAACATAAAAGTACTTGTTTTTTATTTCTTGAGGATGCAGAAAGATAGGCAGAGACACAGTTGGCAAAGCAAGAAAGGGTAAAAGAGAAGGAGAGAAGGAAATGATTCAATAGGCTAAAAAAAATGAGGAGAGGGAGAGTCTGACTAACACGATAGGGCAGGGGAGGGAGGTAGAAAAGACCAGTTGGGAGAATAAATAAGATTGAGGGGAAAGTGAAATATAAAGGCAAAGGAAGAGAAAGAGGGGGGCAGATTGAGGGAAGGAGGGAGAAAGGAGACAAGACACTAACAGAAACTGTAGCACAGAGTGAGAGTTGTCGATGTAGGACAGAAAGGGAAACATTGAGACAGGCAGCAGCAGAAGACAACTTTTCACTGAAATAGACAAAACACAAGATAGAGAAGACAAACAGGTAGAAACCCTGTTTTGTTTCTAGCAATTAGCTGCCTTTCCGACTCTTGAATTCCATAAAACAATCTTGTCTTTTCAATAAATTTCTCCTGGATAGGGATCTATTATATTATGCCAAGTCTGGAATTCAAATTTAGAGATAAAATTCTTTAAAAATCACAGGACAAAGCCAGGCACCAGTGGTTCGTGTTGGTCTGTAATCCCAGCACCTCAGGGGACTGAGACCTGAGGATCAAGGTTTGAAGTCAGCCCAAGCAGGAAAGTCCATGAGACTTTTATCTCCAAATAACCACCAACACAGCTGAAAGTGGAGCTGTGGCTCAAGCAGTAGAGGGCTAACCTTGAGCAAAAATACTCAGGGACAGTCAGTGCCCAAGCCCTGAGTTGAAGCCTCAAGACAGGCGCACACACACACACACACACACACACACACACACAAACAATCTTAGTACAGTTTGTGCTAGTCTTCTTTATTCTTTCTTTTCTTTTCCTCTTTTTGTTTTCCTTCTGGCTTAAAAATCTCTTAATTTTGAGTACAAAACAACCTGGAATGGATGACTGGGAAATTTTTTTCTTTTTAAAAAATTATGGATAAATTTATTTGGTACACTGAATATCTCAGATGTATCTTCTTAGCTATATCATTTTTTAATTTTGTCACCTAACAGTAAGCAATATTTTACTCCTAGGGATTGATGAACAAGGATTGCAAATAATATGTTTAGACAGCCTATGATGTCTGGAGAGCAGGAGGTATTCAATGAGAGCTTTTATCATCACATATAGCCTCAGAAGGGTTCTGCTTGGCTCTCCTTGAACAAAGAACCAAATGTTACACTTCAAGGAGTGTGGTTAACTGATATGCCCAGCTAGGACATCGTTTCATTTTCTCCTACATTCTCCAGGAATTTTTGCATTTATTAATCTTTCCAATTAGTGTCTTTTATTTTTTTCAAGAATTGTGAATTCATAAAAGATTCAAACTTACTAACGAAAGATCCAGGGGCTCTGGCAGCGGAGCTTCAGTAACTGATCTAATTGCCCTGCTTTCAAAAGCACACCTCTTCTGGGATGATGGAGCCTTGATTTTTTGATGATAAGCGTTAAACTTTGTTTGAACATTTGTGTCACTATCTTCAGAATCTTTCTCAGGCTGAAACAAATTCAGAATTACGAAATGCAATTCGTAGTACTATAAAAACGTTTCCAGTACTTCTTTGATGTCCTATCATTCCTTAAAATTGAGCAGAAGAATTTGAGCATGCAAATTATTTTCTAATAATAAAAATATATTCTAGAGTTAGGGATGTAGCTTAGGGGTACATTGCTTGCCTAGCATACACAAGGCTCTGGGTTCCATCTCCAACACTTCAAAAAAACCAACCAAACAAAAACAACATCAAAAACACCTAAAAAATACTGTGATCTATATCTATATCTGAGCCTGGACACTGTCCCTGAGCTCTTTTTTTGCTCAATACTAGCACTCAGACACTTGAGTTCCACTCCCAGCTTTTTCTTTTTTCTTTTTTTTTTTTGGTGGTTAATTGGAGATAAAGAGTCTTACAAACTTTCCTGCCCAGCTGGCTTCAAACCACAATCCTAACTGTGAAACTTACAAGTTTTTCTTAAGACTTCTCACTCCTTTTCTTCTCAATCTATAGACACTCAGGCATATTTAACTATAATCCATGTATGTCTCCCTAGCTCTTCTATAAAATGTCCTGATTAAAGCTAATATGCTGCATAGTTTTTCACAAAATGGAATAATCGAATTGCTAAATTCCAAAAATGCTTTTAATTATTGTCTTACATACATAGAGTTCCTATAAAGCATTACTTAAATGTATATCCTCCATTAATATAATTATGATTTCTATAGATATTCTACTTCAATACTTGCTTTTTGCTTTGTTTTTTCAAGGGTTGAAAGGCAAGATTTCTCAGCAAGTAAAACCTCACAAGCTGCATTATCTATAAATAAAAGTATAATTTAACACTATTTAATATGTCCCTACAAATAAAGAAGACAAAGCAAAACAAAAACCATTATTTTAATAACTATCTTTGTAACAACTTTGTAATAACTGTACCTTTGTTTAGGAAAAAGATAATTTAACATGTGTTGGATAAACTCACTTGTCTCAGATAAGAGAAAATATCTTTAAAATGCTTTTATCTCCAGAGCTTCAGGTTTCATAGAAGCAATACATAAAATGTTTTCTTCTCACTTAGTAGAAAAGTGTAATTAAAATTCTTCGTTCATTATCCTATTGTTTCCTCCTTCCTGTCTTTCAAGCTCTCCTTTCTACTGCAACTCTTCTATTAGTATTTTTTTGTGTTTGTTTAAGGCTGATACTCTACTGCTTGAGCAACAATCCTACTTCCAGTCTTTTGCATGTTCATTGGAGATAAGAGTCTCATATTTGTCTGTTCAGGCTGGCTTCAAATTCAGCCTTGGTCACTAGAATTATAAGTGTGAGCTATCAGCACAGAACATGAACATCATTTCTATACTCAGCAACAAAACCTGGCATTTAGTAAATGCTTACTGGAACTATTTCTTTTTTTTTGGCCAGTCCTGGGACTTGGACTCAGGGCCTGAGCACTGTCCCTGGCTTCTTCCAGCTCAAGGCTAGTTCTCTGCCACTTGAGTCACAGCGCCACTTCTGGCCATTTTCTATATATGTGGTACTGGGGAATTGAACTCAGGGCCTCATGTATACGGGGCAAGCACTCTTGCCACTAGGCCATATCCCCAGCCCTCGAACTATTTCTTAAAGTGAAAATTATCTTTGTATACATTTATATATTAGTTCATTCAAACACTTCAAACCATTAAATGTTCCTTGAAGTAGCAATTTTTCATGCTTACTCCCAGAGTGCAAAACTTGGAGGAAATAAAAAAAAAGAAATGAGATATAGAGGAGGTTAAAAAGGATATAAGTATCTTACTAAATTTATTCAAATAATAAACCAAATGAAAGAATGACATCAGGGCTGGGAAGGTGGCTTTGTGGTAGAGTGGTTGCCTAGCATGCATAAAGCCCTGGGTTCAATTCCTCAGTGCCACATAAACAGAAAAAGTCAGCAGTGGTGCTGTGTGCTAGCCTTGAGCAAAAGAAGCTCAGGGATAGTTCTCAGGCCCTGAGTTCAAGCCCTAGGACTGGAAAAAAAAAAAAAGAATGACAACAATAAAGACTCTTTGTTGATCCTATTAGTTTTCAATCGCCACATATGACCATAATCTATCTGCTTGCTTATTATCCTATCCTACTACTGAAATATAAAGGGAAGGGAAAGTGTTCCATTTCCTACTATAAATAACAATGCCTAGTGTAGGATATATACTCAGTAAATATTCAATAAGTAAATAAATGATGGATGTTACAGGAATAATCAAAACCCAATTCCAAACCCATACATCTTTTTTTTTTTTTTTTTTTTTTTTTTTGGCCAGTCCTGGGGCTTGGACTCAGGGCCTGAGCACTGTCCCTGGCTTCTTTTTGCTCAAGGCTAGCACTCTGCCACTTGAGCCATGGCGCCACCTCTGGCCGTTTTCTACATATGTGGTGCTGAGGAATCAAACCCAGGGTTTCATGTATACAAGGCAAGCACTCTTGCCACTTAGGCCATATTCCCAGACCCAAACCCATACATCTTTATTTCTCAAAAACAACCAAGGTAAAAAGTCATCAGTTTCCTGGAGTACCTAGTTTGTCAATATGTGCTATATAGTAGTAGAAATAAGTAAATACATAATCATGAAAATAATAGTGTTACCTGATCCTGGCTTTGAAGTATACTTTGAATTTGGAGAAATATTTTGATCTGCTAATGTCATCAATCTATAATAAAAACAAATTAGTGGTATTTACTTAACTCCCAGTCACTTTCCAGAATCCTTGAGTCATATTTTTAAAAAGATATTCATAAAAATGGTATTTATATGGAATATGGAATATAGTACAGTACAGTAAGTTAGAGAAATATATGTGCAACATATAAATATACAGATATAAATCCTTAGAGATAAGTAGTTTAAAAATGAAAGACTATATTCATAATTTATCAAAGTAAGACAACATGTACAAAAGACAAGGCATAGTATTTAGAATCACACAAACATGAATATAAACCCTAGCTTTGCTACTCACACTTGAATGTCCTTGAAAAGGCTATTTAACTTATCTTTTTTTTTTTTTTTTTTTTTTTTTGGCCAGTCCTGGGCCTTGGACTCAGGGCCTGAGCACTGTCCCTGGCTTCTTCCCGCTCAAGGCTAGCACTCTGCCACTTGAGCCACAGCGCCACTTCTGGCCGTTTTCTGTATATGTGGTGCTGGGGAATCGAACCTAGGGCCTCGTGTATCCGAGGCAGGCACTCTTGCCACTAGGCTATATCCCCAGCCCTATTTAACTTATCTTGAGTCTTGTTTGCCTCATTAATACAAAAATATATCGCAATCCTGTTTACAGGATTCTTATAAGGATTTCATAGATGAGAAACAATTTTTTGAAAAGATTATCCCATTTCTCTCATGCTTCCACAAATAAGATCTGTCCTTGATTTTATCTAAATGTGTAGTAGAGGGCTAAAGAGAGAATTAACTATTATCAGAGAAATATGACTGGTTCAAAACTTGGTATTTGTCCATCAAAACAAGATCTGGAGAGTGAGATCTGAGTATTGTGGTTCAAAGCCAACTGGGGGAAGAAAAGTCTCTGTGAGACTCTTATCTCCAATTAACCACTAAAAAACTGGAAGTGGTGCTGTGGCTCAAAGTGTAGACGGTTACCCTTGCGCAAAACAGCTCCGAGACAGCACTCAGGCCCTGAGTTCAAGCCCCATGACCGACCAAAAAAAAAAAAAAAAAAAAAAAGGTCTGAGCAAAACAATGAATTTCCTAGAAAGGCAATGAACTGAAAATTAACCGTGAGAAGAGAAATTTCCACATTAGTGATTGATTAAAGAGTTGATCTCAGGAAGTAGAACCATTTTATTCTTTCATATTTCACTTTAAATTTATACCATCCAAGTAGTACTTTCTGACTTCTAAATGAGCATTTGGGTAGGTTTCTTTTCTATTACTTACATGATATTTTCTCTTAGGCTTTTCCTTTTTAAAGGAAAAAATAGCTAGTTTTAGGTAATGAAATGTCTAGTGTAACATTACAACTCCAAACTCTTACTATCCAGTTTAAATGCCCTTTGTCCCACGGGGGCCTGATTTAGATTCAAGATCGTGCAGCCGGGAATACCGTGACAGTTGGTGTTCTTCTCTATTTCTTCTTCTTTTCCTTCCACTATTTGGTAGATACTCTGGTGACTGCATGTTTATGAATCTTACTCATTAATGTGTAAAGAAGACATCTATCCTTAAGAGTATTACATTAAGAACTCCTAATAGGAGGGCTGGAGGTGTGGCTCAAACCATAGAATATGAGCCAAGCAAGTAAGCTGTGAAACATAAGAAAGTTTTGTTCCTAAGGAAACTTGAGGTGGGGGCTGACGAAGAGAACTAAAGGAGCTGTACTCTTATTTCTTTTAATTATCTTCCTTATTTCCTTTTCTCCAGGCACAAAAAAACAAATGGAACCATCACTAGTATTTCTGGTAACTCTTTATTTGGGTGTATTTTTAAAGAATTGAGATTTTCTTTTAAAAAGATATTAAGAAAAAAGAAATTAGGTGAATATGATTAAGGAAAATTGTAAATATGTATGAAATATCACAATAAAAACCCTTGTAAATTAATTTATAATAAAAATTAATACACAAAAAACACAAAAAAGAAAAAATAATCATTTACTATTGCAATACAACGTGGCCTCAATATAAATTAGATGATGGAAAATCTTCATGTAAAAGTGGGGACTTTAATTTTAATACTATCCTTCATCTAGGTTTATTTTTCAAAACTAAAAAAGATGGTACAAAATCCTCTACATTCAGCCTTTTTTGTGTGTTTGTTTTGTTTTGTTTTTGGCCAGTCCTGGGGTTTGGACTCAGAGCCTAAGCACTGACTGTCCCTGGCTTCTTTTTGCTCAAGGCTAGCACTGTACCACTTAAGCCACAGCACCACTTTCAGCTTTTTCTGTGTATGTGGTGCTGAGGAATTGAATCCAGGGCTTCATGCATGCAAGGCAAGCACTCTACCACTAAGCCACATCCCCAGCCCTACATTCAGCTTTTTGATGGCAGAAATCTCTCCTTATCAGGAGAATAGTGCATACTTTCCTGAGGACCCTGGAGAATTCCTAAATTTTTTTAGGCTATGAATTGTTTTTACTTTTTTTCTTTTCTTTCTTTAGATGATGATGATGATTTTCTGGTCCTGGGGCTTGAACTCAGGGCCTGGGTCCTGTTCCTGAGACTTTCCATACTCAAGGCTAATGCCTTTCCACTTTGAGCAACAGTGCCACTTCAGCTTTTTCTGGTTAGTTTATTGGAGATAAGAGTCTCTCAAACTTTTTATGCCAGGCTGGCTTTGAACTGTGATCCTCAGGGCTCAGCCTCCTGAGTAGCTAGGATTACAGATGTGAGCCATCAGTGCCTGGCTTATATTTTCTCATTTTTTACAGAACTGAGGATTAAACTTGGGGCCTTGCTTTTGCCAGGCAAGCACTTAGTTGCGCATGCCTCCAGTTCCTTTTTGCACTGGTTTTCCATAGGGCCTTACTTTATGCTTGGGTACCCTTTTGCTTCCCCTGGTCACTGTGGAGACAGACAGGCAAGTGCCAGTTCACCCAGGAACTGTGTGTACCCAGCTACCGGTTAAGATGAATTCTCATAAACCTTTATGCCTGGTGTAGCACCCTCCCCAACGTTTGCCTCCCACATACCTAGGACTATATGCTTGAGTCACTCTGCTTGACTCTACTACTTTTCAACTAAGCTGGAGAAGGACATAGATGTTCCATTTTTAGTATATTATTCTTCTAAAGAGAAACAGCACTTGGACTACAACTTAGACTCATGCCATATGATATCTATGTCAGGAATGCAAAACCCGTAGGAAATGTTCCTATTCCCATGACAAACCAAATTGGAGTTATTAAGTTGGAAACACTAATGTAGAATTAAGAAATTACATAATTTGTTGCTTAATTGAAGAAATAAAGCAATCAATGCACAAAGCTGTTAATCATGATAAAGTATGGGCTATTACTTAGAGAGAAGATAAAGATTCTAAATTGTTTCTAGGATAGCTAACAGACAGAAAACACAGTATCATTCCAGATACATCAGGATAAATGCTCTGAGGATTGTTTTTTAAATTAGGCAATCAATACAGGATATACTGTAAGCTACAGAGACAGAAAACAGGTCCCCATTAGTAAATCTGGCCTTTGACATTTTCAACAACTAGGAGATCAATTACAAGCAGAGAAGCAGGCCCAATTATTTGCTAAACAGTGAGGTCAGGTACTGGCTATGATTATGGAATTTCCCTCTAAAGGAATAACCCAGGGAAATTCTAAATAGTAGGCTGATTCTAGTAACCCAAAGGGGAGATATTATAAATGTGGAGAACCAGGGAACTGCAAAGCCAAACGCTCTAAGGGGCCACAATATCCAGGGACCTGCAACCTCTGCCATGAAGGAAAATACTAGATGTCTTGCTAGTTCTACTCTCAAAATACATCCAAAATCTTACCATGTGTCACCACCTCTGCTGTTCCCACTCTGGTCTATACTTGAATATCTCTTGTTTAGATTAGCAAGAAAGCAACCTATCATCTTCCTCATTCCTTCCCTCCTTCTAATTTGTTCTCATCACAGTAGTGAGAGTTGAGTCCTCAAAAATGTAAGTCATTGCACTCTTCAAAAGATTCCTAGAATATTTACTCCCATTTCTTATGTGGGGAGCGGAAACTGTTTCACCCTAGTCCATTTATCTCTTCTTTATCCTGTTAAGACTATAAAATAGATCCTCGCAAAAACTTAAAATGGGGGAGGGGGTGCTCCTTGGTCTATTCCTTCTACCTAGAAGGCATTTTTCACTAGGTTTCTATTTATCTTTCTTAATATAATTGTTCAAATAATGCTTTTTCAGTGGAGACTTCCCTGAACACTTTTTTTTTTTTTGCCAGTCCTGGGGCTTGAACTCAGGGCCTGAGCACCGTCCCTGGCTTCTTTTTACTCAAGGCTAGCACTCTACCACTTGAGCCACAGTGCCCTTTCATGGCTTTTCCTATATATGTGGTGCTGAGGTATCGAACCCAGGGCTTCATGTATACAAGGCGAGCACTTTACCACTAGACTATATTCCCAGCCCCCTGAACAATTCTAAAAATAGCAAACTGCCACCCCAATACTCTCGAAGTCCATCAACTTTATTATTTATTTATACTATTCAAGACTATATGATACTACAATGTGGTCTCAGAAAGGGTGGAGATCTGGATTTGCTGGCATATGTAAATGTATAAATATGAATCTGTATAGCTTCTCTAGCTCTCTCCTTTCAATTTTCACTCCATTAATAGACTCTTGGAGTAATCTTCCAGTTAGGTCTCTAGAACTTTCCTTATAACAAATGTCTGGAAACTACCAAAATTTTTAAAAAGGCAAAAAAGAAAAAAAAGAAAGGGTGGAGAATTTGTGATCAATTTTCTTTACATGCAGCAATTAGAACACCCCTTGTACATAAAAAAGTCTTTAAGTCCTCAACAAATGAAGGAACAATCCTACTTGCTATATAAATTTTAGAATACAGAGTTTTCAAGGCACATAAATTTAAAATTCTTCGTGCTTACATTTTTCTATGGCCTTTCTGAGAGTTTTCTGAAGAGGTACCTAGGAAAGGAAAAAGAAATCAATCTATTAGAAACAATTCAAACAAGAGGCTAAAAGTACTCTAGGTAAAAAATAAATATTTCCACAACATATAGAGTAGCAGTACAGTTTTCTACAGTTTTATTATTTTGTGTTATTTTTTTATGTCTGCTAGTTCAATTAAAAATATTTTCAGGGACTGGGAATATGGCCTAGTGGCAAGAGTGCTTGCCTCCTATACATGAAGCCAAGGGTTTGATTCCCCAGCACCACATATATAGAAAATGGCCAGAAGTGGCAGAGTGTTAGCCTTGAGCAAAAAGAAGCCAGGGACAGTGCTCAGGCCCTGAGTCAAGGCCCAGGACTGGCAAAATAAAAAATAAAAAATTTCAAAATACCAAAGTAAAATGAAATGTTCACACTGTCATTAGTTACAGTAATTTGGCACTGAACAGTTGTCACAATTTGAAATCTTTACAACTATTAAGCTTGAAATTCTTAAGAGTTTTAGGATTCTATCATAATCCTGTCAGTCAGCCTCAGGCACACTAAGATATTACTAAGAATGTAAAGAACCATGAGAGTATTCTTCTGAGGAACTTATATCCTTCAGCAACCAGAGCACCTTGCTTTTGTCAGATTAGGATTTTAAATCCCAGCAGTTAGTGAGAGGTAAAGTAAACATACTTTCCAAGCATTTTCTTGGGAGGGAGGTCCTCAAAACAGAGCTCCATACAGTTAACATTCATTCTCTGCTCCTAGTCCAATTCCCAAGAGTTCTTGTTCCCATCAGAAACCTCATGAGTCTAGACTTCAATATCCTTGTTCCTGTCAGCATTTTTGTCTCTGAGCTCTCATTAGAATCATACATTTATTTCCGCTGAACATCTCTTGGCTTCTCTAGACTACTCTTCAAACTCTTCTAAGCACCTCCCCCAAACCAGTTCCAAAACCTTATGGACTGCATGATCAGGTTAAACCACAGCAGGCCTTCACATGATAGCCAACGGACACACTTTAGCTTAGCAATCATTCAGGGCAAAAAATATACTGTTTTATTTTTTTCTAACAGTATTTTCCAACAGATGAGGGATTCTTCTCATTATAAAAGAAAAATAGATATAAAAACTCACCCAAAATTGCAGAGAAGTTTGAAAACTGTGTTACATTCTCTATGGCTACTGCTTTACTGATGTCCAGAAGAGTGGAATTCTTGTATTGCATATGTTCTTTTGACTTGGGACATTCCCATTCTAAAAAAGCAGGGACAAGGGAATGGCAAATATTGTGAACAGTCTACAAGTGGCAGGTTTCCTTTTCCCCCTCAACTTATTATGGGCCAAATCCATTTCAAACTATGGTAATTAAGGGTTGGGATATACAGAACAACAACAACAAAAAAAAACCCAAACAAACCTTGAAGACATCAAGAAATAATCTATGGGCTGGGAACATGGCCTAGTGGCAAGAGAGCTTGCCTCATACACATGAGGCCTTGGGTTCGATTCCCCAGCACCACATATATAGAAAATGGCCAGAAGTGGCGTTGTGGCTCCAGTGGTAGAGCGCTAATCTTGAGCAAAAGGAAGCCAGGGACAGTGCTCAGGCCCTGAGTCCAAGGCCCAGGACTGGCAAAAAAAAAAAAAAGAAAGAAAGAAAGAAAGAATCTATGTCCAATCCCAGTTCTCAATCCTTGTGTTCCTTCCTAGGTTTTTGTTTCATTAAAAAAAAAAAAATCTAGCCAGAGGCTGGTGGCTCACACCTGTAATCCTAGCTTCAGGAGGCTGAGAACTGAGGACTGTGGTTCAAAGCCAGCTTGTGCAGGAAAATGCATGAGACTCTTATCTTAAATTAACCACCAAAAAAGCCACAAGTGGAGCTGTGGCTTAAGTGATAGAGCACTAGGCTTGAACAAAAGAGCTCAGGGACAGCAGCCAAGCCCTGAGTTCAAGGCCCAGGACTGGTACATATGCACACACAAAAAATTGATCCAATGGATAGGCACCATACAAATAACTCTCATATTTTACAGATTTCATATCTCTATATCCAATTAAATATTATATTACTAAGTGCATATATGGCTTTTGATATCAGCTTTAAGCTTCCTACTGACTTAACACTAAGAAAGAATGAAGCTATTCCCTCTTACATCACTAGTCCTCATCTTTCTCACTGTTTCCAATTTCTTCACACTGTTATATCACATATTTAGATATTTAGTATAGACATTATGATAAAATAGCATTTTATAAATAATATTCTTGTGATATAGCCATTATCATCTTTTTTTCTAAAGTCAATCTCTCCATGCGCCAATAGTCTAGTTTTCTATTTTCCATCTATTTCATCTAAAACTTTGTCAAATTATATAAGCCCATTCCATTTATTCCAGTCCCTGATGTTCTGAATTTTCAGTGTTGAATATTGCATTATCAAGTATAATAGGCACATTATTGTCCTTTTCACCTGGACATTCATATCTTTTAGTTCTAGAAAAATGCTCTTTTAAAATAAAATTTACTTTGTTACAAAGGTGATGTACAGAGGAATTACAATTACATGAGTCAGGTAATGACTACACTTCCTTTTGTATGGTTTCTTCTGTTAAGAAAATGTTCTGGAATTATTTGACAAATATTCTTCTTCCCTCTTTTTCCCATTACATTTAACTGTAACTTCTATTATGTAATGTTGGCTTTCACATACTGTTGCTTTAATACATAGTTTTCTCCAGATTTCTCTATTTTCCTTTTTCTCCTTTTTTTTCATTCTTTTTCGGAAGGGTTGCCTCAACTTTGTTTTCCAGTCTTCTCAGTTTTCCATTTTTATTCTATCTAATTTAGCAGATTCTTCTCTTTCTATAGCATACTATTTAATAGAGGCAATATATATATTTTCTTATCTCCATTAAGGTTTTTTTAATTACTGTCTTAATGATGCTTCTTATGTTGTTACTGTTTCTGCTGGGCTCCTTTTTCTTTCTTCTTTTCTTCAATTCCATATGTTTTTGCATTTTTATAAGTTTTTGTGTTACTCTTTTAGTTTTGGGATGCAACTTGAAGCATTTCTTTTAGCATTTCTGGTAGGAAGATCTAAGGATGCTGAATTTCCTTAGCTTTTATCCTAGAAAGTTCTTACCTTTCCTTCATTTTTGAAAGACTGTTTAGCTGGATATAATATTCTTGGGTGACAGTTTTTCTTCCAATGCTTTGAATATATGCATATGCCAAGTCACTTTTTTTCTTGCTGCCTTCCAATTTTCTGATATTTTGACAGTTTGATCATAGGCTATCTCAGTATTGATTTCTTGATTCATTCTTTATTCTTCTGGCATTCTTAGATTTGGATGTTCATTTCCCAGGTCTGGAACATTTTTAGCCATTATTTAAGTAAACTTTCTGGCTCTTTTTTCATTCCTAAGACATTCCACAATACAAACACTGTTCTGCTTAACAGTATCCCACAAGACTGGGGTTCTTCATGCTTTTTAATTCTCATTTTGTTTCCCTGTCTAATTTTAAATGTCATTGAGTTCACTGATTATTTAATACACACCTCCTTACTGAATTTTTTTGGGAGTGGGCTCAGAGCCTTACACTTTATGAGGCAGGTGCTAAGCCATGCCTCCAGCCCTTTTTTGCACTGGTTAGATTTGATAGGATCTTGCTTTCTGCCTATGTGCATGCCTGGACCATGATCCACCTGTTTTCGGATTCAAGTGTGCTTCACCATGCCATGTTCTTTCACTGAGACGAAGTCTCACAGATTTTTCTGACAAGGCTAAACTATGATCCTATCTATCTCAGCTTCCCACATAGTTAGGATCCTATGAACTTTTCTGCCCAGACTGGATTCAAATTGTGATGCTTCCCTTCTCAGCCTCCCAAGTAACTAGGATTATAGCTGTGAGATACTAGTGCCTCTTCAGTGAATGTTTTAATGTGGCTATTATATTCTCTAGCTCAATAATTCTGGCTGGTTCTTTTTTTTTTTTAAAGCTAGTTTTGTTGAAATCTCATTTTGTGCATGCATTACCTCTCTACTTGGGGCTTGTTTCTAGAACTTTACGTTTTCAGCTCCTTTATTCCTGCTTGTTTCTCCATTTTCTTCTTGCTGCGTGTTAGGGAAAATCATTTCCTAGTCTCATGGACTAGCTTCATGTAAGAGAAGACAACCAATAAGCTCAGGCAGCTATTTGGGGATCTCTCAAATCTTCATGTTAACGTTAATCAACATCCTTGTGTTTATCAGCCCTGTCATCTTCAGTGTGTCAGGTCCTTTGTAGACAGAGGCTAGTCTCCTGAAAAGCCCCTGAAAAAAATGAAATATTAAATACAGACCAATGCCATCCCTCCTCTGGGAGGTTTTCCTAACTTAGTTTGCACCAAGCTTCATACAGATGCTGTAGCAAATGCTTACAAGGTAGACCAAAGTGTCTTTGTTCTTAGAAAACCAAACAAGACAGAGGCCAGTCCCTCAGGAATTCCTTAGAATTTCAGAATATTGCATACTTGGTGTAGTCCTTTCTCACCTCACTCCTCTCAGGTAGAATATGAGATCTAGGGGTTTCCTCCCAATTATATGGTACTGTTCTGGGGTAAGAGGCTATCTCAAACTGTCCTATTAGGTCCAATGTGGCAGGTCTCATCTTTGCCTAGGATGCAAAGGACTCTGAACTGATTTTTTTCATTTCTCAGTAAGAGAACTAGCCAATGTATTGCTGTTGAAACAGTGCGCCCATGGGGAGAAAAAATAAAGAGCTTCCCCCTAATATCCTACTTATTTTTCACTTATTTTTCTCTGTGTTGTTTTTGTGTGTGTGTGTGTTTGTTAGATGCTTTTCTGGCATTAAAAGATGAGCCTTGGTTCTCTGCTTATATTTATAAAGGGGCCCCAGAACTACAGATGTAGCTCTATGATAGAGTGTTTGACTAGGATGGGTAAGACTATGGATTTCATCCCCAAGTCTGCAAAATAATGGGGATCTCACAATTTAGGATGAATGCTTTCAGTGAACTTTTTTCTCCTCTGTACTTAATACAATACATGCAAGCGGTCAATTTCTGCCTTATAGTGAACAACCCCAAATCCAAGTAACACAACACAAATAGTATTTATGCACTGTTCCCACATCTGTTGGTTTAATTAGGAATCTCTGTTTCAGATTATGGGTCTTAAGATCAGCTAGAGCAGCTCTGCACGGTCTTCATGCCTTGGGCTGATCTGCATTGTATCCACCATTCCAGAATCACTTAGAAGCTAAGATATATATATATATGTTTTTCATGATGGCAAGATTTCAAGAAGATACATCTAACCATTTTAGGTACATTTCTTAAGTTTTGTTTACAGATAGCCCATTACTCCAAAGCAAGCTACACAATCAGTCCCAAAGTTAAGCAGTGTAAAATTCAGTAATAAGTGATTGGAACCAACATTTCAAACGATCACCATATCTCTACTATATTCAGAACAATGACAATTCTGTTTTGAATCAGAGGAACTTGTCTGAATGAGTCTACAGATAATCCCAGCACTAATGGGTTCAAAGACAGCATGAACCATATAGTAAGTTCCAGGCCAGGCTGGTCTATATAGCAAGACTCTGCCTCAAAATAAATAATCTTCAGGCTCTTTTAAGTAGAAAAGGACTAGTCACCATATTTGCCATTACTAATTGTACACATCAGCAAGTTTCACTATGACCACTCCATGTTTGTGTATATTGTGCTTTAATCATGTTCTCTCTCCCCATAAGCAGTTCTTGCAATTTAGGGTGGATATTTTAATTTTTCTGTGCTCATTATATAGTACATGCTCTTTTCTCTCTCCCATCTCCTCTCAATCCCTTTCCCTAATAGTCCCTCTTCTACTTTCAAGTCCTCTCTCTCTCTCTCTCTCTCTCTCTCTCTCTCTCTCTCTCTCTCATAGTTCCTAGAAATTAGAGAAAATATTCAACATTTGTCTTTCTACATCTGGCTTATTTCGCTTAACATGATATCCTTCAATTTCAGCCATTTTCCGGAAAATTATGTAATTTCATTCTCTTTTTTTTTATAGCTGAACAGTACTTTCTCTCTATATATAGAGAGATAGATCCATATTTTCTTTACTAATTCAACTTTGAGAGGCACCTAGGCCAATTCCATATCTTGGCTATTGTGAACAGTGCTTCAATAATCGTGGGTATTTTGCCATCTTTCTGACATCTTTTAAAAAAATATTTGGTGCAGCAGAATTGCAAAGAGTTTCTAGGGTATATAATACAAATTGGCTTATTTCAGTGGTATTATCATTGTTGATTTAGGACTCCGTTTCCTTAGACCTACTGTATCAGACAGTCTAATTTCTAGCTTCCCAAACTTCATGCTTTCTTTTTTCCAATTCACTTTGTCCTTATGTTGTTGTTTTTAAAGGACATTTGGTGCAATTGCAAAGCTATAAAGGAAAGCATGTACTCAATTAGCTATTATGCTCTACTTGTAAGCAAAAATAAATGTAACTATTAATTTGTAAAGAAAATTCAAGCAGGAATTTGGTTCAGTTAACATGTGTTATGTGCTGCAAGGGTATGAAATAAAAAGACAGACTATTGGGTAAGAGAATAGGCATAATGTGATTCTGTAATTGGATGTACATTACATGTAAGTACTACTTGACATTTTTTCATTCTTCCTGACCTGAGGGTTTTACCTCTGTAATATTATGTGACTAAGCAAAAGAATAAAATAGTAATGGTAAAGAGAGGGAGGTGCTGGTAGAGAATGAAAGTATTTCTTCTCAAAAGGAACATCTATTTATTGGAAGATTTTTGGACAGATGAAAAGTTCTACAGTGGAGCAAATTAAGACAGAAATAATATTCTCACCCAAAGAATCAGATCTTCTAAACTGTTCAGGTGATGATAAGCTACTTATGCTCTCTTCAGTATTGCTCCTGTATTCTGTATCTGTGACTACACAGCTCAGGACAGAACTGGGAGTATCATCATGTAGCAAACTTTGTCCTACAGAAAACAAATCCAACAAAATAACAAACAGTTTGAACAGACAACAAAATTGATAATCTCAAATTTGTAGAAATAGTCATACAGCTGTGTACTATGCATGTAAAATTGATTTATATTAAAATCATTTCAATATAAATCTTGAAAATAATTGTCGTAAGTGTTGATAAATGCATTATAGTACTCCCACTGTTTTTCAGTTTTACTTTGGTTCACTTGTGATTCATGGCTCAAAAATTCAGGTCCCCAAAAATTTAAAAGCTGTAAATAAAAATAAAATAAAAGGCCAGGATCTAGTGGCTTGCGCTTTTAATCCTAGCTTCTCTCAGTAGGTTGAGATTTGAAGATTGTGGTTCAAAGCCAGGCCAGTAGGAAAATGTATGAGATGCTTATCTCCAATTAACCAGAAATTAACTAGAAGTGAAGCTGTGGCTCAAATGGGAAAGCTCTAGCTTTGGGGGGAAAAGTTTAAAAATAGTACCTAGGCCCCGAGTTCAATCCCCAGGATTACCAATAAACAGATAAATAAATAGGTTCTAAAGATAAGAAATTCTTTAGCAAAGGAGAGAAAAAATGAGTCTAGTTATTATATACATCTAAAAAGCAATGAGCTAACAATTGAAAACCTAAACTGGAAGTTTTTTTTCTGAATTTGTAGACTTAGGAATAAAGGAATAATTTCATAATTCAGGAATAAAATTAACCACGTTAAAAGAAAATGAGCCTACACATTGACAAACAGAACAAAGAAACTGAACAAACAACCCAGAAATAGACTCTTTTTGAACATAGACTCTCTGAAGCCAACAGATATTAAATTCATTTAAGAGCTAGACAGAAGAACTTGCCCATCAATGGTGATAGAAAATAATATTAATAGTCAAGGAAAACTAAAAGGTTTAATAAGAAAAGAGAAAGTGCACAATTCGGGAGCCAGTGGCTCATGCCTGTAACCCTGTCTACTTAGGAGGCTGAAATTGGAAAGACTGAGAGGCCAGTCAAGGCAGAAAAATTTGTAGCCTCAACCAGTAGCTGGTAGCACAGGCTAACTATATAGAGAGCGGGGATTTGGAGGAACCTGGGATTTGGAGGTAGGTTATCTGAGGATTGTTTGCTCCCTCTACTCCAATACCTCAGAGTGACCTATCCCTGTCCTTGCTAGCTTTTCCTCTTACTTTGTCCTCATCTCTCTGTTCACATGTTGTTCTGTCTCTCCTTGCATGAATTTTCATGAAATTTCATGAATACTACACACAGCAGAGCTATTCCAAGACTCAAGTTCAGAAATAAGGAAAACCCTACACTCATCACCCAGACAAATGTATTAAAAAAAATAGTAAGGATTCATGCTGTATCAGTGGGAAGTTATTCCTTGTGTCACAAGTTAGAAATGTAAATACATTAACAATTATATTTCAGTCCAATTATTCTTTATATATGCTTAAAGCTAAATATTTTTTATCTGATAAAGGATTTATTTCCAAATAAAACTTATAATAGATGAACAAAAGGTTCAAATAGATCCTTCATAAAAAGCACAAGAAAGAAATATCCTCAATGTCATTAATCATTAGGAAAACATGACTCATTCCTGTAGTCCTAGTTACTCAAGAGACTGAGATTTGAGTACTGATGTTTGAAGGCAGCCTGAGCAGAAAAGTCCTCAAGACTCTATCTCCACTTAATAAGCAAAAATACCAACTGGCGGTGTGGCTCAAATGATAGAATGTCAATTGTGAGCAAAAAAGTTCCAGCAAATAAAGCTAAATATTTCTAAGAGGCTCAAAACAAAAACTGTAATCTCTCATCTCATAGCTCCACATCATAATTCCCCACTCCAGAGACAGCCCCCTTTAATTCTACTGCTTCTTTTGATGTCATAAAACGCATCTCTTTAAAAGGTACAATTCATGAGCTTCTGTGTACAATCATTGCCAATATTTTATTACCTTTTTTATGTTTGTTCAACTTTACAAAACATGTCCTTAAGTTTATCTAATTCTATAGAATGTTTCCATTTTTATACTAAAAATTCATTTTCTCTGAACACTTTAATTTACAGTAGTCTGCACTTGTTTTATGTAAACATTTTTCATCACAGAGTATACTGACACTGTGTTTTCTGTTGATTTGTTTTCCTTTGTCTTGAGATAGGGTAAGCCATGTAGCCCAGGCTAGTCTTAAACTCCCAATTCTTCTGGCTTATTTCCCAAATACTTTGACTATAAGCATATGTCACTATACCCAGATCAAAACTATGATTTTAAAGAGATTGTCTTTTGTTGTCTGCATCCTTCTAACTTTTTTTTTTTTGCCAGTCCTGGGCCTTGGACTCAGGGCCTGAGCACCGTCCCTGGCTTCTTTTTGCTCAAGGCTAGCACTCTGCCACTTGAGTCACAGCGCCACTTCTGGCCATTTTCTGTATATGTGGTGCTGGGGAATCGAACCCAGGGCTTCATGTATACGCGGCAAGTGCTCTTGCCACTAGGCTATAACCCCAGCCCCCCTAACTTCTTTTTATTATCTTTTCATTTAAATGTTTTCTTCAAATGACAATAATTTTTGAATGTTCAAGAATGAAGCAGCTAGAAATTCCTACCTATAATCCTAACTACCAGAGAGGTTGAAGCCTAGAGGATCAGAGGATTTGAAATTAGCCAGAGCAGAAAGTCTGAGATTGTCATCAATTAACCAGCAAAAAAAAAAAAAAAATGCCAGACTGGAGCTGTGGTGCAAGTGATAGCATGCCAGCTATGAGTAAAAAAGCCAAGTGAGAGCTCTAGGCCCTGAGTTTAATGGCTGGTACGAACACACAATACAAAGAAAAGAATAAGGCACTAAAATGGCATTAGGAGTGGAACTATGATGCTGCAGGCTTTTACTGGGGTATTTAGACAAGAACCAAGTCACAGTTCACAGAAGATGGGTCTCCTGGGCAGAGGCTTTCGGAAGATGAGTCCTCCAATGTCCTACCTAAGGTATGCGTGCCCGAATGGGACAAGGACAGCAGGGGTTTTACCACTAGGGATACAGATCTATCCCCCCTCCCTTGATCCCCTGCCACTGCTAGATTTCAGTATAAAACCTCTGCCTTGCCTTACACTTGCAAGGAAGGCATTCTACCATCTGAACAATATCCCCTGTCCTTTCTGCTTTATTTCTGAGATAAGGTTTCTTACTTATGCCCAAGCTAGCCCAGACCTTGATCTTCCTCTTTTCCTGGGTCATTGGGATAGATAACAGGAATAGGGGCCCATGTCTAGCTGTTTTATTGGATGAAGTGGACTCTTGCAAACTTTTTGCCTAGGCTTCCCTTGAACCATGATTCTCCAGACCCCCTCTCCCCTGAGTAGCTTGGATTACAGGTGTGAGCAAACACAGCCAGATCCTATGGTAAGGTCTTTACTTGTCTCCTTTCATAGTTAATTTCTAGTCACTTTTGGATTTCAGTTCATTTGATAATCCCTCATGGAAGCATTTCCTAATCTCTCTAACTAAATTAAATTATTTATCTGAATTTAACCTCTCTTTTGTAATACTTACTACAATCACAATTTCATATTTACTGATGTATACTTACAAACTCTGAAGATGAGGTCTAGGGTACTCTATATCAGAAGGATTCAAGTTAGATTAGAGGGATACACTTCCTCATTGAAATAGGAAATTAAGAAGAGATACAAATGGAGGCGTATTTTTGGAGAAAAGGTAGAAAAGCTGAGGAAGTTGATTATCAGGTAGTCTTACCTGACACTAGATCACAACTTGATGAACTACTGTTAACCTGGAAGTCATCAGTCACTGATTCCTATGTGAAATAAGAATTAAGATGCAGAACAAATGATAAGATTGGGTATTTTCATATCACATTGATTTGGTTACTCTAAAAATGAAAAACTGCTGTCAACTTTGTATATCAGTTTCATAAATATAATAATATTCTTTCAATTCATTTGTCACAAGTGTAATTTATTTTAATATTGAACCCAAAATATTCTAATACTAAGACCATATCTAGGGAATTGACTATATAATCAACACACTACTATATAAAGGTGAACATTTTTCTAATTATCTCACAAAGATGAGTTTTTGTCCTTTCAATATAAACACAATTAAATAAAATGAAAGAAAATTGGTAGATAAATCTAAAGTACTAAAATTCAGAACACAATATTGAAATTATTGGTGAAACTATCTTTAATATTTGATATATTACACTAAAAAAATGAGAAAAAAAAGAATTATACTAGCATTCAAAAAGGTCAGGGACACCTGAGTTCAAGTCCCAGAACTAGCACAAAAAAAAAATCAGAAAAGAAGAAATAAGTTACGTACAATGGCAAGCCTGTCAGAACAACAGATTTCTGAACACAAGCTTTAAATGCAAAGACAGAAAGACAGCATGAGAGTACATAATCGAAGTCCTGAAAGATGGAACAATTAACCTAAATTAGTATACTAAATAAAGCTGTCCTTCATTATTGACAGGGAAATAAAAAAAACTTCCACAGTAAACAAAAGCTAAAGGAATTCATGACTACAAGGATTCCTATCCACAGGAAATATAGAAAACAAGAAATCCCAGATGAGATTACCAAAAGAATAGGAAAGCAAGCATCATAAAAACAACAAAATTTAAGGAAATATAACATCCTTTTCAATATTACTACTGAATAATAATGGTCTTAACTCTCCTATCAGAAAACAGAATGGCAACGTGGATTAAAAATCAAGATCCAAGCATCTGTTGCCTACAAGAAACATCTCACTGACAAGGGCAAATGTAGGCTTAAGTGAGAGGATGAAAAAATACCTTCCAAGAAAATGAACCCTAAAATGACATGAGTAGAAAAGGATGTTTAATTTTTGTGTGTGGGTTTCTCTGTCCAGATTTTTGTTAGTTGAGGCTTACAAAAATACTAGAAAGCTAGACGATTTTATTCTTTCATCAGCTACTGCAGGTCTGTTTCCTAAGCCTATCCAAGGACCACAGGAGACACATACATACACTCAGTGGCATGATCATCTCATTTGGGGTCTCTTCTCGCATGCTATTTTCTTTGGGGTTATCTTCGCCTGTAGCTTGTAACTGAGTGCTAATGAACAAACAACACAATTAGTTTGCACCATCTGAGCCTGACTCCATATTTGTGGGCATCCTCAAGAAGTAGATGATTTACAGCAATACCCAAATGGTGACACAACTTACCCCCTTCCCCCATTTTTTGGTTTTGTTTTTGTTAGTCTTGGGGCTTGAACTCAGGGTTGGGCATTGTCCCTGAGCCTTTGTGCTCAAGACTAGTTAGTGCTTTATCACTTTGGGTCACAGCTCTACTTCTGGTTTTCTGGTGGTTAAATGGAGATAAGAGACTTTTCTGCCTGGGCTGGCTTTGAACCATGATCCTCAGATCTGGGCCTCCTGAGTAGCTAGGATTACCGGCGTGACCCACCAGGGGCCGGCTCAAATTTGGCTTTATTTATTTACTAATTGTCAGGGTGTGGGCACTGTCCATGAGCTTCATTTTGCTCAAGGCTAGCACTCTACCACCTGAACCACAGCGCCACTTCTGGCTTTTCCTGTTTATGTGGTTCTGAGGAATCGAACCCAAGGCTTCATGCATGCTAGGCAAGCACTCTAGCGCTAAGCCACATTCCCAGTCCCTGGTTTTCCTTTAAAAAAAAAGAAAGAAAGAAAAGCTGGCACTGTTGGCTCATGCCCTATAATCCTAGCCATTCAAGAAACTGAGATCTGGGGCTGGGGATATAGCCTAGTGGCAAGAGTGCCTGCCTCGGATACACGAGGCCCTAGGTTCAATTCCCCAGCACCACATATACAGAAAACGGCCAGAAGCGGCGCTGTGGCTCAAGTGGCAGAGTGCTAGCCTTGAGCGGGAAGAAGCCAGGGACGGTGCTCCGGCCCTGAGTCCAAGGCCCAGGACTGGCCAAAAAAAAAAAAAGAAAGAAACTGAGATCTGAGGATCAGGGTTCAAAGCCAGCCCAGGCAGGAAAGTCTCTTATCTCCAAATAACCACCAGGGGGTGTGCGGTTCAAATGGCAGAGCACCATCCTTGAACTGAAAACGCTAAGGAGCGGCACCCAAGGCCCTCCGAGCTCAGGCCCCGGTACCTGGCATAAAACAGAAAACCAAATTTGTCTGAAGTCAGTTTTCTGGATCGTGGTTTGTAGAAGAAAAAAAAAAGAGTGAAATTGCGTTGTCCCTTTTCTTCGTGCAGAACAGTAGCGTGGCGACGTTTTCTTAAGAAGCCAGGTAGCCCGGAGCTGGAAGTCCAGCCACGCACCTTGGCCCCGCAGACCGGCCACCTGCTCCGGGCCTGCTCTGCTCCTCTTTCTCCGCGATCTTGGGCAGGCCGCCCCCTTGGACGTTGTCCTCCAAGCCTGCGAGGGAAGAGGGCGGCCGTGTCAGAGCAGATGACCCGGAGTGGCGGGGAAGGCCGTGCCCTAAGCCAGGCCCTGCCCGCCCTCCTGTCACCCCGCCACGCCATCCCTTCCCGGGGTGCTGGCTCCGCTTTGGTCCTCAGTCCGTCGCCAACGCTTACAGCGCGGAGCCCGCCAGGGGCCTGGGCCTAGTGGGGCGTCGGTCTTAGCCCGGAGGCCGTGGTCTAGCGCCGGGGTGAGGTTGAGCCTCTGGCCCACCCGCTTCTTGTGACTGTAGACACGGAGCGGCCACAGAGCCATCCCACCACCACCTTCCTGGCCCGCTGGGGGCCTTTCCGGGTCGCCTTCCTGAGGAGCCGCCCTCTGAGGGAGGCCCTGGGCCCGGGCACCGCGGCCTACGCGGGAGCCTGAGGAGACAAAGGGCCGGGATAGCGGGCGAAGCGGAAGCGAGGTCCGCTCCCGCCCTTTTATACCAGCTTGGGAGCGCAGTGGTTTCTGGGAAGGCGTCAGGCCGTGACTCCGCCCCCCTTGGAGGCCTGTAGCGCGGCCCACGCGGTCCCTCAGGCCGGCCCCCCCCCCCTCACACGCACACTCAGGCTTGCTGGGAACGGGAGTCGTCGAATGGGCACCAGGCCTGCTACCTGGGCCTCCCTCGCTCTCCTTATCCGCCCCGCAGAAGGCCTCAGTCATGGAGTTTTAGGTCTCTGAGTGAAGCCCTAGGGATCAGCCTCAGTGCAGGAAGGTCAAAGGGGAACGGATGCAGATTAAAGCAACAAAGAGTAGTAGGTGAGAAATCAACTTTGCACCCCCTGTCCCCCTCCCCCAATTCCTAACCTTACCCCTGCCACCTCTGTATCCCAGGGGGAGGGCACTTCAGGGTCCAGCCAAGCCTTCCAAGATCCTGGGCTCCAAGAGATCCCTCCACTAGAAGAAGCAGGGTCCCTCCGCCTAGGCCCTGGAGTCACCTCCTGGGTGTATTTTCTATGTGAAGGATACTATAGGGGACTTCCATTGTCTTGGAGCTCAACTCTTCTGCTCTGTCAGTTGAGGATAGCATAAGGAATGGTGTTCCTCTCCTTTGGCCCTGGTGGAATTATCTGGCTGCATCTGATAATGAAATAAGGATACTGGGTCTAAGCGGTGCCATCTTTCTTGGCCATGTAGTGGGTGATAGGGAATTGGGTTTAACTTGGCCCCATTTTGTCTTGTCTTCAGGTAGAGAGGCAGGCAGGTAGGTTTCACCCTCAGGTGATGGGCAGAGACTTGGGTGATAGGTTACTGGACCTGTCAGTACTGTGCTTTGAACACTGGAGACTCTGGAGTTTCCTGTGACCCTGTCTCCTGCCCCTATTTAGGTTCAGACGAGCTCAGGTGTGAGGATGCGATGCCTTGGGTCTCGTGGTTCTCCTCTGGTCCCCATGGTGTCCCATGTCAGCTCTCTACTGGAGTTGATCTGGGTTGCTGGTACTGTTTTTCTGTTCTTTCTTTCCTCTCCTGTTCTCATTGCACAGTTTTCTAACAGTGTTAAATGTATTCAAGGGGCTGCGGGTCTTTGAGACAAGAGTCCACCTGCTCTTCAATAAAGACTCTCAATTTGACCTCTCAAAATGTGGCGTCTCTGTTTTCTTACAATGGAGTTCCTGTACAATAAGCATTTTAAACATATCACAATAACCATCTTCTAAAGGAAAAAAAGAGCACATTTCACATTGAAAATGGGTCTTTAGAGATGAAATTACAAGAGAGAACAAAGAGGCTAGGTGGTGTGGTGTGTGCTAGTCATCCTAGCCATCATGAGAAGCCTAAACTAGGTAGGTAACAGTCCAAGCACAGGCCTGGGGAAGAACACTATCTCAGAAATAACTAGTGCAAGAAAGGATTGGAGGTATAGCTTTGCAGGGTGAGCAGCTGCCTGGCAATCATGAGGCTCTTAGTTTGAGGCCATTACTTGCCTGCCCTTGCCCACTCCTCATAAGGGTGGTTCCAAGAGCAGTGAGGAGAAAGGAGTAAATGATAGCTAATATGTAAAAGGAGAATCTACATAACTTAGAACATAGTAGACCATACCTTTGTAAGACTCTACCCTTTATTTATTCCTGTGTGTGTGTGCTAGTCCTGGTGCTTGAACTCAAGGCCTTACACTCTCATTTGGTGTTTTCCCCTCAAGGCCCTGCCAATTGAGGTACACCTCTACTCTCAGCTTTTTGCTGGATTGGAGATAAGTGTCTCATTGCTTGGTCTGCTCTGAATAGGATCCTCAGTTCTCAGCCTCCTGATAGCTAGGATTATGGAGTGAACCACCAGCACTCAGCTATTTGTTCTTTTCAAAGTATGAAAGTGATCTAAATCCAGAACACATCTGATGATGGTGAAGAATTCCAGCCAGAGGCCTATAAAAAGGAGAGCCTGGTTGCACCAGAGATTCTGGACTTAGGGGGGAACTTACAGAGAATGACAAGGATGCTGACTGGTGACACCGCCCAATACTCTGTTACTAAACATACCACAATGGATGATTAGCCAATATATTTGTGGGATGATGTTGTATAAATAGGTAAAATAGTCATTATAAGCAACTTTGAGAAATGAAAATCTTTATTTTTTACAAAAGTCTTCATAAATGCATTTTATATTTTACATGCATGCGATTATAACAAAGCAAATGAAAATATAATTACAGTTAATTTACTTCTAGGCATATGTAAAAAGTAATATTTTAATCCCCTCAATTTTTAAAAATTGAAAGTAGAAGAAGCAGTTCTTCAAAAATAACCATTTTTTTTCTCCTCCATGCAGTCATTGCAATGATTTAACAAGGAAATTTAATCAATCAAATGAATTTTGAAATGCTGTGATTTTGTGAAAACTCTTCCTGCTTGGGACCAGGTTAAGAAATGCATGTATTCCAATTACTGCCTCAGTATTATAACCGTTAATGATTCTCACTAAAGAGTTCCTCATTTAGGGTCTTCTCTTGCATGTGAATCCCATTTTTATTGTAGTTAAATGCAAATTCAGGCAGGATGATGCAGCAGACTTAAGAAAAAAAAATTTAGACTACTAGGATCCTTTTTATGTCCATTTAAATGCTTCCTTAAAATAAAAACTGGCAAGAAAATACAGCCCACAACTTAGAGTTTACCAATTTTATACATGATTATCCATTTTTTTTCCTGAGATATTAAGCAAGTTTGTGAAGTAGCCTGTTTTCATGCAAAAAAAAAATACCTTTTCTCATTCTTTACATTCATTTTATGGTATTTTGATCTTAAAGAATATTACATTTGTGCTGTATACATTTGGAACATAAAAAAATCATTCATTTCCTTTCCGCCATCCCCCCCCCCAACCCATTAAAGATCATTGGTTCTTTGATGGGTGTTTACAATCAAATCAAATTAAATGCTGATTTCAACTTGCTAAAACATTACCTCATTGTAAACATCTCAATTGAAATTCCTTTTCCCCCTTTCTTCTCGTGCTTATCATTTTACCTAAATTTACAGTATAAGAGTGATATGAGTGTGTGTGTATGTGTGTGTGTGTGTGAGACACAAAGTATGGTTGATCCTTAGACTTCTGAGTTTGAGCTCTGACACATGGCTTAGGCCTGGCTAGAGCTATTTTTCCCAACCAGAAGAAAGTCTCAGTACTATATGAAGATCTTGTCCATGGCAGAAGGAAAAAACACACACATTGGTGCATATCCTATTGTACAATGTACACAATAGGATTGTTTTGTATGAGAATTAATATCCCTTGAAACAGTAACAGGTCAAAAGGCCAAACATTTAAAAATATATTTATGCTTAAGACTTCCTTGTAATACATCAACACTTAAACAGGATTTCATTCCCAATCTGACCATGATTCTTCCATACATAGTCTTTTGCTATATTGGTTAAAGAGGAACAAACTCCTCTCCCGCCCCCTCAACCCTGGGGGGAGCCTAGGAAATCTGAAGCAATGGTATTTTCTCATTATTAATACATGTTTAAATTCTCCTTTATTACAAAATTATATGGCGTTAGAGGAATAGAATGGACATGCAGTGCATTTAGGGCCTATCATTTAATTTTTTCTCAGCACATTTGCAATAACTCATTTGTTGGCTCAACGGTGAAGCTTTCCATATAATTAAGTTCAGTGGAAACGTAAAGAGTTTTTTTTTTTTTTTTTTCCTGTCAGTACTGAGGTTTAAATTCAAGGCTTCATGCTTTTTAGGTAGGCATACTAGTGCTCCAGCTGTATCTCTAGCCTTTTTGTTCTAGGTATTTTTGAGATAGTCCCCCTCCCCACCCCCCCCCCAAGCCAGTCTGCATCACAATCCTCCTATTCTACGCTTCATGCCACTGAAATGAAAGGTACCACTATGCCCAGCTTTTTCTTGTGAGATGGAGTTTCACGCTGTTTTCAACCCAGGCTGCTCCCAACCTGTGATTCTCCTGATTGCTGCTGCCCTGCAGGTAGCTAGGGTGGCCAGGTGAAACCAAGTCTTTGGTTTTCTGGTTTGCTTTTTTGTTGTTGTTGTTGTTGTTTGCCAGTTGTGGGGCTTGAGCTCAGGGCCTAAGCACTGTCCCTGGCTTCCTTTTGCTCAAGGCTAGCACTCTGCCACTTGAGCCACAGCGCCACTTCCCGCTCTTTCTGTATATGTGGTACTGAGGAATCGAACCCAGGGCCTCATGCATGCTAGGCAAGCACTCGACCACTAGGCTACATTCCCAGCCCGAAACCAAGCCCCCCGAGTGACAAAAAGAACAAACTTGAAGTTGTCCACAGTTAATCCTTTCTAAGTACTATGGGGTCTAAGTAGGATGAAACTAAGTTTAATATAATTTGCTTATACTGTTCAAAATTCTTTTGGGAGCCAGGCCCAGTGATGCATACCAGTAATCACAACACTCAGGAGGCGGAGGCAGGAGTTCATGAGCAGAAAGCCACTCTTGGCTATAGAGTGAGCGTGGATCTCAGAACAAGGACTGGGGATGTAGCTGGGTGAAAGCATGCTTGCCTCACATGTGCAATGTCCTGGATTTAATCCTCATGACCTAAAAGAATCATCAGTCATCCTTTTAAAATCATAGCCAACGATTAAATTTTAGTTGAGACAAAGACAAGGGGGACAAAAAGCTTCTTTTTTTTTTTTTAAATGTGAAGTTACTTGCCCTTCAAGTGCTATGAATGTCCAATCCAGGTATAGTGATAAGTTTTTAACTGATCAAATATATATTAAATGAAAAGCCAGAATTATACAGAGGTGCCCCTGGACACTTAAGTCAGAAACATCTTTAATAATTAATGTGCACGGGGCTGAATGTGCTCCAGTGTAGAGCCCTTGCCTAACATGGGGAAAATCCTGTGTTTAATCTTCTAGCACCCCAAAAAATTAATGCACACAGAATTAGCTCATTTACTAAACGTCAAATTTATAAGCTCAACAGTGAGTCTTCAGAGAGACTATGCTCATAGAATATGTAAAAAAAAAAAAAAAGAATAAATGCACCAAATGAAGTTGTGGTCCACTTTTGACAAGACTGATCATTGGATAAGATTCATCCAATAGCTTATAGGATGGTGCAAGTTTTAACTGACAGAATTGAGAAACAGCTAGGCCCAGCTGTGTGGTCATGTAAATGAACACATGACTCACCCATAACGGCTCACGTGCTCTCAAGCTCCTATCCCCACTGGAAACGAACAAACAAACCCAACATCATTCTATGGACCATGCCTTCTTTGCGTGCTTAGAACTGAACTGCTCTCCATGGGACCAGAGCTTTAATGGATACCAAATTCTTGGCACCCAGGTGTATGTGACCTTGGCACCTATAATGCCAGAAATGTTTTTCTTCTACAAATGGTGTCAAGCCAATAGCAGGTATTTCTATATGCTGGCTTTATAAAGTTTGCTAGGGGGCATGTTAGGAAGGTTCTTCAAAGTGATGTCTTTAGAAATAACATCTACTCCCCCCGGCCCCCACACCCTGCCTCGATAATCTTATTGAAAGAAGTGCAATTGCTCAGAATGACAGCCATGTTGGTTTTCCCAGGCTCGGCATGGACATATTGAAAATGGAAGAGGTACATTGATTGCTGCTCACCCTGAGAAATTACTGAGTTTCTCCCTCTGAGTCTTTACCAAAGTCCATTCACTGTACAGTCCACAGACACCACCTAAAATTCATGATGGTAATAAATCCAGGAACATAATCATACTATCCTTAAGTAGTTTTACATGACATTTTTTATAGGTAGTTCTTGAACATCTCAGTGCACGTATTAAATGAGAAAACTTACTGAAAGATCTTTGTAAATTGTCATAGAAATATAACATTTGCTTTAAGAATATTTGAATTTAATGAATTCATTTTCCATGAATAAAAGGAAAAAAAATCAGAAAGGACTTTTTTTTAAAAAACACCAGTAGGATTGTTATATTTAAGAACCTGAAGCCATGTAGAATGCGAGTTATGTTTTGTTCTAGCATGGTTTTGCATACCTAGTTTTAATTTTAACTCATTGAATTGTGATGTTGACAATCAGTTATTGAATGAGGTAGTCCACATTTTGCCTATTTTTCTCTACCTGGTAATTATTCCACACATAATTAAGTACAATATATCAATGATGTTTTTTCTCCTTTATGTTTAATAGGAATTTGTGAACATTGAGAATATATTACTTTTAGTGGTACACAGTTCTTGATTTTTTACATTGCCATTTGAGACCCTTTTAGCAGCGTGCTACAGTATCATTTTAATAAAAAATAAAGTGTACTCAGTGATGATAGCGAAAATATTGTTAAAGACCTCTTGGGACAGAAAAGGCTCAGTCATAAAAATCAGGTGCTTATTTGTTTTCAGCTGTATCATTTTGACTTTCAAGAATTTCTATAATATTGCTGCACAGTCCATTATTCTGAGAAGAACTTTCCTTGAGCTTCACATGGGGATGGAATAAAGCTCTTCTATTTGTGTTTTGAAGTACTCTTTCAGTTCAGGTCTCTTAGCCTTTAGTGTTGGTGTCAGCAAGCCATTTTGAACTGAGAACATTTCACAATGGATGTAAATGGCTTTGACCTAAAAAAACCAAAACGCAGAACACATCTTTAACAGGAACAAAACACAGCATTCAATAGATACAGGGTAAGAGCAAGTGAATTATGTAAGAGAATGGAATACATGAGAAGAGCAAAGATGCCTATAGGAATAGATACAATGATATAAAAAAGGAGATGTGAAGTCAACATTTTGTGACTAACCATGTAGGCCATCCTTTCCTACTTGTTCATTTAGGAAGTCAATAAATGGAAACAAAGTGTGTGGTGTTTGTTTACTAAGTGCCAAGCACTGAGATTACAAAGAGGAATTAGGAGTAGCCCTCTATCAGGGAGCACACATTTGTGTGCAGTGCACAGCAAGACACTGACTGACCATTAATTAGCAAGGTGTACTCGGGACAAAGGGAATCAGTGGAGCTATCTGTGGGCAGAGGGAGGAGCAAACAGGGAAGATTTTCCAAGCCAGGTGAGTGTTAAAACACAACCAACCAACTAACACCACCACCCAGGAATTCAAGCCCCAGGACTGGCGAAAGAAAGAAAGGAAAAAAAAAAAAAGATTCCATGTCCAGCCCCAAGTCTGAAAGAACCTAATATTGGGATGAAAGAAAGAACAAGAAGATTTTTGAACATCTATCAAACTGCCTGCAGCAAACTTCAGGACTGGAGTGGAGGTACTTGACTGTCTTTCCCCACAGCCCTAACAAGAGACTGTCCCATCAAATCCAGCCTTGCAGAAGCCCAGATGTCAGCTCCCAGGAAAATCCTTTAGTGAGAAAGTCAGAGTAACACTGCTGCCAGGTGGCAGTCCATGCTCTAGGCTGACCTACAGCCTTGAGTCTGTTTAAGTTCTTTCTCAAAATACCTCAGTGGGGGGCTGGGGATATAGCCTAGTGGCAAGAGTGCCTGCCTCGGATACACGAGGCCCTAGGTTCGGTTCCACAGCACCACATATACAGAAAACGGCCAGAAGCGGCGCTGTGGCTCAAGTGGCGGAGTGCTAGCCTTGAGCAAAAAGGAAGCCAGGGACAGTGCTCAGGCCCTGAGTCCAAGGCCCAGGACTGGCCAAAAAAAACCCACCTCAATGGTTGACTTGAATGAATAGAGGTCTGGGCAGTCAATGGAAATTGCTTAACACTGACCTCAACTGAAGGCCCCAAACCTCTACTTTTCCATTAGAAGTAAAGCAACAATAAAACACATTTGTATGTTCTATAATTATATGTTTTTCTCATGCAACCAGTCTCAATGTAAACCAATCAAGAGCATGAGAAACCTGATTCTCTATTTTTTCCATTCACACCATGAAACTGTTTTTGCTGAAGAAAGAAGGAAGGAAATGTTTAATCTTAGCTTCCTTTCTGGAAACCACATACTTGTCACTGAAAAGAGATTGTACAGACCTTTTTTTTCTTAATTTCTGAAGTATTAACATTTAAATATTATATGAGTAAAATACCTCAAGAGTTTCCATTCATGTCAACTCATAAAAGCATGAACTTTTCATAATTTTGAAGATACACAGTATTTTACAATTTTCAGAGGTATTATTCAGTAATATATATTTAACTCAGTATTGACTGTAGATAATAACCACCGAGTGAAAAATTTAGGGAAGAAGAGATAAAGAAAAAAACCTCCCACATTTTAGGGAAATTATCAACTCAGTCCTGACTAGGCAGAATTTGGAAAACAACATCAAGTGTCAAGTTCACTTTACAATGCCTATGAAATTAGGCAATGTAATTATCAAGAGTATTATTAAATTATAGTTAAATGCACTCAAATGCTTACAAGGCACCTACATAATTTAATTATGGTAGAATGCTTCCTATTGCCAGGTGCTTCCTATGGCTCACATCTGTAATCCTCGCTACTCAGGAGGCTGAGAGCTGAGGATGACAGTTTAAAGCCAGCCTGGGGAAGAAAAGTCTATGGGACTCTTATCTCTAATTAGCCAGCAAAAAGTTGGAAGTGAAGCTGTGGCTCAAGTGGTAGAGCACCAGTTTGAGTGAAAAAGACAAGGGAAAGCACCCATGGCCTTAAGTTTAAACCCCATTACAAGCTCTCTCTTTCATGTGCGTGCACACGCACATGCGCATACACACACACACACACACACTTATTATCTATTTTGTGTATGTGTACTGGTCCTGGGGCTTGGACTCAGGGCCTGGGTGCTATCTCTGAGTTTCTTTTGCTCTACCACTTGAGCCACAGCACCACTTCTGGCTTTTTTGGTAGTTTACTGGAGAGAAAGAGTATCAACAACTTTCCTGTCCAGGCTGGCTTTGAACTGTGGTCTGCAGATCTCAAGCCTCCTGACTAGCTAAGATGACGGATGTGAGCCACCGGTGCCCGGCTAATGCTTCATTTCTGAGGAGGGAAGGGACAAGCTGACAGTGGAATGCAGAGTCACTGGAAACACTTCTGTGGCACTCTGGCTTACAGGGGAGCACACCCTCCTCGGGCACAGGCCTGCTGTGGTTGCTGAAGGCACACATCGCCGTGGTGCAACAGACGCCACGCAGAAATCAAGAGAAGAATGAGACCGAGAGGAAATCAGGAGGTGACAACCTTAGTAATGAAATTAAAGACTTGTGGCTCTCCACATGGCTTCCTTGCTGTTGAGGTTACCATGGTGAGGGAAGATCATTAGAGCAAATGCTGTGTAAGGAATGGGAAAAGTCTGCTCTCACTAGGAAAGCAACAGGTAACACTGGGAACTGTTCTTTTCAAAGCACAGCCCACCCACCCCAGGGGGAAGGATCTGAATGTTAGTTACCATTCTTTTCTTGTCCTAGGGCTGGCAATACTCCCCACCACCAGCAGAGGGCATGCAGGCCTTAGGAATGCACAAGGATAGCCAGGTGGTGTTCCCAGGCTGCTGACAGCCTGCCTTGGCCCTGGCCCGGCGCCCCTGGACTATACAGGGACACAGAGGATTTAGTCACACAACTCCCCATTAAGGAAGGGCAATGGAGCCGGGCGCCCGTGGCTCACATCCATAATCCTAGCTACCCAGGAGGCTGAGATCTGAGGATCTCGATTCAAAGCCAGACCTGGCAGGCAAGTTGGTGAGACTCTCACCTCCAATTAACCACTAGAAAACTGGAAGTGGCGCTGTGGCTCAAGTGGTAGAGTGCTAAACTTGAGCAAAAAAAAAAAAAAAAAAAAGAAACTTAAGGACAGTGTCCAGGCCCTGAGTTCGAGCCCCAGGACCGGTAATAAATAAACGAAACTTCCCTAAGTTGACCACTTATACTATTATTCAGGGGAACAAAATTTTATGAGAAACATTTATTTCAATAAGGACAGAAGCTGAAGTCTCTGTAGTAATGTTTATCTGTGTGGAGAATTATTTTTTTCTTTCAAGGTTTACTAAGGAAGATGTGTAGACTGCACACGTAAAGTGGGGTCAAGTGTGCTTGTGCGGTAAGAACCCCAAGCTCTGCACAGGCTGGAGTCTTGCAGGACTGCTTGTCCTCTCCCTGTTGAGTTCTTTCTTTGTTCCCCGTTGAAGAAGGCATGCTGGGATGATCGATTACTGGCCTGAGAGGAACTCAGTTTTCCCATGCCCTCCTAGCAAGCAAACTCTTTGCTGCAGCCAAGAAAACTGTCCCTCATAAAAGTAAAAATAAGGTAGGGCTCTGGTCTGTGGCACTGCAGGCACCTTGGGAGATAGTTGGGGCTCACATGATCTACTAGTCACAGGGAGGCTAGTATTTCAGCCTTAGGAAAGCCTGTGATTCTTAGGACGGCAAACGCGGGCTCACTTGTCCAATGACCTATTTCAGCTCGGGCACAGGCTGTTGAAGCCAGTCTGAAATAGGCCTTTAGGGGTCTGTCGGCACACAGCCTTCTGGCTGGCTATGCCACAAAGAGGAAGGAATCTAGGTCAGGGGCACCATCGTTAAATTTAACGTGCATAACCAAGGGCTGTAATGAGTAGAGGGAAGATAATCATTACCTGTTCAAAAGAATAGAGGCCGCTTTCTTTTCCTAACCTCACCATATCGTCCAGAATGGCTTTCTTCAGCTCCTGAATGGAACCATAAAAAGTGAAATTACAAGGAGACATTTCAGAACGGGGGAGAGGGGATGGGGAGGGCACAACATGCTCCAAGTAAAGTGTAACCCAGTGAATTGTGCAGACACGGGCTCCCTCCCCAGCTCAGAAGGACATTTCCACACACCAATCACCGCCTCCCAGGAGACAAGGAAGGGCCGCAGAGGGCCAAAGGAGTCACTGTGAACAAGCATTTCATTGCATGGCAATGGAATTTAATGTTCCCAATCACAAGATAAAATATTTTTATTTGTGTGTCTCTTATGCCCCCTAAATAGTAATTGTCATGCGTGCTTTTCTTATGTGCTATGTCCCTCTGGTTTGGTTTGCTTTTCTGGCCTGGTGAATGACTCTAGCACCTCCAGATGAGCCCACGGCCCAGTGGGAGTGATGGGGTCTATGGCTGCTGCAGAGAAATAAACCATGAGATAGGGGCTGATGCTGAGCCAGAAAATAGCTAGCCTCCTATGCACGTCATGAGGTCTCCCAAAGGTGGGAACGTGGGTCCTCTGCGTAGGAACAGTTGTTACTGTCTCAGTTCCACCACTATCTCTGTGAAGCCAGTGTCCAGCCAATCCATCTTTCCCTTGGACAGTATGTGGCCCCCAAGAGCCGGGGCTCACATGTGACTCTGCTGGGAGCCAGCTCTGTGGCCTTGGCCAAGTTACCTCCTCCCTTTGACTACTCTACTCCACGCTGCAAGAAAATAGGGCTGGATTAACTTTCTGTGATCTCCTCTGGCTCTAAAGATCCAACAGTGTATCAAATTTCTAAAAAGAAATAGGAATAAAAAAAAAAAACCAACAGCAAGGGGCTGGGAATATGGCCTAGTGGTAAAAGTGCTTGCCTTGTATACATGAAGCCCTGGGTTCGATTCCCCAGCACCACATATATAGAAAAGGCCAGAAGTGGCGCTGTGGCTCAAGTGTCAGAGTGCTAGCCTTGAGCAAAAAGAAGACAGGGACAGTGCTCAGGCCCTGAGTCCAAGGCCCAGGACTGGCAAAAAAAAAAAAACCAAACACCCAGCAAGATAAATCTCTGGTGTGGGAGGGAGTCTCACGTTGTACAAAGGAAGATTAAAAGTTCTCCCTGGGTTCCTCTCATTTTGTGCTCTCATAAAAATGTTTAGCAACCTTTGGGGACACAGCCTGAAGATACTGACCTTACTTGTGCAGAGCTCTGTAAACGCCCCTTCAATTCCTCTCTTCTGAGCCCAGGAAGGCATGACTTCCGGGTCAGGCACCACGATGCCCACCAAAAAGGCCTGCAATGCCCACCAAAGGAAAGCATAATCATGAGCAGGCTTTTAAAACGGTTGGTCATGACCCCGTATTAAAAATAATCTCTTGGTATTCTCAGGCTCCACCCTTTTCTAAAAATAAATTCATGCTTATGAAACATGTTCATATGTTATAAAACTTTTCCACCAAAATATCACACGTTTTTTTGGCTGTTCATTTTCTGATCATCCCCACTACCTCGGTGGGAGGGAATTAAAAGACATCAAGAGTCGTTAAAATTAGACTAATATGACCTTGGATTCTCAGGCTCATCTTAAATCTGCATATCCCTCAGATATGCAAATATCTCTATGACCAAATTCTGTAAAACACTACACATTTCCAAAATGTCCACACCATTTTGAAATTCTTACATGAATGTAGTCCTCATTTATGAAGAACTCTTAATTTTTGTAGCATTTTCTTCCAAAATATTCAGTTATATAAATGCAATGATGAACAGAGTTGATTCACCATCTTTGATAGCACAGAACATATTCACTATCTATCTATCTCTATATATATATTTACAATGATTCTGATCTAAATGATGTTGACAGCAAAATAAATACAGGTCTTCTCTAAATAATACAACCTTGAGCAATATTACAGTCAGTACCATTATCTGCAATATTACACCCATTTACCTGGGAAATTCATTTGCATAAAATCAAAATAACATATTGGTGATGTGTTTCAGTGGTAGAGAGAGAGCTAGCCTAGTATGCACAAAACTCTGGCTTCAATTCCCAGAAAGATACAGACGTCCATACGTGAACACACATACCCTAACAGCAGAAAATCTAAAGTTTGATTTAGCATTTTACCCTAAATATTCTTCTTGGAAGTGAAAGGAATGTAATGTAGAAATGTTTGTGACTACTACTAAAGCAACTGGTTTGACCTACCTATAACTTAACTTGAAAATGAATGGGAAGGAAGTGGTGCTATGGCTCAAAGTAGTAGAGTGCTAGCCTTGAGCAAAAGAGCTCAGAGACAGTGCCCAGGCCCTGTATTTAAGCCCCATGAGTAATGAAAATAAAAATAAAAACAAAATATTTTTTTAAAAAAATTAAAAAGGATGGAATATCCCAGTGTTTGATTGGAGATTAATGTTGAATCTGGATCTTTTAGCCAGCTAGTACATGACAGCAGGGAGGGCCTCACCTTTAAGCTGTCCCCATGGACATAGATTTGTGCCACGGGTTCACTCCGGATATAGATGTTCTCAATCTTCTCTGGGGCCACGTATTCTCCCTGAGCAAGTTTAAAGATGTGTTTTTTCCGATCAATAATTTTAAGAGTTCCTTCCTGTGGAGTTAGACAGAGACGACATCCTATGGAAATGCCATTCCAAGGCAGATAGCACCTCATGACTTCCACCTGACCACCCACCGGATGGTGCCTGGAGCCCTGCCCACCCCCAAGGGCCTCTCCAGCAGGCAGGGCAGGGTGTGGGGGTGGAAGCAGACAGGGAGGAATGGTGCCACTGGCCTCCAGAGCCTCCACTCACCTCCTGGACCCCAGGACTCTGATTTTCTGGGGGGGAGGGAAAGGGGGGGAGCTCCCTTTCTTTTGGATCCATCCTTGGAATATTGCTCTTTCCTGGAGCTGGGGTGACCACTCCCACATCTGCCAGACCTCTTCACAGAGCTCCCACGCCTCACTGCCCGGTCAGCGTGCTGCCAAAACCAGGCTGCTGGTCGTCAAAGACGCAACCCACTCCGAGTGAGACTCAGGGCTGTTCATTCTCAAATCCCTCCCTCACCTGCCTCCACCTCCCACCAGAGCCACATCCCAGCACTTCTGCATAAGCTCGGGCCCCACGCATTCTGTTTGATCCAAAGCAATCCCTCCAGAATAATAATAATAATAATAATAATAATAATAATAATGATGATGCAGGCCTATTTTGTTCAAAACCTAGGGTGGCTATCAGACATTTTTTTCCTGACATTAACTTCTTTGATCTTCATGATAACCCCCTGAAATTGGGTGTTGTCACTCTTACTTCACTGAGTAGGAAAATTAAACCAGAGATGTTAGTGAACGCTCCTCTCCCAAAGCCAGGTGAGAAAGAAGGTACTCAGAATTTGAATCTAGGTCCTTCTGGATGACAAGACTATACCTTTTCCATGGTCTATCTAATATCATAAAATAATAATAATTTTTTTAAAGTACAAATATCTTTATGGATGACTTCTACCTGCATCTCGGGAATGGGTCATTGGACTCTTGCACATGGGCCTCCAGGAAAGAGGGAAAAATAATAAACCATTCACAAACTCATTCAATAAGCTGACACCAAAACCATAATAGAGTTGAACACCAAGAGAAAATTATAGAACAATCTTAGTTATGAATATACATAGAAAGATCAAATACGACTGTATGAAAAAAATTAATCCCATTATAGTTAAGGTGGACTTATGCCAGTATTGCTTCGCTTGTCTTAAGTGAGAGAAACAGGAAAAATAAATATCGCTGCAATATATTTCTAATTATTAATATAATTATTATAATTATATAGTTAAGTTTATAATTAAATATTATTTCTAATTATAATCCAACAACGATGCTGCCTTTAGGGATTGTCCCTACGGGCCCCTGCCGATCACTATTCAAGTGTGACATATCGGTGGCAGATCTAGACTTTATGGGCTTCGAGATTTTACTGTTTCTAAGGGCTGGGAATGTGGCTTAGCGGTAGAGTGCTCGCCTAGCATGCGTGAAGTCCTGGGTTCGATTTCTCAGTACCACATACACAGGGAAAAGCTGGAAGTGGCACTGCGGCTCAAGTGGTAGAGTGCTTTGCTAGCCTTGAGTAAAAAGCAGCTCAGGAACATTGCTCAGGCCCTGAGTTCAAGCCCCAGGACTTGGAAAAATAATGATTTTTTTTACTACTTTTAGAGCCTTAAGAAAAACAACACAAAAGTGTAAGGCCTTGGAAGGCATGCAGGCAAAGAAGGGGGCTGAGTTCTCCCTGTGCAACTGCCTGGGGCATGCTGGCTCCTCTGGCCTTTCTCTCCATACCATGGGCCTCTCATTCGAAGCCCTTGCTGTAAACTCTGAGCGTCTCTACTCCGCATGTGCTGTTACCCTGGCCTGACTGTCTCTCCCAGTCTTCTGTTTGTTCCCTTGGAATGTGATTCATCCTGAGAATTAGGTCCAGGATGAGCCAAGGCACAGGCTCATACTTATTTTCCCCAGGTATGCCCTAGCACGTGCCCATCACCTTGGGCAGGGAACTTCCAAAAGACGTATGTCTTCCTTGACATGAGTTCTTGGCCCAGGGTAACACTGGGGACACAGGATGTCCTTGTGTGCCACAGGCCTGAGGGTTTCTCAAAAGGAAGCACACATGGAAAGGTAAGTGGAGGCAAATTACAGAGCTCAGCATCATTCATGTACCGCATAATGCTTCAAATTCCAACCAAACCATAGCAACTTTGCAGGGAGGCAGGAGTTCCCTGAAGGCAGGGGCTTTCTGTGTCCATGACAGAGGCTTTTTCTGGTCAGAGTATTTGTCCAAGTGTCTCCTACAGACCAGGCACCGTGCTAAGTGTTTTACATGCATAACCTCATTCCTTCCTCCTGATAGTAACTAGAGAGGCAAGTAACATGATAGTCTATTTTAAAAGTAAGAGGAGGCAAATTAGTTTAAGCTAAAAGCTGAGGGCTACAGTCCAAAGCATATTCTGAGGGCTTGCTCTGTTCTACAACTGCATCAACGTGGAATCCAAGAGAAGGGCAAAGCTTCGCTCAAAGTAATTAGTTGGCAACTGCTGACAGAGCCAAAGGGAATAAAGCATCCTCTCAGCTCTGAGTTTTTCCCTCTGCCCAGGGCTTCCTCTCAGCAGAGGGCCTGTATCTATGGCCTTCTCAGGTCTCCCGGAGATAACCGCCTCCTTCTACTCTACCATCAGACTCCACACACTAGCAGATCTGTCTCTGGGAAACCATGAGCAACGGGCAGTTGGTTTCCAGCTCTACCTTCCACAACAGGCTCGTGGTCTTCACTAGGAGGGAAGGAGGAAGGAGCTAGGAAGGGAAGGGGGGTTCCGGTAAGAAGAACCTCTAAAGACAGACGTGAGGATTCCCATCTTACTTAACTGGATCGCATACCCTCCCACTTCCAGAACATCTGGGACATCAAGACTCCAAACACACATACCGGCAACCATTTCCCAATATCTCCAGTATGAAGCCAGCCATCGCTGTCCAGAGCCTCCTTTGTCCTGTCTTCATCTTTCAAGTAGCCTTTGAACACGTTTGGTCCTCTCACGCATATCTGTGGGGACGAACACCACCGTTTCTCTCAGCCACGGCATAAGGGAGGCAACCAGGGGAGACTGAAGAATTGGGAACACTATACTCTGCAAAAGCCACTCTGGAACACTGTGGGGATGGACCCCAAGGAATCGCTTGCTGTCTCAGTTTTCTAAATGACTCCTGCTTTGAAGCATTATCTTTCCTCTCTGCCATTCTCCTTTGCCATCATCTCTTCTTCCTCAGGAGCCCCTCCGTCTTGGCCACACACTATCTTTTGATGAGGTCTCAGCACAGATTTTTTTTTCCTTTTTCTAGTCCTGGGGACTGAACTTGGGGCCTGGCTGCTGTCCCTGAGCTTCTTTTGCTCAAGGCTAGCACTCTACACTTGAGCCACAGCTCCACTTCTGGTTTTTATTTGTGTGTGTGATTAATTGGAGATAAGAGTCCCATAGACTTTCCTGCCTGGGCTGGCTTCGAACCATGATCCTAGATCTCAGTCCCCTGAGTAGCAAGGATTACAGGGGTGAGCCACTAAAATTACCAGAGCTGCTCAAGTATCTTCTTTCCAGCACCAGGCCGTCAGTTTCCCATCTACTTTCAAGGGATGACCTGGCTTGGTCCATCTCATCTAGTCTATTTACACATGGCTGTTTTCTTACTGGGACAGATTATACATAAGTAGGCCATGTCATGATTAGAAAAAAAAAAACATAGATTTTTATTTGTTTTAAGTTAGGAAATTCAAAAATCTTTTCTTAGATCCAGTGAGTCCCAGGATGAAGGGTTGGTTGAATCAAATAAATCAGTTACTTAAAATTACTTTATACACAGATGAAAGGACAATGATTCCACTCTCACTGTCTTTGTTCCTACATGTTTACTCACTACACAAAGTGCCGGGATAGGAATGGCCACATTCTTAAGTTTACCTCTCCCTCTCCTTTGTGGGTCCAATAGTTCAGTTCTTCCACATCCACAAGCTTGATAAGATTGCAGGGCAGAGGCGCCCCTACATGTCCTAGAACACACAGCAAGACGGTGTTTGTCAGCGTTCGGTTCCGCTTCTGACACACTTTCATCCTGAACAGGCACTGATGACAAAACAAAGGTCAGGCCAACCTCTGCTAGGCCTTTGTTTTTCATTTGACTCTTAAAAGAGAAACACTGGCACACACAGCCCAGTACCAACTTGCACAGGATCCCTGGGCAATATGGGAGTCTAGCATTCCAGGCCAAACACCTGGTCAGGATTACTTTTTACAATGGTACCCACATGAAAACATTTTCCTATTGTCAGAGCAGGTCACATGCCTTGTCTTGGGATCACAAGATATAAACATCATTGTTTTTCCTTTAGTCACCAGGCCACTGATTAATGAACATAGGAATGACCTAGAAATCCTGTGACATCATAGACTAGGATGCAATTGGTCTGAGGTAAGGCACAAGATTCTACACTTCTTATAGGCACCAGGATGATGCTGATGATACTGGTCTAGTCACTACACTTACAAGTAACAAAGTGCTAGGCACAAGTGACTCATGCCTGTAATCCTAGCAGAACACTGAAATCTGAAGATGAGGTTCAAGGCCAGCCCAGACAGGAAAGACCAAAAAGCCAAAAGAGGAGCCATGGCTCAAGAGGCAGAGCACTAGCCTTGAGCACAAAAGCTCAGGGACAACACCTAAGGCCTGAGTTCAAGCCCCAGTACTGGCAATACTACTGATGTAAACAGAACACTTAAGAGTAACAAAGGATTCTCCCTTTCCCAATAAGACTCCATATTTTTCTTGCGCACCTGTGTGTGTGTGCGTGTGTATGTGTGTGTGCGCGCGTGCGTGTGTGTGTGTGTGTGTGTGTGTGTGTGTGTGTGGTCTAGGGCCTAAACTCAGGGCCTGGGCTCTGTCCCTCAGTCATTTTGCTCAAGGCTAGTGCTCTACCAATTGAGGCACAATTTCACTTTCAGCTTTTTTGGTGGTTAATTGTAGATAAGAGTCTCACAGACTTTCCTGCCCAGGCTGTTTTGAACAGTGATCCCCAGATATCAGCTTCCTGAGGAGCTAGAGTTATAGGAATGAGTCACTGGCACTTGGCCTTATATACTTTAAACTCTAAATTGTATGTAAGTCAATTTCTAGTCATTATGGTTGTTATCCAATTCACTGGCAAGTTGAAGGGCTTTGAAATAGGAGCTGGCCAAAGTCCTGAAATAATACAAAAACAACCAAAGCCGTGACATTTTGGTTTAATTTAAGACATACTGCCAACTATTTTACAATATTGTACAAAGGTATCAATCCTCTCATATCCACTAACCTTCGATGTTTTTACAGTAAATATGAATAAACACTCAACAGTTTCCCACAGGAAAATGCAGGAGATGACATGAGAGGGAGAAGGAAAGTTTCCAGAAGGAACCTGAGAATGACTGGCCAATATGATGACAGCGATAAAGAAAAACAGGGGTGCACAAGGACCTCCAACAATGGTTCCTAAAGGACATTTGGCAGTGGCAGAGTGACTCAAGGGTTTATGTACAGAACAGGCTTTATTCAGCTAGAGTTTAAGGAGACTGAAGTCACACACACACACACACATACACACACACACACACACAAAGGTCTATACGTGGCCAAAGGCAATTCTAATTTAGAATCCACCTATCATATTTCTCCTGATTATACTGACTACCTCAAGGTGCTCTGAAAATAGTACTGCATTAATGAATATATATATATATATGGGTATATACATATATATATATATATATATATATATATATACTGCATGCACATCATCCCAAATTTTCCATTTTGTGTTGAACAAACTCAAGCACAAAGAGTGGCCCCAAGAGGAAGTTGGCTCCCAGCTGGAACCATTTACTCAGCAAAAGGATTCTTTGGCTGAGCATACTGCGGACTCTGTTTACAACCTTTGTTGCGAATCTTGTGAAGGATAATCCGTGGGTTCCCCACCACAGACCCGTTTCCCCTGCCCGCAAGATGCGTTGCTTCAGAACAGAAGTGTGATTGGGAACTGCACCTTTGTGAGATGGTCACTAGACACAGAAGACCAGTGCTCCCAAAAGGCCTCTAAAAATGGCTCTGTTCAGAACAGGCTATTGGCCAGGCGTGCACAACCTTGTAATTCCAGCTACTTAGAACCTGGAGGTAACAGAATCAAAGAGTTCCAGGACGGCTTGGGCAAAGTTAATGAGAACTCAAAAACTAAAAGGGTTGAGGAACGTGGCCCAAAGGGGCAAGCTGGCACACACGAGGTCTTGAGTTCAATCCTCAGTACCTGTAATCATGGTAAACTTTTCTTTGCTTTACAAGTCATATCCAATTCACGGTTTGCTTTTTTTTTTTTTTCTAAAATCCGCAAATTCAGTTAAAAAACAACTATAAGCAAAGTTATGCAATATCTACTATCTATGAAACATGTCACACTGGTATTTTAAGGATTTTTACCTCCTGGAGCTCTAGCTTGTGATCTATTATTTGTATAACTTCTACTTATTTATAAAAGAAATAGGAAAACAGGAAAAACGACAAACATTTCTAACAAAGAAAACACCAGATCTAAAATAACGCAACTCAGATATAACTACCATTAATTCTTTTTTTCTCGTCTCTTTGACTTTTTCCCCTAAGTGCCTATGCAGATTCACTCCCAGGATGGAGTTGCACAGCCAGCTGTTTTGACCTGGAGTGGCCGGGGAGCCGCTTCTATACCTGCACCCTATCTTACCTGAGGTCCAGTCCCCCGGCGTGGTGAAGGTACATCCAGCTGTGCACTCAGTTTGGCCATAACCTTCATAAACCTTCAAGCAAAACATGGAAATCACACTGGGACCCACGGCTTCCAAGAGCTGACTGTCGTTTTCAGCTACCTAACTTCCCGTTGGCCATCGGCCTATTCCTCAGTGAGGACGGTTGGGGTAGTGCGCTGAGGGCAGCTAACTGCAGGGGAAGCGCAACACGGTGTGGACACTTGGGCTTGCAAAAATGTGCTGCTTTGTTTTTATATTTTACCACAATTAGCAGATGACATTATGTAATAAAATTTCGGACCCATTCTCAACCACTGGCTCGATTTTCCACTGGAATAATATGTATTAAAGATCAGCATTTACAAATCTGCTAAGAGATTTCCTCTCCAGAGTCCTTCTTATCTACCTCATTGCAAAGTGTGTGTGTTGGGGGGGCTCTGCCATGAAAACTGGTCACGCCATGTTAGTGTCTAACAGGAGGACAGTGTGAGAAGCAATGGTTTCTAAAGCATAAAAATTTAAGCATGCAGGCTGGGATGTAGCTCAGTGGCAAAGTGCTTGCCTAGCAAGTGCCACATCCCGGGTTCAATCCCCAGTACCAAAAAAGAAAAGAAAAAAAATTTAAGCATGCGCAATTATGAAACTGACATAGTTACCTCATTGAGTGCCCGTCAGCCATAACCATGCCACAATGCCCTGCCTATGAAGGAACTGACTATATTTTCATTGGCTGGGTATCTGGGATGTTTTTCAATCTCAGATGAGGAGCCTTTTATGCTAAAGAAGCCTTATTTGTCTCCAGGATCCTTTTTGGTACAGTCAAGAATATAATAGTTCACCTGCCTAACATATCCCCCGTTGTCCGCCCACCCCACCCCCACCATGGAAGACCATGCATGGTAATACCTGGCACCCCAGAGCTGCCCGGAGGAATCCGAGGACTGTTGGTGATGCGGGGGCTGCTCCCGTCACGATCATCCGCACGCGGCCACCAAGACTGGCCTGTGGGAAGAGACAAGAACCTGTCAACATTGGTGATGGTCTTCATTCAAGGGCAACATTCACTAATGCTAGATAGAACTCAGGCAAGAAACAAGGCCCTGAGCTGAGAAAGTCCCTTCCTCTCGCAAATGAAGAGCCCTATCAGTCCGCAATGCAATCCACACAATGACCAACTCTTTCATGTCTTCTTAGATAAGTGTCATTAGGTCTGTAAGGCATGCTATAATTATGATTCTTCTCCCTCCTTAAATGATAAGGCAGTTACCTCACTCTTCCATCATTCACAAGCATCGAAAACAATTACTTAGGACAATTTCTTCCAGATTCCATTTTAATGGCATTGCCTTTTTTCATGTACAAATCAATACTATGCTTTATTTACTATGCATTGCAGAGGGTAAAAGATACTTGAAACATTCTGTTTCTGTAAACTGAGCCAAGAGAGTTTAAATATTAATTTTCCACACCTGAAAATAGAATAGCAAGAAACTTAGTAATGCTACTAATCAACTACATATTTTGTGGGCAAGGCAGGGCCTTAAGACTTTGGTGGAGAAATAGGTAATCCTAGATTGGCCTGCTTTAGGAGAGGCTGAAAAGACAGAAGAAAAGAGGAAAAGATTGCTAGTCATCTAATTAGAACCTGGTGCTATCGGAGAGCCACTGTGGCCAGGGTTACAGGAAGGGGGAGAGACTCTTTCCGGCCCCGGGAGCATAGGGACATCGTAGTGAAGCACTGATACGCTCAAGGGCAAAGCTGCCCTGATGGTCAAGGGACGTATTTTCCAGGGGGGGGTGTCTTTCTTGCTGGTTGCCCTTTAGCAAATATACATGTCCAATTTCTTTTAAAGACCATTTTAAAATTAGACTTTGATTTGATGAGTACATGTTATTACATCACCAGATTGCAGACCACTAGAGACAGGTGTCACTCTATAATCACCTATATGTCCATTTTCTCACCTGAATCTTGTTAAAGAAGAGTTCATCCCAGATACTGTTATTTCTAATGATTCCACTACGGACTTCAGCCTGTTTGCGCTTAGCTGCAAACTCCAGGAGCCAACGTTTTAATGGAGTGTCTGCCTGAGAGAAGATCTGAGGAAACACAAGTTGGAAACAGCTGTCAGAATCTGAATGTATCACTTCCAACTGCATGTCCCACAGGAAGACAGCCACTAGAGGAGGTAGGTTCCACTGTACCCCTTCAGGAGGCCACTGATTATGTGACATCAAAACAAGGGCGACGGCCAGGAGCCAGCGGCTCACACCTGTAATCCTAGCTATCCGAGAGTTGAGACTGGAAGCTAACCTGGGACTGGTTATCTCCAATAACCACTAAAAAGGCAAAAGTGGAGGTGTGGTTCAAGTGGTAGAGCAGTAGCCTTGAGCATGGGAAAAAAAAGAAAAAGCAACACTGTCAAGGTCCAGGGACATTGTGCAGATGTAAGTTTCTTTAAAAAAAAAGTCTTCTCAACCAGGGTTTTGGAAAATAGGGAGAAAAGTGAGAAAGAATCAGGGGATACAAGAAAGGAGGCAACTTTCAGGTCATGGTGTGGAAGTGTGGAAAACCTATATGGGGCTTCTGCCTAAGAAACAAATTCTGTCCAAATACGCTGAGGCACGGCCCCTGGCTCCGGCCAGAGGCGCCCCGTGGGTCTCACCTTGTCATACATCCGATTCAGCAGTCGCGGAACCACGGGGAAAATGGTGGGTTGCAGAGCTTTCATGTCATCCGAGAGGAGGCGGATGTCCCCCTGGAAGAAGCCAACACGTCCTCCGTGGCAGTAGACAACAGACTGGAGAGAGAGAGGAGAGCAGGTCCTTTAGTCTGGTCAGTCCTGGGCTTCAAGTGAGCGCTATCCAAAGTTCTACCCTCCGCGGCCCCAACCCCAACCCCAGCCCAGTTACAGCTGCTGTTGGGAGACTTGGAAGAGTGCTATTTGAGCTGTCTCCCAACCTGCTATGCCCCCACAAATGTGTGCACTAAGTTTCACTCCACCACAGGGAGAAGACACAGGGGCAGAGTTCTGAGCTTTTAGAAGATACCAAGATAGGCATTCTCACTGACACCTGACCAGCACACCCACTCTAAAACCCTGGACGTGAGCCTACCTGAGAACTCAGCTCTCTGAGATTCACTGCATCCTTGTCTGCTTCAAGTCTAGATAGTCTATGAGTTTTCCCCAGGAACAGCTCGACAACTACAACTACGAAAGGAAACTCCATCCCTATGGGGACTGGAGCTGTTACTAAATCTGGTTGTGGGTGGTGGCTGGTGAGAGGCGATGGGGGAGCCTGGCTGTTTCTAGAAGGACTGGAGCACACCAGGGGCCTTGTACTTACTCCTTTAGCTCTCATAGAACCCTATGAGGAAGATAGTATTCCTAACAACCCTTTCCTTAATGAAAAAGCAACACACCTAGTGCCACAGCACAAATGGCAGTAACTGCTGGCATTCTAACCCAAGCTTGAAAAGTATGCCCTATTATACCAAATATTCCCTGAGGCAAAATAGGAAAGATTGAAAAGATGAAGCTTAGAAGCCAGGCACCACTGGCTCATGCTATAATTCTAGCTACTCAGGAGGCTGAGGATTGTGGGTCCAATGCAGCCCAGGCAGGAAAGTATGTGGGACTCTGATCTCCAATTAACCAGAAAAAGAGGGAAGAGGAACAGTGACTCACCAACCCTGAGTTAAAAAAAAAAAAAAGCTAAGGGACAAGTGCCCAGGCCCTGAGTTCAAATCCCAGTGCTGGCACAAACACAAAACAACAACAATCCAAAAAAAAATGCTGTTTATTCGGAATGGTTCTTTGCATGACACAGGAATGGAGAATCCTTTGTCCCAATAATCAGATATGGACTCCGTCCTTCCCTCACTCTGCACTCCCACAGGGAGTCTCCGAGTCATACAGCGTCAGTCCCCATCTGTAGCCTGAGGAGCCATGACAATCTGATGCATTCCCTGACTTTGCTGCTTTGTTCTCCTGTGAGAGTTATGAGACAGAAGCCTATCGGCTTGTACATACTGAGGTCCTGCACAGAGCTTGGATGGCAAAGCCCTTCCGCAAAGTTTGCAACGCTCTCAGAGCAGTTGCTACCAGCAGGGGTCGCTACCAGCCGAGTCTGTCCTTGGGCAAGACTTAGCAGGTCTGGGGTCTCCCCTGAAAGATATTCCCAGGGAGGACAAGTACCGGAGGTCCTTGGATCCATCCCCCTGGCCTCTGAGGTTCTTTAGGAGGATAGGGTATTTTGGTCCTACTTCACGCAACTAGTGATAAAGTGACACTCTACTAGGATTATGGGTTCTAGGTATGGCTTGTGCCTCCTGGATGCCAGGGCCTTACCTGCACCATTCGCTCAAACATGTGTGCTAAAGGCAAATAGGAAAAGTGCACATCCGCACAAGTGGGAGCCCACTGACTCTGCAAGAAAACAGAAGGAGCCCAGGCAAGTCCCAATCAGTCAGGTGGGCGTCTTACCTGAATTACTCTCTCAAACATGTGAGCCAGAGGCAGGAAGGAGATGAGCACATCGTCCTGTCTCGGAAAGATCACTTTCTGCAGGTGATGGGCATGGGAGACAGAAAGGAAAGAAACACTGACAGGAAGACAACAAGAGAGTCATAAAACAATAAAGAGAAAAAATGATCCTGGATGGGTGAACAGGAAGAAGGGGGGAATGGGGTGTGGGAGGGTGGGACAGAAAGGTGAGATGAGAGAAAAAAATGAGAGCGAGAGAGGGATGGGGAGAGGGAGGATGGTGCAGAGAGAAAGGGAGGGCAGCATAGGAAGCGGAGTGTTAGGTCGCAGCGCCAGTGGGTCTGAGTTATCTGCAGAAGCAAAGAGCCACATGAAGCACATATAAACCAGCAGAGCCGAGCTCCGCAGGGAAGTCTCCTCTCAGGAGGGGCCTGCACCTCACTTGCAGTCAGTCGGCGCCAGCCTGGCTCTCTTCCCTGACTCCCCACCGTGGTAGAACCTACTAACCCCATTCTCCTGGGGCCGCTTGAGCAGAAAAGTCAGAAGGTCCTAGACTGTCAGCACTTTCTAGTGCCTCCAGAGAAGGCGGCCCAGAGAGCCCCGCCTCTATATGCCAACTGTGGGTGGGTGATGAGTCAGGGAGATGAGGCCCAAGCCCCAGACAAAGTAGCTGACCCCTGGCCTCACCAGCCACAGCCGAGAATCAAGGGCCTTTAAAGAAGGGCACCAGCTGGGTGCCGGTGGTTCACACCTGTCATCTTAGCTACTCAGGAGGCTGAGGTCTAAGGATCATGGTTCTAAGCCAGTCTGGGCAGCAAAGTTCCCATGAGACTCTTATCTCCAATTAACCACTCAAACACCGGAAGTGGCACTGTGGCTCAAGTGGTAGAGCACTAGCCTTGAACTAAAGAGTTCAGGGGCAGTGCCCAGGCCCTGAGTTCAAGCACCACGACCGACCAAAAAAAAAGAAAAGGACAATGCGAAAACAAAGCTGGCTACTTCCACCAGCCCAGGTAGAATGATGACCCAATCAGTCTCACAATTGTGTCTGACCCTAGAAACCGGTTGCTTTGACCAGGCAGAGAGGCCTGCACAAGGAGGCTCAGCTTTGTGAGCCTGCCTGCTGTTTTACTTTGTCACAAAGCCTATAAACATGGCTCATAGCTCCTAACCTGAACCCAGTCATCAGTTTTCTGGCAATGAACCTAATTAAGCATCTGGGGGTGTATCTGTTATAATGCCATGTAGCATGCAAGAGGAACTATCTACAACGGAGAACAGGGCTGACTTCAATGGAAAGATACTTTTGTTTTTTGCCAGTCCTGGGGCTTGAACTCAGGGCCTGGGCACTGTCACTGAGTTTCTTTTGCTCAAGGCTAGCACTCTACCACTTGAGCCACAGTGCCATTTCTGGCTTTTTCTGTTTATGTGGTGCTGAGGAATTGAACCCAGGGCTTCGTGCATGCACTCTACCACTAAGCCACATTTCCACATTCTCCTGAAGGCAATTTCAGAATATACTTACCAGTTCTGGGGAGGGGAGAGTCCTCCTTCCTTAGCTGGTTATAAACACTAACATACTTTTGTGAGGCCAAGATATATATGGCTTTCTTAAAATTTTAGATATACCTTTAAGTACAGCCTTATAAATTAGCAGCTACTGCTATTTCTCAAACTAATAGCCCTTAAATATAAAATGACTGAATTAAACCCTGGCCTCCTTAAAGAACAAGTTACCAAAGATTACTTTCTAATCAAAGGCACCTATACAAAAGCAAAAGGATCTCAAGTTCTAAAGTTTAAAAAAAAGAAAAGAAAATCCGGTTCACGTGCTTTTCTGGGATCTCAGCACTCTAAATCAACTGAATGTTTGTTGGGTATTGGTCATTTCGGTGTCTGGGGTTAAAAGCCATGCATGGTGGTGCATGCCTTAATGGTAGCACTTGGGAGGCTGAGGCAGGAGAATCATGAGTGCAAGGCCAACCTTGGTGACATTATGAGACTTGTGTCAACTAAAAATAAAACACCCAGAAAACTCAACCAGTGTCTGAGGTTAAAAGTGGCTGTCAAACGCGATTGCTCTGCTGAGTACAGGAACTCCTGCCTCTTAATGGCAGCCCAAACTTTATCAGAGGGAGGGCGGGGGGGGGGTGAAGAAAAGAACAGAAGCAACAGCATTTAAAACCCTTCTAAGACTTGAGGTTGTCCTCAAAAGACACCTGCGTGTAGTAAGTTTACTTTATTCACCTCTGTCACTTTCAGAAAGCCGGAGAAATCAGCCACCACGTTCCCGTGGGTCAGCATCACACCTTTGGGGTTCCCTGAGAACAGAAGGCAAGAAGGGGAATTAGTTGGGAGCTAAAGGGCCGCTCCCTGAGAACAGTGCCTGAGGCCCGCAGTGCCAGACACCAGGCTGGCCTCCAAGCCTCTGCTCCCTGGAGATCCAAGATGAATGCTACATCTGGGAACCTCCACCTAATAGACCCTCAAAGCCCACCAGGAGGCTCATGACAGCTTGGGACCGGAAGGCAGGTAGCTGAACAGGTGGACTGTCTCAAAAGCCTGAAGAGCTCACCGTTTTGTTGCACTTTATCCTCTCCTGCCTCCCTCAGAGACCAGCCCTGGGCCCCCAGTACCCTCAACATACTCTGCTGCTCTAGGCTGCTCTCTGTCTACTGGCAGAAGACGTCTTGGACACATCTGATGCCTGGAAAGCCTCCAGGGTCTGGCTCAGGCCAGGCGGGAGGTCCACGGGGCTGAGGCAGCCATTCCTGTCTGCTCACTGGCAGAAATGGGACACACTCCTGCTTTGTGGAATGTGATTTTTTCCAGGCTGATCATGAGGCCTGGTCCTCAGAAACCTTGAGGAAGCGAGGTTTTCGATCATTACTCACAGGATAGGGACTGGTAGGGGTCAGGACTAGGCAGGCTGGATACAAGGCCAGAGTGAGCATCATGTCACAACTGGCTGGACATGACTCTCATACAGCTCAAATCCTAGCCTCGTCTCACAGCCGGCACTTAAGCAAGCCATTGCTCCCCTCTCTCTGTTTCCTCACCTGTGAATCAATGACAATAGTGCCCACTTCATAGGGGTGCTTGCTGTATGTAAGGATTAGGGACGTCATGTCAGTATAAGAGACGTTAAACTAGATGTTCCCACTGAGGTAGCAGATACAGTAGCTATGAAACTCCAAAAAAGGGAGGGGGGCGCGCGGATTCACCTTCAGAACATACCCAGGAAATATGAAATCAATCAGCAATGTGGGGAAGGACAAACAGGCAGATCACAATCAGGCCAACCCAAGCAGAAAGTGAGACCTTATCTTAACAATAATCAAAGCAGGGCCGGGAATATGGCCTAGTGGTAAAGTGCTCGCCTCATATACATGAAGCCCCTGGGTTCGATTCCTCAGCACAACATATACAGAAAAAAGCCGGAAGTGGCGCTATGGCACAAGTGGCAGAGTGCTAGCCTTGAGCAAAAAGAAGCCAGGGACAGTGCTCAGGCCCTGAGTTCAAGCCTCAGGACTGGCAAACAAACAAACAAAAAACAACAAAGCAAGCCAGACACCAGTAACACTGTAATCTTAGCTACTCAAGAGGCTGAGATCTGAACATTGCACTTCAAAGCAGGTCCAGGCAGGAAACTCTTGAGACTTTTTATCTCCAATTAAACCGCAAAAAGCTGCAAGTGGAGCTGTGGGCCAAATGGTAGAGCACAAACCTTGAGTAAAAAAGCTAAGGAACAGCGGGGCACTGGTGGCTCATACCTGTAATCCTACCTACTCAGGAGGCTGAGATCTAAGATCTGAGGGTTGAGACTGAAGCCACCTGGGACAGGAAAGTCTATGAGACTCCAACTAATCACCCACCCAAATTTTATTTTATTTTTTAAAAGCTGGTGATGGAGCTTGGCTCAAGCAGTAGAGTGCTAGCTGCTGTGAGCAACAGAGCTCAGAAGCAGGCCCTGAGTTCAAGCCCCGGGATTGACACCAAACAAAACAAAACAAAAAATGAAGAGACAGAACCCCAAGTTCTAGTATGGGTACACACAAACAAAAAAACAACAAAAGCAGAAATGCTGGCAGAGTGGCTCAAGTGGTAGAGCACCTACTTGCCTAGCAAGAATGAGGCCTTAAGTATGTGTGTGAGGGGCAAACTGACTTAGCTGTTTTCCCTAAACCATCCCCATGTAAGGCTCCTCTGCTTATCCTCCCTCCCTGCTTCAAATCTGATGAGTGGGGGAGGGCAGAAGCCTCTTGTATAGCAAGCTGGGGGAGGAGAAACAGTAACGAGGGAAAGAGCCAAAGAGACACCACTTCTCTGTATGCCCCCAGCAGGCCCTGCTGGGAGGAAAGAGGGGTCTCAGTGAAGACTACAGATTCCTAGTTTGGATCAGCACTTGATTCTGAAATAAGACTATGATGTGCAACGGCCGCGGGACTTCTTAGCGCCTGGAACTGATCAGAAAGGCCTGAATTGCCTAAATTTTTATTCAGAAGCAGAGTGAGGACAACATTTACTCAGCAAGTAGAAGGCAACAGAGGAGACAAAAATAAAGTTGCTGCCAGGTAATGGTGGCTCACATCTATAATCTTAGCTACTCAGGCGGCTGAGATCTGAAGATTGCAGTTTGATGCCAGCCCGGGCAGTGAAGTCCTGGTAAGACTCTTATCTCCAATTAACCACTCAAAAAACAGGAAGTGGACCCATTGCTCAAAGTGGTAGAGCCTTGAGCAAAGGAGCTCAGGGACAGTACTTAGGCCCTGAGTTCAAGTCCCAGGATCAACACACAAAGACACCCCCCCACCAAAAAAAAAAAAAACCCTCCAAAAACATAGAGGTGATTCTGGGAGTAAAGAGGCTACATGATTTTAAAAGGTCATATTTTTATAATAGGTAGTTGTTAAAATACCTTCCTTTGGAAAAGATGCTGTCTTACCTCTACCTGTACTTTTATTCTGGTGCTTCTTCAAACCCAGGCCCATATTAAGACATTTCCACCAATTGTCTCTTCAATACAAATCAGACAGAAGTCCTGGGGCCCACACAATATTCTCAGTGTTGTCTCATAACCTGTTTCTAGAAGTTTCTAAAGAACATCCCCCAGGTATCAGATATATGGAATCAGGACTGTCACAAAATAGAGCGCTGTGCCATACACAGAACTTTAGATGAGGCTGGCTGGCTTCCTCACACCTAACATAACCTCAGCACGGGAGGTCTGAGGATCTTGAAAGTTGTCTTCACTGAAGAAAGGTCCATTCAGTTCCTGCCCAAACATTTACTGGCGGCTGTAACTGTTCCATTATGTTTCGTTTCATTAAGCCCTTTCCCTGTCCAGCATGACTGCAGAGTGTTCACCTATTCTCTGGATGCAACTCAGCAGCACAGTACTGACAGACTTGGTCCTGTGACTTCTTGACTGCTTCTGCTCTGGCTGCATCCACTCTTGGCCCATGCTTTTCTTTACTCCCTCTGCCTTCACAGCAAGATTCTGTCCTGCCATAGACTGTCTGTGCATGGTGTCACTGTCATGCTGTTCCCTCTCCTAGGAGCCCCCTCCCTTTTTCCCCTTCTATTTCTTTTATTCTAGCTATGGATCCTTTAGGACTCTGCTTAGATTGTAATCCTGTCCAGCTGACCTGACACCTCACTGGCAGGGTACCCCATGCAGCCTGCATGCATACCCTCAGGTAATAACCAAATGGTAGTGCAACTGCCTCCGGATGTGGGATGTGAGCTGATGAACACATAAATGCAGGCTCTCTTATCCAGTGCTCAACAGTAGACCTAAATGCATCCCTCCTCCTGGGTCTTTCTGGCCTGACGAGGTGTTCCGAAACACTAGTTTTTTTTAGGTTTCCTCGGAGGTATCTATCACTTATTAGAGGGAAACTTTCTTAGAATAATTCCACCAGAACCAAGGGCCAATGTCAGATTGAAATCATAGTTTCCATCTTTGCCCATTAGAAGAACAATGTGGCTCTGGTCAGGCTAAAAGCCAGCGTGCAAGGGGAATTGCCACTGGGCTGTGATGCCAAGGACACATGTGGCTGACGTGCTGACAAGAGGATGGACATAAGAAGCACAGCCCGGGCTTAGTCTAAAGCCAAGGAAATCCACTGACAGGGTGATATCAGGCAAAAGGTCTATTCACTGCCCCAGCTCTGTCCTGGCAGCAGCCACAGTGGGGTTGGGATACTAAACCACAACTCATTTGTGAGGCTCCATGCCTTCTGTTCCACCACATGGAGCTCACGTAGGACAGCTCAGCCTTCAACCGGGAATCCAGTCTGGAAGATACTGGACATGACGTCTGTCCCCTCCAGCCAGGAACAGCACAGTTCTGCTTCTGGAAGTCCTTTCCCAGGTGTAGGGCATTATGTATGACCAAGTAGCATAGTAAAAGCCTGAAGGCACTCTTGGAAGGCAGAGGTCCAAAGCTAAAGGCCACAGCAGTTAATTGCTCCCCAAAATAACGTCACTAAAAACTCACACAGTGAAACTCATGTCAAAAAACAAGAAGACATTGGAGAAAGTTCTGTTTAAAAGGCAATGTAAGCCTGAAGGGCATTTTTGAACTTTGGACTAGCTCTGGATATCAGCGTCTAGAAAGCAAGGGCTGTTTTCTGAATATGGTAACAAATCTTAAGCCCACTTGAATAAATAGCAAAAATCCATCACCGTTCAATAATACCACGTTTCTCATGATCCACTGACATGGATAATCTGGATTTTGGAGCTGGACAAAGGTCAACCAAATGCCTTAGAGGCTGTTTCTGGGGGAAGGGGGACCCCCAGAACTGTCATCAGGCAGGCCAGTCCTTAGTCTGGGAGGAAGTCTGGAAACCTTTTGCCATTGGATTCGGGACAAAGCAAGTAACTTCCCAAGTAATCGGATAAGACAGAGTGACAGTGGTAGAAATTGCAGAGGGCCGGGAGTTCCCAGAGCAGGTCACAGCTCTTGAAGCCTCCGCTTGCTGGTGTCCACTTGGAGCAGGCTCAGTATCGAGCCGCTCACCTCACAGACTCTGCTGAGGCCCCAACAGCACAGTGAGGGGGTGGACAGGCCACTGCAGACTGCAGAGGACAGTGCCTGTGCCGTGGTCTTCATGTCCATTCTGCCCCTTCCAAGACATCTTCCTGGGCTGTGCCTGTCCACGCGATGTGGATGCTCTGTGGTTAGTGCCATGCACAGGTTGTGCCATTTTTTCCTAACAGTCATGCCTATGGCTGCAAAGCGTCTGCAGTGCTCTCTTGTATGCTGCTCTGTCTCCCACTTGGCACCTAACCATCCTGCTCGTAGGTGGGACATGGAGAACAGTGATGGCAGAGAGGTTAAGTGATGGGTTCATGGCACACGTGGAGATGAGACTCACACGTAGCCTCTCAGACACAAAACACCACAGTCCTTTCCCAGTCCTTGGGGGAGGCAGGAGCAGGAAACAGTGGGGTGAGGTGTTTCCCATGAAGAAATGATTTCTGTGGGAAAAGTCCTACCCCAGCATGTGGTCAGGATAGCCACGGCTCTACTGGCTCAGCTCTGGGAAGTGTAAGGTTTACATGTCCCAACTGACACTGCCCAATTGCAGCTGGCCACCTGTTCCTGTCTGGTGTCAAGCAATGGCACTAGCAGAAGGTGCCAACATCCGGAGCCAGGCTCAGGACTTCTCATAGAGGCACAATAGACTCCTGGAAGTCACCTGCCATGCTTCCAGGAAAAGGTAAAGACAGATTGCCATGGGTAGTAATCTGGGTGACTCTACTTACCTGTTGTGCCACTTGTGAAACATACAATGGAAAGGTCATCAGGCTGCGGGGGCTAGAGGAATGAGAAGAGGTATGTGTTAGGAAGACCCAATGTGACCCAAGAGGGCCAAAGATACCAGGACCACTCCCCTGCCTTGCCCCGTGTCTGTGCTGAGGTGGGTGATGTGGCTATGGGCACTGTTGCACCTGCGCAAATGCTCCTGCACGCGATAGTTGGAAAAGTGGGCAGGTGAGCTCTCAAGAAAGGGGGAATGCTGGGTGCTGGTGGCGCACACCTGTGATCCTAGCAACTCAGGAGATTAGATATAAGGACCATGGTTCAAAGTCAGCCCAGGCAAGAAATCCTAGGAGACTCTTATCTCCAATTAACTACCAAAAAAAAAAAAAAAGCCAGGAGTGGAGCTGTGGCTCAAGTGGTTTAGCACTGGCTTTGAGCACAAAAGCTCAGGGGGCAGTGCCTAAGCCCTGAGTTAAAGCTGCAGAGCTGTCACACACACACACACAAAAAAAAAAAAAAAAAAAAAAGAAAAGTGGGGGAGGGGGGAAGAGGTGGCATGTAAAAAAACAGATCAGTCCCACCAATCTGACACATTCCCTCTGCTTCGCCCTCCTCTAGTCTGAGCTAAACTCTCCTGGATTAGGCTGGGCTACAGAGAGCATATCCAGGTTTCTACGGAGACCTCTCCTATCTAATAAGAGTAGCTCAGTTGACTCTACTTTCTCCCAGACATTTGTGGTTAGTCTCAGGAGCATAGGTGGCTCAATGCTTGAGCTGCCCAAGGCATCTCCAAGACTATTGTATCAGACGCTTGTCCCGGCACCGGGCACATGGCCCTTGCTTGGGTCACCAGGAAGGGCCCACGTACTCCATCCGAACACAGAGGATGGCTTCTCAGAAGAGGTGACACACGAGGTGAGTTGAAAAGGTGAGCAAGATTTTTTTTTTTTTTCAGATTCAGTTAGAGAGGGGAGCTGGCCCATGCGTTCCTCTCAGGGAGAGGAACTAGCCCGTGCATAGGCGCACGGGTGCAGGAGAGGAGGCAAGCTGAAAGTCGGGGGCAGTTCTCCGTGGCTGAAGCCTTATGTGTGTGTGAGTGGACAAAAACACAGGGGTACGGAAGAGGGCCCTGAGAAGAAGGGCTGAGACCCTTATCAGTGAGGAAGCTCAGCAGGGATGGTGAAGCCTAGAAGGGAAGGAGAGGTGGTAGAACACTTGGAGGTCAGAGGCCTTGTGCAGGAACTACAACTACCCTCATGGCCCACCCTAAGGGACAGCTACGGCCCAACTCCAGGCACGGTGTGTGAGGATAGCACACGGGCAGGTTTGCAGCCCAAAGATGAACAAAAACAGTAGGTGCAACAGGCTGGTAGGCCCCTGGGTCCATTTCTGGTTCTGTTGTTCTTCTTTCCATACCACACTGTCTGGGGAACTGACTAACTGTATTTGAGGAGATAAAAATAAGACTTCCAAGAAGTGATGCTGTGCCTCAAAGTAGTAGAGCGCCAGCCTTGAGCAAAAGAACTCAGAGCAGTGCTCAGGCCCTGAGTTCAAGCCCCATGACTGTCAAAAAAAAAAAAAAAAGACTTTCCCAAGAAAAAGTTACTAGAGAACCAAAGGTATCTCGGACCCCAACATCTGACTCCCATTCCAGGTCCTTTCCAGGGCACTCAGCCCACAGAAGCTCTGGGCAACTCAAAAGACATTGCTGAGTTGAGCACCTATTGCTGATGAACATATGTCCTGCCTCTCTCCTGAGCCCTGTGAACAGCGAGGGACTCTGGTCCTGCTGATCATCTTGCTCAACAAGTGTCAACTAGAAGATCAGCTTACCACAGGAGCTTGGCGATTCTCTCGGCCACAATCCTAAAAGAAGAACGTACTTTAAAATAATGCTCGAAGTGCTCATCAATTGAAAACTAAACAAACATCAAGGTAGGTCTTGCTCTTGTCCCAACCCACAAGATCAGGGGTACCTTACTTACCTAGACGTGGCATATGTCACCTGAGTGGCATTGCCCGGCCAAAATCAGAAAGAGACAGAGACAAAGAGACAGAAGAACAGAGAGAGATGAGGGAGGAGGAGGGAGGGGAAGGATGAAAGGAGGGAGGGAGGGAAGGAAAGGGAAGGGAAGGAGGTGGTAGTGGCAAGGGAAGGAGGGAAGAGGGAGGGAAAGAAAAGGAAGAAAGGGAAGTCCAACATTATATGCAGGGAGCTCTGAGGCCCAGGGAGAGGCCAGATGTGCACACGACAATGAGTTTTGGACATGTTGGACTGACAACAGGCACAAGAGTGTCTTGTGCCTTAAGCTCCTATGAGCAATCAATGCCAAGGGACAGGTGAGGGAGGCTTGTGCAGGAGTAGCTGCATAAGTTGCAAAGGGGTAAAAGTGCATGGTATTATGGGAACTGTGAGGAGGAGATAGGGAGAACTGCTGAGCTCAAGGGCCCAGGTTCGATAGAGCATAGTGACTGTGGGCCAGCTGTTACTGAGCAGGGACTGAGGCCCTAGAGGCCAGGATGCCTTCTATTGCCCTAACAGGCCACAAGCTTTCACCAACCTGTTGGCTTCAGGAAGGCCATGAATGGCACAATCAGCTGTGCTGGCTGCTGGGGAGCTGGGTTCCACTAGCTGGGTGTCCTTAATAAGAACCTGTCCAAGATTCCTGGAATTCATGGCTACAGTCCTCAGGCACACACAGGCTTCAAAGGCTGTGTGAATATTCCTTTCAGGTTGGTACCACTGTCCACCTACTGGTGCTTGATGCTACTAGTGGTGCCAGTCAGAGCTTTCTATTAAAAGATGGCTGGATGCGCCAATTCCAGGCCTTTCTCCTATGCCTCCCTCCTCCATGCCTCCCCCTCCCCCCCTGCCTGCCTTGTTCTGACACAGACACACTGGCCACCCCCCAAGGCAGAAAAGGAGCAGATAATCAGCAGCTCTAACTTAGTCAGCTGTGGCCCGGCAAAGAGCCTGGGCACGGACCGGCTCTTACCTCCACAGACTGCATGGACTGGATGACCACCCCGCTCTTCTGCCCTCTCTCTCTCAGGGCTTCATCGAATGGCTCCATGAGGATGATCAGGCTGAGCCCTGGGGTGTCCTTCCTCTCCACATGCTCTAGCAGAAGCACTGCCTTCTGCGGCTTGTCCACAATCACGGTGCAGATGCCCGCTGCAGGACCATCAAGGAAGAATCAGGCTGTGACTTTTGATCAGCGTGTGCCCAGGCGGCCATCCCATAGACCCCATGTGCCACCGCTTGTGTGGAGAGAGACATGTAAGGTGGGCGGTGGGGGGCTTACCGGTATTGATGATGTAGCGGATAGCCCCGGGGCCCAGGGTGTCATAGAGTGGCACCACCACCATGGAATACGTGTAGCAGGCAAGCTCTGCAATGATCCACTGTGGAAACAGAAGGTCAATGAGGAGAAAGGAGGTAAGAGAAAGAACTGTGCTTCCCATAGGCCTAGGAGGCCACAGACCCTGCTCCAGATCCGATGCCTGAGCCTCTCTACACTGAGGAAAGGATTCCAGAAGACAAATGAGCCGGTGCTCCTGCTCACCCACAGCCTTCAGATCACACTGGCCCCATGGAATTCTCTAAATTTCATGTCCAAACAGTGCCAGGAGCACTTCTAGGCCCTGTGTGGGCCTCTTTACCATGCTTTGGCTTAAAAGACAGCTGTTTATTGGACTGGGTATGATATGGAAGGATGCTGGCTGGGGTATCGGATCCTGAAAAGGAGCAGAGCTGGGAGTGAGGGACAAGGGGGGTGCTATCATGGACCTTGGGTTTCTCTTTTTGTTTTCTTTTCCCAGACCCTACAAAGAGTGGGAAGACTGTTTCATGCACCCAACCCTTACTCCACAGATGTCTCTAAGTCACTCAAGACAGGTTCTTACCTCTGGCCGATTTTGTGCAAATACACCAATAAATTGATCTGTTTGTGCTTTACAGTTGTGCTGGAGGAGTCCAGAACCCAGAAATTCAGCCCTGTTGGCCACCTGTACACAGATGTGGGGAGATGATGGGGAAACAGACTCTCAGCAAGGGAGAGTTCCACAGGTCTGACGGACCTCCCTGCCTCCCTACCCAGGTATGGTGAAAGCTCCCAAGGCTGCTGCCAGGAGGTTGGGCAAGATGGGCCAGAAAAATGACAAATGATACTCTGAAACCCATCAGAGTGTCCACAGGCCCCTACCTGTGAGTGCCAGGTGTGCGTGGTGAACAGGGTGGAGCGTGTTCTCTATCACTTACCTCCTGGTAGGACAGCCACTGGTAAGGCTGTTTGGGCTTCCTGAAGCCAAGGCAGGGCCCATTCCCTGCAGAGAGACAAGCGGGACTTGTGCCAGGGAGGAAGACTGGTAGCAAGGCCACCTGCTCCTGCCCCTCAGGCACCTGGATGGACATGCTGTACTCTGTGTGTCCGTGTGCCCAGTGAACATCCCCCTAGATGCCTGCCTCTCCTGCTGTAGACCAAGGTCTAAAGCACGCAACACGACATGACATCTGTCTGAGGATCAGGCAGGCTCACAAAGGGGACTGATGCAGTGCCTGGTAGGACAGCCTTTACTACTGCAGACCCAAAGGACACAAGACACTTGGAAATCATCAGAATAAGGTGGCAATCTGCCTGGAACCACCTCCCTTTGCCTCAGAACATACTACACGGCAGGTCAGAGGCTCAGGTTCAGAGCCAAGGCAGTCAGTGGCCTGACCGCTCGCCAAGGTCTTGTCAAAGGAGGCATCAGAGTATAGGCTCTGAAGCCTGGTAGGTTCAAGAACTGAATGAAGCAAAGCCGAGATTAGCGCTGACCACACAATGAGGCGGTTTCTCTGACTGCTGCGGGGAGGGTCAGGGGTGGTTCCTTTCTGCCGGCCTGAGCACTGCTCCCATGTCCTGTGCCTGATGCCTTGCTACATACCTACTGCCCTTGTGCCTGCCCAATGTCTGCCACAACCCCTTCACACCCCCGCAGGCCTGCTCACCTGAGATGCTAAGCCCGCGGTGGAACACTTGGTACATGGTCCTGGCGTCGTCATAGTAGTGGGTAAGCAACTGAGAGCTACCCCAGATTACAGATCGCCGGGCTCCGCCACTGTCCTGCAAGCCAAACACAGGACGGAGAAGCTGGCTGAGGCGGGCACAGAGGTCAGGAGTGGGCCCCTGCACGCAGCCTGGATACGCTCCTGGTCCACACAATCGGGGCTTGAGGGTATTCTGTGTACGCTCACACACGTGACCTTTGAACACGTAAACAATATTCATTTGCTCTACCTATACCCACACTCAAAATGTGCTAATGCTGTACAGGCCCAGCACCCCAGGAGATCATACCCACATATATCCAACACACACAAAATTCATACACCAGGTCAGCCCACACTACTGTCCAGAATTTTCTGTAAATCTTCCTGCCCACCCGTACAATAGAATTGAGAACGTTTATTGGATTCAGCTATCTCTTGCCAAGGGAACTCCTACTCCATCCCCTTACTGATCTGCCCCTAGGTTATGAAATCATGTGGGTGTAGTCTTTAGCTTAGAAGTCTGCCATCCATCACTGACACACGGAATTGGCTGATGACTGTGCTGAAGGTACTTTCCTATCCCAGAAGCAGAAGCCCAGGAGGCTGCGGAGGGAGGACAGGCTGGATTGTAGCCAATGGGAGCGGGCGAGGAGTGGGGGCATGGGCCCTCAGAGGAGCTAATAATAAAAAAATCAATATCCAACCTAGGGGTTGGAGGTGTGGCTCAGCTGGTAGAGTGCCAGCCAGTGAGTGGAAGCATCAGGTAAGAAGTTCAAGCCCTAGCTTAAACAAAAAAAAAAAAAGGAGGGGGTGGGGTGGGGGGACTAATCTCGAGTGGGAGGTAGCAAATAATCTCTTCTGAGGCAAGGGAAGGAGTTCAGTATCTTCTTCTACCTCTTCTTCCCCTTCCACCCTGCTGTCCCTCCCTGGGCTTCCCAAACCCAGCATCCTCTTGTATCACAGTTCTGCCTGTTCTCTGAGCTCTATTTAAGCTGCCCTGGGCTGGCCCGGAGCCTACCACTTCTTGGAACATTGAGTCTGAGGAAATATTGTGTGCACGACACAGCAAACAGCCAAACTCAAAACCACAAGCAGCTCTTCACTGTTTTGGAGTGGAAAGTTCTGTTTGGCTAGTATTTTCTGGGCATGAGTCCGGAGAAAAGAGGAGGAAGCTGGAAGTATATACAAATCACACCTAGTTAGCACCCGAGTGACAGTGACAACACAGCCGGAGAGAGGGACAGGGGAGAGTGGAGCACACACGTGTGTTGGGGAGGGGCTGTCACGCTGAGATTTAAAGGATGCACAGGGTTTTTCCAGGCAGAATGAGGAGCAGACGATAACAGTATCTGCACAAGCAACAGCAGGTGCCACAAGTATGGGGGCAGGAACACATGCATTTGGGAGGCGTGTGGACACTTTGTGGCCCTCCAGATGGACATTGCACAAAGAGCAGAGCAGAGAGGGCTTCTGACCAAGGCAAGGATTCTGGACTTCAGGTTGAAGAACAACAGGCAGCCAGGGGAGGGTTTTAAGCCACAGGGACTGAATTATGCTTCTTATACATAGCAGGCAGAATAAGGCTCTATGCAGTCTGGGTCCCTCTTGCTTTTTTTTTTTTTTCTTTCTAATTTCTAGCTACTGTTGCCTTTGCCTATCCCACGACAGCCATTCTGACTTTCCAGGTCCCCAGGAGATGAAGCCAGAGAGGGACAGTCTTCCCTGGAAGGGAGGCCTTAGCTTTTCCCTGTGTCCTGTCCTCTCAGCCAGACCCATGGAATGACTCAGTCTGTGGTCCCCACATGCTAATTTAGAGACCACTGTCATCTCCAGCCCAAACAACTCCAGATGCCTCCTTCTGCCAGCTCTACCATGGCCACCCTTCTAAAGCTCAGATTGGTGACCTTTCTCTCTACTGAAAAGCCCAAATAAGCCAGGCACTGGTGGCTCAGGCCTGTAATCCAAGCTACCCAGGAGGCTGAGATCAGAGGACTGTGGTTCAAAGGCAGCCCGGGCAGGAAAGTCCGTGAAACTCTGGTCTCCAACTAACCACCAGAACGCCAGAAGTAGCGCTGTGGTTCAACAGTGGTAGAGTGCTAGCCGTGAGCAAAAAGCGCTCAGGGACAGCACCCAGGCCCTGAGTTCAAGCCCCATGACAAATTAAAACAAAACAAAACCCAAAACCAAAAAGCAAAACAAAACATGCTTTCCACTGGAGGGCCCTGTGGCCTTTCCAGGTGACCTGTAACCAAAATACTATTCTTAGTGTGTCATCACATCAGATCTTTACCACACCTTAGGAAAGAACTGCTTTCTCCATTACCTATTTTACAATGGAAGACATTAAGGCTCAGAAGCTTAAGAAACTGCCAAGAACACACAGCTCAAAAAGGCTCACCAGGCTCCAAGCCTGCTGGTCCTCAATGGCCACATGCTCATCATTGCTCTGCCCTTCTCCTTTGCCCAGCACCAACACAAATCACCACTCTCCCCCATCCCCCCACCAAATGAATTGTGTGTTTTATCCATACCTAGGCCTCTGTACTCATCAGTCCTGCTGAAAAGACACTCTTAAGAGCCAGACCCCTATTTGGCCTGTGCCCTCCTAACCAGGTAAAACACTGCCCTGCTTATGATCATCAAGATATACTATCAAAGAGCAAAATCAAGATACACAACAACGTATATGTGTCATGATAGCACTTTAAAGCTCATGACAGAACCACAAACTGAACTGAAGACCAGTTAGAGAAGTAGAAGCTTTTCAGACTATGTTCTCTGGCTTCTGGTGAACTGTGTGAATATATTATAAAAATGAAAAGAATGAAAACTTAGGGGAAAAAGGAAAAAAATTTCAGGTAAAAATTAATTCTATAAGCTTAATAAAGAAGCAGATCTCATTGGTCCTTCCAGACTTAGCCTGAAATGCTCCCATCTGCTGAGCGATTGTATCTTTCTCCCTATCCATGTTGGCTCTACTGGTGAGCGTAAGTTTTCTGCCAAGGCACTGAGCCTCGGATGGGCTCAGTGTTGGGTCAGTGCACCAACCAGGACTGGAACCGTTTGGGAGGAAATTTACTTGGCATCCTGAGAATCTGCTTAGCCTACTGAGACAACAGGCCAAGGCCCCTGACCCAAGAAGCACGCATACCAGCGGCCCCGTGCAAGGCCAAGGACAGCTCCTGGGAGAGGCAGAGGAATATCTGGCAGGAGACTCTGCACAGAGCTGCGGCAGAACTTGCTGGCTGACCAGCAGGGAAAAGCAGAATTCTCTCAGTCACTTGAGGTCAAGCTACCTTTCAAGGTGCCCACTGTCAGCCAATGAACTTGACATGGCCCGACTCCTCCCACCCTGCTTACCTCCACCTCTTCTGATTGCATCTGGAGGTCGCACGGCGGTTGCAAGGCCTTCGGGCGGTGAGTGAGCCAGTAGGCGAGGACGGCAGCCAGCGCGCCCACACTCACGAGGGTGGTGGCTGAGAGGCTGCGGAAAAACTGGCCCAAGTCATCCAGCTCGGGCAGCCGCAGGATCTTCAGGATCTCCTGGGTCTGCATCTTCTCCAAAAGTGAGAAGATAAGCTCTGTGGGAGACAAGAGGCAGATGAGAGAGGAGGCTCAATGGGCAGAGTGGGCCCTGGGTCACAAGTGATCCGCTGACTGGGGCCAGGCATGGCACAATAGGCTGGAGGGCAGACAGATCTGGGCTAGTTGCACGGTCTCCTGGTGCAACCCGGCATACCCCCCAACGGTGGTGACCTAGAAGGATCTATCCCCGGTGACAGTCCAGAGCCCTCAGCTCTCATATCTGACAGTCGGATATCAGGCCCTGGGTCATGCTTACATCCAGAGCCATGCTCATCATCCAGGGTTATTTCCATATTTTTCAGAAGCAAGATCTGATATGGTAGCTTTAGACACAGTGTCTCTTGGGCTCCTGTGCTGTCCTCCTTGATCCCTTCAGTGGTAGCAGAGGGAAACAGGGAAAGACACCAAAGCCCAGACAGAAAGGGCTTAGCAAAGTACTTTGTGCATCCAGCACCTCTTGTGACACTGCAGGTAGTGGCCAGGGTGCACCATCACCCACTGCTGCCGCCGCCCAACTGGGTATGGCAGGCTTCTCAGGGGGACACAGGAGATGTCCATGGGTAGACGATGAGAAGACTTCTAGTGACTAACTGTCATCCCAAGAGGAGTTAGCTGCTGAGGAAAGAAGTACCGATAGGGTAGAGGTACACAGCCAACCAGACTCAGGGCTCTGCGGGCAGTCTAGGACTGAGCCAGGCACTGAGGGTGGGTCAGGAGTCAATGCTGGCATTCACACAGGGACCCTTCCGTTTTGCTACCCAGTGGGATGTGAAGCTAGAAGCTTCAAGGGATGGCAGGGTGGGTGGGCTCCAGGCTGCTTCATAGTACCCACAGTCACTCGCCTTATGGGTCCTCTGCCCTTGGAGGCAGTCATTGTGTCTTCTTGAGAGACAAAAAGAAATGCAACAGTGGCTACTCTGCAGTCACTGGACAGAAGCCAGACAATTGCTTGACCCCTGAGGGAGGAGAGATCTGCTGAAATTCCAATAAATGATATTTGTGCTAAACTGTAACATTACCACACGGGCAATGAGGTCAGTGATGTGCAAAGTCACTGCAGAGAGAGAGAGAGAGAGAGAGAGAGAGAGAGAGACAGAGACAGAGAGACAGAGACAGAGACAAAGAGAGAGACAGAGAGGGGGGAAGGAAGGAGGAAGGAAGAGAGGGGGGGAGGGAGAGGGAGGGAGAGGGAGAAAGGAAGAGAACTTCAGTTTAAGTCCCTTCTGCATCATTTATCAACTGTGCACAGTTGAGCACATTCCACTTCTCCACACCTCCATCTCCCCTAATTTAACATGGTCACAGGACCATATGGGCACACCAAGTTCCTCATACTGCATCTGATATGATCAGAGGACTAAAGGGATGGCTAAGGGATACGTTTATATCCCCATGCAATGGGGTTGCTCAGCCTAGGAAGCAGAGAGAAGGTCAGAGGCAGGCCTGGCCCACGCTGGTCCAAATGCTGGGCAAGAGACAGTTGGGCCCAGGCTATAGCCCCATGGGAGCTCAAGCTTTGCAGATGCACCTAAAGTTGTCTGAATAGCTCACCAAGGCCCCAAAGATATGGGTGATCTTGGGGAGCAGTCAAAGCCAGTTCTCTAGCCAAGAACCGGCAGCTTATACCTGTAATCCTAACTACTCAGGAGACTGAGATCTGAGGATCACAGTTCAAAGCCAGCCTGGGCAGGAAGGTCAGTTAAGACTCATCTCTAATTAATCACCTAGAAGTGGCTGTGTGGCTCAAGTGGTAGAGTACTAGCCTTGGGCAAAAAAAGCTCAAGGATAGCACCCAGGTCCTGAGTTCAAGCCCAGAGATAGGCATCAAAAAAAGGAACAGAAAAAAGAAAAAAAAAGAAAGTGAGCCCAACAAGGAAGGCGTTCCTTCCTGAGCTGCTGGGCTAGAAGCCTTCTGATGGTGATATGAGCCCTCTCACAGGAACACTCCACTCCTGGTACATCAATCAAATTAAGGTTTTTTGCTGGTCCTGTGGCTTGAACTCAGTGCCTGAGCACTGTCCCTGAGCTTCTTTTGCTCAAGGTTAGCACTCTACCACGTGAGCCACAGAACAACTCCTGGCTTTTTCTGTTTGTGTGGTACTGAGGAATTAAACCCAGGGCCTCATACATGCTAGGCAAGCACTCTACCACATTCCAAGCCCTTCAAATCAAGGGTTTATATAATCGAATCAGAGGCCCAGCTACAAACTACAGTGAATTCACCTCTTTAGGGGAGGCCTCTAGGCAGATGACCAGCTGGCCTTCTTAGGACATTGACTTCTGTACACTGCAGATGGGAAAACCAGGTTGAAGCTAGGACTTTTTCAAATAAATGACTCACCGCTTAGTGGAAAATCTGGACATGTTCACCAGCTCTTAGGAAGTTTTTTTTTTTTTTTTTTGGCCAGTCCTGGGCCTTGGACTCAGGGCCTGAGCACTGTCCCTGGCTTCTTCCCGCTCAAGGCTAGCACTCTGCCACTTGAGCCACAGCGCAGCTTCTGGCCGTTTTCTGTATATGTGGTGCTGGGGAATCGAACCTAGGGCCTCGTGTATCTGAGGCAGGCACTCTTGCCACTAGGCTATATCCCCAGCCCCTTAGGAAGTATTTTGAGCTGACTGATATTTCCTTTAACAAAATGAGTGACTCAACGGCCCAAGAAGCCTCTGCAAAGCACCTGAGGGTTCAGCTATATGGTGCAAAATGTTTTAAAAGAGAACCTGGAAGAATATCTCATGGCTACAAATGCCTGGCCCTTTGGCAGTCACTCATTAAACTCTAAGCTACAGCAGAAAGTTATTTGTGGCATAGGTACAACGGGAAAAGTTGTTATGGAGCATAGCTGGGATTGGCCAAGCCATCCACCTATCCATCCATTTGCCTACCCACCCACCTGTCCCTGCCTAGCTCAATGCTTGGTCTGCTCTGTGTCCCGCTGTGGAAGGAGGGACATGAAGTAGGCTGTGCTGTGCATTGTGGTCTAGGCTTTGATCAGGGAGCCAGAGGAAGTACCTGTCTCAGGTAGAGTGAATCAGAGCAGGCTTCAGGCAAGTAATGCTGATATATAAAGACTGAAGGAGTAAGAGGAAAATGGTGTCTCCCAGGCAGAGGGGAAGCAAATATGCAACAGCTGGAGTTAAAAGAGCCCAGGGAACACTCAGGAACTGAATATTCTGTTCAGATAAGAAAGTCTTAAATCCATGAAAGGCTGTACAAAGGTCAGCAGCCTAAATCTGTGAGGCTGGCCTCTGAGACGGGCTGAGCTTCGTAGCACAATACTCCATAGAGGCAAAGCAGGGCTTGTCTCAACTTCCTGCTGCCTGGGAAGCCTTTTGCTACACATGGCACTGTTTGATCCTCAGAACAGCTCTATGCATTCACTGTAAGGAAGTGGAACATGGAAGCTCCCCCTCTCTCCAGTGAGTGAGGGATACGCGACAAGCTACGGAACCAGAACTCAAGCTGAAAGTCATTCCCTAGTCTTGTGCGGCTGATCCACCTCCAGCCAACATTGGAGCTTTTCCTGCCACTCCTCCTCTCTTTCACAGTGCTGCTAAAACTACCCCACCACAAAGAAAAACCTGGAGCCAGGCACAGGTAGCTCACGCCTGTAATCCCAGCTACTCAAGAGGCCCGAGGATTGTGGTTCCAAGCTAGACCAGGCAGGAAAGTCTGTGAGACTTTTATCTCCAGGGAACTATTCAGAAAAAGCCAGAAGTAGCACTGTGGCTCAGGTGGTAGAGCGCTAGCTAGCCTTGAGTACAAAGAGGTTCAGGGACAGTGCACAGGCCCTGAGTTCAAGCCCCAGGACAGGCAAGAAAAAAAAAAAAAAAGAAAAGATAAGGAAAAAAGAAAACGCTGGCTCCAATGTGCTCACAAGAGCCTGGGTCCTGGGGTGTACAGGGCCACCAGAGCCTGAATGTTGTTGGGTCAGGCAGTGGGTTCAGTCAGAGGACGTTTGCCCTGCATATACCATGGGTGATATTGAGGAATCGATCCCAGGGCTTCATCAAGAATTTGCCATCTTCTCCTGGCTGGGTCTTCCTCCCACTTGGAGGCAGTGGGTGAAGGAACTTGACTGTCTCCTCACCTCAGGTGAGGTGCCCATCCTAAGGAGGCATTTGCACTGACTGCAGCTCCCTGGCTTTGAGGCTGGGTCTCTGCCCCTCCTTGGCAAGCAGGGGATTCCATTCTTCCAGGTTTGTTGGCCTGCTCGAGGCATCAGAACCACTTTCATTTACCCTGAGATTCTCTTTGGACCTGGGAGCCACTGTCGGGCAGCAATGGGAATCCGGGTCCTCTGAGGACACTGGTTTCTGAGCCAGCCCACGCCACCAAGTCCTTGGCATGAGAGAGGGCAGAGACTAAGACTGGGAGTTTGGTCTCCTGTCATTGTTTCACAGGGTCTTGGCCTCCTCTGACCTTGTCTCTGCTGATAGGGCGGGGTAGGTGGTCCCTAGAGTTCCTGGCCTGGCGACATCCTTCCATGCCCAGGAGGCTCTCCTGGTTGCAGCAGCTGTGTGGGGAGAAGGTGTGCAGACGACACCCATGGGGATCCGTGGAGCTGGTGTTGCCAAGCGAGCGGCTGTGTTTGTAAATATTCACCTGGCAGGAGGACACAGCCTCAGCGAGAATAAGCCTTCCTTCCTCCCCTCCCCACATACCTGGAGCCTTTCTCTCCAGCAAAGACCCCCACTCATAATACCAAGTGGGCGGCGCCGGCTAGAGACACTGGGACTTGCCTCTACCTTTCCGTTTTTCTCTGCTGATTCAGACCACAGGGAGGAGGGTAAGTGGTGAAAGCCATCACTCCGATGATCCAGGATAGGACAGAACAGGAAGAAGGGGCCCACAGCAGGAAGCATACTGGCTACAAGGTGATGGAGCAGCAGAGGCAAAGCCCTAAAACACAGTCCCTTGTGGAAAGGGCCCTGGCTCCAGTGGCTCAGGTCTGAGAATCCTCTGTTGATAAGCCTCCCACCCAGCATACCAGGCCTTCACAGTCGAGCTAACAGTTCTGAACAGAAGGACTACTTCCGAAACATCTCTCAAAGCTGACTCCTTCCCCCACCAAAAGCCCCAGGCCTAACCTAGAAACCACGTCCAGGTACAGCCCAGATCCACACACCAGACTGTGCTTTCCATGACATCTAAGTTATTTTCCTGATACACAACTATAACCAGATCGCACCACTACTCAAAAACTGCATCTGGCTCCCTATTGCCTTCAGACTGGAGTTCAAACTCATCATGCCAGCCCTGAGATTCTCTGGGCTCCTCCTGGTTCATCCTTCCCTTTACAATCACCCCCCATTCCACTCTGGATCAGACTCGGGTAAAGGTTCTGGCAAAAGGGTTCTAGACCTCTACAAAACCTCTGAAGTCTCTAGAACTAGTAAAGAGCACAAATTAAGCCACCAAATGGCTAAAGAACCTCATCTCCAATTAAAAAGCTGTCCCTCCCCCACAAAAAATTACAACTTCTGCTCCCCTACCCCCAGTGTCCTTAACTAACAAGCTTGGAAAGAGTTCAGAAAGGAGATTCTGGTGTAGTACTAACCTGACTTAGACTCTTGTTAGCAGAACAACCTCAGGCAAGTCACTGTATCCCTGAGTTGCATCTCATAAAAACCATGGGAAAAGAGAGTTCATTGCCAGACACACCATAAGGAAAGCACTCAGGAAACAGTAGTTACTAAAGTGATTACTCCATCCCTTTGCCAGCCAGAGGGGCTCCAAGACAAGATGCAAAAGGAGGTAACGTTCACATCACCCTACCTTTCCTGCAGGCTTCCGGCACCGAGGAGATGACTGAGCTGATTCCACTAGAACCAGCCTCCATTTATAGGGCCTGTGGGACCCAGGGAAAGAGGTTACCACATCTCAGTCAAAGCACAAAAGTGGCAAAGGCCCTGGCCTGGAGACAGCCGATAGCAACAGCCGCCTGCTCTGAGAAGCCAAGGTGGTGGTAGAGACGTTGTTAGTGGTGGCAGCAGCTCCCTGGTGGCTCCGGGAGCAGGTCTGGCAGGGACTAGGGCACAGAGCAGCTCTTGTGAGGAGCTGCTGGCCCCTCAAGGCTCCCACTGCCCCCCTCCTCTTCATCTGCCCATGGGGCGGTGCTGCTGGCTTAGATCAGCTCAGACCAAGCAACCGACCTTAACCCTCCCTCTGCCAGTGTGCCTGGCCTCAGCCACACCCCTCTTGTGTCCTCCTCCTGCCAGCACCGCCTTAGGCTCTGAAGGAGAGTTTGCCAAGGGGTTTCTCACAGGACACTCTCTTTACATGTCCATCTGGGACACTGGTTAGGGGCTTCAGCCATGCACAGGGAGAGGAAAGAAACCAGGCCCAGCCTCAGATAAATTATCTGCTCAGGGGTACACTGAGATGTGACTCCAGGCCAATGATCAAGCTCAGAGGCAGAAGACAGTCGCTTATCTCCTCTGTGGATCGTCTGTCAGCCAGCCACTCCCCAAGCCTTCTCTGAAAGATACTGCTTCTTCCAGCCTACAGCTGGAATTGGCACTCCACTGTGTTGGAACCAGTCTTGAGCTCTGAATTCCTACCACATGTCTGCAGACTGTAAGAGCCACCGAGGTCCCAGGACTCCCTGGGAAGGGCCTCGATCCTTCCACTTGTCTCCACAGGCTGCATGGGGGGGGGGGGGGTGTCAACTTCTTCAGCTTTTTTACTCTAACTTCCCACCGATCTTTCTTCCTATTTCTCTGGATATCATGCCAGGGAGACAAGTCCAGACCACAGGACCCCACTCATCAGAAGATCCAGAGATCTGGCCACTTCCCAGACCCACCTGGGCCACATCCCCCAAATTTCAGTTTACCCCTCTGCAAGATGAATGTGCTCAGCCGGTGACCTAGAACTCCCAACTCCTTGCAGCACTTTCCTGGAACTGGTAAAACTCTGACCCTGCTCATTCCACCATCTGGAGGTGGTCACAAGGAGAGCTTCCTGCTTCCGTGGTCCTCTCCCAGAACTGGCCCCAACCCTTCCCACCCTACGACAATGAGCGCATCTACCTATGGCCCACGTAGCTCTGTCCCCTTCTTCTTTGGCAAGATCTCTACTGTTATCCAGACATCCTTAAACATATCCTTCAATAAATCAAAAGCTTCCTTTAATACTTCCCGGGGAAGCTTTTGGGGCAAGAAATCCCAGGGGCCACATCCAAATTCTAGTTGGTAGAAAATCATGGAAGAGGCATAAAGCTGAGGGAATGGTTCTGCCCCAGGAAGCATGTGGTTTGTGGCCAGGCCAGCATTAAGAAAAACACAGGCCTCACCATCCTACCTGTGCAACCCTGACCTGCAGAGTCACACACTGGAGACCGCCACCCACTCCATCCACACTAGAATTCAAGCCTGTCCCAGCTGAGAGAAAGGGCCTTTCTCTCCTTTTTCTTCTTTGGTTTGTTTGCTTGTTTTTAATGTGCCAGTCCTGGGGCTTAAACTTAGGGCTTAGGCACTGTCCTTTGGTTTTTGTGCTCAAGGTTAACGTTCTACCCACTTAAGACACAGCGTCCCTTTTGGCTTTTTGGTGGTTTATTGGAGATCAAAGTCTCGTAGACTTCCCTGCCCAGACTGGCTTTGAACCACGATCCTCAGGTCTCAGCCTCCTTGACTAGCTAGGATTACAGGTGTGAGCCACTAGTGCCTGTCTCCTCTTGGGTGTTAATTAGGTTCATGGAGGACTGGGACAGAGATGGGCCAAGCACTTCTCCAACTCGGGAATTGCCAAGAGAGACCCACAGCACATCCCCCATGAGATACAGGGTCAATGGCACAGGGTTGCTGAGTTACCTGGTGGCTCACCACCACACCTCTCTGTGGAGCCTGTTACAACTCTGAAGGTTTGAATTAACGAGTCCTTTGAACTAAGCTTTGCTGTGACTGGCCGCTTGGTGGGCACCTTCCCCACCCCCACCCCCAAAGTCTCACAGTCCTCTACTCCCCTCCTCATAAAGATACCTCTTAAGAAGTTCATTTTGTCCCCACCCACACTCCTAACAATAGTACCAGGAGGCTGGGCTCACACACACTTTCAGGAACTCAAAAGGATGGACAACCTTGAGAAGACAGGAGGAAAACAGAAATATAGTATCTTTCCCAAGTTCGGAGATAAAGGCTATCCAATGAAATTCTCAGAACAGAGGGAGACAGAGGCTAAACAGTGGCAGCAGCGGCTCCTTTGGGAACCTTTAGAGAATATGAAGATGATCAGGATGGGTGGGTGGCCTTTGGATGAGCCAAGGTCTCACTGTCCCTTCTTCTACACCACACCCTGGGACAGCCAGCAGAAGCCCGGGGATAGTGCAAAGGGCATGATCACCACACAGGCCGAGGGACACCCCCTGGCCAGGCTCTACAGTGCAGGGAGCCAAGTCCTGTGGCGGCAACATGATCCTTTCTCTCCCCAGACATGTCCATGGTAGGACTGCCAGTGTCTTGGCCTTAGAAACAGGGATCCATTTCCTCACTGTAGCAGACTGAGGACGTGCAGCAAGCCCTCTGGTTAGAGCTCAGCAAAGGACACATCAGCTGCTTCTGGTAGGACCATACTCTCAGAGTTCAAGAACAGGTAGCCAGGGTATGGGGGGGACTGTTTCCTCCAGCCACCAGAAGGTTCCCTGAGGTAGGGAGGGTCTTGGCAAGAGATGAGTAGAAGAAGCAAAAAAGGATCTGCTTGTCTCTTTGTTTACTTAGAAACAGGGAGAGATGCATTAAATGCACGAAAGACAGGGAATAAAAACATGCTTGGAGCTAGGTAGGCCAGGACAGAGAGTGATGTGGCAGAGAAATGGTTGAGAAGTCACAGGAAGAGTCTATAAGATACGGGGGCACCTGACAAGAGCACGCTGCAAGGAAGGAGGCCCAGACCTGGCTGCAGAGGGAGGATGGTAGGACAGCATATCTATGCCTCAAATCTTCCACATCACTGCCCACAAGCTAATGGGATCTACCAGCTCACCTGACCTAGTACCCTGTGGTCTGCAGAGGTAAAAGGTTCCAGGTAAGGTATGTCCCTGACACAGGGACTGCTGCTGGAGCCAGAAGCATGCAAGGATCCTTTACTCCCCACTCAGATGTGTGTGTGTGTGTGTGTGTGTGTGTGTGTGTGCGAGTGTGTGTGTGTATGTGTGTGTACACACACAAAAAAATTTGCCTTCAGTGAAGGCTATATTTTCTGGTACATTTGATATATAGCTTAATTTTCAGGCTGCTTCATAGTACTGTGACACAATTTCTCCTGAAGACTGCAGGAAAAAATATTAACCTGAATTTCCCCCAGTTCAGCAAAAGGCAGTACTGTCTGCCACCTCCTGAATCGTTCCTCTGAGGACAGAGTTTTGCCAGCATGAGCCAAGCCCTCCTGCCGGTCGGTCGGCCTGTGAGTAAGGGCATCCACAGGGTTAATAGTAGGCACAAGCAGGCAGGCCCTTAGCTGGGCCAGGGAAGTGGGAACTCAGGCCTCCTTTTCAAGGCCAGGATGAATGGGGAATATGCAAATGGTGGCCTCCCCAGGAGCAGGGAGCAGCAGGGGAGGGCTTGCTCCTGGCAGCCCAGCCTCTCTCCACTCTGGGCCTGTCACATGAAAGGGTTTGTACTCCTGCTGCTGGCTCCTGCTCCAGGTCAGGCTGGGGCTGTTCTTACCAGAAAACAAAAATCTCTTTCAGACCAAACCTAAATGAGGCCCCAGCTGGCCCCCGAGAAGAACATTGCACATTGTTCCTGCTGACCCACTGAGAGCACCCATCCCTGAATCTTCACTTTTCACCTACAGAAAGAGCCCACCATCTTTGGAGATGTAGTTGGAGGCCTCGGTGGTCACACGGAGGAAAGCACTATGGAAAGTCAGGGAGGATGGAGCAAAGAAATAAGCTGACCCCCCACCCCCGCCAGGCTCTATTGATTTGTGTCTTTTTCAGAAACTATAGGGGACAGCAATCTTTACATTGCCTAAGGGAACTCCAGAAACTCTCACAGTGTTCACGATAAATGTGGAGAAGAAAATGGGAAGAAAAGATTGCAAACAGCGCTAAGAAAGAAGAGGGCCTTGCAGTACACAAGAGATAATTTTGTGTATATCAGTGTATGAAAGTGATAGGAAAGTTTCTTAGGAATTGCTGAAAGTAGGTCATCTCTAGGGTGAGAATGACAATGGCCTTTAAAAAAAAAAACATTAGCCTCCCACAAACTTTAATTAAAGTGTAAGGGGCTTTGAGTCCCTCCTCAGGACTAGCCCACAGACACAATCACAGTCCCAAGGGTAGGGAGAGTGGAAGTTTACTGAATTATATTTGACTTCTAGGGCTTGGTTTACAAGCCTGGGAAGTAAGTTAAAGGTCAATTGTTCCAGAAACTATGGGTACTCAAACTCATCTTGTGGCATTTCAGGACCTTGGTGGGCAACAGACCCTGGGATCTCATCCTACATTTAAACGTGCCTTTTCTTTCCTCGTTACTCATGGCTGCCCACTCCAGGACTCAAGACCTTGAACTCCTTTAGGGAATGGGAAGCTGAAGTCTGTCATTCCCTACTTCTGTTAGTGTGGGTTGTGGGTAGGTCTAGGTCTGGACTCTTTTGCCCTTGCTCAAGAGAGAAGGATAGAGACACAGAGAAAGACAGAGACAGAGACAGACAGAGAGACAGAGACAAAGACAGAGAGACAGAGAGAGCTGGGGCTTGAACTCAGGGTCTAGGGGATGTCCCTTTGCTTTTTTTTTTTTTGCTTTTTTTGCTCAAGGTAGTGCTCCCCCATTTCAATTGGAGGTTAAGAGTCTCACAGATTTTCTGCCCAGGAGTTTAGCATCCTGAGTAGATAGGATTGCAGGCATGAGCTACAGGTGCTGATCAAAGAATTGTAAGGGCTTTGTTTCATTGGCAGGTGCCCATAATACTGATGCCATCTGTGCCCTCGAGCTGTGGGTATGGTTTATTATGATCTATAGCCCAGGATTTGGGATCACTAATCAAGATACTACCACAAGGTCAGGCTTCAGTCTTTTTCAGGCTTCAGAGGCAGAAACGCTATTTCTTTGGCACTCCTAGGTTCACCAAAAGACCATCAAATATTGCATAAATCTCACACCCCATGAGTGTAGGTATGAGACCCAGACTCCCTCTACCAGGAGACAATGACACAGCACTACAGCCCACTTAGGACCTGATTCGGCAATGGGAATGATGACAGGTTATTATATAGATCTCCCACAATTCAAGGGACACAGGTTTTGTCAGCTTCATAACTCAAAGAAAAGACTCAGCTCTGGAGATCCACCATCTACTACCACCTCCCTCCTCAGCCCTTACTGCTATTATTACTATTATTATTTTGGAAGTACTAGGGTTTGAACTCAGGGCCTTGGGCTTACTAAGTAGGTACTCTACCACTAGAGCCATGTGCCCAACCTGTCCTCCTGCTATTAGTTGGTGCCATACAATATGCTCACAAGACTAAGATGTCAGACATATTTCTGAGAATTCAGAGAGACATCCAGAAACGAGAATCAAAATATCCAGGAAGCCAGGCACTGGTGGCTCACATCTGTAATCCTAGCTATGCAAGAGGTGGAGATCTGAGGATCCTGGTTTGAAGCCAGTCCAAACAGGAAAATCTGTGAGACATTTATCTCTAATTAACCAACAAAAAGCTGGAAGTGGGGCTGTAGCTCAAGTGGTAGAGTACCAGCCTTGAGCAAAAGAAGCTAAAGGATAGTGTCCCAGGCCCTGAGTTCAAGCCCCAATACTGGCATTCATGTGCACACATGCACCCCCTCCCCTCACCCAACATGAGGCAGAGGAGAATAGAGGATGTTTCAGACTTGATCCAGAAAAAGCTTTTACAGGTCATAACCTACCCTGTGTTTTGGCCTGTGACAAGGAAACTAGGGATACGTGCACCCAAATCTCTACTGGCCCACTGTCAGAGGGAAGACCTACATACCCAGATCCAGGATTGGAACGTGGCCTGCAGTCAGAGTGATAGCTGAATATGGGTGAGTTAAAGGAGCCCTCCACACAATGGAATTTTATGCCTCTATCAGAAAGAATGACATTGTTCCATTTGTAAGGAAATGGAAGGACTTGGAAAAAGTTATACTAAGTGAAGTGAGCCAGACCCAAAGAAACATGGACTCTATGGTCTCCCTTATTGGGAATAATTAGTACAGGTCTAGGCAAGTCATAGCAGAGCATCACAAGGCCCAATAGCTATACCCTTATGAACACATAAGATGATGCTAAGTGAAATGAACTCCATGTTATGGAAACAATTGTTATATCACAGTTGTAACTACTTTCAACGTCCTATGCATATCTGTAGCTTCTATTATTGATGATGTTCTTGTATCACCTTCCTGTGGTTGTACCTACACTATCTCTGTAATCTTATCTGAGTATATTGGAAACCGTGTTTACTGGTATTGGAAGTAGGAAATTCAAAGGGAATACCAAATTTGAGAGACACAGGTTAAAAAAAGAGAAACAACTACAAAAGCAATACTTGCAAAACTGTTTGGTGTAAGTGAACTGAACACCTCCGGGGGGGGGGGGGGAGAGGAACGGAAAGGGGGGGAGGGAGGGGGGTAGGAGGGACAAGGTAACAAACAGTACAAGAAATGTATCCAACGCCTAATGTATGAAACTGTAACCTCTCTGTACATCAGTTTGATAATAAAAATTTGATTTTGTTTTTGTTTTTTTTGGCCAGTCCTGGGCCTCGGACTCAGGGCCTGAGCACTTTCCCTGGCTTCTTCTTGCTCAAGGCTAGCACTCTGCCACTTGAGCCACAGCGCCACTTCTGGCCGTTTTCTGTATATGTGGTGCTGGGGAATCGAACCCAGGGCCTCATGTATACAAGGCAAGCACTCTTGTCACTAGGCCATATCCCCAGCCACTGATAATAAAAATTTGAAAAAAAAAATAAAATAAAGGAGCCATCCAGAGAACCACATCCCCCATGTGCTGAAGTTCTCTGGCTACTGGGCAGAATCCTGGGGTCCAGATGGCTTCATGAAACCCCAGCACTAGAAGGAGAACAGTGGGGACAGAGGTACTGCATCTTCCAAAGTGAAGGGGTCCTTACAGACCTGGATGGGTCCTAGCTGTGTCCTCCCTTTCCCCTGGTTGATAATTGACTTTCATTGGCCTCAGAACATCACTGACCACTCTCCAGCCAAGCTCCCTGTCTGGTCTTAGCCTATTTTGATGTTCCACCTCAGCTCTGACTGTCCTTGCTATGTAGCCTCTAGCTGACCTTGCTGTCCCATCTCTGGCTGACCTAACAGTTAATTGGCCTTTTCATCTATTCATTGGGATCTGTGGTCATTGCCCAAAATGGTCTCCAGGACAGGGGTGAGTGAGCAGTGGAAGAGTCTAAGCCTCAACAACAATCCACATGTTGGGGGGTGGGGGAGGGAAGTATGCATGAGAGGCTTGGTTCCTTGGGATTCACCTCTTGCCCAAATGGGCAAAGCAGTCTCTATCCACCCCTCTCCCCCTGACCCTCCAAGGGCCAGTGGTCATCAATCACTAGGTCTGTTCCTTGCCCCAACTGATGCCAATCTGGGATTTGTTTATGCTACCATCTGAAAACTGAGAAGGGAATTGTTCCTGCTCGGGCTTAGTTTCTAGCTCTGAAGTCCCATGAAGCAGCTATCTTGGAATGCAGGCCTGACTGGGCAGAGGGAAAGCCAGAAGCTAGTTGTCCTCCGCTCTTCATGGACACTCCCTAGCTAAATGCATGGACTAGATGAGGGGAGGGGAAGGAGATGTTTGGGAAGAGCAGGTGTAAAGGGTCAGGTGGGACTACTTAGAATCTGAGATCTGACTTGGTGTCAGGATGGCTCAGTTTGGCTCCCATAGCTCAGTTCTATCCCCACTCACTTTCCCACATTCCACTCCCTAGCCTGTGGGAATTGGGGGCTATACACAGTGAGCCTAGAAACAACCACACCTACCAGGGAACTGCCAAGCAGGCACATAAGGAAACTATGGAGACCACCCTGAGCATGCCTAAGGACAGACAAGCTCAAGGGCCCAGAGAAACCTCTCCCCCACAGTTCACTCTCTCTTTCTCTCTCTTCTCCCTCCCCTCTCTGATATTGAGGAGTAAACTGAGGGCTTTGCACTAGGCACACTTCCAGTCCTTTTGGTGTTAGTTTGTTTTGCAGAAAGGACCTGATTTCCCCTGCCTCTGCTTCCCAAGTAGCTGGGACAACAGGCACATACCACAATGCCCAGTCCATAGAGTTACTTTCTTAATGTAACCACACACAAAATAAAGTCAATAGGGCTTGGCCTGGCATTTTAGGCCCCGAGAACCCACCCTGGTGAGTCAAGCAGAACTTGTCCCTCAACTCCCCAAATGCCTTTTCATTCTCTACTTCTCTGCATGTTGGACTCCAAAACCACCTTTGCCCTGCAAGTTGAAAAATGTTGGCTGATTCACAGTTCTTACAGGTTGCTTTCCCATTAAATTTGCCTGGGTCTCCATGCCTTACCTAGTAACTGGAATAAAAGCAATAATTGCACCACTGTGGGATGACTGAAGAACCACTGTGATATATAGTAGGGGCTCAGTGAAAACACAGCTGCCAACATATCTGCAAGTCCCCCACTACTTCCCTGCCAGTACTTGAGTAAATTCTGAGTACTTACCCTGTGCTGCTAGGTACTGTCTAGATACAGTGCACACTCCTGCAATATAAATGCTTCTTCCTGCAAATAAGCCTGTCTATGGGACAGCCCCTGGTCCTATCAGGGGCTGCATGCAGCTGAGCCAACTTCAGTCTTCTGAAGGTCAAGAGCCCTTAGGATCTCTAAACTGGGGGTGGGGGCGGGGAGCAGGAGAGGAGCCAGAGCAGAATGACTCAATTCTGCCGCCCCCTAGTGTCAGCATGCTCAGACTGAGGTGAAGGGACTTTATGCAAACCAAACCCAGGGATTCCTGCATGCTAGGCAAGCACTCTACCACTAAGCTACATTCCCAGCTCACTGGTCCCAATTCTTAGCTGCCTTCTTGGATCCTTTGGATGGTCCCAGACCTTGTGCTAGTCCTTTATTGTGGGGCTGAGCTGAGTCAGAGTGTGCAAATCTGCCCCTGTCTAGCAACTACAGTCGGATTCTTGTCATCATTCTCTGGTACCCCCAGTGGATCCAACCCTAAGTCCCAGAGGGCAGGGAGCAAGGTTAGGGATTTATCTCTTCCCTTTTTGGAGCCTTGCCTCAATTGAAGCCACATCCACTCTGAATCCATAACATCCTAACATCCCCATCCTACTCTCACCACATTGCTGCCTCTACTCCCTAACCACCCACAAGTCATCCTGGCTAATGTGGCAAATTAGAGGGCTCCTCTGGGTCCCCCAGGAAGGTTTCCAAGGCACAAGACCCTGAAAAACCAAACCCTCATCACAGTTCTTCTCTGCACATGATGGCTAGTCTGACCTCCCTAGTTAAGAGTTTGGCCCACCTGCTTCTAACAAATGCTCCTGTGTCCTGGCAATGGGTCAGGTATGAACTGAAAAGACAGAGAGCCCTATGCAAGGACATGGGGTTGCATCTGTCTAGAGGACAGGGTGCCTTCCTTTCGTGGTAGGTACATATTTATCCACCATGAGTGGTGCCTCTTTCCATTTTGTACAGTCAGGCACAACCGCCAGTCCACTGCTCCCATCATTTTGACGGAGAGGACTTATTTTCTCATGCCACGACTAGCATCTGACTCATTCTGAACCCATTTTACTTGTCTCCCTGTTGACTATTCAACACACCAAGGGCATATGAGCTGGTTCAGGTCTCAGTGCAGCCCAGAACACATGGTGCTTCCCACAGTTAGTCAGTTCCTCATCCAAGTGGCTCTCTCCCTCTTCCTCTTTTCCATCATTTTCTCCCCCAAGGGCAGCCCCTGTGTTATTTCCCTAGAGCCAGATTAGGTGGGAGGAAAAGTACATAACACTATTCAGAAGTGGCACTGCATCAGGAATGTTCCCCCTCCTGCCCCCCACCTTCTGGGGAATGGAAGGGACGGAGTAGCTGCTGTGGCCGCTGGGTTATAAGAACAATACATTCCCGGTTGAGCCCAACAGTCCTCTCTGTCCCCTCTGCTCCCCGAGGTCAGGAAAAAGTTGGGGTCCAAGCAAAGTAAAAAAAAAAAACTAAGAAGAAAAGAAAAAGGGTAGAAAACCCCATCATGCTCCTGGGGTATTCCAGCCAGTGACAGCCATCCTCCACCCTCAGCCTCTTTCAATGTAAGCAGCCGTCTCAAGAGAGCCCCTGCTGACCACTCCAAGACCACTGTACAGCCCCTCGGTGAGGCAGATTGCCCTCTGCCCTTTCCCTATTCAAGAGGCACCAGACCACTTCAGGAAATGCTCCTCAAGGAGGAAGGTCAGAGGCCAGTGGGAGTCAGGAACGGTCAGGCCTTACTTTGTAGATAAGGGCCCCACACAGTAAAGGGCTTTTTTTCCCTCAGGTTGCTGATGACCTCTTTTACAAGCAACTCTGTAGCCCACAGACATTCCCTCTGCAGCCACAGAAGACCAAGGCTTCGGAAAGCTGCCTCAGAGCCATGGCTGAATGGGGTCCTACAAGGGGATAGGACAAAGGCATCCTGGCACTCAGAAGGGACTCAAAGGCCACCCGTCATCACTCAGATGATGAACCAGTGTTACAGCAGCACCACTGCCATCAAAACTGTCATCATTGTCATTACTCCTCACCCTAGCTTTAGTTCTGTCCTTGTCCGTTAGGTGTGTGCATCAGGACTGGAGTGGCCCTGCATAGCCTGTCATCAGACACTGGCAGACAGAAGGGGCTTAGGGAGCTGAGGGGATTAAAGAGGCCTTACTCTCCCAGTCTCAGGGGAAGTATTCCTGTGGCCTAACTCAGGGAAGGAGGGAGTGACTGCCTGGCTCACCAATCCTCTAGGTTCAGATACAAACAAGCACTTTGCATTTGCTGATCAGTTAGAGCCTCAGATGGAATCTCAGTGAGCCAGTTATTATCCATGTGACACTGGACAAGTCAATGCATCCCCTAACCTCAACAGAAAGAGAAGACACCATGACCTCCTAAGATTTGCTGTGAATAAGAAAGAACGCATGCAAAATCTCAAGTGAAGATCTATCTCAAAAGGATCAACGTCCTCCCCTCTCTTCGGCTCCAGGAGAACTTTATCCACTTCTGATGTGTCATTTCAATTTGAAATCATAAGCACCAACGTTCTCGAGCAAATTTGCTTCCGGGCTTAGGCCCTGTTTAAACCCATTTTAAAGGTCAAGCACTTCACATATATCTGTCAGGCTGAATCTGTCTGTGGGGGAGGAGGGACAGGCTGTGGGGGTAGTGGAGACCCTTTGGTATCATAAACGCTGGGAGGGCTTGGAGGATCACTGAGGGGAGAGGACATTTCAAGTAGGACTGGTCCATCAGTGGTCCAGGGCAAGAAAGCCCCCAGGAGGTGGGCATAATGGGTTGGGAAAAGTTCTGGGCAGGGATCCAGCCGCGGGGGGGGGGGGGAAGGGGGGTCTGGGCTAAGAGTGTGCGGGGATGAGGGGTGGCTCCGGTAAGGGCGGGGTGTGGATGGGGCTGTGTGGGGGAACAACCTTGGGCAGAGCGGGGAGAGCCGGTAAATCTGCTTCATAAAAGTCGTGTACTCTGGCTTAAGGGCGGGCGGGGAGGGGGGTCCTGAGGCCGCCCCGGTCCGGATCGGAAAGTCCGGGTCCCTCCCGGCTCAGGTATCACGATCCACAGTTGACCGGCTAGGGTCCCCCCGGCGGACGGGACGGGGCGGGGGGCAGGGGTTAGGGGGCGACACTCTGGGCTTCTGGCAGCTGGAGACCCGACCGGACACAAAGCCGCTGCCGGGCGTCCGTCCGTCCGTCCGTCCGTCCCGGCCCGGATCCGATCGGGGGCCTGGGGCCTGCTCCGACCCGGCGGGTCCCGGCTGGGAGGGAAGAGGGGGCACGAAAACGGAAGGGCGGCTGCCGCGGGGTCGCGGTGCCCGGGGGACCCCGAAGGGGCGATGGCTCGGCGGCCGCGGGGGGGGGGCGGAGCCGGAGGGGGACCGGGGTGCGGGTCGGGTGGGCCCCCGGGGCGAGGACTCACCCGCGAACAGCCAGAGGGAGCCTCCGGATACGAGGAAGAAGGTCAGCATGCCGGTGGGCAGGGGCCCGGCCGGCCCCGCGCGGCCCCGCAGCCCTCCCCCGGGCGGCCCCGCAGCCCCGCCGCAGCCGCGCCGCACCGCAGCCGCGCTGTCCCCGCCGCCGCCGCCGCCGCCGCCGGGTATTTTTAGCCCCCGCCTCCCCGCGCCGCTGCGGAGCCGGCGGAAGGGGGAGGGCGGCGCGCGCGCACGCAACGCGGCTCCGGAGCCCCGCTCGCCGCCCCGCAGCCCCGCCGGGCCCCGGTGCGCAGACCGCCGCCGCCGCCGCCGCCGCCGCCGCGTCGGAACCGCCGAGCCCGCGCGGGGGAGAGGCCCGGCCGCGCCCCGCGCCCCGCGCCCCGCGCCCCGCGCTCCGCCCGCGCCCCCCACCCCCCCCCCCCCCCCCGCCCAACGCTCCGGGGAAAACCGGCTGTGCCGCCGCCCGCCCCGCCGGCACGCGGCCCTCACCTCCGCGCGGCCCGCCGCGGGGGGCCCCAGGCGCCGCCGATCCCGGGAGAGGCGCGGTGAACCGAGGCCCGCGGACGGACGCCCCCGGGGCCGCGGCCGAGCCGGCCGGCCGGGCTCCGTCCGGGGCTGGGTGGGTGGAGGCTCCGGCCGAGGGAAGCGGGGAGGGCTGCGGGGCGGCCCAGGTGGGACGGGAACGGCGCAAGGTCAGCTCGGAGGCTGCACAAGGTCACCGGCGGCCGCCCCTTCTGGGGGAGCCCCTGCTGCTCACCCGTCGGGCTCATCGGTTGGACGAAGGCGCCGGCGCCCCTGCAGGATCGCGGGGGTCCCCGTGAGGTCTCCGTACGGTTCCTTGGTGGCACATGAAGTCTCGAGCTCCCCCCCCCCCCGCCCCAATTCCCGCAGACCTGCAGCCACCCAGCCTCCTCGGGGTGACACGCGGCTGGGATGGAGGAGGATTGGACGCCCTCCGTCTCAGTGTCCCATTGCACCCTTTTCTCTTCCTTTAAAAAAAAATTATTTTATTTTTGCAGTATTGGAGTGTGAATTCAGGACCCTCATACCTGGTTGGAGCTCTCTACCACTTGAGTCTTACCTCCCACCCGGCTTTTTTTTTTTTTTTTGCTGTTTTGGAAATGGAGTCACTTTTCTGCTTAGGCTGACTTCAAACCATGAACTTCTGCTTCCGGAGTAGCTAGGATTCCAGGCGTAAGCTACTGACGCGCAGTCCAGTACACGTTTCTGAAAGAATAAGGATAGGTAGTTTCATGGGGACTCTAAGGACATCTAGACAGCCTGAACTTCAGGATCACCTACCAATGCCCTTGCTTATTTCCCTCAAAAACGCCAATAGCCCCTTAGGCCTCAGCACCGAGGACAGCGCTCAGGCGGCCCAGCCCTCTCTACATTCAATTCTGTCAGGGTAGGCACTGGCTAGGAACCTTATCTCCAAGAAGACAATGGGAAACTAGAGAACAGAGATCAGGTGGCATAAAGTAGCCAGGTGGCATACCCCCTCCCCCCCAACACTCCCTGCCCTGTGTGCGGCTGTGTTGCAAGTGGGGGTGGGGTGGGAGCCTTTTACCTGTAGTATGAATATATAGCACGTCTGTGCCCGGGCCTGTCTGTGTGAGGCCTATAGAACTCTTGAGTCTACAGACGTGTCACTACTGTTCCCCATGCCGGGGTCTGGATACTGGGATAGTTGCTTTAGCTTGATCCTAGCAAGGATTGTGCTGGAATCTCAAACTTGGCAAGGCTTCTCCACGAAAAGTGTCATGGGCCGCGTGGCAGGATCCCTCCCAGCAGGTGACAAGGCTGTCAGAAACCCACCTCACTCCCACTGGCTGCAAACTAACTGAAGACCTGCATGCTACTCAGGAAGAGACACAAGGGGGAACCAGAAGGCTAGACAGACAGAATGTATCTTTCCAGTTAGAGTCCTAGGGAAGTGAGCAGATGTCAGGGAAACAGCATGGTGTTTCTTCACAGAGCAGGGGGCCCAGGAGCCAGGCAGCAAAGACCCAGGCCCAGACCCAGGCCACCTCCTGCAGCACTTAACTGCAGAGGAGGCCCTGTGTGGCTTCTGGCAGTCTCCTCTCCACAGTGATGTCATGGGACACATTTAGCCTGGCCTCCTGCAGAATGTCTCATCCGGTTATTCTTCCTACAGATGTCTCTGCTACTTGCGAATATTTTAATTCAAAAACCTGTGCTGGAGCTGTGACTGATTACAGCTTAGCTGATTGTATTTGTTTTTCCCCCTCTGAGCATAACTTAGCTTCTCCTGAGGGATAGAGACAAGAAAGCCCTAGGTCGGCTGTGGGATCATGGAAGGATTGCACGGAGTGATAACACCTTCTGGAGGAGGGATGGAGGAAATTACCCTGGGGAAAGGAACAGCAAATTTTCCTCTGGATAGAGCACCTGCCAGCAACCCAGCAAGACCAGAGGCAGATGGAGATACAGACCAAACAGGCCTAAGGAGTAACTAGGACTGTGTTTTTGTTTTAATGTATACCTTTCTCCCAGTATCCCAACTATCTTTATATTTAAGCCCAAGGTTCAGATGACACTGATTAAAAGCTTTGTACTTAGAAACTAATTTGTTGTATTGAAGCTCACTTGTACAACTACTTATATATAACAACAATAAGAATGAAACAACCAAAAGCTCTTGTCTGTGTTATAAGATGGGATATATAAGATAGGTCTCTTCCCTATACCATGTCTCTGCACTTCAGCTGAGCGGGTGGCCAGATTTGACATATGGAACCTTTGGGTATTTGGACCTAGGGTATAAAACTCCTCTTTCAAGGACACACAGGGAGCTGGCCATTTGTAAGCCAAGTAGAGAGTTCTCACTAGCAATTGACTGTGCCCTCACACTGATGTTGGATTCTACACTCTAGAACTGTAATGTTATTAGAAATCCAGTTTACCAGCCCCACAATGCCAATTCACAAATGAGAGCAGGGTTTGGGGGTGGGGGGAGAAAATAAGATTTATTATTTGCCATGTAAGAGGACAGAGAAATCCAAGTCTCAAATCTCTGTCATTCTCCTTATAGGAGCAAATGTCTTCTTTTATAAAGGGCTAGCTCAGGGGCTTAGTTCTGGGATGTATGGTGGATGCATGCATCCTGCACATCGGGAGCTGGCCTTGGTTCTCAGTTACTGGCTTACTGGAGCCACATCTCTGAAGTTATGTCTTGTTTGACCAGGGTTTACACTCTTCCCCGGGTCAGAGAAAGAAAAAGGGAGTGTGCCGGGCTAGATTTACCTCCCCCGGTGCGGGGATGCTAAGCTTACTCCCTTATCAGTGCTCCCCTTTTCACCCTCTCCCCTGGGCACCTGACCAGCAGGCAGCCAAGGTGGAGTGAAGGGACACGGGCTAGCCTAAGGTGCACGTGGCCATACGAGATCCCTTTTCCTCCCTCCTTACCCACGAAGGAAGTCAGGCACACGGAGTCTCGGAGACAGCTTCAAGAGCAAATCTGATTTAATAAGGGAGTGGCTAACAGTTGATATAGTAGGGGTGATGAGAAAAGGGGTGATAGACCAGGAGCTGGCGATAGGCTGGTGAGCTTATCATAAGACCCCCTCATGAGCTAACGTCACCTGCATAGCACCACCCCATGGGCAAAGCCCGCGAAAATGGGGAGCACATGGGCTGGTGAGAAAGTTGGGGGGCTGGTCGCAAAGCCAGTTCTTCTGGTTCCGGACCCAGAGAATTGTGGCCTGCTTCCGCATTCCCCCAGGGCTGGGGGAAGGGCGGCGTCTCGGGAGCGCTCTCCTCTGCCCTTCCCCCTTAAGGCCAAAGCTGAACCCCAACAGGAGTGGAGAGAGATTGTCTGATGTTAATTTTAGGCTTCCCAAGGAGGAGAGATTTGTGTAATAATCAATAATCAATCAATCCCGTTCTTCCTGGATTACAAGATGGAGAGAATGGCTCAGAGGGCAGATTAAAAAAAAAACCAACAACGAATGCTGGAATGTCCAGCTTTTATCCTGACTTCAAATAATTTATGGGTCCAAGAAAGGAGTTAACGTTTCTCAACAAAAGAAATGTTTAAGCACCCATTACACGAGTTAAAAAGATTTTGTGGGGGGCTAGGAATGTGGCTTAGTGGTGAAGTGCTTGCCTTGCATGCATGAAGCCCTGGGTTCGATTCCTCAGCACCACATAAACAGAAAAAGCCAGAAGTGGCGCTGTGGCTCAAGAGGTAGAGTGCTAGCCTTGAGCAAAATAAGTCATCAGGGACAGTACTCAGGCCCCAAGTCCAAGCCCCAGGACTGGCAAATAAATAAATAAATAAATAAATAAGATTCTGTGGCTTAAGTCATCCAGTCTGTGGCATTTTGTTATGACAGCAGTAACAGACTAATATAACAAGGTGAAGTCATTTAATTCTTGCACCAGGAAAATACAACTTGTTTGTGTTCCTGTTATCTAGTCGGTGAGAGAAGAATTCAGGTAAGATTTGGAGCATAGTAAAAGTGATAGGAAAGTTTATTAAGAGAGGAATATGGTAGAGAAAGATTTGTTACATGGCATAATGCCATGGGGAAGACAGTACTTCAGTTCATTTTCAACCATCTTTTGGGTATGGACAGAACTGTTAGATTTTAAATATAAAAAAGAATTAGGGAGGCTGGCACTGGTAACACACGCCTGTAATCCTAGTTACTCAAGGAGGCTGAGATCTGAGAATCGTAGTTCAAAGCCATCCCAGGCAGGAAAGTCAGTGACAATTTTATCTCTAACTACTAGTAAACCAGAAGTAGCACTGTGGCCCAAAGTGATAGAATACTAGCTGTGGACAGAAAAAGCTCAGGAACAGCACCCAGGCCCTGATTTCAAGCCCAATGACTAACAGAAAAAAAAAAATAAAAGAATTAGGGGCAGAGAGCAAGAGATATGCATAGCTTGAGCCCTAGTTAACTGCCTACTTGATCATTATCTCTGTTTAGGTTTTCTTGGAGTCTTAGAGAAATTATCAATGTCAAAGTCATCACTTGAAGGAACCAATCTGGTTCCTAGACAGTTTCTTCTGCTCCAGGGGGCAGATAATTGTCCTCCTTTGAAAGCTGGTCAGTCTTACAGAGCTCTGCTATTTCTTATGGGTAAGTTCAGTTCCTTGTGTTAACCTGTTACCAGTGTTTCCAAACAGAAAGTGATTACAAAGTGACTATAGAAAGAATACTTTAGGGCAAAAACAGATACAAAATAGAGGGAGACAAGCTTAGCTTTTCTCCTACTTTTAGTTAATTCATGGGTTCAAGTTGGTGCCCCTTAGCAAAAACATTTCAAGTACTTTTTACAAATACACTTTCAGCAAACTGCAAATGGGTTATCTCTAGGGTAGAGAGATCTACCTCATTTTCATTTATCCTTTGAGTTTGAGTACTTACTGAATTCTGGTGAGAAATTCCTACCCCTAGGTTCAGTCTCAAGGGTGAGGTCTCCTATGAGTCTGGGAAGTTTTAATCCCAGTTTAACATTTTCTCTCAAAGATCCTGTGATTTCACCCTTCATTCTGAGCTTTCTTTGTATAACCTTTTCATTCATGACTAGCTAGTACCTATCATCCCCATGTATAGCACAGTTTGATAAATATTTATTAAATGAATGAAGGATACTGTTTACTCAGAACCCTATGATGCTTTTTTAGCCCTAACAATGTATTTCCTCCTCATGTTATTACTTATTTGCATTTAAAAATGGATACATAGTAGTCATTCATATTTTATTCACTTATCAGGGTATATATTGAGTCCCCCCATGATCAAATCACTGTTCTCCATCCTGGGAACGTAGTACTGAATAAATGGTTCCTGCCCCATATGGAGTTCCCTTGCTCTGTGGAAATATTACTGTCTACCTGTCAGGCAGGAATTATCCACTTATTTAGGAGGCGAGCACTCTTGCCACTAGGCCATATTCCCAGCCCTATCCACTTATTTAGGAAGAGCTCTCTTCATTGAAAAATTTCTGATGAGCCAACAAGACAGACACAACTAATAAAACTCTTCTCAAAAAGAAAAAAGAAGTGCCACTGAAATGGTGAAGAACGCCTATAGAAAGACAAGGTGAATGAAGCCCTGGAAGTGCACCAAGTGAAGAGTTAAAGATGGTTGAGCCACTGATACCTACAGGTTCCCGAGGAAACACGTGTAACTACAGGATTTAATGCAGAATAAGCTATATTTCACACACCTTCTAAATGAAACAAGATCAAAGATAATAATGCAGCTGGATATCATGCCACGTGGGAGTGTGGAAGGTCATTTCACAAGCAACAAAGAAGGCAGAAGACACAAAGGAAAGGACCGGTGGGCCGGGCCCTGTTGAGAAAACCTGTATTCCTAGCTTCTCAGGAGACCTGAGCATGGAGCATTAAGGTTTGAAGCCAGCCAGGGTAGACAAAGGCCAAGAGACTCTATCTCCAGTTAACCAGGGGCTGGAGCGGGGGTGGGGAAAGCTGTGGCTCAAGTGGAGGAAGGTCATCAGTGAGCAAAGAATGACCAAGAACTTGAAGCCCCGAGTTTAAGTTCCAGTCCCAGTACTGGCACATTCAAGCACGTGCATTTGCACATGCACGTGCACGCACACACACACACACGAGTGGTAGATTTAAAAGTCTAACTACATGCAAAATTAAAATGCCTGCATGTTAAGAATCACCATTGAAAAATCTAAAATATAGGGGGCTGGGAATGTGGCTTAGCAGTAGAGTGCTTGCTTAGCATGCATGAAGCCCTGGATTCAATCGATTCCTCAGCATCACATAAACAGAAAAAGCTGGAAGTGGTGCTGTGGTTCAAGTGGTAGAGTGCTGGCCTTGAGAAAAAAGAAACCAGGGACAGTGCTCAGGCTCTGAATCCCAAGCCTCAGGACTAGCAAAAAATAAAAAAAAAAAAATATATATATATATATATAAATAGATAATTCACACACAGAAGTGCACAACACATACACACACACACACACACACACACACACACAGAGACACACACCAGGTAGCAAACCAAATCCTTCCTGGTGAACAATTTGGCAAAATGTTTTGCCATCTTCAAAGAAATTGTCAACCTCTGACAACCACCAGCGAGTTTCCTTAGGAATTAACATAAAAGGGAGTATTAGGAATTATTTGCTCAAAATGATTGTCATTGCAGTGTTACTTACAGAATTGCCCAGTCAGATATTATTGTAATGCCCAATCAAGAGGTCACATACATTTTTGTATCACAATGTGTTCTTTGCTGCCTGTAAAAATGATGATGCAGAAAAATCGCACAGTGACACAGAGATGTTCCTGGCACATGGCCAATTGAAAAATGCAGATAATAAAACAGTATATTCAGCATGATCTCCATAATGTTTAAAGGGATTTGTGTGTTCATAAGGGGGAAAGGGAAGGAAGATTGATAGTGATTATCAGTGGTGACAGATTTTTCTTTGCATTCTCCTTATAGCAAGAGAAATTTTTACTACAGTACAAACTATTTCCATAGTCCTTGTTTGGTTTTAGAAAGCACTGGAGTACTGGAGAGGGCAGATCATGGGAAGATCCTGAGAGAATCAGAGTTGTGCCCCTCTCATATGGTAGAGGGCCACTGCTACCAAGATATAGCACCTCCTGACCCTCCAGTCTCTTGGCATCTTCTGCCCAAGTCCTCCACTTCTGCTGTACCACTAGAGGACTTCAGTGAGCTGGGGCTTTGGAGAGGGAATAGTACTAGAGGTTGGCCACAGGAACCTTTGTGTAGCTCATGTCAGCCTAGGAAGACTGGTGGGAAGGGGAAGGAGGTCCTTGAGGAGGGGCCAGCTGCCAGGGATAGCAAAGGAAAGAAAGCTGTCAAGAGACATTGGTGCTTGCCCTAGAGGCCAGAACTCCTTACACTGAACTAAGAAACCAATGCCTAAGTCCAGGTGTACTCAGACCACAGGGAAACAGGTGTGAGCCACCAGTGCCAAGCTAAAGAATGCATATCTGTGGAGAATACACAAAGGGAGCAAACATCCCCAGAGGAGCAGAGATAAAAGACAAGAAGGATTTCATTGCTGAGCTCTCTACAGGATGTATGAAAGGTAGGGAGAATAGGTACAAGGGGTGGGGGTGGGGGCGGGGAGCACGCACAGGTGGCTCATGACTACAATCCTAGCTACTTAGATGCAGATGGAAGTTAGCCCAGGCAGAAAATCCATTGCCTCTATTGAAGAAGTGGCTCAAAAAAACCAGAAGTGGTGCTGTGACTCAAGTGATAGAGCACTAGCCTTGAGCATAAAGAGGCTCGGAGACAGTGCTCAAGCTCCAAGTCCAAGCCCTAAGACATACATACATATATAAAGAAGGAGTGGCTCGAGTGGTCGATCAGCAGCCAAGCAAGTAAACCTGAGTTCAAATCTCCAGGGGGAAAAGGCTCAGGTCCAACTATGTTATGTTTCAAAAGTAAAGATTTTCAGCAGGTCCAAAATGGAATCTAAAGTTTTAGGTGGCCCTCATCTTCTACTGTGCTGATTCTAAGCAGCTCAACAATCCTCTAACTGAGCCCTTTTTAGTCTTGAGCTGGTGAACACAGCTACTGTGGCTTGTGGTCACCTTTATAAACTTTTTTTCTTCTTTTATAGATGAGGAAGTTGAGCCTTCAAGAGTGAAGTGTTAAAGATCTACAGCTGGCCTGAGATTTGAACCCAAAGCCACCTCATCCCCAAACTCTGTGCTTTCCATGACATCCATTAGCAAGAAACTTGACCCAAAATAAAAATCACATAGAGAGTAAATCACCATTTCTTATCGTTTCTCCGTACAATCTCTTAAAATTAGGAATAGAAGATTGTTTTATGTAAAGAAGGAAAAGGTAAGGATCATTTCTCTGAGAAACAGCAGTCCAGGCACCAGAGACTTTGCTCTCATCCTTGAAGTCATTTCAGCCTTCCTGTAGTTTCTAGGGACAAACCCCAGAGTGAGGAAAAGAGAGCGGCCCCTGAGTTTGTAGAAACAAAAAGGGCCAACCACGTATGCTCAATGGTGGTATTGCAACAGGAAACTCACCTCCAATCCTAGTATATCCTACTTGCCAACCCCACTCAAGATCATTCTCCCCCCAGCAAAAACATTGAAAATGAAATCTCCAAACAAGGAGGAGGTAACGGAACAGATTGTAAAACACCCAAGATCCATATGTGGAGTGAATATGAGAGATTAAGAAATGACAGTTTCACAAGGTGAATTCCCAGAGGCAGCAGGGTAAGGAGTGAGGGAAGTTGTTTTGGCCACTGACACCTTAGTCAGACGGAAACCTAGCCAGGCCACCCTCCCTTGAAATCCCGTAGTCACCTCTGCCACTCAGCACTTGGGCAGACATCTTATCTGGCTGTTTACACTCATCAGAATTGGTGCTGTAGAATCCTGCAATGAAGGAGAAAATGTAAAGCAGACGAGAACACCTGTAGAACCTGCTTTGGTACAAGTGGATATGGCTCACCTTTAAGTCATGTCTCATGAGACTTTGGGGTGCAGGGAGGATGGCCCTTAGATTTATGCCATTAAAAAGGACTTTAAGAAAAAAGAGGTTATTATAGGGAGTGAGGAACAAACAATGGTTCTCCAAGGAAGAAAGTTAGGAATACCCCCATACTCACTCTGGAACTCCTTTGAGCATCTCTGCTCCCTCTGGCTGGTTCTCAGGGACCCCTGCCTGGTACTCAGCATGCACGACATCAGCTCGTCCTCCTCTGTGGGCCCTTCCACTCCTGCCACCATGATCCTCAAAAGTGTTCCTCCTGAGCCAGGTGGTGGCTAATAATCTTAGCTACTCAAGAGGCTGAAATCTGAGCATTGTGCTTGGAAGCCACCCTAGGCAAGAAAGTCTGTGGGACTCTTATCTCCAATTAATCAAAGAACCTGAAGTGGAGCTGTGGATCAAGTGGTAGAACACTAGCTTTAAGTAAAAAAAGTTCAGGGACAGTGTCCAGGCCCTGAATTCACGCCCCAGGACGAGTGTGTGTGTGTGTGTGTGTGTGTGTGTGCGTGCTTTCTCTCTCTCTCTCTCACTCACACACACACAATAATGGCAAAGAAAAGTACATAATAATTTAAAAATGGTTACTTTGAATTCAGTGGATGTGTTATTAATATCTTAAATTATTATTTTACATTTTGTTAAATGTTAAGCGACTTTGGTAAATTATTCATTCTTCCATCAAAATTTTTTATGAGAAAGGTTCTTGTAATTAGCCCAGGGTGGCTTAAAACTCACTACGTAGCCCAACCTGGCCAACCTCCTGTCTCAACTTTGGGAGTGCTGGGAATATACAGGCATGTGCCACTGTGCCAAGCTCAACAAATACAGTGACTTCTCTGTTCTCATGTAGTTTGTATTCCACTTTGAAACACGTAAGAACATAAAACACAGTCCCAATTAATAAAAAGATAGGATTGAAAGGGACCATTAAGGACACATAATGATGTGTCCTCTGAACTAGGGATAGAGTGGTTTTTATACTTTTTAAAAATTCTTTCTTGGATTCTCTAAACTCTGTGTGTGTGTGTGTGTGTGTGTGCGTGTGTGCGTGCTCATGTGTGTGCTCGCGTGTGCAAGCAGGTCCTGGAAACTTAACTCAAGGCCTGGGCTCTGTCACTTAGCTTTTTTTTTACTCAAGGCCAGTGTTCTAGCTAGTGTTCTAACTAATGCTTATTTGCTGGCTTCCAACCACAATCCTCAGATCTCATCCTCCTGAACAGCTAGGATTACAGGCGTGAGTTTTTCACACTTTTTCATTTTAGAGCTGGGGCTCAAATGCCAGGCAAACATCTAGCATCCACTGAGCCACATCACCAGCTCACACACTTCTTGTAATAAACATACATGAAACACCCGTGGCTAGAAAGAAAAAGGTTATCTTATTTTTTTTTTTTTAAGAATGCAAGTTGAGGCATACATCCTGGTGGGCTGTGTTTTTCTGTGGATGCCCTGCCCCTCGTTGTGGAGAAGATGGACTCCATGGAGTGAGAGCTGGCTGCTCTGTGGGGAGAGACAGGGGCCTGTCAGAGAAGTGGGTGTGGGATCCTGACAACAGGATGAGATGTGGGAGGAAAGAAAAGTCCAGGCAAAGGAACAGCTTGTCAATCTTTCTCCAATACCCCACAAAATCGTACTGATCCTGATCACAGCATCTTTCCCGTGAGTCAGTGTTCTCTCATCCCCAGTATTCCCTGAGCAGCCAGGACCCAGGCCGCTCACTGGCTTGACTCCATCCTTCCTATTTATTTTTTTCCCTTCCCTTTGTTTTTCCTTTCATTTCCTTCTCTTTCCTTTTCTCCTCCCTTCCTCTCTCCCTCTCTTTCCTTCCCCTTCCTTCTTTCCTTCTCTCCTTCCTTCCTTTCTTCTTTCTTCCTTCCTTCCTTCCCTTCTTCCTTCCTTACTCCCTCCCTACCTCCCTCTTTTCCTTCCTTTCTTCTTTCTTCCTCTATTGCCTTTTTTTTTTGTAATTGGATTTCAAATTTGGTCAAATTTATTTATCAAATGTGTCTATTTTGGCTCATTCCAGTCAATGAGTGGCTAAAAGTTCTTTCTCATTCCTCTCATAGACTCTTGCATCTACCACCCACATGGCAATTAGACTATTCTCGTCCAAACCTTGCCAAAGAGGCTTCAGGCCACACTGTCTCCCCTCTGCCCACCTTCAGGGGCATCACATAATCTATGGCAATAGCCTGACCCTGTATTACTTTACTCCTCATTGACTCCACCCCTCTCTAGCATTGGTGATCTCCTTACTCGGCCCAGACTTCTCTTTTTATAACAACTTCCTGTGTATTCTGGGCTTCAGAACAGAAAACTTGAAAACTTACACAAAGTTTCCACAGTCTCTTCCTCCATCTCCTGCCTCAAAATGTCTAGGACACTGCTATCTTGATGTCCTAATCAGAAAATCCATATCACAGACTCCATCAGGCAGGTTTGGGAGGTACACAGGATAGAAGCAGCCATCAATTATCCATTCCAACCTCTGACCCTCTGCCCAGCCCTTCTGGATCTCCTGGAGCAGGTGGTGGTTCTTCCTAGAAGAGTGTGCAGACAGAATGGAGTGGACTGCTGGGCTAGAGTGTGGTCTGCTCCCTCCCTGTCACCTGCTGGCCTGAACCCAGGGCTTTGCCCTTGGTAGATAAGTGCTATACCACTTGGGCCATGCTTCCAGTCCTTTTTGCTTTAGTTATTTTTTCAGACAGGGTCCTGTGCCTGAGCTGGCCTTGGACTACAGTCCTCCTGCCTATGCCTCCCAAGTAGCTTACAGACATGGACCACCACATCTAACTTGTTCTTTGAGACCATGATCCTCCTTTCTCTATGTCTCAAATAGCTAGAATTACAGGCATGAGCCACAGTACCTGGATGGTGTTTCTTGTTGTGTGCCAGGCAAGAGTGAAGCAACAACACAGTTCAGAAGAAGGCTTATCCTTCAAGTATTATCCATGTTGCATGATGATGGCTTGGCACCAGCTTCTCCCAGGTCAGGTATCACCATCTTTTGAAGGCAGCCTCTAAGGATGATTCAGACCCAAACTTGTTCCTACTCTCTCTTGCCAGCCCCGTTTCTGGGATCACATATCCCACCCCACAGCGCCTCATTCAAGCACTCAAGCTTGAGGCCACAGAGCCTCTACTGTCCTTTTTCCTTTACTCTCATTCTTGTCTGGAAACTCACTGATGCCTCCTACCCTCCCCCCTCCCCCAGCTGCTGTCACCTCCTTCCCCCATTACCAATCATTTTTTTTCACTGCCCAGGAGTTTCCCTCTGTCCTTGACACAATGAGTAAAGCTCACTCACCCCTCCACTTCACGGTGTCCAGCCCTAGGCAGGCCTAGGCTGCAAAGAAGAGGCAGATATGTGGGTGGTTCCAGTGAGGCAGACTGCATGGTCTAACACAGGGGCTGCAAAGGGCTGAGGGGCAATGGGAAGCTCCTGGCCTAGGATGACTCGGAGTTCAGGGTCATCCCGGGACAAAGAAGGTGACTGTGCTGAGGCCTCAGCTGTTCTTCTTGGGCCACAGTTACAGACACCATGAATACTGGTTCCAGCCATGCTAGGTTAACTCGGTTAACTCTTGCCTGACTCCATGCCCTCTCCAAATGTACTTCAAAATCACTCCACCTTGCCATTCCCAGTTCTTCACCTCATAGGCCACCATGGAAGTGTCCTAGTGGCTACCAACATGTTGTTACATCTTTATTTTCATCTTGCCTTTGTACTAGTAAGCTCTCAGCACAGCTGAAGGGAAATGTTCTCCTCCTTGGCTTCCGTGACAGCTCAGTCCCTAGGTTCTAGGGCTGAGACTTCCAACCACCACCTACGCTCACTTCTCAGGTGTACTCTTCCAAGCTTGTGGAGTAAGAACTGCCCGCATGCCACAGATAACTGAAGTCTTACTTTCCACCCTGACCTCTCTCCTGAGCTTTAGACAAATGTAATCTCTCCTGGTTTTCCCTCCAGGTGGCTCTCATTGGAGATCTAAGTGAGCTCTCCAATGATCACGGACTTCCAGACCTTAGTGTCCACTCTTCACTAACCTCCACTTACTCTGCCCTCAGTGGTAGTTGAATATCACTGTGGAGGCAATTAAGCTCTGTTTCCATTGCTACAATGATTGGTGACTTAAGTTCTCCCAATTGAAATCTGGGCACTGTGACTCACACCTGGAATCTCAGCCACATGGTCTCATGGAGAGGTGACACTGACCAAGAAGCATTGTACTTGTAACCTGACTTGGGGAATTGTAACCGGTGCACAACTATATAATGATAAGGATAATAATAATAAATAATGTGTCTCATGGACTTTTCTACCCAGGCTGGCTTCAAACCTTGAAACCTCAGATCTCAGCCTCCTGAGTAGCTAGGACTAGAGGCATAAGCTACCAGAGCCCAGTATTCCAGCAGCTTCTTAACGTTCTATTTAAACACACACACACACACACACACACACACACACACACACACACAGCATAGCGTGCGGAGGACATGCCTCTAATCTCAGCTGAGGCCTGAGGATTTCAAGTTCCAAATCAGCCTGGGTTACATAGTGAGATCATGTCTCAAAAAAGAAAGAAAGAAAAAAAAAACCTACAAAACTTAGTGAGAGGCCATTGATTTCTCACCACCCCAGCCCAAGCCACTGAAGTCTGCCCTGCCTGATGAGAACAGGCACATCCAGTACTCAATTCTGCTCCCACTTTGGTCTAGTCATCATAGCAGCCAGACTAAGCCTTGAAACGCTCAAGTTAGATCACATCACTAATCACCTGTCTGAGAACAGAATGTAGTCAGGTCATGTAGACAGGGCTACATTTTTCAGACTGTCCTTTTTCCTGCCCCCACCTCCCTCGCTGCCTCCCTCATTTCGTTGGCTTTCTTCTCTGACTCCTGGTTATTCCCACCACAGGTCCTGCCACTGATCTCATGAACCACCAGTCTTCCTATGTCATTCTGAGCTCAGATGTCCCCTCCTCAGGGTGAACCAATTGCATGGTGCCCACCCAGTCAAACTCTGTCCTCATCCAGTTGCTAGTAACACATCATTGTCTGAACTCCTGTTGGTACATGTGTTCACTTCTTTCTTGTCTGTCTCTCTCCCTCTTCTAGAACTCCTTCTTGGCACAGCTAGTCTTGCTCCTTGTGCTATCCCAGATCCTAATATGTATTTGGACAGAATTCTAGCAATGGCTGTGGACATCATGGAAGCAGAAGGCAGGTGCAGCCTCGCTAACCCTCACAGAGGACCCTCTGTCTCCACTGCAGCAGAAGCCAGAGTTTTCAGGCCACTGGGCAGATTGAGTGCGGGGGCAGGCAATAGGGTTTGGGGGGATGGGAGTGAGAGAAGGAGGACCTACAAAGCTGTCAGAAAGCAGGGCTTCAGAATGGTTTACATCAGTTCCCAGCTGCTCTATGGAAAAATTGTCAGAGAGAAAGAGGCCCAAGAAATTCTGTGGCTGCAATCACAGGAACTCTGAAGAGGCCAGGGGGCCAGGGTGTCACCTCCAAGGTCTTTGGTCACAGATTCCATGTCTGTTGGGACTCTGAGCCCTGATACCACAGTGACTACCTTGACCGCTATGGGGGCGAGTGATATGGGGGCTACATCTGGGAATTGCTTCTGTGACAGGTCTCAGAGCAGACCAGCGACGGCTGGACTGGGGCCACGCAGGCCCTGACCCGGAAGGAGCTGCTGTGCATGTTTCCTGGCATGACTTCCTTTCTCCTGCTTGATGGGCAAGTATTGTCACTGGGGCCTTGGCCACAGTTTCCTGCCTCCTTCTGAGATCACAAGCCACAGCCACAGTCACAGTGATTGCTCCACCAGACTAGTCTTGGCCAACAACGGGTCAGAATACTCTAAAGATAGGGCTGGCCATGTGATGCTGACCACCTTGGGCCCCTGACCCATCTTTTTCCAAGTGGGCATTCCATTAGTCAGGTGGTGCCCTCAGAGGCAGATAGGCTGATGATTTGGGGGACAGGAAAGCTCTGGGTAGACTTGCTTTCCACACAGGTGTGTTGAGCTCTCACAGACTCTGGCCAAGAGGTCCAGATATAGGCATCAGGAGGCTGCCTTTATCCTAACATCCCTGGCCTGTGACTGCTAGCCAAACTCATGGGCCCAGGGATGAACATTTCTCCTGCATGCTTCCTGTTCTCCTGTCATTGCTCTTCCTAGACCATACTCTCTCAGCCCAAGGCTGTTGCCTGTGCTGGACATCTACCCTTTTGATGTCATTTGGCTGACTACTTGTCTTACTTAACATTCAAGAGTCAGTTCAGGGCTGGGAGTATGGCCTAGTGGCAAGAGTGCTTGCCTCCTACACATGAAGCTCTCGGTTCGATTCCCCAGCACCACATATATGGAAAACGACCAGAAGGGCGCTGTGGTTCAGGTGGCAGAGTGCTAGCCTTGAGTGGGAAGAAGCCAGGGACAGTACTCAGGCCCTGAGTCCAAGGCCCAGGACTGGCCAAAAAAAAAGAGTCATTTCAGAAGAGGCTCTGCTCCTGGGAGCCCTCCAGCCAGGCAGACGGTATATGTTGGTGGCCCCACAGCCCCCTGTATATTGTAGTTCTCCTCAAGGCTGCCACCAATCTCCTTTAAAAAAAAAAACAAAACAAAAAACCTTGGGGCTGGAGATATGGCCTAGTGGCAAGAGTGCTTGCCTCCTATACATGAGGCCCTGGGTTCAATTCCTCAGCACCACATATATACAGAAAACGGCCAGAAGTGGCACTGTGGCTCAAGTGGCAGAGTTCTAGCCTTGAGCAAAAAGAAGCCAGGGACAGTGCTCAGGCCCTGAGTCCAAGCCCCAGGACTGGCCCCCCCAAAAAAACAAAACCACCTTGACCACTGTATTTAGCATCATTATGCCCCTTCCTCTCCTAAACATGCTGGTTCCCCTATGCAGGTCTACTTTTTCCAAAGTAGACTTGTCTCTCTGTTCAAGTCAAGGTCAAGCTGGACACTGCTGTGCATAAAGTGACAGCTAGTGTGTGTGTGTGTGTGTGTGAGAGAGAGAGAGACAGAGAGAGACAGTGTGTGTGTGTGTGTGTGTGTGTGTGTGTGTGTGTGTGGTGGGGCTTGAACTCAAGGCCTGAGCACTGTCCCTGAGCCTCTTTGTGCTCAAGGCTACTGTTCTACCATTTGAGCCACAGTGCTACTTCCAGCTTTTTTGAGATGTTAATTTGAGATGAGTCTCACAGGGACTTTTCTGTCCCAGCTGGCTTCAAACTGTGATCCTCAAATTACAGCCTCTTGAGTAGCTAGGATTATAGGCGTTAGCCACCAGTGCCCGGTGATGTGACGCCTATTCTTGAACAAGGGATTCAAGTCCTGTCCAATCTTCCCACTGATATCATCCAGTCATTGAGTAGATGCAGTGATCATATAAGGAAAAAAGACCTAGTTTCATAGTATAGTTGGGCAAGTGGCAATTAAAAGAAGATAAAATCTACAACCCACCCTGGAAGCACAGGTACTGTCAGAATGCAGAGTAGGAATCTGATCCAGCCGTGAATATTTCCTGAGGAAAGAAGTGTTTGAGCTAAAGGCTGAAGAGAAAGATGGGGTGACAGCAACTAAATTCAAGAAAAATTGCAGCTGGCTAGTGGGTAGAGGCGAAAAGAACAGGACAGAAGGAGAGGGTAGGGATTCAGCTGCAGTTGACATCCAGGGAAGAAGCTGTGGGGATAGAACAGGGGACAGAGACAGGAGAAGTTTCCCTTACAGGACTGAGGGAGGCTGGGGGATAGAGGTGAAGTGAGCAGGCAATGTGAGAGTGAGGAGGGCTGGGAATATGGCTTAGTGGTAAAGTGCTCGCCTCATATACATGAAGCCCTGGGTTCGATTCCTCAGCGCCACATATATAGAAAAAGCCAGAAGTGGCGCTGTGGCTCAAGTGGCAGAGTGCTAGCCTTGAGCAAAAAGAAGTGCTCAGGCCCTGAGTTCAAGCCCCAGGACTGGCAAAAAGAAATAAATAAATGAAAGTGGGGAGAAGGGAGAAGACCACCTTGTGTCTGGTGGTACAAATCACTGGGAGAGAAATGCTATGGATGGAGGAAGATACACCAGGGTAGACTGACTCATGATGAACTTTGAGTATCCTAAAGGATACTCTGACCTAAAAGTGATGCTAGTACACTAGTATCCTATAGGACACTAACTGTCCTGGTTTAAGAAATAGAATTCCATGATCATTTTGAAGGCTAGCAGAGGCAAAGGAAGAAGTTATAGACAGAAGGAAAAGACCTGGCCCTCAGAAGTTGATGAACAGCAAGAAGGCTAAGAATCCTGAACCCTGGGAAGGAGCACGGGAAGGGGTGATGTATAAAAAGAAAGATATTCTTTGTGTGTGTGTGTGTGTGTGTGTGTGTGTGTGTGTGTGTGTGTGTGTGTGCGCGCGCACCAATCCTGGGGCTTGAACTCAGTGCCTGAGCACTGTCCCTGAACTTCTTTTGCTCAAGGCTAGCACTCTGCCACTTGGGCCACAGCACCACTTCTGGCTTTTCTGTTTGTGTGGTATTGAGGAATCGAACCCAGGGCCTCATGCATGCTAGGCAAGCACTATCACTGAGCCACATCCCCAGACCAAAGAAATATATTCTTTGCCTCCTTATTTAAGTGTAACCCTTTGTATATCACCTTTATAATAACAATTTTTTAACTTAAAAAATGAATTCTGAGCTCTGGGGTGAGCAGGGCCTGCTGAAATTGAACCCCTGTGAGCTTCAGGCCATAGGTAGGTCCTTGAGAGGTGCTTCAAGACAGCCTCCTTGGAGGAAGGTGCCTAGCTCACGGCCCACACTGAGAGAGAGGAAAAGGAGATACGAGAATGAGAGAACAGAACTGCTACCCATAGCCCAGCCCCTCCTTTTTGCTTGTGGTCCCTAGGTTCTGTTCCTTACAACTTTCCTTACTTCCCAAGAATAAATGAAATGATGATGGCAGTTTATAAAAGGAAACCATTTGGAATATTAACTCAATGGTATCTTCCCAGTAAATTATGTTACCCATAAGTCCTTCCCAATTCCCACAGCTGGAATATGAAACATCCAGAGCTTCCAGAAAAGGATATTACCTAGAAACAAAGAAATTTCTTCTGAATCGTAAGGGATCCAGAACACAAGGAATACATGCAAGATAAAGGTTCCCTAGGGCTGGGAAAATAGCTTAGTAGTAGAGTGTTTGCCTAGCATGCATGAAGCCCTGGGTTCAATTCTTCAGTACCACATGAACAGAAAAAGCAGAAATGGTGCTGTGGCTCAAGTGGTGGAGTGCTAGCCTTGAGTAAAGAAGTGGCTTAGGGACAGTGCCCTGGCCCTGAGTTCAAGCCCCAGGACTGGCAAAAAAAGAAAAAAGGTTCCCTAGACTGGAGACAAGGAATTTGTTTGGGGCAGAGGGGTAGAAGCAGCTGAGAAAGAACCATGGTCTCTGGGAAAAGTCTTATTCCTTTTACAGCAGGATTTTAGGGATCTCTGTGCAATGCATACCCTTGTCTAGTAGTGATGGAGGTTAGTGGATCCCAGAATAGACTGATGGCCAAGTTCCTGATAAGTATCCAGCAATAGAGCCATCTTCCCTCTGCCCCAGTGGAGTAGTGTATGTACATGACAGAGGGTCAAAGAGAAGAGCCTGGGTCAAGAACAAAGGAAGATTTTGCTGTGCGATGTAACAACCAATGTCTGGAGGTGGACACACCCACGAGGACATAGCTTGTTGCTATCTCTACTTCTCTCTTTCCTGATCTTTCTAAATGACCCCAGAATTTAGATGTAATTCAGGATAGGAAGGAAAACCCCAGGGGAATTTATCAAATATCTCAAGAGGCTTACAAATATAGAACAGGGTTTACTCATAAAAAAGAAATGAGCAAGCTGGGAACTGGAGGCTTACATTTATAATCCTAACTACTCAGGAGACTGAGATCTGAGACTCATGGTTCAAAGCCAGCCCGGGAGGAAAGTCCCTGAGACTCATATCTTCAATTAACCACCAGAAAACTGGAAGTGGCAATGTGGCTCAAAGTGGCAGAGTACTAGTTTTGAGCAAAAGAGCTCAGGGGCAGTGTCCAAGCCTTGAGTTCAAGCCCTACAAGTGACAAAGAAAAAAACAGAAAGAATTGATTTTATTTCCAGAAATATAGTAGGCTAGATTTAGGCTTCGTTTTAAAGTCACTACTAAAAAACTGGCACGACAGAAAGTGATAGGTAGCAGTTAACCATGAAGCAATGGAGATATGCAAGAAAAAAAAACTAAAATGGAAAATTCTTCAAAACCTCCAGTCCTAAAAAGAAAAATGTTAGATAGCAGAAAGACATAAGCCGTGACATGAGAGGAAGGAATCACAAGGTCTCTTTTACTGTACTATACTTAAAACTTCTGACTCATGGCAACCCCAGCTCTGTACATTAGATCTAGGGATAGGAATTTCTCACAAGCAAACTCAGTAAGAGATCAAACCTAAAAGACGTAATGTGGTTCTCACCCCAGAGACAATCTACTTTAAGTCTATTTAAAGTATACTGTCATAGGTGCTTAAATTATTTTTCCTGCATGTGTTATCTAAAAGCAGGAGTACAATTTTTTTTTTTTTTTGGCCAGTCCTGGGCCTTGGACTCAGGGCCCGAGCACTGTCCCTGGCTTCTTCCCGCTCAAGGCTAGCACTCTGCCACTTGAGCCACAGCGCCGCTTCTGGCCGTTTTCTGTATATGTGGTGCTGGGGAATCGAACCTAGGGCCTTGGGTATACCGAGGCAGGCACTCTTGCCACTAGGCTATATCCCCAGCCAGGAGTACAATTTTTTAAAAAAGAGAGAGATAAATATACAAGCAGGAGAAAAGCCTGACATCTGTCCTTTCATTTTATATTTTTCTTTACTCCAAATCATTCATGCTCTCTTCAGTCACTTTTTTTTTTTGGCCAGTCCTGGGCCTTGGACTCAGGGCCTAAGCACTGTCCCTGGCTTCTTCCCGCTCAAGGCTAGCACTCTGCCACTTGAGCCACAGCGCTGCTTCTGGCCGTTTTCTGTATATGTGGTGCTGAGGAATCGAACCTAGGGCCTTGGGTATACCGAGGCAGGCACTCTTGCCACTAGGCTATATCCCCAGCCCCTCTTCAGTCACTTTTTAATGACCTTGGGTTTCAGGAAAGATAGAACTAATCATCAATATCTTTTGAAATCACCCTTCAGGAACAGCAGGGCCTTGCAGGACAGAATATCCTCAAATGAGGTCAATCACTTACAATTATCAGGCTGAATGCACCCTGGAGCCAGAATCCCATGAGAACCAGATTGTTTCCTTCAAGTGGCAAGCTCTTCTGGAACCCAGGAGAGCCAGAACTGAGATAGTGACAAAGCAGACAAAACTTGTAAGTGGTACTCTTAGACTGTGCATACCATTTTCTCCAATCCCTAATTCTTCCTCTATCAGGGATAATATATATCCATCTCATAGGCTATATAAGGCCTCCAAATCCTTTGGTTTGGCCCTGCCAATGCAACTGCATGTGAGACTTGAAATTCAAAAAATCTAAGCGTTTTTGCCAAAGCAAAATTAAAATAAATCAAGGACTGCACATGACATTATAAAAATGCAAATTACCCTTGGTAGAAAAAAACTTTCTCCATCTGAAACCTAATGCTCATATCTGTACCCTGACGATGATTAAAGGTGAATTCAAGTGCCATTTTCCTGTGGCATCACACAATGTGATAAATCTTTCCCTACCATATTTATTTCCTAATAAACTTTATCACTTTCACTGTATTTTGAGTCTTGCCTCTTGCCAGATGCAAGGCCTGAGGTAAAATCACACTGATCTTCCAGTAACAGAAAGTAACAGAGTGAAAACGGAGGGAAATTTCCAGAATAGCAGCGCTACTAGAGTAAAAGCTGAAAGGGGTAAGCACAGAAGAACAAAACCTAAAGATGTAGATTGAACATGGAAGACACTTCTGCCATGACAGATGGAATGTATAGTCCTGGAAATTCATTTACAGTGCTCAACTTCTATTCTGGTGACTCACAGAGCCAGATACCATAAATGAAGGTGAAAGCCTCCCCTGGGTGGGGGTCCTAAGGAAGATTCTACACTTCCCTCACTTCACTGGTAAGGGAAGAGGGAGTCAGAAATAAACCTGGAAGCAACAAACGAAGTCCCGTTTCATCCGAGACCTCTGTTATCAAAAAGAGTCTCTGAGCCAGGTGCCAATGGCTCGCACCTGTAATCCTAGCAGTTTCAGGAGGCTGAGGTATCATGTTCAAAGCTAGCCTGGGCAGGAAAGTCTGTGAGGCTCCTTTAAAAAAATATTTACTTAGTTTATTTACATTTTTTTGCCAGTCCTGGAGCTTGAACTCAGGGCCTGGGCTCTGTTCCTGAGCCTCTTTGTGCCCAAGACTAGCACTCTACCAATTGAGCCACAGCTCCACTTCCAGCCTTTTCTGTGTATGTGGTACTGAGGAATCGAACCCAGGGCTTCATGCATGCTAGGCAAGCACTCTACCCCAAGCCACATTCCAACCCCTTTGAGGCTCTTACCATGGTTGTTAGACATGATATTTTTCAGACAGGGCTTTGCTTTGTGTTCAGGGCCAGTCTCTTATCTACAGTTCCCAGACAGATGATAGTGTATGTGTGTCATCAAGCCTAGCTTATTGATTGAGAAGGGGCTCTCACTAACTTTTTGCTCAGGCTGATTTTAAACTGTGACCCTCGGAGCTGGGGATATGGCCTAGTGGCAAGAGTGCTTGCCTCGTATACATGAGGCCCTGGGTTCGATTCCCCAGCACCACATATACAGAAAACGGCCAGAAGTGGCGCTGTGGCTCAAGTGGCAGAGTGCTAGCCTTGAGCAGGAAGAAGCCAGGGACAGTGCTCAGGCCCTGAGTCCAAGCCCCAGGACTGGCCAAAAAAACAAACAAACTGTGATCCTCTGAATCTGGGTTTGAACTCACGGCATCATGCTTGCTGGGCAGGCATTCTACTTGAGCCAACCCAACTAAAATGTTCAAGTATCATGACTTTATTTCCAATAGCAATTAGTTCCTAGTATTACATCGAATGGGAATGTTCTTATCTATATAATTATTATATAAATATGCTATATGCTATACAATATACCTAGCATATTATATATGTATTATATTAAATATATATAAACATTTTAAGAAAATATATACTGGGTACCAGTGGCTCACACCTGTAATCCTAACTACTCAGGAGGCTGAGATTTGAGGATAGCAGTTTGAAGCCAGCTCAAGCAAAAAATTCTGAGACTCTTATTTCCAATTAACAACCCAAAGGCTGGAGGAAAAAGAGAATATGTTATAAGCAATAACATACAAACAATAGTTTCCTAAAATTTTATCAATTCTAATAGTTCATAGATTCAAGGAAAATATTTAAATTAAAAAATAATGGCTTTACTAAGGCTATGTTATACTTTAATGTTTAAAAGACCATGCTCTTGGGGCTGGGAATATGGCCAAGTGGTAGAGTGCTTGCCTTGTATACATGAAGCTCTGGGTTTGATTCCTCAGTACCACATATATAGAAAAAGCCAAAAGTAGTGCTGTGGTTCAAGTGGTAGAGTGCTAGCCTTGAGCAAAAAGAAGCCAGGGTCAGTGTTCAGGCCCTGCCCCAGGACTGGCAAAACAACAAAAAAAGATCCTGATCTTGTTAAATACTCTATCAACAACAGTGAATGCAAGTAAGACACCACAAAAAATGTATTTAGCGAATGTTTTTATTTTACAACAATAAATAAAAACTCAAATATTTCTACACTGAGAAAGAAACAATCACTACTTGGAATAATAATTTCATCTACAAAACTTTAAATATTAGAGTCATCATGCTAGATCGCAAGATTTTAAGAAATGAAGCTTGGCACTAATGGCTCATGCCTGTAATCCTCACTATTCAGAAGGCTGCCATCTGAGAACCATGGTTTAGAGCCAGTCTGGACAGGAAAGTCCAGGAGACTCTGCTCTCCTAATTAAACAGCAAAAAGCAGGAAGTGGAGCTGTGATTCAAGTAGTAAGCACCACCCTCGAATGAGAAACTGACGGGATAGTATCCAGGCCGAGTTCAAGCCCTAGTACTGGCATAAAAAAATGTGGTTTATATATACAGTAAAATTTTTATTTATTTTTTTACTCAGCTATTAAGATTGAAATCATGGCCAAGGTGCCGGTGGCTTACATCTGTAATCCTAACTACTTGGGATATTGAAAACGAAAGGATCAGTGTTCAAGGCCAGCCCATGCAGAAAAATCCACGAGATCCCTTTTGAACTCTTAGCTGGATGAAGGAGTTTGCGCTTGTCATCCCAGGTACCTAGGAGACTGAGATTGCAGCGCCACTCCAGGGAAGTCTGTATCATTCTATGTCAGTGGACGCTGTGGCATTTGTCTCTCATCCCAGCAATAATAGGCAGCCTAAAATAGGCAGATCACAATTCAGGTGTACAGAAAGTAAGATACTATGTTACAAACTACCAGTGAAAAACAGAACTGGAGGCATGATTCAGTAGAATTGCACCAGCCTAGCAAGCAGCAAGGCACTGGATCAAATCCCAACACTGCCTCCCCAAAAAGGAAATTATATCCATTGCTGGAAAATGTATGTGGAAGTTGGGGGGGGGGGGAGAGGGACAACAAAATGATCAAGACCATGAAAGTAAAAGGGGGACTACTAGGAAGACAGAAAGGGAAGGGAAAGGAGGAGGAGAGAGAAAGAATAACGGGTGCTCACGTCTATAATCCTAGCGACTGAGGCTGAGATATGAAGATTGGGGTTCAAAGCCAGTCTGGGGAAGGAAAGTTCTTTTCCAATTAACCACCAAAAAGCTGGAAGTGGTGCTGTGGCTCAGTTGTAGAGCACCTGCCTTGAGCAAAATAGCTTAGGGATAGTGCCCAAGACCAGAGTTCAAGCCCCAGAATTGGCAAACAAACAAATGTTTATGTGATTCAACACATCAAAAGATTAAAGAAAAGTCATGGTGGCTTACACTTGTAATCCTAGCTATTCAGAAGGCTGAGATCTGAGGATCAAGGTTCAAAGCCAGCCTTGGCTGATAAGTCCATGAGACTTCTGTCATCTCTAATAAACTACCTCCCCCAAAAGCCAGAAGTGGTGCTGTGGCTCAAGAGGAAGAGTGCTATCCCCAGGACCCTCCTCCCCCCAGGCAGGCACGCGCACACACACACACACACACACACACACACACACACACACACACACAGATTAAAGAAGAAAACACATGATCATCTTACTATATATGGAGAAATTGTTTTTATGAAATCAACATCCATTTATGATAAAAAAAAATTCTTAGAAAATCTTAACCTGATAAAGCATATCAGAAATTTGAAGCATCATACTTTATGGCAAAACAATGAAGTCTTTTTCTTTGAGATCGGTAACAACATCCAATGTTATTACTTCTAAGGAAAGAATAAAACAGATATAGAAATAAGAAAAGAAGAAACAAGTGTCACTATTTGTGGATGGTATACAGGCATACATTGCAAGTCCAAAAGGATCTGTAGATAAGGTTTTAGCATGAGTAAGAATCTAGCAACTTTGCTAGGTATGACCTCAATATATACAAATCAACTGCACTTATACCAGAAAAGACATTTATTAACATCATGTTTGATGTTGTTATTATTTCCAGGGATCTGAACTCAGGGTCTTGAGTTTGCTTGGCTTGTGCTCTACCAGTTGAGTTATGCCTCCAGCCAGGTTTTTTGCTGGTCAACTGGAGATAAGAGTTTAGCAAATTTTTCTGCCTGGGCTAGGTTTGAACCTCAGTCCTCCCTATCTCAGCCTCCTGAGTACCTAGAATTAGGTTTGAGTCACTAGCATCCACTAACAACATCTTGATATTCAAAATATCAAGATCTAGGGCTGGGGATATGGCCTAGTGGCGAGAGAGCTTGCCTCGTATACATGAGGCCCTGGGTTCGATTCCCCAGCACCACATATACAGAAAACGGCCAGAAGTGGCGCTGTGGCTCAAGTGGCAGAGTGCTAGCCTTGAGCAAAAAGGAAGGCAGGGACAGTGCTCAGGCCCTGAGTCCAAGCCCCAGGACTGGCCAAAAAAAAAAAAAAAAAATCAAGATCTAAATACAGTAAATCCTCTACTGAAAAATATTTAAACATTATGGACAAATGTTGAAGAAATAAGAATAGGTATACCATGTTCATAAACTAAGAGTCACTATTTCAATGATACCATTTAACTTAAATTGATTTGTGGAATCACTGAGGTCCCCAAAGTCCCAGCATTTGGGGAAGCAGGGAGGAGACTCAAAGAGGGAGAGACGGACCAACTGGTTTCATTCTAGCTACTTGGGAAGCTGAGATCTGTGGATCATGGCTCAAAGCCCGTGAGACACTTTTCTCCAATAAATTACCAGAACAGCAGAAGTGGTAGAATGCTAGCCTTGAGCAAAAAAGCTCAGGGTTCAAGTCCCAGGATGAGAACATACACACACACACACACACACACACACACACACACACACACACTCTTAAAGGAAAAAGACAAGGTGAGAGAACTTTCTCTATCAGATATAATACAAAGTTACAATATTTAAGGTAATATATTAGCTCAAGGAGAGACAAATGAGGCAATGGAACAGAATAGAGACTGGAAAGAGATCCACACCCACACACATATGAACCCTTGAAATATGATAGAGGCAGTAATGCAAATTTTCAGGGAAAAGGTAGCTTTTTCAAAAAAAATGTGCTAGAACAAATGACTATTTATGGAAACAATGAACTCATACAGCTCCAGATCCGTTAAATATATCAATGAGAAAGGCAAAACCACAAAGCTTTTATACAGTATAGAAAAAAAAAATCTCATGGTCTTGAGGTAGGGAAAGGAACTTCTATATAAAATACAGAGTGCTGGGAGCTGGTGGCTCACCCCTGTCATCCTAGCTACTCAGGAGGTTGAGATCTGAGGATCACAGTTTGAAGCCAGCCCAGAAAGGGAAGTCCATGAAACTCTTATCTCTAACTACCCACCCAAAAATCTGAAAAAAGGCAAAGTTAAAGTACAGTTTAGGAACACTGTTCATGGCACTGGTGAAAAAACGACAAGGAATCAGTCATCATAAAAGATTAGCTAGTCGGCTATCTCTAAATTGGAAAGGATCATGATTGCAGAGCAAAAGTGGGGAGATTTCTGGTACTCTGATTGTCTTGGGCTCAGACTGTTGTTTTTTTTTAACCTGAGTATTTGTTAAATCAGGGATTGATTTATAATTATCTGCATAATTTCTGCATGTATGTTTTATGCACTCTGTATCTTCAAAAAATAAATTAAAGCAAGAGAAAGGGTGACGTCCAACAAGAAATGTACTCATTACCTAACCCCTCTTGTACATCACCATTATATTAACAATTAAAAAAATAAAAGTAAAATTAAGTAAAGTAAAATCATCCCAAACAGACTACGGAGTGATTATGAACACTGGTACAAAATAGAACCTAGACATCTCAGTGGCCACGACAATGACAGAAACCAAGACTAGATAAGAGACTCATGGGCTCTGAAATCTACCTCCTACTTGTTTTGGTGACCTCATGGTCCAGTTGAGACTGGCATCTAGGAAGAAACAAACTGTGGTCATTCTAGGCCATAAGCTCTTAATCATAGCTGAAAACTTAACCCTAGCCTCAGTGGAACACTGGATACATTCAGTGAAATAACAAGAATATAAACACAGTAGTTCAACCTGAAAGTTTTTAGAGTTGAAACAAACCTGTGAGACCTGATATACAAGGAAATGCTTGGAAAACATTAATGCTCAATAATAGTCAAGCAAAAGTTTCAAACTAAAGTACCAAATGAAGGTATCCCTTTAAATCAGACGCAGGGCTCTGTATGGAATGGGAATGGTCCAAGAGCTTCTCTAAGATGACCTGCTTATCCTGGTTTGCCCACAACAGTCCTAGCGTGTGTGTGTGTGTGTGTGTGTGTGTGTGTGTGTGTGTGTGTCCCAGTCCTGGGACTTGAACTCAGAGCCTAGGCACTGTCCCTGAGTTTTTGTGCTCAAGGCTAGCACTTTACCACTTAAGCCACAGCTCTACTTCTGGCTTTTTTGAGAATTAAGAGTCTCATGGACTTTCCTGCCAGAGATAGCTTCAAACCACCATCCTCAGATCTCAGCCTCCTGAGTTGCTAGGATTACATGTGTAAGCCACTGGCATCCAAGCTCAGTCCTAGCTTTTTAAAATTCTTTGCACAAATCTCCTGTACCCCCCATTACATCAGAGATATTTCTACTGACAGGAGAAATGACATCTAGTGTTCTACAGAACAACAGAATAATTGTGGTTGACAAAAACAACAACAACCAAAAACGGTACCATTTTTGGATAACAGGATTTGTTTGTTCCCTAACTCCAAGATGATAAATGTTTAAGGTGTCAGATATGCCAATTACACATTTTGATCATTATATATTATATATACACGTTGAAATATTATACCCCACCCCACAAATGCATACCTTCTTTTGAGTGTCTGGTCCTGGGGATTGAATACAGGGCCTGAGCCACATATACCCAGATATTCCTTGAGGTTTTTTTTGTTTTGTTTTGTTTTTTTGCCAGTCCTGGGCCTTGGACTCAGGGCCTGAGCACTGTCCCTGGCTTCTTTTTGCTCAAGGCTAGCACTCTGCCACTTAAGCCACAGCGCCACTTCTGGCTGTTTTGTATATATGTGGTGCTTGGGAATTGAACCCAGGGCTTCACGTGTAGGAGGCAAGCACTCTTGCCACTAGGCCATATTCCCAGCCCCTCCTTGAGGTTTTTTGCTCAAGGCTAGACTCAATTACTTGATTCATAGGTCCACTTTGTGAGGTTTTGGTGCTTAATTGGAAATAAGAGACTATGGATTTTCCTGCCTGGGCTGATTTTGAACCATGACCCTCAGATCTCAGCCTCCTGAGTTGCTAGGATTACAGGCATGAGCCACCAGCACTCAGCTAAAACCATTTTTAAAAAGGCATCTTCCACTGTTGTTGCCTGTCAGTGCCTACAAAGCACCCATAGTATGTAGTTAACCTCTATAAATCACAGACAGAGAAGCCATGCAAACTAAAGGACAGTGACAACTAAGGACAGTCTCTGTGTGGATGAAGTATAGAAAGATGCTTTTCCCCTGGCTGATAGGGTTTAGGCTTCAACGTCTGGCTTTCTACTCCTTCCCCTACAAAGCCCAAGGCCATCTGAAATTATGCCCCAATGGCTACAGGGATCAGGCCATGCTCTCTAAGAGCTCTCAGCAGGGGCTGAATGAGCACATCCTCCCTTGGGATGCTCTCTACACCCGTCACAGAACTGTGGAACACCTGGCACTAGGTGAGACACAAATACGGTCTTTATTTTTCCCTCTGGGTTTCTTTTGGGGTTGGTCACCTTGGTGGGACAAAAATATCTGAGAAAAAAAATCAACTTAGAAAGAGGAAAGGGCTTATTTGGCTTATGGTTTCAGAGTTTCAGGACCGTGTTTGCTTAGCCCTGTCTCTTTGGGGCTATAGCAAGGCAAAACATCCTAACAGGGAGCATGTCATGAAACAGAGTTGCTCACATCATGGCAGCTGGGGAGTGAAAGACAGGAGGGCCTGTGGTCTCACTGTCCCCTTTAGGAACCTAACTTCCTCCGATGAGGCTCCACCTCCTAAAGGCTTTGCTACCTCCCAATAGAACCACAGACTTGCCCCCAAGCAAGATCTGAAATGTCTACATTTCCTAATAGAAATAATTTCCATTATTCCTAATCCTGGTCAACACCTTGGGTAGATAACTGATTCTTCAATCACAGCTCAGTGCCTTAGTCTCTTTTCCAATGTGGTGCCCATCTCTTCTTTTCTCCGTGTGTTAGCTTTCTGCTGCTGTGACAAATACAGAGAGAAAACAACTAAAAGAAGGAAAGCTTTATTTGGGCTCGTGATTTCAATTTATGGTCAGCTGAGTCCATTGCTTTAGGCCCATTGCAAGGCAGGAAAGGCATGGCAGAGGAAAGCTGCCCACTTCATGGTGTCCAGGAAGCAAAAAGGAATAACAAGAAGGGACCAAGGCAAGACTGAATTGAAAGACTTAGAAATCAAGTTGACCCTTCAAAGGCACACCCCTAGTAATTTACTTCCTCCAACTAGGCCTTCCCTTCTGTAGTTCTATCACCTCTCAATATTATACTCAAATTTTGAATCCATCAGTGGATTAAACTATTGATTAGATCAGAGTCTTCATAATCTAATCATCTCTGGAAATACCTTCATAGACTCGCTACACAGAGATATGCTTTCTTAATCTCCTAGGTGTACCCTCAGTCCAATCAAGTTGATCATCAAGATTTATCACCAAAGCAGGACCAGTCAGGTCCGTACAGAGAGCCGAGATGGTGGGGATGGAAAAGGACATGGGCCGATCTTTCTCATCTATATGCTCTCTTCTTTCCTCCTCAGTACATGTAGGATAGGGAAGAGGATAGAAAGAGGCCCCTGTTTCTCATATGGCAGGCACCATAGTCATCTTCTCTCCTGTGTGCTTCTAGGGATGGGCTTGCTTGGCTGTGGGGTGCTCTGTGAGGGCAGGTGTATTTTGTTGGAGCAGGGAAGCTCAATCTTCCCCCACTGAGGGAAACCCTTTGCCACCAAACTGTGGGACAGTAGAAGGTTCTAAGGCCTTCTGTCTTGACTATCTTCTCTTTAGTTCAATGAGGCACAGGGTTGGGGGTTTGCTTGTCTCTTCCATATCAATATCAATCTTCAGGGAGTAGTTTAGTAGCTTTTAGGTGATACCTAACATGGAAGAAGGCTTCATGGGGGGGCCTATTAGAGTTGCTTTATGTGGGACATCATAGAAGGGTTTTAGAATACAGAAGAATGAGGGTACATTTCATGTTATCTGATGTGGGCTCCCAAGAATTGGAAATATGGCTTCCAGAGTTAGAAGAAGAATGAGAGATAAAGTCCACAATGTGAGGGAGTTTTTGGCAAGCTAGGATTCCAATATGAAAAGAATGACTTGTTCCTGGGACTAGAAGGAGCCTTATCTAAATCTTCAGAGTGGAGCTCCATGGGAAGAAGACTGGGTGGTACTTCTCCTAGGGCCTGGACCAGGCCTGGAGAGGACCGGACGTATGTCCGGGATAGGAGGGACAGCAGCAGAGGTGTGGTATACAGAAAGTGTGCTTGGATGGTTGTGAAAGGCAGGAGCTGGGACAGGCTGTGGTGGAAATACAGGCCAAGCCAAGATTTGGGGCGGGGGGGGGGGGGCAGAGGAAGAGGATTGCCCACGAGGAACCCGGGAAGAGGAGCAGCCAGGAAGCTTTTTCCTGAGTTTTTTTTTTTTTTTTAATTGTTGTTCCGGTGGGCTCAAGCTATGGAATGGAACTGCTGAGATAGCCAGGGATCCCTTCATTGCCTTCTGTAGTGGCAAAACCAGATGATGTGGTCAGGGTCACCAGCGGAAGCACAACTGAGGTCACAGGCAGACAAAATCTGCCATGTGATGCTATGGAATGGAGAGCTTGTCACGGTGACTGAAGCGCAAGTCTCCACCAGTGGTGGGAACCCTAGAATATTCCACGAAGTCTGGGGGGGCTGGGTGACGGGAAGGAACAAGCATGGACCTCTGGCTGGATTGGGCCCCAAGGGCCAGGATTCTGAACTGTGTTCTCCTCTGTGTGAACCCAGCTAGGCTCAATGCCTATCTTATCAGATGAGACTCAGAGGCTTCCCTAGGCGGGCCTGACGCAAACACTGGGAGTAGAATCACTGTCTTCAGGGACCTCAGGCCTCTCTTGTGGGTTGGGGAGGTCTGTGGTGTTCTGGGAAGGGAAGTGGGTTCCTGTGATTTCACCCCAAAATCACCTCCTGTGGCGTGAAGGCATACCTCAAAGGAGACTTCTAGGGAAGGTTGAGGTTCTGCCTTGTTCCGTGTGGAAGTGGAGGGTACCCAGTGGGCCACAGAAGAGGCACCTGGGCAGCCCCCTCATATCATATTTGTATTCTAGACAATAACTCTTCATTCCTCCTGTTCCTTGAAGAGCAGCAGGTTTATGCCACATTCAGGGTTTCCCAGGTGGATGTACCACTCCCAGCCTTCCTCAGTTGACTCTCTCCTGCCTCCATGCCCACCTCTAGCTCCTACTGACGCCTCAGCACCATCTAGTCCCCTGGCCCATCAGAAGTCCTCTCATTCTCCTCGCCAGAGAAGCCCCTCAAGGTCACCCCCAGGCTAACGCCAGCCTCCCCCCCATGTGCATCTCCCCAAACTCTCAAGAGTTGACCTTGCCTGCATTTCATAGGGGATGCAGAGCCACTGACACCCCCTCCCACACTCATGCTGTCTCCCCAACTCTAGGTGATGGAGCTCTTCAAGTGGCCATGTCCTGAGGTCTCTTCCCAGAGGAGGGACATGTGATGTCTGGTGCTGGGATCTCCCTGCCCAATCCATCATCCATCAGGTATCGCCTTGCCTATGCTGGCCAGGCCAGCCATCCATCCATCTTGTGCACCCCTGGCTGGTCTCAAGCAAACACACTCAAGCAACTTGCCTGGAAAGGTTCTTTTCTGACACTAGGACTCCTCTAGCTGCCTGAACATCCCCTTCTTTACAGAATAAAACTTGGAAGATTCTTCTGCCCTCTTTCTTTGTTTTATATTTATTTGTTTATTAATTGAACACAAATTTTTTGACAAGGTGTTGTGCAAAAAGGGTACAGTTACATAGTAGGGCAGTGTGTACATTTCTTGTGATATCTTACGTCCTGTTTTTCTATCTCTTCTCTAGGTCAGGTAGACATATATACAATATACAATGTATCAAGAACATATACAGTAGCCACGTGGCCACGCCCAAGAAAGTTCGCCTAGGGCTTTAAATGTAATGTCGATATTAGACCATATGTCGACAGTAGTCTTATGTGAACGTACATACCTAGCTCTTGAGCTACTGTATTCCCCTGAGAGGTCAATTTTTGACCTTTATATGTTGAGTAGTTGTTTGGTTTTAGTTACATACTATTGGGTCGCTACCCCAATCCTGTGGGGAATACTATTTGACAAGCAGTTTTTGGTTTCACAGACTTGGTCTCTACTGTCTCTCCTTCTCCCTTTGTTAACAGTCATATATCAGGGAGATCATGCCCCTTTGTTTGCTGTGTTCTAGGCTTGTCTCGCTCAACATTATTTGTTCGAGTTCTGACCATTTCCCTGCGAATAACAATATTTCACCATTCCTAATCGCTATGTAGTATTCCATTGTGTATAAGTACCATATTTTTTGGATCCATTCGTCTGTGGAGGGGCATCTGGGTTGTTTCCATATTTTGGCTATTGTGAATTGTTTCTGCCCTCTTTCTAACCCTCACTGACTCCCCAGCCCATTATCACTGGCTTCTGTCCCTCCTATACATCTTATCCTTATCCTACTGGCTCCTCTTGCCATGATGTATATGCTCCTCATACCCCTAGATCCCATGTCATGCTGTTGAGGGTATGCTCAGCCCTCTGGGTAAGAGGGCTATACTCACACTCAGTCCTGCCTGTGTCACTGTGTAGCTCTACAAACCCAGCTCCGAAAACCAAGCTTTGGTTTTGTGTCCAATGGGGATAGTAATGGTGCTGTCCCGAAGGCCCATTGTGAGGTTATAAGCCAGTTAACTCGAGTAAGGAATTTCACTCACACATAGCATTTCATAAGCGCTGCTCAACAGGCACTGGCTGTTGTCTCCGTCCATTTCTCTCCATTCCCCACCAGAGTCCACCTAGCCCTACTGTACCATACCTTCCCCTGGCTGGAAACCCCATGAGTTCCTCTAGCATGAAACCTCAGCTTCTTTCTCCTTTGATACATTCTATTTATTTAAAAATTATTATTATAACAAGTACTTAGAGACTGCTTTTGCTTGAAAGCACTGATTTCTTGGGTACATAGGTTAACTGGAGTAAGCATGAAAAGCTCAGCCCTCCCTGCCTCCATTTTACATCTATCTCTGCTCCGAACAGTCACTTTGGAATCACCTTGGGATCCAGGAAGAATGGTACTGATGGACAAACGTCTTTTAACAGAGGTTAAAGCAAAGCCCCAAGGAAACAAGGCCTTTCTTATCATGAGCAGGGACCACGTGAGAAATCCTGAGATGAAGATCAACTCAGTTAAATTGGTTTCTTGAGACAGGTTCTCACTAAGTTGCCCAGGCTGGTCTTAAATTCCTAGGCTCAACATCTCAGCCCCTGAGATTATAGGGTTGAACCAGCATGTCCAGGCTTGTAATTATTTTTACAAGAGACGCAACATCTCTCATAGTACTGCTCAGGATTTTTCGTTCCAACAGCTCAACATAAAATCAGGAATTTTAATGAGAAAAAAGAGCATGCAGGGGCTGGGAATGTGACTTAGTGGTAGAGTGCTTGCCTTGCATACATGAGGCCCTGGGTTCCATTCCCCAGCACCACATACATAGAAAAAGCCAGAAGTGACGCTGTGGCTCAAGCGGTAGAGTGGTAGCCTTGAGCGAAGGAGAAGGAGAAGGAGAAGGAGAAGGAGAAGGAGAAGGAGAAGGAGAAGGAGAAGGAGAAGGAGAAGGAGAAGGAGAAGGAGAAGGAGAAGGAGAAGGAGAAGGAGAAGGAGAAGGAGAAGGAGAAGGAGAAGGAGAAGGAGAAGAAGAAGAAGAAGAAGAAGAAGAAGAAGAAGAAGAAGAAGAAGAAGAAGAAGAAGAAGAAGAAGAAGAAGAAGAAGAAGACGACAGTGCTCAGGCCCTGAGTTCCAGCCCCAGGACTGGCAAAACAAAACAAAACAAAACAAAAAACAGAATGGTAAGTCTTGTCACATGAGGCTGGCTCCTGTCTCTAAATCTAGCTACATCAGAAGGCTGGGGTCTGAGGATCATGGTTTGAAGCCGCCCAGGCAGAAAAGACCCCATGAGACTCTTATCTCCAATTAACCAAAAACTGGAAGTGGCTGGAAGTGGGAGAGTGAGTGTTAGTCTTTTTTTTTGGCCAGGCCAGGGCCTGGGTGTTGCCCCTGAGCTTCTTTTGCTCAAGGCTAGCACTCTATCACTTGAGCCACAGCACCACTTTTGGTTTTTTTCTGAGTAGTTTTTTGGAGATAAGAGTCTCATGGACTTTCCTGCCCAGGCTGGCTTTGATGTAGATGCTCCCCACATCCCTAGATGCCTCGTCCTCAGATCTCAACCTACTGAATAACTAGGATTACAGGGATGAGCCACCACAGCACAGCTCACTGAGTTTTTAAATTCCCCCAAAAAACCGAATTACATTAACAGGAAAATAAGGATCCCCAAAACTTTTACATAGAAAATAACACCAAATCATAATAGATTTTTGCACATCACTTCCCCCCCCCCAAAAAAAAATTATTCAGGGCCAGACCTAGGACTTGAACTCAGGACCCATATGCTGTCTCTGAGCTTTTTTGCTTAAGGCTAACATTCTAACACTTGAGCCACAGCTCCATTTCCAACTTCCTGGTGTTTAATGGGAGTTAAGAGTCTCATGGACTTTCCTGCCTAGGCTGGCTTTGAACCGTGATCCTCAGATCTCAGCCTCCTGAACAGCTACAAGTAGAGCTGCCCAGCCACCAGTGCCCAGCCACAGGAGTTTTTGAGTTAGAAAGTCTGCACTGCGATTCAGAGGGTCCCACTTTGAAGGATCCCACAAGTGGATACTGGAAGAGGAGAAGGGTGTTCACTCTACATCTCCCTCAAGACCGAGTTCTTAAGGAAGGGACCCTGCCTGCTTTATTCCTGGTGCCTGCACATACCACGTGCCTAATGGAAGTCTTTTGCGATTGGTTGTGCTTCCTTGGAGCACCCAGTGTGGTCCTAAAACTCCTACATGTTCTCCTGTGGATTCCCTTTGGTTCTGGAAGATGCTCGTTCCAGGGTATCTCCTAGTGCAGGGCTTGGCTCCTAGCTGAGCTGGGAGGGTACTGATAATGAATGTTATTCCCATAGCATTGCCTGTCACAGACTCTTACTCCACACCTGCCTCCCCTACAAACACATCCTCATCTCTGATTTCACTACCTCTGCTCCTTCTACGAAACCTGAAGCACTCGAATTCCTCTGCTGCAGCCTAACTTGCTGATCTCCCAACACTGATCACACCTGAGCCCAAATGCTGGCCTCTTCGCCCTGCTGGCTTTCCCCATCAGCTCAAAGAACTTTTCTTCCATGCTCATCACACCCACCCTCTACTGAAACCCCAGGCCTCTGGCCTCTAGAGCCAGGGAGACCATTTCTTCCTTCAGGGGCTGTCCCCTGGGTCCACACCCTCTTGATTTTCCCACTTCCTCTTTGGCTGTGGCTTCTCAGGTCCTTCGTAGATTCCCCTAGAGTCTGCCTGCATTGATCTCCATCTCTGAAGACTCTGTTCCCTGGGTCCACACTAGTTGCCTGCATGCTACAGAACAGACAGGGATTCAGATCCCAGCAATGCGGCCTTCTCCTTTCCATCCCAGGGCCAGTGAGGTCCAGTGTCCCAGTGCCCTGAGGTCCAGCCTTCAATCACAGCATTGCCCTCTTCTCTTCCTTTGTGCATTCACCCCTCCCCCCTGCTAATTCCACCTCCTTAAACTTTCCAGGCCAGGCACCTCCTGCAGCAATCGCTAACACTGCCTCAGTGGCCATCTCTGTCCTCAGGTACCTGAGCTCAACTCTCTGTGCAACCAGAGGGACAGCCCAGGTCCTTCAGCAAGGTCTCCAGCAGGCACAAAGCCCCCTACAAAGCAGGAAAGATTGTACTTCTTCTATCAGGCCAATGAACAAATGGGATTCTGGGGGCTGAAGTCTATCTGCCATCTGCCAGGAACAAGGGTTAAAGAGAAGCTGCCCAGAGGGCAGCCCAAGGGGCAAACCACTGAGGCTAAATACCCGTAATCTAGCATCAGAAGGGGTGTCGGGACATGGACTCCCTCAGGGTGACCCCACATGTGGATGGCTGACTGTGAGGCAGGGTTCCAGACAAATCTTTGTCTGTTCCGGTATGCTTCCACTTGGTCATTCACCAGGGCAGGCAGTACCAGGCATGGGAGGCAGTGAGGGTTAGGTCCGTCCAGGAGATGGCAGGGAAAGGTCTCATGAAGCAAGCTGTCTAGGCCAGCTCAGACCCCAAGCTATCTCACCTGTCAGAAGGTCCACTCGCCTGTTTCTACTCCATCCATCCATCCATTTATTTATTTATTTATTTATTTATTTAGCCAGTGCTGGCGCTTGAACTCAGGGCCTGAGCACTGTCCCTGGCTTCTTTTTGCTCAAGGCTAGCACTCTGCCACTTGAGCCACAGCACCACTTCTGGCTTTTTCTATATCTCTCTCTGGTGCTGCGGAATCGAACCCAGGGCTTCATGTATACCAGGCAAGCACTCTACCACTAGGTCATATTCCCAGTCCCTCCACTCCATCCATTTCTATCTTCCTCTGTTACAGGATCTGGGAGAAGGTACCCAATTGGGACTCGAACCCACATCCTTCCAGAGTCTACCACGCAGACAGTCTCAAACAAAGATGAGTTTATAGGGGAAGTGAAAAGCGAGCTGACCCACCAGGGACACAGCACATACTCGGGAGCTGAAACTGCGACCCCGGGTTTATGAAGGCAAATACCACATGGTCAAACCTGGCCACACGCAGGTGGTCAATGAGGTTACAGTACTTACAGAGAAATTGCATATTCATGTCAGGTCACATGCAGGTGGCCAACAGAGTTACAGTTCGCCTCCTAGTTACTGTTTGAACCAACCTATCATTTTAGTTAGAATTGGGACGTGCATTTGGTAGGTCCCCACACAATTGCAGGTGGATACCCTTACTCATGGCGGGGGGTGAGGGGGTGGGTAGGGCTGCTCCTTCCTGGAAGGGCACAGGTTTACTCTTGTTAACTCTGAACACTCCACAACGCAGGTGGTCAAGCAGTTGACACAATCTTATCACAGCGAGGGGGACCTTCCCTGGGTTCCGAGCAGACGAGGTACACATCTCCCAACCCTGAAGCTCAGGGGCAGGGGACATCTTAGTGAAGGTGGAGTCAGATTCTGCTCCCTTTAACACCTCAAGATACCCCTTTCCCCCTTTTTGCTGACCTTGAGTACTAGAAAGTGATGAATAAGTCTGTGGTTTTCTATGGAGGTTCCATATCAGATAAAGATCCTTCCGATGCGTGCCCTCTCTTGGCTCCTCCCCTTTCTGCCACCATCTCCCCCTCTTCTTCCCCCTTCTGTCTTGGGTTTGGGACTCATATAAGGCAGAGGCTGTGATGGACTTTTTCAGAACCAGAAGGACAAGGACAAGGCAGAATGCATCCTACTTGCCCCAACTCGAGCAGCCTTCCGATTCTGCTCTTGCTTCTGTTCCTGTTCCACTCTGGGCTCCAAGCTCCCACTACGCCTCAACCTTCCAACTCAGAAACATTCAATTGCAGCTCATTGGTCACTGAACTTGAATCCCTGCTAGACATCAATATATCTTCAGAAGTAAGTAGCAGGGATGAGACTGGTGTGGGGTGGGTTACTCCTAGCATACAGCTTTCACAACTCTTCCTTTTTTTGGTGTCCTTACAGATTGATGCTGAAACCCAGTTACATCTGTGGGTAAGAATTGAGCTCCCTATTTGGGCACACCTGGGTCCCAATCAACCTGCCACTTGGTGACCTCAGTCTTGTTATTCCACCTCCATTTTGTTTTTCTTCTGTAAAAAGTGTCTGTGTCTGTGGGTAATGCTATGAGAATCAAATAATGCAAAGTGCCTAGTGTTCCCATGTCTGTACATGGCCCCAGCCATGGCTATAAATAATGAAAGCTGGTTTTCAGATTGAACAGTCCCTAAGACTGTTTGGTGGGGTATTCCCTAAGCTGGCAGACTAGAATTTTCCCTGCTGTCTTCCTTTCTCTTAAAAAAAATGGAGTGGTTTCGTTCTCATTTGCACTTATTTTTTGTAGTTCTAGTCAGTTGCCATAGCTCTGTCTCCCCTTCGTCTGCTGGACATATCTGGTGTCAAATAGGAAGTTGAGGTGTTTCCCGAGTTTACTGGCCATCTGCCTTCTCTTTGCTGGAGATGCTTGTAGTTCACGTGAGGTACCCTTCTCCATGCTGAAGTACTTGCGATTTTCCTCCTGGTTTTTGGAAACTGCTAGTTCAGTTGAGGCACTAACCTTGACACCTTGCTTCGTAGCCCGAAGTACTTCTCTTGGCGAACTCTGGCTTTTTCAGAGATTCTTTTGGGAGATGTATTTTCCTCAAGTACAGAAAGACCAACCTAGGTCCTTTATGCAGCTCATATACATGGAGTCAGGGGCTAGGCTTTGTACTTAGGGAGAAATAGGTCTTGACTAGGGTGTATACTCATTTCTAGGTCTGTGCCCTGTGGTGCAGTTCAAGGACTTACCTGGGGTGAAGAGGGAATGGAGACCAGTTTATCCAAAGATGCCCTTAGCAGCAGGCTCAGAACATTCTGGGGATTAGCAGCCTGGCCATTGGAACAACACACTCCAATTCCCCAGTTCTTATGTGATTTTTGTCCTTTTAGAATACACCTCTGCTAAGGCCCAACCTGTGTGCATTGCTGAAAGCTGCAAAAACACTGAACAATAACACTACGATGGAGAAGATCAAGAAAGATCTTGAGGTGTGTGAGGCTGTAGAGGGTTTGGGGAATTCCTGTCCTGGCCCTCCCTGTACTCTACAGAGGAAAACAACAGGGCTTGCTCCTTTCTGGGAGACTTTGACTGTTTTGCATTGATCTCTTCCCACAGAATCTTCAAAAGTGCCTGCCAGAAGAAGCCACCCCCATTTCCATGGTAAGAGGGAGTTCCCTTAGATGCCCCTGCAGCTGCTCCCTCAGCCATGACCCCACCAGTCACCCTCAACAACCAACATTCTTCTAATAGCATCTTCCTGGCTCTTCACAGGCAGACGCCATTCCCATCACTGATGCTGACTTCAATGATTTCGGGAAGAAAGCGCAACTCTTTGTGAGATTCCTTTCTGAAAACAGGGGGCCAACTCTGAGCTTTAGAATCCCCCGTGAGACATCCACCTGCGCCTGGGCTTTCCAGCGTGAGTTGGTGGAACGTTGAAAACACAGCATCAGAAGTTTCTGGATGTCTCTCACACAGTTCAGGACTGGAAGGGCATTCATTGTCTCCTGCGATGTCAGATGAATCATTAATTTACCATTAATTTATTTCTGAAATGTACAGCTTCCTTTTGGTCTTCTATAATTATGTTCTTATTTTTACTCCAGCAAGGCTATTTATTTATCTATTTATTTATTATCTTCTGCAATGAGAAGTATATTTATTTTAGCAGAGGATCCACATCTTGTTTCTTTGGAAAAATGAGAGGCATGTTCATTTGTCCTGCATGTTTTAAACATGTTTCTAGATATGTATGAAAATAAACCAGATTCTGAACAAAATGCTTTGTTGTGTCTCGATTTGCTGACCATTCTAGATGGCTTTCACCGCTGACCATTCTAGATGGCTTGTGTGCTGTCAGTATGCTGGTCTGCAGTGTGGATGTGTCCAGGTGAGCTAGTCCCACAAGTCCCCCCAGCCACCCATGCCCAGAGCAATCACAAGTGGCCACGGACAGAGCTCTTATCATGACCTAGGCATTATTCTAAGCATTTTATCTCTATAGTCTTTAACTTATTCCTCATCCCAGATGAGAGTGTGTTATTTCTGTTTTATGAGTATAGCAAGGTTCAGCATGGCTAAGCAACATGCTTGAAAAATCAGTTTTCAACCTAGATTCAGGCTAGGTCCCTGAGCATTTGAACCATGTGGAATGCTTCTTCTAGTGGTCACTTTAGAAGCTGCAATAGTGCCCAAACAATCATAAGCAAATAAGCTCTCTGGATAACAGGCCATCCAGACCCAGACACCTCATCTTTGCCTGGGCCCCTTACTCTCTTGCCTGATAATTTGGCAGATAGGCCTAGTAGGCCACCTGGGTGCAAAGAACAGTAGAACACAAATCATAGCAAACTATGGCCTACTGGGGAGCCAGATTGCACTTTAGAAAATTCAACTCTTACTATATTGGTCTGATACTTAATCCCTCAATCCTTAGCTTACTCTGAGCCCTGTCCACAGGGCTATATCCTTAGGACCTATCTCTGTCTGTTGACTCTAGTCTCCACATGGCTTTCCGCTTCATTAATGCTCCAGCCAACATAAGTGTTGTGTGTAGCTTATTGGATGAACTACACTAAACCCTTCACTCACCTTCAGCTCAGAAAGGCAAACTTCCTCCTAGATCCACATGATGAGGTCTTAATTTAGACACCTGCCTCTGGTTTGTCCACACTGACCCACTACAGTTTGCTTCTCTGAAAGAGTGAAAACACAGATCCACCAGGAGAAGCAAATATAGACTGGCCTGGATGGCTGGGACTGGATATCACTAAGCATGGCTCAGTTGCTGCCTGACCCTTAGACCATGTGTCCCTTCCTGTATGGCACCAATGCACCCTACCTGGAGCACCTCCTAGAGTCTGGGGGATGGTGGACAAGTGGGCAGAGTGAGTCTTCCTCTATCACTGTGCTATGGTGCAAGCAGTACTATCCTCCCTGACTCCCCATGAGTCCCACAAAGGATTGGGGTGCTGATATGATACAAGACCCTGGGGACCTATCCTTTTTTCCCCCCTCTTTGGTATCTTGATCCATTTCTCCCTGAGGTTTATAGGTAAGGAACCACCTGGTTGGCTTGAATGGAATAGGAGGTAAGAGATTTATTGGTACGTTCCCAAAAAAGAATTCTCTTTCCTCCTTGTCCTCTCTCTCCTCATCCTGGCCCATTGTAGATGGGGAAGAGAAGGGGGCAGGCTATCCCTAGGGAATGGTAAACATTGTTAAACATGACCCAGGCCCCAGTCACTGAGGCCAAGGAGGATTCAGCTGCCTCCCCCTTGAGCTCCCTCACTTCCCAATGCTCTGTTCCCTTGCCCGCCTTCTCCCGAAGCAGTCTTCACAGGCTGTTCCCACCGAGGAAAAGGAATCATATCCTATGTCCACTATCCAGAACCTCCACTCTTTCCACCCCTTCACTGATACAACTAAAGGTGATGACCTGTTTCCTGCTGGCACTGAGGATTATATAACCCTACAAGAATCCAACAGGGAAACAGCAGGGAGACCCTTACTACTGTCCAAGGGATGGCTGATGATTATGATAAAAAGAAACTAGTGAAGGCATTTAAGAAGAAATGTGCCTGCAATGGTACTGTAATGGAGCATGCAGAATATGGAGACGTAATTCAGCTGCAGGGTGGCCAGCTCAAGAACATATGCCAGTTCCTGGTAGAGATTGGATTGGCTAAGGACAAGCAGCTGAAGAAGGTTCATGGGTTCATGTGGCACACTGAAGCTTAAGTGAGGATTTCCTTACAGTGAGTAGATTTTCCCTTCTGTCCCTTGTCACAAGTTTAAAAACCTCACAGCTTGTATAGTGTAAACCATTTGGTGTCTGTTTTTAACTTGAAATCGTGTAACTCCTTCATGCAATAGACTGAAAAGAGCCATGAAAGAAACACTAACAACAACAAAAACATGACCCAGGGAGGAATTGAAGATGAGATGCACTGCAGTTTCTATAAGTACCACTAAGTGGCGCTGCGTCCCTGGTCTGGGTTGCACCAATTCTGAAGGGTGCCAGGCCTGAGAAACGTTGAGAGGCGCTGAACTCTATACAGGGTTTTCCAAGTTTCCTGCTGCATCCAACCCCCCACCCCACCCACTCTGTCCCTCCCTGAACCTCCCTGCACCTCGTGGCTGGTACTATTTTCATCCTGGCTGAGGTAGCATTTATGTCCCACCCCACATTCCCATGATGAGTCACGCTTGTCACTCTTCCTGGAGAGAGGGTCAGCTTCTCCTCTGCAGTCTTGCTGTCTTAAGCCCTGTCCTGTTGGCTGCTCCACATCTGATCCTCGTGGGTCCCAAAAGCCAGTAGTGATCTGGGACCAGTGCATAGTGACTCACAGAACCAATTGTTAAATTAATAAAAAAAAAAAAAAAAAGGTCAATCAGTTATCGGTAGCTTGCCATTAGTCCTGGTGGAAGTAATTACACCACAGAAATCAGTAAACACTTCAAAGACTCTTAAGTCCCCGGGAGTCTGTTCATCTACCTGATATAAGATATGGGCAGATAATCAAGTAGCATACTGTTTTGCTGTTCCCTGACACTCCCCTTCTTAAAGGGCCCTATATTGAAAACTCATGGTCCTTGGTCTTAGAACCACACTCATCTTATTGCAGCCGGAATGGTACTATTTTCTCCAAAGCCTGTGGTTCAGTCAACACCCCTTGGCTGAGCACCTGTGTGAAGGGCCCTCTACTGGACACTGGGGGTATAGCAGCAAACAGACTGGTGGGGGGCAGAGTCTGGGAGGGTGCTTTATTATTTGTTTATTGCAGTACTTGGAACTGAACCCAGGGCTTTAAGCATGCTGGACAAGTGCTTTACCACTTGAACCATGCCTCCAGCCCTAGGTGACTGTCTTACATAGGGTGGTCTGGAAAGGTTTCTCAAGGAAGTGTCATGTAGGCTGAGACCTGAGTAAGAAAATGCCAGACATGTAACAATCAGAAGCATTAGGTCTCTGGACAGAGGGAATTGTCCCCTGTCTTTAGATATTCTGGTGGCTTATTATCCTCTGGGGTTGTTTACTCTGCAGTCTAGAGTCGGCCTGGGGTCAGGGATGACCTGGCCAGGACTACTCAGCCTTTACCCTTGACCTCAAACTTCAGACCCTGCTGAGGGCACAAACACAGCTCTGAACTGGAGCCCAAAACCACTTAGTGCTCAGTTCTTGGTCAGGTTGAGGAAATTTCTACATGCTGTAGACTAAGGCTGAGAGTTTATGTCCCCTCAGAGTCCTATGTTGAAACCTAATCAATGCAATGATATTTGAAAGTGGGCCTTTGGGGAGGTGATTAAGCATGAGAGCAGAGCCCTCTCAAGGTTTTGTTTGTTTGTTTGTTTTTGTTTGTTTTTTCCAGTCCTGGGGCTTGGACTCAGGGCCTGAGCACTGTCTCTGGCTTCTTTTTTGCTCAAGGCTAGCACTCTGCCACTTGAGCCACAGTGCCACTTCTGGCCATTTTTTGTGTATGTTGTGCTGGGGAATCGAACCCAGGGCTTCATGTATAGGAGGCAAGCACTCTTGCCACTAGGCCATATTCCCAGCCCCAGAGCCCTCTCAAATAAGGTTTAATGTCCCTAAAAAAGTGACCCAATCCAGTGGTTCCTGCCTGTAATCCTAGCTCCTCAGGGGGCTGATGTCTAAAGGGTCCATGGTTCAAAGGCCGCCTGGGAAGAAGCCAGCCTGTCTCTTCTTACAACCCTGTGCCCCGTCCTTTGTACCAGGTCTATAAGGTCTATTAATCTAGTTGGCACCAGGGGGCAGCAATGGTCCATCAGGAATCCTCGGATGTCTGCTCAAGGCCAGCATGCCCACCTTCCCACATCTAAGTAGATTATACCAGTTCACTAGAATGTTCTTTTTTCTTATTTATGTATTTCTTTTTGTACTGATCTTGGGGCTTCAGATTTTTTTTTTTGCTCGAGGCTAGCAATCTACCACTTGAGCCACAGCCCCACTTCAGCATTTTTGGCAGTTTACTGGAGGTAGTCTCAGACTTTCCCACAGAGGCTGACATTCATTGAACCGCAATCCTCGGATCTCGGCCTCCTGGGTAATTAGGATTATGGACATCTGGCTTCTTTTTTGACTTAACAATATAGTTTTTCATTGTGATTGCAAGTTAGTAGAGTATTTATCTTCCCAGTGAAAGTTTTGGAAATGTACAAAATAGAGCACGGAGAACATTGCCAGAGTGGCAAATATCTGGGGAGGTAGAACCAGAGAGTCTGTGCCAAATTCACCACATGTTGGCCTTGAACCCCCATTTGAAGCAGTGGAGCAAACCCTGAGAACTTCTATGCCTCCCCATGCTCAGTCTGGGGTTGGGAATACACTGGTCAGGCCCTCTGGGGCCTTTTTCTGTGTCCAGTTGGCTGGCACAATGCAGAGGATAGTCTAAATGGATGGTAGGTGGATATGGATCTTATCAGAGGTGCTTCCCACCAGGGGACAGGGCGCTTGAGAGAGTACCTGGAGTCTATCAGGGAGGGGAGGGGTGAGAAAGGAAGAAAAGCGTGGGCCAATTGCACTGGGACTCAAAGAAATGGAAGCCTGAACAGAGACACAGGATTGTGTAAGTGGTTGAACAACCTAGTATGGTTAGGTGCCGGTGACCAAATTAGTGGAAGGGCCCTTGGTTACTGCCTTTGACCCCAGAGCCCATCCACCTGGGTCTCAGACCCCTTTTGGGTCCCAGATGGCCCCTCTTCCCCCTATTCTTCCTTCTTTTACTCCGGGCCAGCCAAGACAGCATGATCTCTGTGTAGATGGAAAGCCTGAATGACAACATCCTGGGGAGTGATGGGAAAGGTTAGGACTGGATTGTGATGGAGGCTGGGTTTCATCATCATTTTATCTTTTTGGCAGTATTGGGGATTGAACTCAGGGCCTTGTACTTGCAAAGCAGGTACTTTTCCATTTGAACTGCATTTCCATCCCTTTTTGTCTTGGTTATTCATTTGAGGTCAGGACTTGTTTCATTCCAGAGGTGGCCTGGGCTTTGATCCTCCTATTTATGCTTCCCCATATCACTTGGGATGACTGGGATCATGGGTCAAGCTACAGTATGTACCACTAAACTCAGCTATTATGCTTCCCCATGCTGGGTAAGAGACATGCAGCCACTGAGATGCAATCTCACTAGCTTTAGTGTCCAGGCTGGCCTTGAACCACAATCACCCATCTCTGCCTTTTAAGTAGCTGGGATTACAGGCTTGAACCACTGTGCCTGGCCAAGCATTGTGTTTTATACCAACAGCAGGAGTCAAGGCAGAGGAAGCGGAATGCTGACACAGAGCTTGGGCCAGCAGAGTAGAACCCCTGGGCCCAGGAGGATGACAGGACACGTGGTAGAAGAGAGAGGGGTAGGGGTGGTGTGGGATAGGGTATAGAATACAGGGTAAATGGAGGGTCAATTTTCACTTTGAAAACCTTGAGTCAGGCTCATGGAGGAGAGATCAGGTGAAACTACTGGTCTGAGAAGGGATTCAATGAATCCCAGTAATGGCCTGAGGAAATCCAGGATTGCCCTCAAGAGCCTCTGAATCTTTAAGTAACAGCACTTCTGCCAATATCCATGGAGGCACAGGAATCCTTCAGTCTGACCCAGGGTCCTCTTGGGCTCTCTCCCTTCCCAGACTTGACACCTCATGGCCTCCTAGCTCTGACCTTGAATGTGCATCAGTACATGAGTACAGTAGCTCCATCTTCCATTCACCTACCACTATGTTTACTGCTAAAACGGCTATGCGCCCCTCTATCCCCTCATCCTATCCATCCCACACACAGCAGAGCTTAGTCCAGAGCAGTGGCCCTCCGTATCCCCGCCTGTGTCCCCCATCCCCATGCCTCAAGGAGTTAGAAATGGCACTCGTACACGGCTGCCCTCCGCCTCCACTGCTAGTTATAGATTCCCAGCCCCGGAGACTCCAGGCTCAATTTCCAGCCTAGGTCACACTGTGACACTCTCCTCCTTCCCCTTTTCTGGCTCTCCCATTCTCCAGCAGCCACAGAATGCCTGTCAGAGGCCTCCTTACCCCCCACCCCCTCAGCCCTGGCTCTTGGGACTTCAGCAGACACTCCACTGGGCCCTGATGAGTGGGCACAGGCTGTGCTGGAGAGCAGCCAGGGGCAGCGGGCAGCACAGACCTCTAGCTGTGGAGACCGTGTGCCTCTCAAGAAGCCAGTTGGGGGTCGGGGGGAGTTGAGCAGGAGGGGAGGCCAAGGAGGGTGGGCAGGTACTAGAGGCAAGGGCCTGGTAACAGGAGAGGTCCTCTTTCCTTCCTCATTCTGTGGGCATGTGCTGTGGCATATTCTATGTCCTGTCCATGGCCATGGTCCAGGTGTGTAATAAAAATATCAGGTAGTATTCAGCAGGATTGTGTGCCCTGCACCAGAGAAGGTGGGTGATAACCTCGAAGGCTGGGCAATGGGTGTCTGCTAAATGGAACACTGCCTGTTCTCCCCCGAGTGTGGCTTATTCTTAAGAGTGTGGCCCTGGTTCCCTGGCAGCCTGGGGCCACCTCCTGTCAATCACAACAGGGATCCAGACCAGGAAGGAGAGTCCTTTTCCCTAGTCCAGTTAGCTCTTTCCTAGGAAAAATGTGGCTCAGCCACTTTACACCCAGGTGGCCCAGCAGCCTTTGCTTCCTGGGACTGTGGGGGGTGGGTGGGGAGTGGAGGGGAGGGGTTTCTGCATGGAGGATGATCCCCATGAGGGAAGACTAAATCTACCATTCCCCTAGCCCAGGGCAAAGATGCTCTGGAGACTGTGTGGACCCTCATAATGACTCTCCTTTCTTTGACAAACAAGGAGGTCCAGGCTACAGGGGAGGCTCCACCATCAGCCAAAACAGAAAACAGACCTCCAGGAGGCCCAGCCAGCTCTGGGCCATAGTCATGAAGCACCTTTCTATGCCAATCTCTGGGCAACTCCCCAGCACCCTCAGAAGTCCCCTCCCCTTGTGGAGGTGAGCCAGCTGGGGCTCAGAGTAGGAAATAGCCCAGCAGAGCCCAATGACAGAGGTCCGAGAGCCTCCAGCTCTGGGATCCTCACCTCCTTAGGAGCTCAACCTCCTACAAGGTGACACAAGGAACTTGGCACAAACAACTGCTTACTAGGATGTGGCCTGAGGGTGTGTGTTTTCAGGAGGAAGTAGCTTCGAGCTGATAGCCCTAGGGCTGAAATGAGAAGTTCCCAAGGACTCCAGGCATCCCAGAGGCCCAGAGAGACCCTCCTAATTCAAAGTTACCTTTACCATCACTCCTGCTCCTCCTCTGGCCTGAGTACAGTAAGAAGCTGTCAGCTCTGTGAGGGTACTGTGGGGTCCTTCAGGTGAACCTGGGAAGGAACAAGGGGGCTCTGTCCATAGTCAGCTCTGTTCCTGTCTAAATGGGGTCTCAGTTAAGTCTACAGTGAAATCTGTTTGGGGAGAACCAAACAGCCAGGGGGAAGCACAGTCCAGAACCACTCATCTTGGGAAAACAAAAATCCCTATTTGTCACCTTAACTATGGCCCATCAACACCAGAGCCCAAAAGGGTCTCTGGCTCCCCTGACACCTTGGCCAAAACGCAGCCCCTAGCACAGGGGCAGGAAGGGGAGCGCTCTCAACTCCTGGAAGTTATAATGGCTTTTGGTCTCTTTTTCTTTCTCCTTTTAGGGTTTTTTTTTTAATGTAACTCCCAAAATTCTTCAAAAGGAGCAGATAAAGGCAGTGGCCCTTCTGGGTACCTGCTGATCCTCTCAGCTGGGAATAAGGCTTAGGGCAGGTTCAGAGAGGGGAGCACATTTCCTGTCCTGGAAGTAGTAGTGCTTGGGGTAACTAAGAGAATGTGAAGAACAGGGCTAGTGCTCCCATGGGGTACATGCCCACAGGACTTACCTGCCTACGTGGCATGGATATAATCGCTAGATCCTAGGGGAAACATCAAGGAGTCCCAAGAGGAGGTAACAAATCAGGCGAGATGCCTTATTGTCCTAGCTTGCCCTTAAAACTGATGTCCAGCTCATTACCCACAATCTGATCACCTCACGTGGTATCTCTGGTACTGGGTTCCCTCTTTGCAGTGATTTCCCAGTGTCTTGGGTCCTGCCTTTGGACTCCCAGCCATAACTGACCGCATCTTCTCAGAGGTTTCCCCTGGTCTTTGGAGGTGAGCACTTTACCACTAGGCCATATTCCTCCCAGCCCTCCCCTGGTCTTTCAAACTTGCCATATTCAGTTCACTCTGGCTGACACTCATATCTTGAGTCTCTTGCACTACAGCTAATGTTCACCCAGCTTCCCAAGCCAGGCTGTGAAAACCAAACTGCTTGCTTACCTCCTGCCCTATATCCACACCCCAACCAGCACCCTCAAAGCCTTCCTGTAACTTGCCTTCCTCTCATTTCATGACCACGTCCTTGTGGCTGTTGATTCTTCGTGCACATCTTGGTTGGCATCAATTAATGCGGAACCTATGAGTCTGAGTCCTCATTCCATGGAGTACAGATAGAAGCTCTCTGAGGGCCAGGGGCCTGTGAACTTGCCAAACTGTGGAGCCTACAGATGCTTGGCTAAATGGATGTAGTCCACCCATGATTAGTGATTAACCATCCTCAGATCCTTCCAGAGTGGTCAGGATCACTAAAGCCAGAGGCCTAAAGGACATCCAGGGAGAAGATCAGGGAGGCCTGGTCTTTTGGGAATAGATCCTTGGAGTTTAAGTTGGCCTGGAGCGGCTCCAGATATCCACTGGGGCCAGGAGTGATAAGAATGCATTCTCAAGGAAAGAGAAGCCCCTGAAAATGGTGTACTCTACTGGGATCCCTCAAGGTGATGCAAGATCTGATGAACCCTGACTGTAGGTGAAGAATGGTCTCTCTACTTCACCTTTCCAGAAAGTTGCTCCCTGGGGCTGGGATGAGATAAGGGGTAGCGCTCCTGCCAAGTCTGGGCTTCAAAAACCTCCCAGAGTAGGGGAAGGTATCAGAGCACTGTCTCCTCTCTGAGCTTCCTGGATGGGCAGCCGTTTCCTCTGAGAGGCAGCGGAAATTAACCCATTGTACAGATGAGGCAGCCGAGGCCGGGGTGGGGGGCACTTTCTGGGGTGACCCAATAACCCAAAGTGGTTGAGTAAGTTCAAGATGTCTGAATGGTAGCGTGTGCTGGGGGAAATTCTGTCTTCAGTTCCTAGATGTCTCTGGGATAGTCACAGGCTTCTCTAGTCTTCCTGCCCAAACCTGCTAGAGCCCCGTATGGCTGTCCTGAGTGGGGCAAGCAAGCCAGGTCCACTCCTTTGCTGGTCCAGCATGGTGACTGGTATTTCCTGATTTTCTAATCCCTGAAGTAGCAGAAAAACACCACTCACAGGATAAATTCAAATTCAAGTCTTGACCCCGTTGTCATCCTGCTCTGTGTGAACTGGACCAAAACTGGTCTTCTGGATCTGATCTCCAAGATGTTTAAGTACTTCCCTAAGGGGTGGCAGCTACAAAGAAGGATCAGATCATCTGAGATGCCCGTGTCGACATCCCATAAGACACGAGGGACTTAGGTGCTGGTCTGCTTTCCTATGTAGTAAGGATCACGAAGCAGCCACAACCCTCAGGTCCTCCAGGGCTTGAAGGGAGAGACACTCACAAGAAACTTCTTCCAGAGGATTTTCTCTTGGCTTAGTGGGCCAAGAGGGCAAAGAACGGTCACACCAACTATCTGGTTCCCTCCCTCAGCTTCACCACAGCACCCCTGGAGCCCCTAAGTCAGCATGGCCAGCCTGATGCTACTGATTGCCATTTCTTTCCATGTATGCAATCTAGGAATGCCTGTCTGTCATGGCACTGGGCTTGATGTCATCTTTCCAAGAGAAAGATATGTATCTGCCCCTATAAACTGTATGGACAAGCACTTGAGTTCTGTCCTATGTGCACAGACTTTGACACCTGCGGGCCAGGTTGCTGGATCAGCTCCTCTGGCACTGCTCTTCTCCCTCCTTGTCACATTCCAGGGCTCGTGGTCACTGGCCTATCACATGCTTGCCTTCAGCCCTTAAACATGGAAATTCTGGCCCTCAGCCTTTCTTCCTTAATAATTCTTGTTGCCTCAGCCATGGGTTCTACCTGCTCTCTGATGGCATGCCCAGGTGAACCCAGAAGAATGTCCAAGGTTATGTCTGACCTCACCAGTCTAGGCTGAATCAGCCTCTGGGGCTCTGAATCATGACACCCATCATGAAGAGCTTTTCTCACATCTAATGGGCATCTCCAGAGGCCTGGCACCTCTATCAAATGAGATGACAGGAACTGGGGCTCACATGGATGCATCTTTACGTGAAGCATCTTCTTCTTTAAAGCCTACCTGAGTGAGGAAAGGGGTGACAGTGCCCAAAAAGAAATGGGCTCATCACCTGACTTGTGTAACTGTAATCCCTCTGTACATCGCCTTTATAATAACAATTAAAAATAAATAAAACCCATCTGTGCAGACAGATGCAAGCAACTACACCAGCACCCATGCATACAGAAATGGACATATGTAGAACTATAGTCCTGTGGCCTTGAAACTCCTGGCATGGGGCAGCTTGAGCCGGATACCTTGCGCAAACCTCAACTCTTGCTGTCTTCTCCAAAACCCATTGTGAAAATCAAACACTTGTCAGCCCCTCAAGAGCCTGTTTTTTCCAGAAGCAGTTTCTGCTTCCACTGGAGCTAGAAGTGAGCTAGGACTGGGGCTGTATAGGAAATTAAGCCTAGAATACCTTGCTAGAGAAACCATGGACCCCTGTATCTGTTATGGGACAGCTACAATGCTGCAGCTAGCACCTGGGCTCCTGTGCCTGCTGGGGGTACAGGTGGTAGTGGTGGTGGTGGTGTTCTTGACTCAAAGGAGCTGACAGCACGACTGAAGACACTGAGACTTAAGTAGTTCAGGGAAGAGTCACTCAGAAAGGTGGTGCCAGAGCCAGGATTCAAACTTGGGATCCTGAACTGCCCCCATGAAAGTCCCAACCCAGCTTTAGGGTTGAACATGGCCCTATAAGCCAGAACTGCTTAAAATGCTGGCTGAGATCTCACCATGGGAATATGCTGCAGTCTGTCTGGCTGCAGTCTGTGCATATGGGGTCATTCCCTTTAGTCACAGGGGTGGGGACCTTGGTTGGGCTGGCTCTGGATCCTTGGTGGGAGCCCGTGTGAGCATCATAGGACTAGGCCATTTGGCTGGACTCTAAGCAGAAGATGACACAGGCAGATGAGAATTTTCCTCACACTCTAGTCTCACAATCATTAAAAGAGAAAGAGGCCAGTGAGGCCGGAATGGGCCTCCACAGTGGGCACAATCTACCCAAAGGTGATCTGTGACAACAGACAGGATAGGGGAGGCTGGGTGTAGGAGTCTGGGTGTCTCCTAAATCCTGCCCTGGCCACTCCAGGCCCGGAAGTCCAAGTTGTACCCAAGGCTGCTCAAAAAGGAGGGAGCAGCCTAGGGCCGGGTCCAGACTGCCCCAGCAGGACTGGAGAGTACTCAAGGAAAGAAAGCAGGTGGGATGCTAGTTCTTGGAAAGAAGGGCCCATTAATGAAAACCCCAAACCTGACCACCTGGGGGGAAAGGCTCACCGTTCCCATATGTAGCTGATAAGGGCCAGGAGATTCCGCAGTTCAGGTAGTTCCCCCGCCTCTCTGGAGTTTTGTGGTCATCATTAATCATTTCCTCTAACTGTGTATATAAGAGCTTCTTTTGCCAGTGAGCCCAGTAGTTAGAGAGAAAGGCTAAAGTCCTTAGGAGGATGTGGCTGCAGAACTTGCTTCTACTGGGCACTGTGGTCTGCAGCATCTCTGCACCCACCCGCCCGCCCAGTCCTGTCACCCGGCCCTGGAAGCATGTAGATGCCATCAAGGAAGCCCTGAGCCTCCTGAACCACAGTCATGACATGCCGGCTGTGATGGTGAGTGAGGGAGAGAATGTGGGCTGTGCCTTGGCCACGAGACTGGCCCTGGCTGTCTCTTTGATAACATGACATTTTCCTTCCTACAGAATGAAACAGAGGTTGTCTCAGAAGAGTTTGACCCTCAGGTAAGACGTTCCTCTTTGAACACCTTGCTACATGCCTCTGCCCTGGACCCTCACAGGGCTGTCTACTTTCTCTCCAATCGTCTGGTTGCCAGGAAGAGGGGGGTGGGATCTGGGTGCTCAAGAGGCCACGGTGGTAGTCACGTGGATTCCTTTATCAGCTCAGCAGCCAAGGGTAGACATAGTGCATTTAAAGGCCAGAAGTCAGCCGGGCACAGGTGGGAAAGCGGGAGTCACTAGAGAAGAGGGGCCTGGGGGCTTGGGGATAGGCATGCTCTCAGGCCAAGCCCTGTAGAGACAGGGTGCTGGCTGTAGAGGGGCCTAGAGGGGTTTTAGGAACAATGCTTGCTCATAAAGGGGGTCTGGGTGACAGCTACCGTGCCTAGTCCCTTCTAGAATAGTAAAGTGGTCTTTTTATATAACCTGGAGCTAGGATCCTCTCCAGGTACCAGGCTAAGGTAATGTGTCTAGGCCAGCTTAGGGCATCCTGAGACAGGCAGAAAGGACAGCTGGATGTTTATGTGGGACCGATTAATGTGTACGACCAAACCTGGCCTGAGTCTAGTCAGGAATCAGCCTGTGTCTCTTTGTGGCCTTACTCCTGGGGTCAGGGAACGGGAGCAGGAGAGAAGGACAGAAGGGTGGCTGATGTCCATGGAGGATGCTTGGTCTCTGCTTAATGGATCATGAATACTTCCTACAGGAGCCAACGTGCCTGCAGACCCGCCTGGAGTTGTACAAGAAGGGCCTGCGCGGCAGCCTCACCAAGCTCGAAGGCCCCTTGACAATGATAGCCAGCCACTACAAGCAACACTGTCCCCCAACCCCGGTGAGTGCCCACAGCCAAGCCCCAAGCCGGAAAGTATGAGTCTGGAAGAGCGGGACATGGTGAGGAGAGATCCCTGTCTGTGGCTGCTCAGGACTGGGAAAGGGTTTTACGTAAAGAAAAGTAAGAACAAGCAGCAGAATGGGGAAGCCTCGAACCTCTTCCCATCCCTAGGAATTAAACACTGCAGAGCTCTGAAACCCACATGTCCTAGCAGCAGGAGCTGCTGCCATCCTTGTTATTCTGGTCATTCTCACCAGTGAGGTCAGAGGTGAGGCAAACCCCAGGAAACTCAGGGCCTGCCTAAAGTTCAGAGGAAGCACCACCTCCTGTCAGGACTTTCCCATGGGGTGCCCTAGATGGCAAAGAAGGAAGAGGGGCCCTTGGAACGGACAAATACCCCTCTCAAATACCCCTTTCTTCCTCCAGGAAGAAAGTGAAGTCCATGGGCTTCTTGGGGCTGGGAGATAGATGGCCTTGGACTGGCTCAGGGCCCTGACCTTAACTACCACTAGAAAAGACACATATCCCCTAGGGAGCAGGTGGATTGAAACAGGGTCACTTGACTCCCCAGAATAGGCTTTCTGTCCCCTGGGTTCTCAAAGGCCACAAAGAAATGTACTGCTGCTTCTCACTTGGACTTAAGTAGGTTTTTTTTCCCCCCACTTTTTCTTAAGGAAACTTCCTGTATGACCCAGTTTATCACCTTCAAACATTTCAAAGAGAACCTGAAGGGCTTTCTGTTTGACATCCCCTTTGACTGCTGGGACTCGGTCCAGAAGTGAGGAAGCCCATCCCAACCTAATAGCTCACCTCACAGACTGCTGCTTTCTCACCCCAAAATGAGCCACAACTCAAGATTTCCGTCTTGGAGGAACCAATGGATGGGCCACAGCCATGCTGGCGGAGAGCGGCGGGGGCCTGCCCTGGACCACACTGACCCTAATATGGACATAATAGTGCAGTGGGATGATGTTTCATAGTAATATGGACCAGTGATATTTATTTATATATTTATACTTTTATTTATTTATTTATTTATTTAACTGTATGGTCTGTATTTATTTAAGATGGCTTACTGTAATTATATAATAAATTATTTAAAGTCTGATTTTATTTGTACAGTTTTCTGGCTTGTCTTCAGAGGGGAAGAAGCAGGGAGGTGGGAAGGGGGACTGACAGTCCCGTGGTGTCCTGTGCTGATGAGGGGCAATGCTAGAGCCTGGGTGCAACGCTCTGAACATCTTGGAGCTCAAGGGCTCCCACCCCAGAAAATGAGTTTCAGGTTCACTTGAAAGCCCAAGCAACCAACGTAAGAAATCTTGCCCCAGAGAGGGCCATCATCCCTCCTGGGCATCCTGGGGCTGCTGGTGTTGACTGGTAGATGTCAGAATAGGCCTTCCCTGGTGTCAAGCAAAAATCCGTTCCACTCAGGGCTTCAACAACGCTCAAGGTATGTCAGCAAACAGACAGCTGTTCAGAGAAAAAGAAACCAAACCACAGGGGTCAGGGCTCAGCATATTTACATAACTTTCCCCCAGATAGGTGATCTTAATCTTTTAGAGTCGGAATATGAGTTCAGAGTATGCTGGAACATGGCTGTAGGGGAGCAGTTTTCTGGAATGGTTTTTATTTATAGATGAAGTTTTAATCTTATACATGCTTTCTCCCCAAATCTATCGCCTTTGGGCTGAGAAAGGTAGTATTCCTTCCTCCTTGCTTGACAGCCAAGCTGAAAGCTAGCTATATTCTGCACCTCTTTCCCTGTGTCCCTTCTGGGGACTACAAGGAAATGTGTCCCCATTGCTTTCTCCCTACAGGTAGGGCTGGGGCAGCTGGCTTGCTGCAGCTGCAGGCTCTGCTGGCACTCAGAAGTTGTACACTCAACAGCTGTGTATTTACCGTGCAGAGAACACCACTGCTCCAGTCTGCAACTGCATACAGTTCCAATCCTAGCCAGAGACCTGACCCACTCAGGCCAGGAAGGTTACATCTCCATATATGATCACAAATAGTCTCACAGTAAGCCAAAGTTTCAGCACACACAAGGACCCATAGTGTAATGTGGTCACTGAAACTGTGTGAAAAGCACATTTGCCCAGTGGTAACATCCTCTCTGTCTTCCTTGGAAGCAACAGACTGATAAGAGTTTTGCATTTCTTTAGACTCTTACAGGTGCCTCTTCCCAAAGAAATCCTGTCAAGCCTACATTTAATTGACTGACAACCCTACTGAGTAGTATGTACTCCTGGGTCTTTTGCTCTGGGAATCAGAAAGCTATTCTGCACAGACTTTCCAGGAAAAAAAAAATCATACAGCACTTTATGATGAAGTGCCTGTGGCACTTCATGCTTCTAATCAAATTCTCTTGCTTGAAGGATGACTTCAGCAGACCTCCAAAACACCAGTGAGGTAAAGAACACCTACCCCCTTGGTTCTTTCTGACCACACTCAAACAAGGAGAGAGAGATTGCCTCAGTAATCTCTGAATGCGGTCAGAAAGATGAGAGAACAAAGGATGTTGGAGACTGAGAACTTGAGGACAGAACCTCCACCAGCTAGGTCAATAGATGAGCTTAGCCAGTCCCTCTGGCTACCTCCCTAAGGGCAACCCTGGACCTGGGGAATGTGGGAGTGGCAAGATACCCACCATCTCTACTGTATGGTTTTCAGGGCCCATAGGTGTCTTATGAGAGAACCAGGCCAGCACTACTGGTCCAGGGCTCCATCAGGCCAGAGTGACCAGGCACGGATGAGGTGGGGAGTCGATTGATACTGATACTGCCACGCACCTCCACAATTCTAGTATCCTGACCCTGTTTCAGGAGCCTTGCTATGAGTTTACAATTATCCCTTCACCTGCACTCTGAAGAATCTCTCAGAAAAATACAACAAACAGGATCCACGCACAAAAAGGGACATGAAGGAGTCCATGGAAATCTGCACAAAGCTGGAAGTAAGTGGCTATTTGCTATTAGGGCAATCTGGGGCTTCATTATCCTGCACTACAACCAGGGACCCAGTGGAGCAATGTGCTTCATATGGACACCACTTGCACCTGCGAGGCCTCAGGTTATACTCTTGGGCTATGCAGACAACTTTTGGGGGGATACTGTCTCAAAGCCCAAAGCAGTCCCCTCATGACAGGGGATGAAAATTGGGCAGAGGAGGACTGTGAATTCACATGTACGCTCAAGGGTAGTTCTGTGTTTCCTCAGTCACCTCCCTCACCTCCTAGGGTCAGTGTAGGGCAGGCCTGAAACAAATTAACACAAGGCTGGGCATGGGCTGAATCGAGAGAGAAGGAAGGGCTTCTCAGTGCTGATTCCCATCCACTGGGCAGCCAGTCCTGGCTTGCTCCAGCTTGCTCTATACTTGAGGCTTCTTCTAGATTGAGAACTCTCTTTAGAGAGTCAATGATGGGGCAGGGGGGAGGGGGCTGTAGTATAGAACAGCATGTCTGGGGAAATGACTGAGTTGTTCTTTCTCTTTGCCCATGGCTTGCAGGGCCCCCTGGGTACTCCCACCCTATTGTGCTGATTGACCTGGACCTGAAAAGCCATCGGATCTGCCTACACCCTGCTGGCTTCTTCTGATGGCCGTGAAGATGGCCCTCAGACTCTGGGCCAGGTGGCCTCCACTGCTCTTACTCTGTGCAGAGGGGTGGAGGGGAGAGAACCTTTCAGGGATACCTAACTCCTCAGATCCAGCTGGGAAGTGGAAGGTTTATTTGTATTTAATTTTTATAAGATGTCTTAACATGTGTGTCTTACTTAGCCAACACAGTCCAAGAACTGTGCTATTGAGCAAATTCAAGGAGGCCTTAAAAAGTGTCCTCACGCCCCTAGGAGGATGGAAATTGGGCCAGAAAAATCAATGGGCAGTCTTCAGGACTCTTGTCTTTTCCCAGAGATAGAGATGCAGAAAATGATTGGCAGAGACTTGGGAAATACTCCACTGTGTATGGGCCGGGGGAGTCTGCTGGAGACAAGGCTGTGAGACGGGTGGGTGCTGGGGAGTGAGTGGTACCTGAGGACTCATGTCTGTGGCTGATAAATTAGCTGGGGCTCCATGGGCTGAGAAAGAGGGAGAAGGGGTTCTATCAACAGGCTCCTGACTTGGAAACCCAAGGGTCTTTTTGGAGAGGTCTTTGGCCTAGAGGGGGCTGGTAGGCACCCACCCCATCTTTCCCTTGCTGCATCTCCAGCCTTGGGCACACAGGAAGACTTCCATCCTGCCTTATTCCCTTCTCCAGATCTCCTATCAGATTTTTGCCAGGTCCCCTCCTGCGTATGGGCTTACCACCAGATTCAAGCACCAAACAAGTCTCAAAGCTTCTCTTTGTTCTCAATTGAAGCTCCTGGGGAGCCCTAACTCTAATCTGTCCCCACCCACCCTTTAGGCTCAGTTTGGAACCAGAAATGTCAGTCTCAGTAAAGGACTCAGGGCACAGGGACTTTCAGGCTAACCATAGAGGACTGAGTATAGTGTGGGACTTGGGCAGGAGGAGTGTTCATAGAACCCAGGGACATCCTCCAGCCCCCAGCTCCATCTGCATCAACAAAGGGTCATCTAAGCTGAAAGTCCCCTTCTTTGACAACCTTCTAGAATGTCTGTGGTGTGACAGTGTGTCTCTTACCATAACACTCCCCCCCCCCACACACACACATAGAGCACTAGGTCCTGCCTGAGGCAAATGCACAGTTTCTCAGGTCCTGCAGTGACGGTAGATGGGGCTTCTAAGCTCCAACCTCCAACTTTAATTCTAACCTTGACTCTAACCATTTGAACAACTTAATGGGGATGCCCAGGATTCCTCCACAGTATAGGCCACTTCCTACAATCCACCACAAGCTTCTTCTGAAGACTAAGACAGATAAAGACCTAGATATCATGCTTGCAAACACAAGCTGGTCCAGACCAGGATGTCAAGAACTTTACAATGTCTGCCTGATGATAGGCCTTGTACAAATATAAAGCTTCAGCTAGACAGTGCAACAAGTACAAGCCAACCCCAGATGTACATCCTCAGCACTTGCTCAAGGATCCCTAGGCCAAGGATGCTTGTCATTGCCTTGAGAAGCCACATCAGGCTGCAGGTCAGTGAGTGTGACTGAGCAAAGTTATCCAGTGACCTCAGAACACAGAAGGAAGTCCTGTTGCTCTGGATGAGGATGCTGTGGGGCTAAAGGCAGTTTCAGAGAAAGTCCATGGCCCAGTCACTGGAGGCTGTGAACTCTTGTCCCTTAGGTACACATACATGGTGTTTAGAATTCCTTGGGCCAGGCCTTTATAATGTGTAGAGTTTGGAGACGGCTGCTGTGATACCTGATGGAAAAACCTACCACTTTGCTGCCTTAAACTCTTAGCTGGTATGAGGTCTTCCTAAAGCCCAAGGCACTGACAGAAAAGTTAGGACTGTATGTAAGCCCTTCTTACCTCTGTCATGTTCAGGACAGCAGAGGTTCCTCAGTCTCTCAGCCATAGAGTTCACGAGGGTGGAGTAAACTCCAGTCCCAGAGGCTGATCAGAGCCTAGGCTCAGACTCTGTCAAGCTGAAGAGCCTCAGAGCATCTGGCAACTTCTGGTATCTCTTCCAGTGAGCAGGGAACAGGTGAAAAGGTAGATGAACTACTCAAAAGGATAGTCCTCGTCCCCGTGGTAGCCTTAATTAAGCTTTCATTAAGGTCAAACAGCCATCTATGAAAAGATATCAGTGAGAGATACTTGTGTTTTCTATGTGGTCTAGTTTTGCTCCAAGAAGGCTCAGCTCTGGATATGGTGTCAGGGAGATTACTGGGACTGGGCCCATGTAGATATCATGCTTGAAAGCAGCTATGCTTCAGGGCAGACTGGAGTGCAGAGCTTCCTGGACTCCTGTTAGCACTGTATCTAAGAAGGTACTGGCATATTGAAAGGCTAAAATTCTAGGACAGACACTTGGGCCCAAACATGACCTTGAACTCCTCAGTTGGCTAGGACTAGCCCTGGGTAGTCCCTTGCTCTAAGGGGTCAGTGAACAGGCCCAAACTATCACTTCCATAGGAGGTTTCCATGGGAAGGCTTGGCCTTGAGGGCACACTTCTTGGGTTCACTGGACCTATTGTTAGCCCAAGAGGGAGAACAGGGCTGGCTGCCCGAGGAGATAGTTTCACTCAGTATGAAGACTTCCAAGGATAGTGGAATAGTCCCTTCTTCTCAGGAACCTTCTCAATTCTATCACCTCCTGCCTCCTAAATGACTCCTCCTCTTGAAAGTAACTATTATTAAGGTGGGAATCAGGACTCTAAGAATCAAGAAGACATCATAGAGACCTCTTTCATGCTATGCCTTGAGATTGGCTCAGCTATGGGAAATCCCATGTACTCTCTGTCCAGGCCCTGTGTAGCCTTGTCCTTTTGACTCAGGATTCATATCCAGAGAGATCCCAAAAGAAAGATGCTTCACCCACAGGAATGGCTAGTCTGTCAGTCCAAGAGATAGAAAAAGAGCTAACATGGCCATTGGGAAAGGCAGTCATGAAAGGTTTCCAATGTACCTATTCTGGGTTAGCCTGTATGGGATATTTGAGTGGTATGGTGGGTGATCTTTCTCTGATGGCTCATGCATATATTTGTGCTTGGTAATTCAGGGCTGTATGAATGAAGTGGCAGGCAGGAGCATGGGGATAGCACATACTGCACCTACCCAGGCTCTGAGCAAGCTGAGGAAGGCATATAACTGGTTGTGTCAGATGTGAAACTCCTGTCCTGGAAACTTCTACAGTTACATGAGCTTCATAGTTAGGAAATCTGGCACCTATTTCTCTAGCTGCAGCTTTCTTAGCTGTGAAGTATGGCAGGAATAGAGTGGCCATAGCCTCAGAATCCATCCCAACATGAACAGGCCCAGGAAGATGCTTTCAGCAATGAGGTCTACAGGGCACCAAGCGAGCAGGCAGCCCCCCTGGATAGGCAATGGAGGGGGAGATGGAGTCATTGGGTCTTCTATACTGCCTGAAGCTCCCCACCTTCAAAGCAGCCCTCAGGGCCCAGAGAGGGTGGGACTTCCTGAGGACCACACAGTAGGTAAGCTAGAAAGACTCTTTCCACAGAAGCCCCCTTTGTGGGTCTTCAGAAGAGCTCCTGGGCACAGGCTGGGCCCTCAGAAATGGTTGAGAGATTTCCCTCCTGTGTGGAGCCCTGAGCCACACTGCCAGGAAAGCTGCAGCTTCACGGTTATTTTTCACTGTGGTTTGAGATAAGAGCAGTGAAACAGTTTCATGTTGCTGCCACTGATGTTATCACCAGCCCAGACCTACTCTTTCAACCTGAGAGATGATTCATTGAGAACCTTTCTCCTTTTTCTTTTGCTCAACTTCAAGGGAAGAGCAGTACAAACTGCCTAGGTGCTGCCATCAACTTGCCACTTAGATCTCCCCCTGGGGGAGCCAGCAGCATTGCCTAGGACCTGCTGCTCTTCTGGGGATGGAAGGAGGATTTTTCACTAATTGTCCTTGTCCAATCAAGTGGGAAATTTAAATTTTTTCTTAATTAAAAAAATTTTCTTTGGTACTAGAGATTGAACTTGGAGTCTTGTGTTTGCTAGGCAAGTGTTCTGTTACTTGAGCCCTGTTTCTAGTCCAAGTGCACATTTTAAATATACAATTCAGAGTTTTCACAAACTCTTTACCCATAAAACTAGCACCCAAAGAAACGCAATACTTGCCAGCATCCCAAAAAGCTTCCTTGTGCCAACTTCTATCATCCTAAATTTGTTTGGCCTAAATTTGTTCATCTAAGCAAAAGTATATGCCATGGTCTCTTTTATTTTTGACTCCTTTCATTCAGCACACTATTGGTGCAATTCCTTCTAGTTGTTGCACATAGTTGTCTCTTTCATAGGTGGGTAGTTTATGCCATTGTACATGAAGATCCTATAATTTATTTCCCCATTCTACTGCTGATAGACTGCTAGGATGCTTCTATTTTTGACTCATATTAATAAAACTGCTTTGGATATTTTATATTCAAGTTTTGGTAAAAAAAAAAAGTTTGCATTTCTGTTGGAAATACTGAGAATGGTATGGAATTGTTAGGTCACAAAAACATACACATTTTAGCCTTAACAGGTACTGCCAAACACTTTTCTGAGGACCACTTTACTGGCTTTGCTGCCCTGTGTAAACACTGCTTATCTACTCAACAGTAGGTTTCTCCTTTCCCTTCCTGTGATCTGAGCCTTCTTCCTAAATACACTCATCATCATTAGAAAATCTTCTCTAGATGTCCACTCTTGCCCAACGACTAGCATTCTGACAAGTGAAATGTTGAGAAACAAATCCAAAGTAACTGAGTCCTGGGTCCAGACAGACCTGGCTCACAGAGCCCTGGGGCCTGCCTTAGAGAATGGGGCTTAATGGCTACAGTCAAATACAAACATCAACGAGAGAACAAATTAGCTCTCCAAGCTGTCAAGAGCTGCCTCTAATTGCAACTTCATTTTTTTTTGGGGGGGGGGGTTATAATGGGATCATGAAGGGTTCCCTGATGTGGGTATGACTGTAAGCATTGTGTGATAGACTGTCCATAGACTCCGGCCTCTGAGCTTTCTGTGATGTACTTCTTTCTGTCCTATGCAAAGGCCCTGGGCAGCCTCGAATGTACCCCAGCCTACATCTTTTGGATATAGTGACATCTGTTAGATGGCTAACATCTGCCTCTCAACCAGGTAGACTAATGTCCAATGGGGAGCTAGAGAGGTTTCCTCCACTGAACACCTTCTCCTCCGCACTCACTCTGGGGTGTGCCTGCCCAACTTCTGAGCCACAGGATGCGCTGTCATCTGCTCCTCCAGCAATGGTGAGGCCTCCGCTGGGAACTACTGCCTAGCCCTCAGGTCTTTAGAGGGCCCCTCACCACATAAGCACTAGGAGTGGCTAGATCTAAAGTCTGATAAATGTGAGCTTCTTGCTGGACATGGTAGTACATTCCTAAAATCAATTACTTGGAAGGTAGAAGACAAGAGGATTTCAGTTATCAGGAGGCTATACCAAGTAAGGTACTCAGGACACTGCTAGGAATGTCGCTATCATTATCCTTATCAACAATAGCCTGTTAAAGATGCTACAGGACAGTGCCCTTGAGCCTTACCACGGGAGACAGGAACACAACACTGGCATGGCAGCCTGCTCTTTTTTTTTTCCCCCTTGCCAGTCCTGGGGCTTGAACTCAGGGCCTAGGCTCTATCCCTGAGCCAGTTTGTGCTCAAGGCTAGCCCTCTGCCACTTGAGTCACAGAGCCACTTCTGGTTTTATCTGAGTAGTTTATTGGAGATAAAGAGTCTCATGGACTTTTCTGCCTGAGCTAGCATCAAACTGTAATTCTCAGATCTTAGACTCCTGAGTAGCTAGGATTACAGGAGTAAGCCACTAACACCCAGCTTCGGCCTGCTCTTTTTCCCACTTAACGGACTTAGTAAGCATCTCAACAGAAGCAGCAGGAGGGAGGGAAGCCGGTTCTTTGGCAATGTGTCACACTTCCTTCAGCACAGAGCCTGGGGCAGCCCCAAGCTCTTCAGGAGATCTTGGCTCTTGCCTTAGCCTTTTCCTCCAGCCAGGGTGAGGTCATATGCTGGGTGGGGAGGTCAAGGAAGCAACAGTTGCTGCTGGAGCAGCAGCTTCAAGTCAGAAATGACATAACAATAGTACTATGACTGAGGCTTTGAGGGATTCTTAGGACATTTCTTTCCAGAGTGACAATCCTTTCAACCCCATGAGTCCCACCAAAATTGTGGCTCTCATGGTCCCTAGAGTCAGACACAGAAATTAATACAGCTGGGAATGTGGCTTAGTGGCAGAATGCTTGCCTAGCATGCATGAAGCCCTGGGTTCAATTCCTCAGCACCACAGAAACAGAAAAAGCCAGAAGTGGTGCTATGGCTCAAGAAATAGAGTGCTAGCCTTGAGCAAAAGGAAGCCAAGGACAGTGCTCAGGCCCTGAGTTCAAGCCCCAAGACTGGCAACAAACAAACAAGGAAAAATGAATGCAATCTTGTTTCTTCCTCCTCTTAGAGCCTGATGGGGCAGGGAAAATCCTGCCCACCCTTCCTAGGCCACCTATTTTTAGCCTAGGGGATATATTTGTCTTGCAAAAGGTATGATCACTGTGAGTACAATGGGAAGTGCCCAGAAAAGACTGCAGTCTGGAATCCCCATGGTCACTGGGATGACAGGACATGTCACTGTGTTAAATGCTCTCATTACCATTGGTTTCAAGCTACCAGTGGTTTAAAAATACAGTAATGGTCTCTCACAAAAATTTAATCAGCTCTAGCACACCTATGATTCCAGTGGGTTTCTCTTGGAAAGGGAAAGTTAGTGATGACTAGAGTTACTGCTGTTGTAGGTGATCTGTAGGCCACAAGTGATACTCATCATCTCTTCTACCATTCCAAACTCTTCTTCACTCCTGGTTAGCAGCTGTGCTCATCCTAGTACCCTGCCTGGTACCATGGTCTGACTCCACCTCATGCTGAGGTTGCCACATTTGTCCATTTACTGTGAAACAGGAGGATACAGCACCAGTGGAATACTGAAGCAGTTTGCCTGTAAGCAAATATATTTCTCCTCTCTCCCATTGTGTAGTCTGACCTACATCAGGAGGTCAGGCCTAAATACACTGACAAGATCATAACTCTTCTTGATGGTCCCTGGATACGATGAGGTGGAAATTTCAGACAACAACCTTAGCATATGGTCTAATGGGATTCTTGCTTAGGATCCTGATTGAAATTCTCAGTCTTGGGGAACAAGAACCCATAAGCCCGCAGCCCAGTGTGGCAGGGACGGAAAGCACAAATATTCCAAACAGGTCACTGAGGATGGTCATAAAAGGAGCCACTTCTTATGTTATCTCTTGGTTCCAAGTTATTTGAATTATATCTATTAGAACACAGCTGTATTAGAAATTATGCCTTTGAAAAATAGACACACACACACACACACACACACACACACACACACACACACGAGCCCAGGAGATCTACAGGGCCTAATGGAATGACTGTGCAGCAAGAACTAACCATGATAAATTGGTTGTGTCAGCCTTACTAAGCTAGAAGGTCAGGTTAGCCCTTTAACAATTCATCATAAAATGGAAGTGGTACATTAAAAGCTGGGTTCTAAGGACAGCTCGTGTTCTTACAAAATACCATCCAGATACTTCCATGATGCCTTCAATGGGCTATTATTGCCCAACACTATATTAGAGTGATGGCACTTGAATGAATATTACTGATGTAACCAATAAATCCTATGGCCTTGGCTCTATCCTTCTATCTTCTCTGTTGTAAGGTAGATAGATCCCTTGATCTGACATGATTTTATATGGAGGATCCCATGTTGGCGCATCAAAAACTCTGAAAGCCCTTAGATAGCGATGTTGGCTGAATCCTCACAGAAAAAAAAAAAGCAAAGCAATACCTGGAATGTATGTTTATTCTCATAAACATGACTCATTGGCAACCCCACGGTATAAGAGAACTAAGGCAGTTGACTAGCAATCAAGTGGTTTGTTGATCTCCTTGGGGCACAGTATTGTGTCTGGATCATTTTGTGAGCACATTAACACCCTACATTCCATGGGATCACCCATGCAATCACAGGTGTGGGCTGGACGAAAGGTTACGGTGCCATGGAGGCAGTTGACACAAGGTTACCTGCTTGTGAGGCTCACTTGTGCCTCCAATCCCACTAAAGCTGGATTTGAATGTATCATTCCCATGTTATGATGAATGATTGCTGGGCTCACCTAAACTTACAGCTTACTAGGTCTGCCAAAACCCAATTTACCGTGGAGTTTTTGCTACATGGTCATTCCTTCAGGCCCTCCCGATCTTCCAGGGCTTATACCTATGTCAGGAGATATTTTTCAAAACGTGTATATAATCTCCAATACAAGTGATATGACCTTTATCTAGGACCCTATGGAAAAAGTATATTTTCCCACTTCCAATGCTTTTTAAACCACAAAATCTGGTGATTTACAAGGATCACATAGCAGAATTACTTGAACTGTAGCCTGAAACTACAAGAGAGCCTTTTCCTGTGTTAGGCACCGCTCAAAGATGACAGGCTTTCATATTACTGACAGGTACACAGGTCAACATAATATTTCCAGGTGTGCAACAGGTTACATTCACAACCCCAGAAGTCCTGCCAAAGTTGTGCTTCCTTTGAAAGTAGAAGATATAGTAATTTGCCCTATACTTCACAGGAGATTTCTTGACATGATACCTAAAAAGTTTACTGATGTGCCAGGCTCTGAATATTCATAAGGTTCTCTACATACCTGAGTGCATGCATTTTTCCATGGCCACTAGTATTATCTGAGTAGCCCAATATTATCAATAGAGTAGTTGGTAGGATATCTAGAAGGACTGAATCACTTAAAGCTATATTAATTCAGAGGTCAGGAAAATTAATCTTACCTTGGAAATTTAAACTGTTGCTTGTCTCAAGTTAATAAAAATGATTTCTGATAAAGATAGAAAAGAATGGATTCACAAAATCAGTGGCCACACACTGTATGATTTAGATCAGATAAATATAATATGGAAAAGATACTACATCTACTAAGCACAGGTTGCAAATGTGTCTGAAGAGCTAGGATTACAGGCATGAGCCACATTATGCTGCCATAATTCAGCTTCCTGCATTATCTTATTAAAGTAAAAGCAAGCTTCAGCTCTTAACAAAAATGAATAGGTTACTTCTGAAGCCACAGAGTGTTTAGGGGAGTCTGAAGATTCAAGATTTTCTAGTCAACAGAGATCTCTATCTCATGTATTAACGTCTAATGAGGACTCTGTTCTTTGGCATAGGAGAATGTTTCAGGTTAGAGTTTAACTTTTGGATATCAACTATTGTATTAGACTGGATGCATTATAGAGGAAAAAATTCTATTTAGCTCAGTTTTGAGGATGAAAGTCCAAACAACATTAGTACTAGTGCTGGCAAGCCCTCCATCTCCCCAGCCACACCACTTTATGGTATCTTGGCTGGTTCATGTGCAACAGAGAAGAGAACATGGCAAAAAAAAGGAAACTTTCTTATGAGGTACTCTTGTAAGAAATGACTCACTTCACGAGATCAGCATCAATCCTTCCCAAAGGCAGCACACCCATCCATGATCTAATTACTTTACACTAAAGCTCTCTTCTCCAACATCTCTACCACCTCCCAACACTACCACACCAAGGACTAACCTTCCAACATAGGGAACATATTCTAACCATATTCAAAACAACAGTTACTTTGACAAATAAATCCTAGACCTGGCTCTCAGCTTTTTCTCCTCTTCTCTTGTAAGAGATAATTGCTCATTCTATGCACTAAAGAGGCTGGTGGCTTTTCACACTTGGCTTTCCATTGCTAACTAGTCACTCTAAGCTCATCATTATCTTTTACTGAGATTTAGTAACCTCAGTAATTCCTGTATTTCTCAATACCTGATGCAATGACCCAGCTAGTGCATACACAACAAGTGCTGAAGTGCTAACAATTACATTATTACTATGTACCACAGGCTGCCTCACTTGCCATCTGTGATAGGGTCTTCACTGGCAGCAGGCAGTGGGTGATCCAGCTTGAAAACTCCTTCACATCTTATTTTTTTATCACTCCTGGAACCAGATGACATAAATTGGGTGCTATAGGTAGCAAAATCTAAGTCATGCAGGACCTTTACAATGAAAATCTTGTGGCGTAAGCACCTGTAAGAAAGAGGACAGAAGTAGGATTTAATCAGAAGAAGTCAAGCTGCCATGCAATTTCTACCATGAATCTAGCTGAGCTCTAGATTGGTTCTTTCAAGCTTTCCTAAGATGAGGATGATAGTAGGTCTTTAAATTCTCACATTTATTGGTCATGGCTTCCCCAGAAGTAGATGTGACCTAATACAAGGCAATTTTCTAAGCAGAGGCTAGCCCCAAAGTAGGCTGATAGCATAGGCTATCTTCTGGAAGCTCTCCTAGCAGATGACAGCATTCTTCATTCATTCATAAAGATCTAGGATGCCCAATCGGGTGGGCATCTATAAGACTACTTTTAAATGCCATGAACAAATTTGGCTCCTGAGAAAATGCGTCTGAAGCCTGATGCTTAGAACCCTATATCCAAGATACTATATATAAGTTTATCTGATTTGGGCAATGAAAAGGGAATCACAGAAAAGGAGAGACAAAGGAGAAAGGGTAAACCAATGCAACAGAGATACTCACAAGACACTATGTTGGAAATGAACTTTACAACTTGGAAGGAGGGGATTCAGGAAGGAGGGGAAGTGGGAGAAAACAAGGGAGGAGTAACACTGTTAGGCAAGAAATGTACTCGTTACCTTACTTATGTAACTGTAACCCATCTGTACATCACCTTTGCAATAAAATAAAATTAAAAATAAAGAAACAACCTAAGTATCCATCACTTGGTACATGGATAAAGACAATGTGGTCCATATACACAACAGAAGACTGTTACACCATAAAAAGAAATCTTGCCATTACAATATGGATGGAACTAGAGATCATTATCTTAAGAGTACTAAGCTAGGCACAAAAAGATGAGCACCACATGATCTCACTCATGTGCAATTTAAAAATTCTGATATCATGGGCTGGGGATATAGCCTAGTGGCAAGAGTGCCTGCCTCGGATACACAAGGCCCTAGGTTCGATTCCCCAGCACCACATATACAGAAAACGGCCAGAAGCGGCGCTGTGGCTCAAGTGGCGGAGTGCTAGCCTTGAGCGGGAAGAAGCCAGGGACAGTGCTCAGGCCCTGAGTCCAAGGCCCAGGACTGGCCAAAAAAAAAAAAAAAAAAAAAAAAAAAAATTCTGATATCATAGGGTGTAGAATGGTGGTTACTGGAGGTTGGGGACAGAGTGAAGAGGGTGAGAGTCTGGAAAAAGGGTAATTTATAGACAGGAACAAGAAACTCTAGGGTACTTTAGGTATCTATAGATAAACCAGAGAAGGTCCTCGTTTTGCCATTCTCAGATACACAATTCTTCAAGGAAAACAACTTCAAAGTCCCACCTGTCCCATATTAGGTATCCTCTGTGTCTCAGCCACCGAACACTTCAGACAGTCATCAGATAGCTATTCTCTCTATTAGCTCAGTTCTGTCTGGGTTGGGGGGAAGGAGTCATGTACAGCTCCTTAAAAGGAAGCTGCAGAACAGTTTATAAAGGAGAGAGGAGGAATCATTTACCAGATGGTAAGGAGGTATGCTTGTGTTGGAATGTCTTAAGAGATTTTCATCATGCCAGGTGGCCTGGAAAGAAGTGTAAAAGATACAGGCTGAAGTTACACTACAGAATTTTAGACCCAGTTGCTGACAGGGTAGCTAAAAAGCAAGAGAGTTTCTCCAACGAGGGGCTTGCCGAAGTATGTGTGAAATACCACTGATCTGAAATGCTGAGTGCAGAGTGGCAGGTTAAGAAAAGTCAGGAATCCTGTTTGGAGAAGCAGGCCTTGATTTATCTTTAAGACTGAAATCCCTAGAGTAGCCAACGCAAGAAAGGACCCAAACCCTAAGGAATCCGCAAACCTAGAAGGGGAAACAGAAAAGAAGTAAGCTGCAGAAGAGGCCAGTAAGAATCAGTCATAGGGGAAGATGAGAACTAAGAGTAGTGACATCATGGAAGGGAGGCTAATCCTTGAGGGAGCAGGTCAGTGTAAGAATACTGTGGCATCTGTCAGCAGGAATCTGGGGGAAGACAGTGGGAAACAGGAAAAATGATGTAAGTGGAAGTAGCTTACAAAGTTCAGGTAGCTTGAGGCAGGAACCTTTGGGTAGGCTTAATATTGAGCAAGATTCAGAGGAGATCAGCCTTGTGCTTGCAGATCAACTCTTCCCAGGGCCTTGCCAAAGCAGGATGGACAGGAACTACACGCCGGTCTATGTGACAACTCATGCTTGGGTTTCCCCAAGGCAGAAAGTCTGTTGGGTCCACCCATCCATTCTGGTAGCTCCAAACTCTTCTTTGGCAGGGCCACATTCATTAGTTTTTGAGGGCCTTTCAAGTAGGCTATACTGTTTCCTATAGGAAAACCCCAGCTCTGGGCAAACAGACCCCTGCATCTTGACTAAGGCCTTCAAAATCTGGGCCAGACGCCGGGGTGAGAGGCGAGTCAGAGTTAGGACAGAGGTTTTCTAGCTTCCTCAGTTCGTATCCTCAAACATCTTCACAAGCCCTAGGCAATGACTATAGTAGGAGTGAAAAGCTGAAGCCCACAGTCACTAGGATGAGTTCTGTTATTTCTTTAAGGCTCACCATGATTATGTGAGAGTGAGATCATGACCTCCCCTTTCACAGATGATGTAATAACCAAATAAATGAATTGTCCAGGGTCGCATAGTCAGACAGTGGTAGGGAAGAGAGAAATCTGCGGCAAAGAAGAGTCTCTGAAACTCTGTATTAGGTGTTACCCTCCTACCACTTGGCATAAACCAGCCAGGACAATGCTCCGAAAGGGATGCCAGGCCTTCCTTATGTTGTTTTACAGTGCTTACCAGACACTCTGGTCTCAAATATCAACCCCACACCTGTTTTGCAACCTTCCATTTGAATTCTCCTCGGCAGATCCTCTCCTCTTTAAATCTAGTATCTCAGCCTTTCAGATCCTCACTTCTTCTTGGGACTGAGGTCCCAGGACACCAGTTCCTCCCAGAATTCTCACAACCACCAGGGCAGGGGAGCCCATTTCTTCAATGGGGAGAGACTAAAAACACAGGGACACAGGGAACCAGAGATGGAAAGCACATGGATCTGGATACCTGCCCTAGGGCAACCCCGTGTCAACGCATGACAGATAGTAGGGACAGCAGCCCTATGTCACAGCCATCCCACGGAGGACTGAGGCAAAGCTATTGGGGCAGCCCCAGCTCCAGGGCCTTCAGAGGGGATCTCCTCTCCTTGTTCTCCACAGGAAGCATGTGGTACTACTGGCCAGCCACAGAGATCTGGGCATCCCCAGGGAGCAGCACAGGGGTGACAGCCTCCATCCTCCACCCTCTGGCCCTCTTCCCACACTTTTAATTTCCAGAGCCTGGCTTCCTGCTGCTTCTAAAAAGTCACATGGTCTTCTGGTTAGCTGCCAAGAGGCCAAGAGGCCAAGAGGCCCTTGCCTGGTGTCTCCTGAGGCTATGGAATGCTCGTGCTCTGCTCATGAGTAAGGAGAGGCTCTCTTCCCACTCAACACTTGGATCACCTGAGCACCACCCAGCAGCCTAGCAGTTGGCAGTATGGCTCTTTGGAAGAATGGGCTCATCCATTCATGCGTTCACTGAGTCTTTATTGGGTACCTATTTTCTGTGTATCCCATACTGTCCTGGGCACTGGGGCAAAGTGGGAAACAAGATGAATTCTCTGCTCTTTTGCTCCTGACATTCTGGTGAAAGAGACAGGCAAATCATCATGTGAATTCTAAAGGTAGTATCAAGCAAAAACAGTGGCAGTGATAAAATTGGTAAAACTTTAAAGTGGAGGTGACATTTGGCTGAGAACTGACCGACTCATTTTTAAAGAACTGGATAGGTTAGATTGTTGTCCAAAAGTCAATAGGGGAATCAGTCGGGAGACTGTTATAGATGCCCTGTCAGATGATGGCCTGAACTGTAGGGATACAGAGGGGTAGAAGTGGTTGGAAAAGAGGTCAAAATGAAGAGAAAACAGAAGCTGGAGCACAGGAGGGAGGTGGGCTGTGCTTAAGGGTGCATGAGAAGGCTCCTTGCTTCAACTTCCCTAGTCTCTGCTCCTCAGCTGGCCTGGGTTTTTAGAAGCTACTACCAAATACCTTGAATGGTGCCAAAAGAATTAAGAAGGAAGTGAGGTACAGGTGGCAAGGAAGGCCTACAATCTAGTCCAGTGGGCTGTTATCAATTTCCCAGATAGGTTCTTTTATTTGATTGGCAGCGAGTACCCTTCTGCTGGAGCTGCTGTACTTTGAGTTGTCAAAACTTTGAAGGGTAAATGCAATAGCTGCTGCCCTTGCCAGACTTCCATTCACCTCTCAGCCTGGCCAGGATCCAAGCTGACACTCAAGAGGCTGATACTCACTGAAGCTGTAGCACGCTGGGCATCAGATGCCCTAGCTAGTGTCCTCTGTTGGGCGTAGGCTTCTGAGCTCCTAGCCTCAGGGATGGACGGGGTGGTAGGAGCAGAAGAGTCATGCTTCCCAGAGGTTTTCAATACAGGGCTGGAGGAAAACGGCTGCTACAACTGTCAAGGGTCAGCAGCCTCACTGTTGTTTTTTTTCTTTTTAAATTTAATTTATTTATTAATTGAACACAAATTTTTTGACAAGGTGTTGTGCAAAAAGGGTACAGTTACATAGTAGGGCAGTGTGTACATTTGTTGTGTTATCTTACACTCTGTTTGTCTTTCCCTTCTCTAGGTCAGGTAGACATATATACAATATACAATGTATCAAGAACATATACAGTAGCCACATGGCCAGGCCCAAAAAAATTCGCCTAGGGCTTTAAATGTAATGTCAATATTAGACAATATGTCGATAGTAGTCTTATATGAACGTACATACATAGCTTTTGAGCTATTGTATTCCACTCTGAGGTCAATTTTTTTTTTCCCGCCAGTCCTGGGTCTTGAACTCAGGGCTTGAGCACTGTCCCTGGCTTCTTTTTGCTCAAGGCTAGCACTCTGCCACTTGAGCCACAGCGCCACTTCTGGCCGTTTTCTGTATATGTGGTGCTGGGGAATCGAACCCAGGGCCTCATGTATACGAGGCAAGCACTCTTGCCACTAGGCCATATCCACAGCCCTCTGAGGTCAATTTTTGACCTTTGTTTGTTGAGTAGTTGTTTGGTTTTTGTTACATACTGTTGGGTCGCTCCCCCAATCCTGTGGGAAATACTATTTGACAAGCAGTTTTTGGTTTCACAGACCTGGTCCCTACTGTCTCCCCGTCACCCCATCTTAACAGTCATATATCAGGGAGATCATGCCCCTTTGTTTTCTGTGTTCTAGGCTTGTCTCGCTCAACATTATTTGTTCAAGTTCTGACCATTTCCTGCGAATAACAATATTTCACCATTCCTAATCGCTATGTAGTATTCCATTGTGTATAGGTACCATATATTTTTTTTTTTTTGGCCAGTCCTGGGCCTTGGACTCAGGGCCTGAGCACTGTCCCTGGCTTCTTCCCGCTCAAGGCTAGCACTCTGCCACTTGAGCCACAGCGCCGCTTCTGGCCGTTTTCTGTATATGTGGTGCTGGGGAATCGAACCTAGGGCCTCGTGTATCCGAGGCAGGCACTCTTGCCACTAGGCTATATCCCCAGCCCCCCATGGTACCATATTTTTTTTTGATCCATTCATCTGTGGAGGGGCATCTGGGTTGTTTCCATATTTTGGCTATTGTGAATTGTGCCGCGATAAACATGGAAGTACAAATGTCTTTTTGATATCTTGGGACTTGCTGTTTAGGATAGATGCCTAGAGTGGTATGGCTGGGTCATAGGGTAGGTCTATATTGAGCTTTTTTTTTTTTGTGGCCAGTCCTGGGCCTTGAACTCAGGGCCTGAGCACTGTCCCTGGCTTCCTTTTGCTCAAGGCTAGCACTCTGCCACTTGAGCCACAGCGCCACTTCTGGCCATTTTCTATATATGTGGTGCTGGGGAATCGAACCCAGGGCTTCATGTATACGAGGCAAGCGCTCTTGCCACTAGGCCATATCCCCAGCCCTATATTGAGCTTTTTGAGAAACCTCCATACTGTTCTCCAAAGTGGTTGTACTAATTTGCACTCCCACCAACAATGGAGAAGGGTTCCTCTTTCCCCACACCCCCTCCAGTATTTGTTGTTACCTGAGTTCAGAGTATAGGCCATTCTAACTGGGGTGAGGTGGTATCTCAGGGTTGTTTTTATTTGCATTTCCTTTACTACCAGGGATGTTGAACATTTCCTCATATGTTTCTTTGCCATTTTTATTTCTTCTCTTGTGAAGTCTCTCTTTAGCTCCTTTGCCCATTTCCTAATTGGTTTATTGGCAGCCTCACTGTTGATTGCCTATTCAACGCTAAGGAGAGCTAGTCTCTGCGTAGAGCATCCAAACTCCAAGGATTCCAAGGCAGGAGGGCTGGGGAAGCAAACTAAAGGGGAAAGAAATGGAAGCATAAATGGCAGTGTCACAGAAAAGAGGCCCTGTGCAGGTATTTTTCTGTTGGGGTAAAAGTGGCCCATTGAAGTTCTCTCATCAGCAGGCTTCAGAGGTTTGGGCAAGTGGACACCTGTGACCCATCTAGTCATATTACCTTTAATGGATTTGACAGCCTGCTGAAATGAGACCCCAAGGATCAGGAAGTAGAAAAACTATACTGCATTGAACTCCAAGAATGAGCTCAGGTGTTGGGTCAGTAAAATACTAGGGCTTCTATTGAGAATACATCTCAGTCAAAGGCAAGTACTCAAATGCTCTGCTTCTGCATGATTTCATAGCTTTCTTGAGCTTGTTCTTATTTTAAAGGTCAATGAAGTTAAGTATTTGGAATTCACTTACTATAGGAGACATTGCTGGATGCCTATGAGTAAACCTTGCAGAATTTCAACAGGGTAAGGATGAGATCCCTGTTCTCATGTTTGCTGGTTCCACAAGAAGCACTCAAATAGAACTTTTAGAAACAAAGATTGCATTATCCTGTGCCATTAAAGATGTCCCATGACACCACCAACCAGTGTAGAGAGGAATAATACAAATTTCAAGTTGTTCACACATGTCTGAAATGTGTGAAGATTCTTGCAGAAATAAGCAGGTATGTGAAAATAAGTCCTTCTTTGGTTCTGGATAATCCCCACCCAGCCTTTGTGAATGGGGAAGACCAAGCACTTCTAATGGAGGTTGTCTATTTTCCTAAGTGTCATCCGGTCATATATATGCCCTGTTTGGCTTGTGCCATCTTGGTTATCACAAGATCAGCCATCCCTCACATGAAGCAATGTAACCACTGAAAACAGCTCATCACATAAGTCATACACATGTCTTCATGGAGCATTTCAGACATTTTAAGTATTAGCCAATTGTATTAAGAATGATGTTTTTAAAAATCAAGTAAAGAAAACATTAGCATTCCATGTATAGATTTCTTTTTTCTTTAGTCAATGCTGAGAAATAAATCCAAGGTCTAATGGGCTAAGCAAATGCTCTGCCACTGAGAAACATCCCAATCCTTAGCATTCTATACCTAGAGAGGGCACCTCCATGTCCCTCACTTTCCTCACCCAAGTCAAGTACACAATTAAAGACTAAATATCTACTTTTCCCTGTATAGAAATGTTTCTATATTAGCTATAGTTGTTTTTGTCTTTACCATTCAGCAACTACAATGTGCCACAGGACTGAATATTGCTCTTATTAACTCTGAATGTTATTCAGAGTTAAATGATACCAAACTCAGAGAAAGCTAGAGCTTAATGTTATGTCAGCTAATTATCTTTTGATAATGAAAAACTAACTTCTAAAGCAATTCCTTCTCTTTCTTAGACACACAGCACATCTTGAACTACAACGATACTTACTAACAAAATTAGCATTTATCAAGTCCTTTTAAGTACTAGGCATGCCCTTTCACATATATTAAATCACAAGTCACAAACATCTCTGAGTTCATTTTTTTTGTCTCCATCTATAAAATGGGAGTGAAAACAGTACCTGCCTTACAAATAAAGTCACACGCCCAATGGCAACCTGACAGCCGCAAGGGATGTGGATGTGGGTAGACCCCTATAGAGATCATCTCTGCCCTCCTGTTAGGAGGACAGTGCCTCCTGCTCAGCCGACCCCCACAATGACTGACTAGGCCGGAGGGAGTGGGGATGGGGGACTGCCTGGGTCCACAGGGCCACTGATACAGAAACTCATCATGATATCAATGTGTCAGCATCACTAGGAAACCTTGGAAAATCGAAAGCCCCTGTAAAATGTTTCTGAAGGGTGATGAAACTAGTGGGGAGGAGGCTGTTTGGACATCTGATTGGCTCATTATTTTTCCATAGAAAAGCAATTAGTCAATTTGGCTTGAGGATCCCCAAATTGTTTGTGCTTTACCCAGCTACATATGTAAGAGAAAGGGAAAGCGATGTTCACCACGAGCTAGCCTGTGCTAGTGCTAGGCACTTTCACATATTCTCTTGTTCAGTCCTCACCACAGTCTGCACAGTGAGTATTAATGGCCCCTCTGACATATTCAGCAGTGAACTCTGAATCTACCCTTTGGGCCTTTTCCATCCAAGTTTCCTTATCTTGGCTGATGTCAAGTCCTTCTTTCCAGCTGCTCAGAGCAAAGCCTTTGTAGTCATCTTTGAGTCAGCTCCCTTCTAGCTCATGTACATGAAATCTATTAGCAATCCTGATGGTTTTCCTTTCAAACTGTACCTTGTAGCTAGCATTTCTTACCATTGCTGCTGCCCCCACACGTTTTTTTGTTTGGTCATAGGGCTTAGGGACTGGGCACTGTCCCTGAGCTTCTACCTTTTGCTCAAGGCTAGCATTTTACCACTTGAGCCACAGTCCTACTTCTAGCTTTTTCTGTTTGTGTGGGTACTGAGGAATCGAACCTAGGGCTTCATGCATGCTAGGCAAGCACTCTACCACCAAGCCATGTCCCCACCCCCCACCCCTCCACACACCAGGTTTAAGCCACTATGCTCTTATGCCTAGATAGGCTGCAGCAGATGCCTAGGTAATTCCTACTACCATCTGCACCATGCTCTCAGGTGACTCAGCTCAGCAGCCAGAGTGATCTTACTATATTCTGGGTTATATCATGCCCTCAGTCCAGAATTCTCCAGTAGCCCTGTGTCCTATCATAGTTCCTACAGGGCTCCACAACAAGTATTTCTCCATCTTTGCCTCACTATTTTTTTTACTTCTTTCCCCTCATTCTGCTCCATCCACACTGCCCTCCCTGCTGTTTTGCCTGAGAGCCTTTGTACTGCGTCTTCCCTTTTCCCTATTCGGGCCAACTCCTTCACCACCTTCCTGTCTTCACTTGGAAGAGATCTGTCCCATCCAACCTGTTGAAAGTGCATCCTCTTCTGCCACCACGTCAAGCACGCCAGACCCCTCTTATCTTGTTATGTGTTTTTCTAGGCAAGCCCTCTATCACTGAGCCACATCCCCAATCTGTTTGCTCCACAGTTTCCTATAGCACTTACTATCTTCTAACTAACATGTTATTATATTTATTTTGTATCTTCCATGCTATTATGTACACTTCTGAGAACAGGAACACTTACCTGTATTTTCTAGTGATCACTCTCAAGTTCTCAAATTAGTATCTGGCACAAAAGACATGTTCAAGCCGCCTGTGTTGAGTGTATGAACAAACAAGTAGATGTGACAGGTGCAAATTAGGAGTTATGAAACTGGAATAGCAACCAATAAGTAGCATTTATACTAAATGCTTTCCCAAAAGGATGAGACAACCAATTCAAAAGCAAGTCATTGTGTGGGACTCTGGCCTACGTGAGAGTAAGGGGATCTTTTGGTATCCATTCAGGGTTGTTTCCACCTGCAAATGCACCTGCATCCCCAGCCAGATTCAATGAACAATGGACAGCCTGAATGGTGGTTGTGAGTCACTGAGAAAGGTATAGGTTGTGGTCAGTGAGGATGTTTGAGAAACTGACAAAGTGTGTCTGCCAAAGAAGGTTTCAGTAATGTCTGGGGCTTGCCCATCCATAGTACTTAAGAGTCATTTCCATATGAACACACATTTCAGCTTTTCTGGGGACAGGGTGGCAATACCCAATGATCCTCTTGATTTCTTGTCTGTGAATTGTATACCATGTACCAACACTTACCTGCCGGGTTTCCTTCTGAATTGGTCCTGGAAAGCCATACTCAAATTCCTTAATTCCCTACCCAAAGAAAACTATGTCAGATAAGACAGTCCAAAGGCTTGAGATTGTAGGGGATGGCTATACTTTAAGACCTGGGACTGTTGGCTGCTAGCCACTCCCACCTTCTCCCCAGGTCTCCCCGGGTCTGGAACCAGCCCTGCCTCTTGTCTGCGAGCACATGTGCCACCTTGGTGCCGGCTGAACCAAGAGGCCGGTCCTTGGGGGACTGTAATCTTCCCCCTCTGCGGGAAGTTCCGTGACATCACCGTGATGGACAGTTCATTAGCCAATCGTTAATACCCAGTTAGTCCCTCCTCTTCCTGCTGCCATTACTGTTATATAAACCCCTCCCCTGAATAAAACTTTGGGAAGCTCCTGAAGCTGACTCCAAGGTGTCCATGTGTACCCGTCCTCCCTGGCGAGTATGGTGGGGGGAGGGCATTCTCCCAGCCACACGCCACCGAGGCTACCCGTGGCCGTCGCTCCCGCATTACTTCCTACTGGCCAGAGGATATGCACTGAGAGCGAAAGGGGAACACATAAGGGGATAAAAGGCTTGGCGTCTCCACAGAGGAGATGTGGAAATTTAGCCCGGAATGAGATGAGTTATTTCTCAGTCCCATCTTCTGGTCTACATCAGCACCATGTGTCTAGGAAGGACTGGTGCCTAGTTTGTGTCACTTTACTGACATGCAAGAGCCCTTGGATGTTTCTAAACATGTGGGAATGGAACAATAGGTCCTAATCTCTCCAGAACCATGGCAATGCCCATGCCTTTGGAGAAAGAAGTGGTACTTCTAAACACTTGGAAAGTGTAATGCTGAAAATGAACCGTACAAATTGTGGACAGGGATGGGAGGGAAAAACTGGTAGAGAGCAAAGGAAGGGGTAATGTTGTCAAAAAAATGTATTCATTATCTGATTTATGACCTGATAACCCTCTTGTACATCACCTTTATTACAACAATAAAAACATTTAATTAATGTAAAAAAGTGTTTGTAATGCTCCAGATTCCACTAGGAAAAGGCCACCACTGGTAAGTGAAGCACTTGGCTACCATCACAGATCTGGTGGCAGGGTACTTGGCCAGTTCTCTTCACTCCTCAGTTTGGCAGTGCTCTGCCAAATCTCAGAGTAGAAGTGTTCATTATAAACAATCAATCAGTCTCAGGAGCTGGGGTAAGGAGGTTAGAAAAGTGGTTAATCAGGTAAAATTCCCAAAGAGGGGTGGGCTCCATCTAATTCTTCTCCCTGAGAAAGCCACCAGAATCCAGGTATCAACAACACAGGCTGACCCAGTTTCATCTTTCTAATGGGAAAGAGGCCCTGAGAATATATTGTTCCTGAAAGTGCTTTGTGATAGTCCCCCATTAATTACTTTGATTTAGAGACTTTCCCATTTCTTTTTACAACATCAGTTCCTTGTATAAGGGGATTTCATTTTAACAAGTCTTTTTTTTTTTGCTTTTTTACAACATCAGTTCCTTGTATAAGGGGATTTCATTTTAACAAGTCTGTTTATGTATACAATTACTCATGTAACATTGATACCATTTTCCCTTGTCATTTCCCCCCTGCTTCTTTTTTATTATTATTATAACGGTGATGTATAGAGGGGTTAATGTCAGGTAATGAGTACATTTCTTGTTGGACAATGTTACCCCTTCCCTCGCTCTCTCACAATGTTTCCCCCCCATCTCCACCTACAAGTTGTATGCTTCATTTTCAACATAGTGTCCAGTGAAGATCACTGCTGCATTTGTTCACCTTTGTCCCTCCATTTATGTGTCTCTCTCAAAGACATATAAATGAACAAACAAGACAAAAAGGAAAAAAAAAACAAAACCAGCAATGAAGAAAAAGCCTCTTACTTCCATTTCCTGGAGTTCATTTTGATAAATATTTTTAATATGACCCTGATCCTGGCTTCTTAAACTGCCTAGAAGGTTACAGACCAGGCCTTCACAGTTAAGGATACCTTGAAGAACTTTTTTGTCTTCCCTTGAGAAGATTTTTCTGGGAGCTATTCTACTGACATACCTTCACTAGCTCCATAAGATATTTCTTGTCCTTCCTGGGAAAGACAAAGTGCTCGAGGAGTTGAAATGGAGCTGTGAGGCTCCACGACCAAGGTCAGTACATAGCGGGCTCAACACCAGTGCTCACCGCTTTGCTACCTCCTGGCCTGCAGCTGGGAGGGGAGCTAGCAGGTTGCTGCACTGGAGTGATACCTCTGAACTTTGAGCATAGGGGAAGCTGTGGGAGGGGTCCAAGGTTGGGGGCAGGGATCTGTTTTGTGACTAACAACCTAATCGTGGAAAATTACAACTTCCTGAGCTGGTCTATCAGAGGTGGCCACAAAACTCTTTATGATGTGGCCGAAAATTCCTCCTGCCACCACAGCCCTTGAAAATGGGTCAAAGATATCTTCTATGGAACTCTCAGAGTAGGCCTTAGCTTACACCATTTACTACTATGTCACTAAGCTGCAAATGCTAAAGCTTTCTGAACAATACTTCCGTACTCTGTGGAATACTCTATTTCTATTCAGTCCTATTCTGCTTTGTCCTTCTCAAGGAAGATTGACTATGAGGCCCACAAAAGCAAACTACTGTTTGTCCCTGGAAATATTGGTTTATATATCTGTTTCTCTAAGCCAGCAGTGTCTCCTTTGAAGGACTGTCCCTTCTAAAAGGCTCAGGACAGATTTGACCTAAATGTCTACCATCCAATATAATATATTCTTCTGCTCACATGCTTCATCTGATCTCAACAATATCTATAGACCTGGCCTTATTTCCTACACTTCACTTCATTATGAAAACAGGACAAGAGGTAGACTAGGAACCAACAGATTTTAATTATGTTATGCTTAGCTTTCTAGATACTGTGAATTTGTGGTGGAGGCTCATGATAGCTGCTGCCTCGGTCAGACATGCAGTGCTCTTTCCATGAATGCTGGGAATTTCATGACAGAATGATACAGAGGTTAACTCCTGGCCTGCTTCTGATGCCTGGATGAGTGATATAACCCTGGGTCATCTCTTTTGCATGCTGAGGCTTAGCTTCTTCTCCTATAATGGAGGTAGAGTTCTCTGCTGTTGTGACCATGTGAAAACCCTAAAGAATGAAACAGCCGCTTATAATGGGCTTTTAGAAACTTTCGTGGAGATGAACATGGGGCCCCAGCTTTTATAGCTTTGGCAGAAATAGAAACCACTTAGTGTGAGATATCTCCATCTAGTAAGGTTTTAGCACGGGGAAGACAGGTCTCTGTTTTCAGTAGGAGTCCCTGGGTTGAGGCAAGGATGGATCTCTAGCATGACATCCTTGGATTGAGAGCATTCCTTTCTAAGAGGTTTAGGACAGAGTTGACCTAAGTACCTGATATACCTAAGAGTTCCTTCGGCCTAGAGGTCTCAGCTGATCTCCTGACAAGTCTATAGCCTGGATAAGGGTTGATGGCCCTGTTCTGGCATGACTCTAGGAAGTCCTTAGCTGAAAAGAGGAGGTTCTGTGTCTATTTGGCCTAGAGCCAGGTGTGTGCTGATTCATAGGAACTTGAGGCCAAAAACAATGACTGAAGAAGCCTGGAATCCAGGGAAAACCAGCCCTATTTTCCACCAGAGAGACTTGCCCAGCTGTGCATGAGTTCACCTAGTCAGATGGTGACAAGGGCAGTAGGAAACTGCCCATCCTTTGTAGGCAATAAGAACAAGGGGCTGAGCTTTGAGCCTGAAACCACTCTTAAAACATTCTTTGAAAACCCCATATCAACTCATCTAAAATTAGCTTTCAGCATCTAAATCACTTCCTGTTACAGAAACCACAGGCCTGGTACTTCAGTTATCATCCTGCCTGACAATAGGGGGTAGGAACAGGTGATGTAGGGGTACCACATACTGAAAACTGTGACAATGATGCAGGAGTCACAAGCCTCTTACCTTACTGCAGAGGATTATTAAAGAAAGACCCATAGGTCACTGCTACAGATACCAGAGCTAGTGTGAGCACACATATGCATGTCCAACTATGAAATCAAATAAATGTAAGGAAAAGACAAGATGCTATGGGATCATAACACACCAGAGTATAGCACATCTGGAGGCAAGATAAAATTTTGGTGGAAACTAAGTGAGGTAGAACTTAGTATAAATAAAGTTATCACCAAACGGAATCAGGAGAACAATTAAGCAAAATTAAATAGAGTGTATCTAGGGAATTCAGAGAAATTTGATTATGGAAAATCTATCAATGTAACTTTCCATAATCGTGGATTAATTAAAGGATGATGCTCTCAACAGAAACACTGCTGTATGAGAAAACTCTTTGTATACTAGGACTTTAGGAAAAATGGTGAATTATGAAATATTATGAAATTATATCAGGAGTCTATAAAATACATCTACTAGTGAATATCAGAAGAAATACAAGTAAAATCAAGAACAAAACAACTTGCTATCGGTGCTACTATTTAAATAGTAATAATTATTACTTCTTGCTTTATGTTAAATGCCTTGCTTCTTTTAATTCACTTAATCCTCAAAGCTTGGATAATACAGATGCTGAAGTACTTGGGTAGAATATGGCAGAGACAGACTTTAAACCCAGGCAATATGACTTTGGAGTCTGTGCTCTTCACCACTATACAGTGTTACTCCTTGATGATAAGAGACTATACAGAAAATCTAGGAGTTGGATGATGTGATATGAGATCAACAAAAAGTCAGCAGCTTTTCCAAATATTTGAGTAATTTTTCTTCCAAGTAACTGTAAATTTTACCCCAATTACATAAAAATTAAAATCTCTATAAAATTTCTTATGAAGTCTGATGGATTGACTCCCAAATTCATATAGGAGAATATATCATTTTGATGGAAAATCTGTTCTATATTATGTCCAATATAAAGCAACAAGAATTCTAATTCTCTATTGATGAGTATATAAACAAATCAATAAGCCAAAATAAGGATAAATATCTGTGGTACTTTTAAAAGTAAAATAAGTTCCAAGACAGATAAGACTTCTGACTTGGATTCTATTCAAGTTTTCTTTCATTTTGGTTTACTCCTGAGACAGTTAACAATTACAAGGACAACATTATTCATGAAATGAGGATACATGTGAGAGCTATAGCTATAGCTTTCTTGTTTCTTACAAAGGCATCTCCTGTCAAATTTTGTAATTTTGGCAGCCTGCAGAGAATAAGATAACAAACAGATCATAAAAGCCCAATTTTAAACACTCATTGTCTTCTACAATGTCAGCACCAGCAACAGCTTACATCACCAAAAAAAAAAACAAAACCCAATAGATCCACTTTTTAGAAAGCCACATCACACACAGGTCTAATTAATATGTGAAAAGCAAGCCTTGAAAATTCTTACCATCAGAATTTTGGGTAATCCAGCTTTATTTGTAAAATCTTTTTTTTCCTTTATTGTCAAAGTGAAGTACAGAAGAGTTACAGTTTCATATGTAAGGCAGTGAGTATGTTTCTTGTTCAACTTGTTACCTCCTCCCTCATTTTTCTCCCCCAACTCCCCTTCCCCTTTTCCCTCTCCCCCACCCCATTGAGTTGTACAGTTGGTTTACACCAAATGATTTCGTAAGTATTGCTTTTGGAATCGTTTCTTTTTGTCCCTTTATCGTCAAAGTGAAGTACAGAAGGGTTACAGTTTCATATTTAAGGCAGTGAGTACATTTCTTGCTCTACTTGTTACCTCCTCACTTGTTTGTCTTTTTATCCTTTGTCTATTTGTAATATCTTGAAGGTCTTCTTCCTTGCCTTTTTGCTCATGGGCAGTGCTCTACCACTTGGCCACTTATGGCTTTTTGCTAGTTAAATAGTGATAACAGTCTCACAGACAGATTTGTAATCCTGAGGATTACAGGCTGAGCCACTGGTACCTGATGAATCTTCAAGTTTTCTGTTAATATTTACTCTATCTTTTAGTAAGCAGACCAGGCAGGGTCCACAAGGAGACTTTCAAGTTAGTATGAAATAGAAGAATGCTTCAATAAATAGTATTAAGATAATTATTTAACTGGGCGCTCGTGGCTCACGCCTGCAATACTAAAGAGGCTGAGATCTGAGGATTATGGTTCAAAGCCAGCCCAGGCAGGAAAATCCATGGGACTCATATACGTGTGTGTGTATGTGTGTGTGTGTGTGTATGTGTGTGTGAATATATGATTGTAGTTTTAAATAAGAGAAAACTCATACTGACTTAAATAATTAAAAATACATATACCTAATCCAGATACCAGTGGCCGTAATCTTAGCTACTCAAGAGGCTGAGATCTGAGGATCATGATTTGAAGTCAGCCTGGGCAGGAAAGTTCATGAGACTCTTATCTCCAATAAACTACTCAGAAAAATCTGGAAGTGGTGCTGTGGTTCAAGTGCTAGAGTGTTATCCTTGAGCACAAAGAGAGTCAGGGACAGTGCTCAGGCCCTGAGTTCAAGCCCCAGGACCAGCAAAAAAAGACACCTACCAGCTCATATGAAAGAAGTGTCCAGAAGTGGGTTAAACTTAAGAACAAAACTGACCCTTTAGGTTAATGATGTCAGTAAGAAGTGGGGTTCTTTTCCTCTCTCTGCACTGCCTTTCACTCTACCAGTTCATCCTATGATTAGCTGCCCTCATAGGAATAAGATGACTGATCCTATAGTAAAAACAAAGCTCTTTCTCAGAAACGTCCAGAAAACATTGTTTCATACATCATTGACTCAAAAGGATCATCAACCCTTCTGAATGTTCATTACTGGTAGCCAGAAGGATGGGATACACTGATGAACTTAAGCCAATTAAGGTCCATTCTAAAAGATGAAGGTAAAAAAACAAACACAAGCTGGCAAATTCAGAATATTGTTAACATCTACAACTTAACAAGTGGGCTGGGAATGTGGCTTAATGGTAGAGTGCTCACCTAGCATGCATGAAGCCCTGGATTTGATTTCTCAGTACCCTATAAATAGAAGGCCAGAAGTGGCACTGTGGCTCAAGAGGTAGAGTGCTAGCCTTGAGCAAAAGAAGCTCAGGGACAGTGTCCAGGGCCTGAGTTCAAGCTCCAGGACTGGCAAAAAAGAAAGAAAGAAAGAAAAGAAAGAAAGAAAGAAAGAAAGAAAGAAAGAAAGAAAGAAAGAAAGAAAGAAAGAAAGAAAGAAAGAAAGAAAGAAAGAAAGAAAGAAAGAAAGAAAGAAAGAAGGAAGGAAGGAAGGAAGGAAGGAAGGAAGGAAAGAAAGAAAGAAGTAAAATTTAACAAGCAAAATCTTATCTTAAATGTTAAAAGAAAATTTAACAGAAAAAAACAAAAATGCTCAATAAGTCAGGTGCAGTGGCTTAGACCTAAAATCCTATTAAGAAAGCAGATATCAGGAGTATCTTGGTTTGAGACCAGATAGGCAAAAAGTTAGTGAAATCCCATCTCAACCAATAAGCTAAGTATAGTGGTATGCTCCTGTCATGCTGTGTTGGGAGGCTTAAGGAGGAGGATCACAATCCAGGCCAAACCAGGCAAAAACATAAGACCTGTTGGAAAAAAAAAAATTAAGGGGGAAAAAATGGTGGGGTGAGGCTGGGCCATGGCTTGCCTAGCAAGTGTGAAGCTTTAAGTTGAATCTCCGTACTACTTACTTGTTGGAAGAAGGGGTTGGGATCAGATGGAGCAGTAGTCAAAGGGAACTTAAAAAAAAAAAAAAAAAAACAACCTTACCATTTCTTTATAATCTTAGGAAAAATGATTTTCATAAGAAGAGAACGCATGTATGTTTCACTTGAGTAATTAACAAATGAAACTAATGTTTTAAAGGAAATCACTGGGAATCAGCCAAAGATGGAAGCAGCCTGCACCCCCTACAGGGCCCCTGTTGATCCAGTGCCTCCATTCTTCTTCCACATCTCAGCCTATGCCACTCTGCCATGCTTACAGGTGGTCCTGGCTCCTGAGGATGTGTCGTGGGCCAGATCTCTCTCCCAGCAAGATGAATGCCCATAAATATAAAACAGAAAGACACAAGGGACTAGTCTATAGGGTTGGGATGAGACGAAAGGGGTGGATGAAATGTTCCTTTACTGAAAGAACTTCAAAGAGAGAATGGATGGGGAGGGGGGAATGAGGGACAAGGTAACAGTACAAGAAATGTATCCAATGCCTAATGTATGAAAGTGTAACCTCTCTGTAATTCAGTTTGATAATAAAAATATATTTTTTTTTTTTAAAGAGAGAATGGAGTAGAGCCGTGGACAGTCCAGCCCTGGCAGACAGGCCAGCATTCAGAGTATACTTTCTCTTTCCCGTGTCCTCACCTCTTTCTTCAGAAGCACCCCCACCACCTCCTATGCCTCTCTGCCTAGACTTGGAAGGCCATCCTTGATCTCATCTTGAGGTAATGCCTACAACAAGGGCATTGCTCAGAACAGAAATCTGGATAGCATCAGAACTAGAAAAGAAGAGAAAACAGAAGTAAAAACAGAATAGGACCTGGGAAAGAGACAGAGGTCTATATCAGGATCAATATCCTTGGACAATAGCTGCAGAAGAAAGCATTACCTACCTCTACCTAATGTGGAGAATAATGTTTTCTACCCACAGACATAGCAACCCAAATTCCCACTTCAATTAGCCTAGAGAGAGGAAAGAGCCTGCCTACCAGTCAGGGCAACGGAAACCATTCTTTCCATGGGAGAAGTACCAAGGAAGCCTGAGACAGAGGGCAGGTTCCTCCCAAGGCATAGTCCAAAGGCCCAGCTGAGATAGCTGAGAGGTGCTGCTGCCATAACTGCAGGAAATGGAATCCTGGGGGTGGTGTGGTTATGAAAAGAAAATACCCTCTGGTTTTGTTAGATTTATTTCTAAGTTTATCAAAAAGATTCAGACCAAGGCATCATCCTCACCTCCCTCCACTCACTCTTCAATGACTTCAAGGAAAAGCTGTAGGAACTAAAATGCTCCATCCCAGAAAAAAAGGACTTCCTTTGAGGTTAAGTTGTGAAATGACAAATACCATACTACTTAAAAAGACCTTTCCAATACTGACACTTCTACTTCCACCAGAGCCGCAGCATACACTGGGGAGAAGTGATAACCTAATTAGGGTCTTAAAAGATATAGGTAAGAAATGCTTTCATTACATTATTTTATAACTCAGGAACCTGACATTAGATGAGGTAGGTGGTAAATAGGTTTCTCATTTATGACACCTCCTTAGGGAAAGATAAGAAAGAAAGGGATTTTCATTCACAGAAGTTAGAGTTATTAACCTTGTCACGAGCTATGTGTGTGTGTTTGTATGGGGTATATATATGGAGTATGCTTATATATGTGTGTATATAATACATAATAATACACACACATACACACACACACACACACACACACACACATATATCTCCTAGGACTCACTATGTAACCCAGGATGGCCTTGAACAGGTGATCCTCTTTCGCTTGAGTTTCTTGAGTCCTGGAAATTACAATTGTCATGTTTGCAGTGTTTAGAACCTATTCCTTTGTTACTTAACACATGGATAGTACTTAATACAAGATATATCCCTTTGCATGCATGGAATATGCTTTTATCATATCTGGGGCTCTCAGAGAACCAAGAACAAATCCAGGTATACAGCCACTGTGCTTTGCTTCCTTCCAACAAATGTATCCTGAGAACTATTTTATCAGGAATCACATCAGCTGTTCCTGCCAGAGTTGATATAGATAACTGAGATTTGGCTGTAGTTTATTAGTACATTTATTCTATTTTGGACACAGCTAGGTCAGTCTCTTATTCCTCGTATCACACTTCCCTTTACCACAACCCCTACTCCTACAATGTTCTTGCCTTCTTCAGAAGCTTGTAAGTACTCAAGCAAAATCCACCTGAACTAGTACTGGGCAAACCCTCTGCAGTTTAAAAAAAAAGCAAGGGGGATGGGAATGTGGCTTAGTGGTAGAGTGCTTGCCTAGCATGCACGAAGCCCTGGTTTCAATTCCTCAGTACCACATAAACAGAAAATGCCAGAAGTGGCACTGTGGCTCAAGAGGTAGAGTGCTAGCCTTGAGCAAAGGAAGTTAAGGGACAAAGCTCAGACCCGGACTCAAGGCCCAAGACTGGCAAAATAATAAAAAGGAGGAAGCAAGCAAGCAAGCTGAGCACTGCTGGTTCACACCTGTAATTCTTAACAGGAGGCTGAGATCTGAGGATCAAGGTTTGAAGCAGGAAAGGTCTATGAGACTCATATCTCCAATTAATCCCCTAAAAGCCAGAAGTGGAGCTGTGGCTCAAGTGGTAAGAGTGCTAGCCTTGAACAAAAAAGCTCAGGAACAGCATCCAGGCGCTGAGTTCAAGCTCCATAACCGACACCCCACCACCTCCCCCTCACAAATCACTACCTACACAATTTTTGGCCAGAATAATGAAAGTTTCTTTGGCTTACCATTCCTGACCCTGGAAAGAATAATCAGCACATCTAAGGGTTTAAGGAAGAAGTGACGCTTTCTCTACTGACTCAGCTTGTCCTTTCCAAAACACAAAATGTATGTTAAGAATAGGTATTAAAAGCTGTTTACTTTTCTGAGGACTGATTTTAAAATAGTCCCCAAAGACTTATCTTTGAGAATTTAGAGGAGCCTGAAGAGGAAGTCAGTGAGTTTGACCTTTTCTCACTACTTGAAACACAGCCCAAATGAATAACAGTTTGTCCTTACCAAAAAGTAATTTAAATGTGAAAAAAAAAAAAAGTTTCTGATTTCAAGTCAACAACCTGGCAGCACAAATTAAGGTTAGCTAGTATAAAAGCCTTCAAACCAGACTGAGAATTCTGCCTTACCATGCCTGCTCCTAAATGAAGCACAATGAGTAGCTTATCTGTCTCCTGCATCTGGATGAGGAAAATAAAGATCAGAGAAGATATGAACATTTTCCAGAGATACTCAGCTAGAAAGTGGCAAGGCTTAGATTCACAATGAAGCTTTTAATTCCCAAGCCAATACTCAAACTCTCAGCCATTTTTGAACACAGGCAATAGAGAAAAGGCAACCAACAGTAAGATTGGGCAGGCTCCTGATGGAAAGGCCATCAAAGTGGGATTCATGACATTTCAAGACATAGCATTCCAAGAATGGAAAGCTTCAGGGTAAACAAACAACTATAGCTTAGCTGCTAACAGGAAAGGCCAAGAAGGGGAACAGGAGATTCCTTGCTCAGGCTGACACAGATACCTTCTATCTGGACAAATTTTGCTGTTTCATCAATCCAACCCATGATGAGCTGAATTCTTTAACTGATCACCAGGATCTTCTGTCAGATATACACTGGACATAGAAGAAAGCATCAGGAAAGAAAAAGAGGGGACCAGTGTGAGTCAGGAGAAACCAGTGGAGTAGTAAATGAAGGAATGGTTTAGAGTAGCTCTAAGGTTACTCTTCTTATATAGACACTATCACAATAATTGTAAATGGCTCAAATATGCTACTTGAGGAGGTGACGTATCTCCTCACAACATCAGCATTCACAAGGCCCTTATCTGATAGTAACAATTCTGAGACAATCCTGACTCTGGATGAATGAATAGAAGCTGAAGTGATTGAAGTGATAAAGACTGGAATGTTTCACTTGGAAAATACAGACTTCAAATAAACAGCATAATTTCATACCTATCTTTCTGCTTATGTCCAGGGATTCTAGACACAGAATCATTATCAACTGACTCATTGTTTGTTCTTTTGACTTTACTCTGAAATACTGAGATGTCTTGATTTTATTTGTGTAACCAGAAAAATAAGAAATCCTATACCTTTCTATCCTATTCGCGTTCTAGATGTGGCCATATATTCTGGAACTTTCCGGAATATATAAGTAGTTATGTATACTACCAGGAAAGCTTAAAAAGGGAGGAGTAGTTAAGAGTGGACTCTTTTTCAGCTCTTCCTCTTCTATTTGTCCCTGACCTCAGATCTAGATGAAGTTTTAGCAGCCATCTTATGATACTAGAATGAAAGCAGTGCACAAAAAAAGTGAAAAGAGGGGCTGGGGATATAGCCTAGTGGCAAGAGTGCCTGCCTCGGATACACGAGGCCCTAGGTTTGATTCCCCAGTACCACATATACAGAAAACGGCCAGAAGTGGCGCTGTGGCTCAAGTGGCAGAGTGCTAGCCTTGAGCAGGAAGAAGCCAGGGACAGTGCTCAGGCCCTGAGTCCAAGGCCCAGGACTGGCCAAAAAAAAAAAAAAAGTGAAAAGAGTCTGTGATGATGTTATATAATCACAATAATGATGCTAGATCTTCCTGCCTATATCTGTTTATCTGAAAGAATAAACTACTATATGTTTAAGTCACTTGCAGGTGGGTCTCATATTATATGTATATGGCTAAGTATAGCATCAGACTGAGATACCCATAGATAATAACAATAAACAGTGGGAAAGGTATAAAAATCAATTACTAGCAGACATAGATATTTGATACTAAGCCGAGTATGGACAGCAGTCAACCCTGAGAGAGGAAAAGAAAGAATAGTACAGGGTGATTTCCCATTTTCAAAATGGCTACTAGTTTCAGAACAGACCACAGCTGTGATATACAAAGCAGTGGAAGATCAGATAGGAAACACGATTTTTCCAACCTGAGGAATCAGTTCACAGAATTTGAGGCTAAGGGAGACACAGAGAAAGTCTCACTCTTCTTACCCAAAAAAGAAAGAAGCAAATGAACTTCTAATTCTATATATAAGCTGTGCCAAAATCTCTGACAGCCTTCTAAACAACACATATGTATTTTAGACTTCAAATATCCCAGCCAGGCATATAAGAATAGGACTGAGGACTGGGGCAAGGCTCAAGTGGTAGAGCACCTACCTAGTATGTACAAGGCCCTGAGTTCAAACTCTAGTACTACAAAAAGAATTTTAAGAACAAGACTGCACAGACTTTATAGTTTATATTCTCTCATGTTACTTGCTAGTAACAGCAATAGTATCAACACTCTTCAGCTGAATATAACAGAATCTAAAGTCTACATCCCCATATTCATACCAGACAGTAAGCAATAAATCATTACTTAAAGTATGAAAAAAATAGGAACATGTGATACATTCTCAAGAGAAATGACATGGAGATTGTCTCAAAGATAAAAACCAATGGTGGAATTCACAAACATGGATTTTATAATCATGCAAATGAGAAGGCTGTCAAGGCCAACAGCAGTGGCTCATACTTATAATCTTAGCTACTTGGGAAGCAGAAATTGATAGGAATTTGGTTCAAGGCTAGCCCTGGAGAAAAGTTAAGAGACACTTCCCCCCCCAATCTCAACAAACTGCTGAATGTAGTGGTATGGACTAGTCCTCCAAATCATGGAGGAAGGAGGCTGAACTTGAGATAATCATAGTTCCAGGCCAGTCTGGGCAAAAAACCTTTGAGACCCCCATCTCAACAGAAAAAGCAGGACACCGTTGTAAATGCCTGTTATCTCAGCTATCGTGGGGAGTGTAAACAGGAAAATCACAGTCCATGCCAAGCCTCAGCAAAAACTGAGACCTGATCTCAAAAATAACCAGAATAAAATGGGCTAGAGGTGTGGCTCAAACCGTAGAGGACTTACCTAGCAAATGAAAAGCCCTGAGTTCAAACCCCATACCACCAAAAGTATAAAGAAAGAGAAATAGCTCAGAAACAATCTCTCAAGAACACATTTAACAGATAATTCTAGAACTGAGAAAGACAATATCTAAACTTAAAAATTCACTAGATGAGCTTAACATGAAAATAAAGATGGCAGAGGGCAGAGCCATTTAGGAAGGGAGGTAAATCAGTAGATATCTGAGGAAAAGAGACAAGACTAAAAAAAAACACAAATTTGGTAAACTGTCAGATAACCATGAAAGGGCGCTTACATTTGGTAAGATATAAACATTTACAGATTCAAAGAGCTAAACAACCCTAAAAATACATAAATACAAAGAGAGTCATCCAATAAAAGGATATCCTACAATTTGCCTATCCATTCACCAACTGATGGATATTTAATTTTTTCTGGTTATTGTAGATTATAAATAAAGTTTCTACAAGTGCCCACTTACAGGATTTCATGTAAAAGACCTCTATGTCTTTCATGTCTCCTAAATGGTTAGGTTTGGGATTATTGCTTGCGTGATTAAGTATATATTTCGCTTCAAAAGAAACTAACTCTATTCCAAGGTAAATACATTATTCTGTAGTTGTAGCTGTAATGTATAATGCCAGTTGCTTTGCATCTTTAACAGTAATTGGTATTGTCAGTTTTCCTGTTTGTTTTGTTCTGAGTCATTCTAACAGGTATGTAGTGACATCTTAGGGTAGTCACAACCTTGTCTTAGTATGCTTGGACTGCTATAACAAAAATGCCACAGAGTGAGTCACTTAAACATCAAACTTTTTTTCTCATAGTTTTGGAGTCTGGAAGAGTTCAAGATTTAGAAACAAAACCTGTAGATTTGTTTGGTTGTTCTCACATGTTACAAGGAAGACTAAGTTCAGAGCCAGCCCAGGCAGACAAATCCTCGATTATTATCTCCAAATAACCAGCAAAAACCCAGAATTAGAGACCTGGCTGAAGTGGTAGAGCACTAGCAGTGAACAAGCAAAAAACCAAGGCAAGAGGGGAGGGAAGAAAATGGGAAGAAGAAGAGGAAGAGGAGGAGGGGGAAGGAAGGGGAAGAGAAAGAAGAGGAGGGGGAGGGAGTGGAGAAGGGGGAGAAGGAGGAGGAAGAGAAGGAAATAAACAAAGATTTAATAAAACCAAGCACTGATAGCACATGTCTGTAATCCTAGCTGTATGGGAGGCTGACATTAGGAGGAACTGTAGTTCTAGGCCAGCTAAGGCAGAAAAGTCTGAGATTCTAGTTTGTGCCTGGGTGGAAAGTGAGACCCTATCTCAAAAATATCCAGTGCAAAAGAGTGCTGGAGGCATGGCTCAGATATACATAGAGTACCTACTTAGCAAACATGAGACCCTTAGTTCAAATCCAGGTAACAACAAAAAGATATAAAAACATGTATGTAGTCCATTCACATTGCTATAATAAAATAACATAGACTGAGTAGCTTACTAATAATAGAAATGTATTCCTCACAGTTCTAGAAAGCCAAAGATCAAGGGCCAGCCAATTCAGCATCTGATTAAGGCCTGTTTATTGCCATGTAGATTTCATTTTATTGCATCCTCACAGGGATCTCTGCCGTGAGCCTATTTAATTAGGTAGGAATCAAATCCCATTCATGGGGGCTCTGTTCTCATGACTTAATCATCTCCTTACAAGGAACTACCTCCTAATCACCTTCCCAAAGGATCTCCTTCCTCACATCAGCTGTTTGGGGACAGTATTTCAATATATGAATTTTGAGGGGACATAAATATTTAGACTACAGCATTAAGTCTGACAGTCTCCACAGAAGAGGTCCCCATAGACCTACCACTATTCAGATGAACCAGAGAATCCTCAGGGGCACTGTTCAATATCTCCTTACCCATGCTTTCTTGCCCTAGATTCATCCACCAGCTCTGTAAAGTATGGCAGAGTCAACTGATTTTGTTCATGATAGGGTCTGAACAGAATAAAGAGGAGAAGGAGTCAGGCACCAGTAGCTTGGCGTCTGTGGTCCTATTTACTTAGGAGGCTGAGATCTGAGGATAATGATTGGAAGCCAGCCTGGGAAGGAAATTCCGTGAAACTATTATCTCCAATTAACGAACAAAAAGTCTGAAGTGGAAGTGTGGCTCAAATGTTAAAGCGCTAACCTTGAGCAAAAGAAGCTTAGGAATAGTACCCAGGCCCTGAGTTCAAGTCCCAAGACCTACACCAAAAAAAAAAAAAAGAGGGAGAAAGAAAAGGAAGGAAATGGCTAGCAACTAGGAAGGGCACGTAAGGAAGCTGCTGTAAAAATCCCCTCTATCAAACCACTCTGACAAACTTGTATGGAATTTGAGCATTGTCCATCATAAGGACTGAGCGAGAAACAAAGCCTGGGGTGGAGAAAACTTATCCCCCACCAATGCCAAGGACTCCAGAACAGACAGGCAGACAGCCAGGGGACCTTCCTCTCACTCACAATTAAGTTTATGCTGATGGCATCTGCCTCCTAATGTGTTTTCATTACAATGAGCTAATCACAGGATGTACACTAGAGTCCCAGATAGTCTCTGTTTTCCCAGATAATTCCCACAGGTATCATCATCTCATGGGCCTTTACAGTCCCCAAGAGATAAGTGTGGTCCAGAGGATCCTGGTTCATTTAGAAGGCATCTGTGTTCTTGCCAACAGAAGTGATCAGTATCTTTTCCAGGCAAAAAGTTTACCAGCACTCATCTCAACCAATAGCTTAGGCATGGTGGCATACATTTATCATCCTTGCTACAGTGGGAAGCATAAATAGGAGGATCATGGTACAAGCTAGCCCAGGCAAAAGATGATGGCTTATCTCAAAAATAACCAGAGCAAGCCAGGCATCAACATGCTCACCATGCCTAGCTACTCAGGAGGCTGAGATCTGAGAATCGAAGTTCAAAGCCAGCTCAAGCAAGAAAGTCCTTAATACTCTTATTTCCAATTAACCAACAAAAGCCAGAAGCAGAGCCGTGGCTCAAGTGGAAGAGCACCAGACTTGAGAAAAAAAAAAGTTCAAGGACAGCTGTCCAGGCCCTTAGTTCAAGCCCCAGGACGGGCACAAAATTAAAATAACTACAGAAAACTGTAGCTAACGCAGTATAGCGTTTCTATGCCTAGAAAGCATAATCCCCCAAGTTCAAACTCCAGGACACCAAATGGGGAAAAAAAAACCTAAAAAAATAACAAGCTATTATAATGAAAGGAATTACAAGTTCATACAGAACAAATAGAAGACATTCCCGGGAGTAGGAGAAAAAGGATATCAAAGTGTATTTCTAAGATGTGAGAACGCCCCACCCTGTCATAAGCCCTGTTACTTGAAGACAACTTTATTATTCCAAATTTTTGTCCTTGATTTTTTTTCTTTTCCCTCTACTGTGTTTCCTCATGCTGTTTCTCATACTATGCTTGAATAATTCTTTAACATTCAAACAACTTTCTTCTGCATTAGCTTAATAGTGCACAACCTGTATGTAGTATAGGATTAGTCTGAGAAGCTGTCACCTCTTTCCCGTTCTCACATCAGTCAACTATTAATTCAGTCTAAGATCACATTATGTACTTCCTATTTGTAATTATGTAAGCCATTAAAAACTATGAAAGAGAAATTAGACTTCCTATCAGTAAGGCAAATTTGAGTTTAAGAGATTAACTGGAAAACAAAAAATAAAGCTTGTGTAAGGCACTCTAGACCAATTGAATACTGAAATATCCCTTACCTACCTTATGTTTTGTCATCATCTCCCTAAATTCCTGTTGACTTACGGGCACTGGTAAGTTTTCATTCCCAATTTGAGTATTTTCCTACCATTCTAGACCAAATGACCACTTAAATATCCATTTATCCACTTTACGTTTTGTCATTTCCCAAAACCCCTGTTGATTTACACTGTTAAGCTTTCATTCCCCAAATGAGTCCTTTCATCAAAAATGGAGATGACGTTGAAATGACACACACATATGGCAGAGATAGTAGTTGACCATCAAAACCTTGTGTCCCCTCCTATCACATAGTTATTGCTGCCCTAAAGGTATGAGTGAGAACCCATTTTTCCCAGTGATATTCCATTTAGATGGTACCTTGACTAGTTCTTGACAATGGAAGTGTATTTTCCAGGATTAAAAAAGTTAATTATCTGATAAACTTTCTGAATGGTAAAACTGAATAAAGTCAGGCTTTTCTCACTGTAATCCTGGAGGTTTTTCGGTCTATACTTCTCAAGGGCTATGATTCGGCTGGTTCAGCATGTCCCACGTAACCTTGAGTCAAGCACTGCCTTAGGCAAGGCTGCATGTAACCTTGAGACTGGGTACACATGGAGTGGCCTTGTGTAACCATCTTTGACTAAATGCCAGTTTGGGGTAGAGAGGGTTTAAATGGGCACAACTGTTAGACTGGGTGTTACCACTGGAGGGCAGGGCACAATGAGGCACTGCTGGAGAACAGAATGTAAAGGTTGTACTGACGGGCAGAATGTGAACCTGTGAACAGAACAAAGCTGGTGCAGTCTGTGAATCTGTGCTGGGATGAAGGGTCAGGGAACAGTATGCTGGTTTGCTATGTCCTGCTACTGCTGTTACTACTGGTCATGAACCTACGGACAAAGAGCTTTAAATAAAAATGACCTAGATCTCCTCCATGCCTGGGCTCTTTCTATGGCCTGCCCCAATCAGAAAACCTGAGAATATGCAATGTCCTCTCTCTTCTCATTCTCTTCTGTGGTCATCTCAAAGGTAAAATTGTTGAAGACAGTATTATTACAAGAACTAGATTACTATTTGCAGGAACACATGCTGGGCTTTTATGAAAAAGAAACAAGCCTGTATTTTATTCAGGCACTGAGATTTTGCTGTTTATATACAAGATAGCATTACTTACTCCAAAAGAATATGCCACAGGTAAAACCACATTGAGACCTACTAATTTGAAACTACTTCTTCACTCAAATGTGAAAAACATTTGTCCCAGGTTAATCTTTGTGTGTCCTAGTCCATAGTGTTTAGGAATTGTTGTCTTTCTTGTTTTGAGAATCAGTATGACATTTACTGGACTCAGACTGTCAGTGTACCCTCATTCCATAATTCCTTAGATTATATAAAATCCTGAACCTCTTATCGGTCAAGTGAAATTCATCTAAGTCAATATCAGTCTTTCTTACAAGTTTTTACCATGTAACATGTAATATGTGCTAAGCTTTCCATTTCTGTGATGAAATACCAGAGATAATCAACTTAAAAGGAGCAAAGATTCATTTTGGCTCACGGTTTCAGAAATTTTAATCCATGGTCAATGGACCCATCACTTTGGGCTTGTAGTAAGGCTGAACATCTTGGCAGAGAGCATGTGTAGAGCAGCAGCCCAATGTGCACTTCTGTGAAGGAGGAAGGGAGGGAGGGAGAGAGAGACAGAGAGAGACAGAGAGAGAGAGACAGAGAGAGACAGACAGAGACAGAGAGACAGAGAGAGCAGAAGAGACCAGAGATAAGCTATATTCCACAAAAGTACTCCCCCAAGAATTCACTCCCTTTAGCTTCTCATACATCTTAAGTTGTCAACACCTTCCAAAGATCACTAATAAGTTCAGAGCCTCAAGATCCGAGCACTTAGCAAAAGCCTCACTTCTAAATATTGCTGTACTTGGGGCCAAGACTTCAACACAAGAGCCTTGAGGGACACTCAGATCCAGAACATAATATGTAACTGCTTTCCTTGCAAACACATATTGTGCTCTTTTTGATCTGAAGATCATTGAACAACAAAAAGAGCAGACGTGGAGGTATAAGGTCTATGTTCTCTGAAGCATCCATGTATATTGCTCTACAATCCCAAACATTTTGAGTTCTACTGCTACTGTATATTTCGAATGTTTGTGTCTTTCAAAAATGTCTTTTGAAACTCAATCTCCAATGAATAGTATTTTAGTCTTTGGAAAAGTGATTAAGCCAGGAGAGCTCCTCACTGGGGAATGAGATTAAAGCCTTTATAGAAGAGGCTTCACATAGCTTTGACCTTCCATCCCTTCCCCCATATGAGGTACTCAGCATTCATCCTGGAGGACGTAACAAAGCACCCTCTTGAAAGCAGAGAGCTGCAATTTACTAATAATGCTTTGAATTCCCATCCTCTGGTACTATAATAAATAAATATCTATTAATTATAAATTATCTCGTCAATAGCATTTTGTAATTGCATTAACATCCCTGCTTTTCTTTTTTAAGCCTAATTTTGAAAACTTTTGAGGGTACTAGAAATTGAACCTATGGGCTAAATATGTACCCTACCACTGAGTTATACCCCCAACCCTTAGTTCTAAAAACCTTTTCATGTTCTTAACAAATTTTGCTGCCTTCTTATATTAAGAACATTTTGAACAGCTTTTCATATTTAAAATATAAGCTGTTTGTGTATTCACTCCACAAAGAAAATCTGAGAATGTACTCTTTTTTGTTTTTTTGTCAGTCATGGAGCTTGCAGTCAGGGCCTGGGTGCTGTCACTAAACTCTTTTGCTCAAGAGTTTGAGCCATGGCTGCCATGGCTCTACTTCCGGTTTTCTGGTGGTTAATTGGAGATAAGAGTCTCATGAACATTCCAGCCCAGGCTGGTTTTGAATCATGATCCTCAGATCTCAGTCTCCTGAGTAGCTAGGATTATAGGCATGAGCCATCAGTATCTAGCTTATGTATTCAGTTTTAAGACCAAAAGTATTAAACATTTCATTGTAATATACAAAATGCCAAGGAAGAGGTAAGTCCAGTGTATTTTGGTACACAAAGAAATGAGGAACTTAATGTAATCTAGAAAGTGGCTAGATCCTAAATGTCAAGTGGCTTCCCTTCCAGATTTATAATTTTTGAAATCTGTAGCCCAAAGTTATTGGAGGACAACAGAAAAGGTTACTTCAGTGTTAAAAGTAAAATACAGAAATGGATCTTTTGCTAAAAGTTGTGCGGTACCTAACTATGACACTTTAAACAACTGCAGCTACATTAGGAGATATAATCTTAAGAAAGTCAGACATGCTAGTAAAAGAGATGGCAAGGTGCTGGTGGAGATTAGCAGTGTACTTAAGATGAAAAGGTATCACATTGAATTACTTGAGAGTCTTACTTTCAAATACCAGGTAGGTATGTTTCCTGAGAAACTGGATATAAGAGTTAAGAGATCAGGAGAAGAATGTAAGTGCAAATAGGCCATTTTAATAAATCATAAATATGTAAGTTGTTGATAAAGCAGTGGAAGTAGTTAGGATCTTTCCCTCTACAGTATACATAGTTTCCAGGGAAACAGGAACTAGTAGAGAATATATACATATAGTATTTATGTATGTATGTGTGTGAATATGTGAGACACAGACAGAGACAGAGACAGAGACAGAGATGGAGAGAAGAGGAGAGACAGAGAGACAGAGAAAAGATTGGGCTGGGCCAATGAAGAGGGAAACCAGGAGTAAAAAGAACTAAGGATAATCAAGTTAGCTGAAGGGAAAAAACAACAACTGTTAAAGTGGCTACTGGGTTTGGCCACTAGGAGGACCTAGAACACTTTGTCAAACTATTTTAGGGAATCAAGTGAGGTAAATTTATTACGTAAAAAAATGAAGAATGAGGAAAAGAAAAATAGGAAATGAAAGTACAATAAATGAAGCATATGGTTTCAAGTAGCACAGTGATGAATCAAAACCAAAAAGATGGCTGTAAGCCCATAAAGAACATGAGGGACAATATCAAAAACATACAAAGAACTCATAAAAATTAAACAGTAAGAGAACAAATGACACAATAAAAGGGCAAGCAAGCTGAACAGACAGTTCTCACCAGAAATATAAAATGCTGATACATGAAGAATGATGAAAGGGGTAACACACACTGATCAAGATGCACTGTATTCATAAATTTTGTTTAGTGACAATGCCTTTGTGCAAGTAAGAGATAACAGAAGTATTTTTTAAAAAGAAATGTTCAACATCCTTAGTCATAAAGGAAATGTAAATCAGAACTACATTAAGAAGACTAGGTGCCAGTTGCTCACAACTATAATCTTAGCTACTCACATAGGCTGAGATCTAAGGATCACGTTCAAAGCCAACTTGGGTAGAAATCTCTGTAAGACTCTTATCTCCAATTAACCAGCAAAGGGCCAGAAGTGTGTATCAAGAAGTAGTGTCAGCTCTGGACAGAAAAGGCCAAGCAAGAAAGTCCCTGAGTTCAAGTTCTAGTACAGCCAAAACAGAGAGTGAGAATCAGAGAGAGAGAGAGACAGAAAATGAGTATGAATATGAAAATGAGAAATAGATACACTAAGCTAGACTTATCTGGGGATCTCATGTGTAATCCCAACTACTCAGGAGGCTGAGACCTAGAAGATCATGGTTTGAAGGAAAGGCAGGCAGAAAAGTCCTCAAGACTCCAGTTCCAATGAACCAGCAAAATGTTGGGCAAGAGGTGTGGCTTAGTTCACACAGCACCAACAGTGAGTGTTAGGCCCTGAGTTAAAATGCTAGTACTGCCTCAGCCACCCACCCTCCCCTCCTTAAAATAACATAAAACCTGTTTGCTGCCCGCCCCCCCCCCCCCCCAGCTCACACCTATAATCCTAGCTACTCGGGAGATTGAAATCTGAGGATGGGGGCTGGGGATATAGCCTAGTGGCAAGAGTGCCTGCCTCGGATACACGAGGCCCTACGTTCGGTTCCCCAGGACCACATATACAGAAAACGGCCAGAAGGGGCGCTGTGGCTCAAGTGGTAGAGTGCTAGCCTTGAGCAAAAAGAAGCCAGGGACAGTGCTCAGGCCCTGAGTCCAAGGTCCAGGACTGGCCAAAAAAAAGAAATCTGAGGATGGCAGTTCAAAGCCATCCTGGGCAGGAAAGTCTGTGAGACTAATCTCCAATAAATCACCAATAAGCCTAATGTGGGGCTGTGGCTCTCAAGTGGTTAGAGTGCTAGCCTTACGCAAAGACGGACAGGGAAAAACTCCCAGGTCCAGAGTTTGAGCTCCAGGGCGCGCGCATGCGTGTGTGCGCACACATACACTTTGGGGTATTTATTCATGGCCTTTATTCAAAATGTTTTGGGTTTGTTTTTTTTCAGAACAAAACCAAAACAATCTACAAAAATTAAACCAACCTCTTCAACATAGCCGGACCTGATGTGGGCGCCCTCCGTGGACGCCTCAGGCCCCTCCCTCCGTGCCCGGTGCCTCTGTGGCTGTGGGGAGAGACAAGCCTCCCGCTTGCTCGGGGAGCGCACGTGCGCTACCGCACGGCCTCACCAGCCCAGCCGCTCCTGTGAGGCACCCCACCGGGGAAGTACTGTTGGAGAGGCCAGGAGGGGTGTTAAGCCAGGAGGCCATAGCCAGCTTCCGCCAACCTCGCCCCTCGCCCCTTCACCTCAGGAGACACGTGCCGCCGCACGTCTTTCCAGAGACGTCTGGCCCCGCCTCTCCAGGAAGTCCCACCCCCTCCATGAGTCTCCACCCCTTCCGGCTCCTGCCCCGGGTCCCTCTTCCTCCAGAGGCCTTTTGGGCTCTCTCATCCCGCCTGTTGCTCTCTCCCTATTACCATTTAGCTCCCCTGGGTGCAAGAGGGGTGCAAGAAAAGACTGTTCCTTCGAGAGCTTTTGCCCTGAAACATGCATAAATACCCTCAACCGTTTATGTGGCATAAAGAAAGATGGATCCGGGTAAATAGGAAGGGAATGGGGAAATAAGCCCTTGAAGGTCCTCCAAGGCCTCTCTGGAGACTTTGATCTGTTTTAAAAGGCCCCAACCTGGGTGAGGGACCACCCAGCACTTAGATGGGGAGGCCTGTGTGTGGCTCAAACAGGAGCAACAAGGAGGAGGTGGTAGGTGAGATGGCCTTGGTCTCCCAGACTTCATCAGGATGGACATGGCTACAAGCTGGCCAGTGTGACTGACACATAGACAATGCACCACTGTGCTCCTTCAACCCACCAGCGCTGATGAAAAGGCGAAATGGCTTTGGAAACTGTAAAATTATAGCAAGCTGGGCAGCTTTTTCAACCACGCACAATTGTTACAGTTTCCAGTTGTCAAATACTGTACAGGATATCCAATTAATGTTTGCCTTTCACATCGACGATTGTTGGTATAAGAATATCCTGTGCATAACTATTCCTTGTGTAGCTGAAATTAAACCATGCCTTGTTTATCTGCGTTTTATTTGCCGTATCTGTTATCCCTAAAGCTAAAAGAGTTGTGGAATTCAGAAACAGGAGCAGTACTGTGTCAACCCATATGGGAACTTGAAAGAAAAGGAGAAATACATGCCCTTCACATATATACATATACAGATATACATGTATATGTATGTTTTTGTGTCTTTTTTTGCCAGTCCTGGGTCTTGGACTCAGGGCCTGAGCACTGTTCCTGGCTTCTTTTTGCTCAAGGCTAGCACTCTGCCACTTGAGCCACAGCGCCACCTCTGGCTTTTTCTATATATGTGGTGCTGAGGAATGGAACCCAGGGTTTCATGTACGGGAGGCAAGTACTCTACTGCTAGGCCATATTCCCAGCCCCTTTGTGTGATTTTTTAATGGTTCATTTTCTTGAAAACATCATTAGTTGAAAATGTTAATGTTTGTATAATAAAATACACAGTAATTTTACACATTTTATCTATACCCATTACAAACACTTGTTTTCAAAATCTCTTGACCAAGTGACCAGTTACCTTAATGTGATTGCACTTTACCCAAAGTTATTTTGCAGAATGCGGTTGTGATTGGTATTGTTTTAAAAGCATGGTATTGTTTAAAAACGTATGTCTCAAGTGATAAGGCCCAGCTTTGAGCAAAAAACAAAGCCGAGAGAATGCAAGGTACTGAGTTTAAGCCCCAGTACTAGGATAACCAAGACAATTCCTATGTTTAGATAAGATTGTACAAAGAAAAATTCACTAATCAGTTTTATAGGATCCAACTATAATGCTGATCTCATATTACAGATTACTGATTACAGATTACTGATACCACTTAAAACTACTTCAGATGAAATTCCTGCAGGATTTACGTCATTGGACTATTAATCAGCAAGTTAATGACTTTTATAATAGAAAATAACTTTCATGTACAAAGAAAAATTCAAAATTTAGACACTTCATAATTTTTCCTATCCAGTATATTCATGTCTTACTAAAGTTTCACATTAATCAAATATACTTTTAAGTTATATAATTTGTTATTAGTAAAAGGATAAGGAGCTTTTTCTAAAGTACAGAGCTTTGTATATAGTCATGTTTAAAATTTTTAAACCTTAATTCTTTCTACTGATTCCAGAATATCACCTCATACAGAAAATTTACATAAAACTTGCAACTTATTTGCATCAAGATGCTATTTCAGTATTTTATCATTGATGTTATCTTTTAATATTTGAAAAACATCTTTATGTGCCTTAATTACAATTGATCTCAAAACCTCTCAGAAGTCACTCAGTGTGTGTACTCACACCTGCACACGCCAGTCTTGGGGCTTGAATTCAGGGCCTAGGCATTCTGCTTTTCCACTCAAGGCTAGTGTTCTACCACTTGAACCATGGCTCTACTTCCTGTTTTTTGGTGGTTAATTAGAGATGACATTCTCATGGACTTTCCTGACTGGGCTGGCTTTAAACCCAGATCCTCAGATCTCAGCCTTCGGAGTACCTAGAATTACAGGTATGAGCCACTGGTGCCTGACTTATAATGACTGTTAAAATGTCAACCAGGGCTGGGAATGTGGCTTAGCGGTAGGGTGCTTGCCTAGCATGCATGAAACCCTGGGTTCCAGTCCTCAGCACCACATACACAGAAAAGGCCAGAAGTGGCGCTGTGGCTCAAGAGGTGGAGTGCTAGTCTTGAGCAAAAGAAGCCAGGAACAGACTCAGGCCCTAAGTCCCAAGCCCCAGGACTAGCAAAAATAATTTTTTTAAGTCAACTAAAATAAGAAGCACATCATGTGCATCCTCAACTTGTAGAGGCAACTTACCGTGGACACTTAAAACCAAGGCCAAAGGAGGATGACAGAAACTGAAAAGTGAAAGGGCATGTAGTAATTAGTGTTATGTGTCATCTTGGCTTGCTGATTTTAATCAGTAGTAGTTTGGTTAAATGGTAGTCAAGATCTTCATCTTACATGCAAAATGTCAGATGCCATCTTCGTTTTACCGAACAAAAAGGGGACTTAAGTTGCTAGGCAAACCAGAAAGCTATAAATAACAACCAAAAAATGGCAAGGGGAAAGAGGTACAGTGGAAGATAGTGAATATAAGCTACATGATTATCAAACTTGCAAAGTAAAAAAAATGAAGAGATGGTTTTTATATAAGCATATGGTTTATTATCAGCAAAATTTAAAAAAAGGATAATTGAAACAGATTCTTCTAGGGAAAGAGACCACAAATAAGGAGCAATAGGGTAAAACAGAATTGTTACTCTTTTGTCTTATTTATTTGGCAGTACTGAACTCAGAGCCTCCTGCTTGCTAAGCAGATGTTATACCACTTGAGCCACACCTTTTTCCTTATTTTCAAGGTAAGGTCTTGCTTTATACACAGAACAGCCTGGGTGGCAATCCTCCTACTTGTGTTTCCCAGTGTGCTCAGCCATAGTGCTTCTGTAGCTAGAATAACAGGTATGCTGCCACACCTAGCCATTGGTTGAGATGAAGACATGTGAACTTTTATGCCAGGCTTGCCTTTAACTCCAGTCCCTCAATCTCAACCTACCAAGTAGCTTGACTACAATTGAACTCCCATACCCAACTTCTTTAGTCCTTCTTAAACCATGTGTATATGTTTTATTTTATTTTTGTGCCTGGGGCTTGAATTCAGGGCCTGGGTGCTGTCCCTCAGCTCCTTTGCTCAAGGCTCTACCACTTGAGCTACCTCTCCAATTCTGGCTTTGTGGTGGTTAAGAATCTCATGGACTTTTCCTGCCCAAATTGGCTTTGAATCCTCTGATCTCATCACAGGTGTGAGCCACCAAAACCTAGCATATGATAGTTTGTATAGACCAACTTTTATGCCAAAAACAAGTCCCCACAAAATGCAACAAACATGAAAGCTATACAAATTATTTCTTAAAATCATACAAAGGATCTAAGCACCAGTGGCCCATGCCTGTAACCCTAGCTACTCAGAAGGCTGACATCCTGAGGACAATGGTTTGAAGCCAGCCGGCAGGAAAGTCTGTGAGGCTCTTACATCCAATAAACTACCAAAAGCCAGACGTGGAGCTGTGGCTCACATGGTAGAGAGCTAACCTTGAGCAAAAGCTCAGAGATAGTGAACAGGCCCTGAGTTCAAGTCCAGCGCATGTGCGCGCACACACACACAACAACTCTAAATAAGACTTCTGACAGGGATATTTTATTTTTTATTTTTTGGTTAAAGCCACAACTGATAGAAATGCCATAAAAATAAACATGTAAACAAGGTATCAAAGCTTTGGTTCACTGAAACATCTCACACCTAAAACATCTGAGGTACAAAGGCACCTTATTAGGTGCTAGACAGTCTGGCTCTGCTGCAGTCGCTCTGCTGCTATCCCTGGAGCCAGAGACAGCATAGTCTGATGGCAGAGGCTGGGGACCCAGGTTACCCAGGACTTGTCCCATTACACTCTCTTTCCACTTCAGACAAACATTGACTCCTCCAAAGACCTGCCGATAGGAGCTGGAACATATAAAGGTGTCTGTCATGCTGAACTTGAAGATGACTTTGGCTGTTGGGCCAGGAAGGAAACTGGCAGAAAAGGACATCAGTCAACTTCTGTTGACCCACAAGGCCTCAAGAACTCCTGTCCTCGTTCATGGAACCACTTATTGGAGACTGTGAACAGAAAACAAATGTTACAATTCCATTGATTGGTTCACCAGCCAAAATCAATGCCTCCTCCATGTCTCTTGTACTCTGCTCTGGAATGAGACCCAAATCTCTTGAGACAATCTCTTGGGCTTTAAGATGCTCATGAGCTGTTGACAAAGACACATGAGCACACAGTTTCTACCAGTTTCATAATGTATGTGTGCATGTTGTCATGGGAACAGAGCCCAAAAGTGTATGACAATGTAAGAGAAATGAGGATCTTGGAGCTGGAAGGTGTAGAACAGCAGTTACCTTGGGAAGAAGACAGGCATAACTAAGGATTCCAAAATCAAGGGGAGGTACAGGAAGTAGGACCCCTTCCTTGCCCAGAGCTCACTCTTCGGAAGGAGCATCTTTGACTTACCATGTTTATACGACTCAGGGCTTCCTCATCTCTCTAGGTATCTGAGTGTTGCCAAGTAGCAATTTTGGAACTTAACCAGTTTAAGTAGACTGGTACATGGCTGAATGGTACTACCAGTCATCAGGAGAAAAAACAACCTCAGGAGGGAAACAACCTTGACTATGTCAAAATTTAGCAGCAGTTGTCTCCCAGCTCTGAGTATAAAGACAAGTATCAAATACCAGATGGAGGCTGCAATAAACACCATCCCTCAAGCCACTCACCCCATTTGCAGCCCACGAGCACAGGGCAGGCTGCATGTCTTGTTCTGTAGTCACCTTCCCCGCTCCGTAGAAGGTTATACCAGAATACAGCTGTGCCCTGAGGAAAAGGTAGCCTGTTAGAATACAGTCTTAAAGAGATAAGCCATAGGGACCTGACTCTAAGCACCACAGAACCCTTACAGAAACACCCTACTTTTCTATGTGTGTGGGGGGGGGGGGTTAGGGCTCTGGGACTCAAACAATAGCTAAGTTTCCCAAAAAGTTTAGAAACTCACTTGCCCCTGAAGGGACTTCCCTTCCCAGGTAGAAGCTGGGACCCCAAGTCCACAATATGGGTAGGAAGGGGCTAAGATATAATTACAGACATATTCAAATGGGCCAAGCAACGAGACTAGAGGTTATGAATATGCCTGAGCCCTGTTTGCACCTCTCACCCACAAAAATCAGACTTACCTTCTTAGGCCAAATCGCAGCCCCCAGATCCGGGAAGACGGTGGCACCACCAGCTTCTACATCACTCATCTGGGGATATAAGGCACAGAGCTTGGCTCCTCTATCCAAGGAGGGCAACTAAGCCACAAAGAGCATGCGGAGGTGTTCAGATGGCCCTGCCCTGTGTGTGTATGGGACTTCTTGGAGGCTCTGCTTCATGCCCAGTTTCCTACACCCGCTGAATCTGTGTGGACAGTCTCCATATTCAAGAGTTGAGGCCCTCGAGACCCTCATCCAGGCTGTCCTCAAAAGTCAAAAAATGCCTATCTGGCACCCATATCTTGAATCCTCACCTAGCCTGATCCTTGCCTCAGCTGCAGTGCCCAGAAAACTTCTCTGACCCTGAGCTCCCTACAGGTTCTGATCCCAAGTGTGTCTTGTCTTCTTTGCCTAGGTGGGCTGATTCTCTGCCTCTAGCCACTTACCACTCTCTAGTTCAACCGTCGCGTTCCCAGAAGCTATGTTCTGGGTGGACAGGCAGGATTCTATGTCTTAGAGGCCCTACAGAGGTACAGAGCTTGGTTCCCCAACCCAAGGAGCTCCGAGCAACTATGCCACAAAGAACATGACAAGGTGTACAGATCACCCAGCTCTGACCATGTGTGGAGGCTCTGCCCCCACGTCCAGTCATTCAGTCCTTTCTCCCAGAGAGGCCTGAGACTAAACTGAACCCGAGATGTGCAGCAGCAAGGCTGCACTCGCGCCCTCAGTGTGCCTCCACAAACACCAGCACACCACTTCTTCTTCCTTTGGCTTTTCTTTCAAAGTTTTGGCCTAGCTGTAATAAAAGCTGGAGCTAAAATATATATATATATATATATATATATATATACACACATATATATATATATATACATACACGGGACACAGACCAGACTAACTGAAGGGCATTTGACAGACACAAGATAAACGAATAAGATGAAACCCCCCTGCAGATGCCCCAACCCTGGGAATCAAAGCCAGGGAAACCCCCAGGCCTGCCAGCCTCTCCCTCTGGGTAAACTAGTCTTTTTCTCTTTTTCCAACGCCTCAAGTCCCTTCTCTCTTCCAGGCTTACACGTATTATTTTCTTGGCCAGAAACACATGCCACCAGCTAATTTCCACTCAACCTCAAGTCTCCAACATGTTCTTCCTAAGGGAGGCCATCTCTGAACCCCGTGCTTGGGCTACTTTTTCAGTGTTTGTCTCCCTGGTAACTAAATAATAATCTCTCCTGTGCTTATTAAAATCTCTCATGTTAGACCCCAAGTGTCCTAAAATATACAACCTATATTCTGCTCACCAGCATGTCCACAGCAATAACCACACAACTGAAATTATAAAGGAAAAATACGCTTCTGGGCTGGGAATATGGCCTAGTGGTAAAATGTTCGCCTGGTATACATGAAGCCCAGGGTTTGATTCCTCAGAACCACATGTACAGAAAAAGCCAGAAGTGGTGCTGTGGCTCAAGTGGCAGAGTGCTAGCCTTGAGCAAAATGAAGCCAGAGACAGTGCACAGGCCCTGAGTCCAAACCCCAGGACTGGCAATAAATAAATAAACAAACAAACTTCTGTCTCTAAGTTCCTTGACAGACTTTATTGAATCTTTAGAGCAGGCCCTCAGCTTTCAGAAAAAGCCAACTGTTTCTCTTTGAAGGATAAGCCCAACAGTCTGTGTATGGACAGAACAAAGGCAGCAAGTGGGAAGCAGGCCATTTCGTCTCTGAGGAAACAAAGGCAGCTCCCATCTAAGAACATCTCATAACTCCCTCCTCGATCTGTTGCTAGGAGAGGGACCTCCCTCTCCCCTCCCCAGGGCACTTATCCCAAAAGTCCAAGTAGTACTGTGCCCACCAACACACAGGCAGAATAAGCTTATAACTGAAAAATCTTGAGTACACTGCATTAAGTGAAATAAACCAGCCAAAACAAGGAAAATACTCAATGATTCCACTTACATGTGGTCACATGATCAAAATCATAGTGACAGAAAGTAGGATGGTGGTTGCCATGGACCAAGGAAGGGGAGGGAATCTGGGATTTATTTTTTTTTAACAGAATTTAATTTTACAAGAGGAGAAGAGTTGTGGTAATGGACAGTGGTGATGGCTATGTCACACTAGGAATACAATTAATATTATTGAAGTATAGTTAAAAATGGTTAAGGTGGTAAATTTTAGTTATGTGTATTTTACCACAATTTTTTAAAATAGTTCGAGGGTGCTGAGAAGTATGCAGCTCTAGTGGTAAATTGCCATATTCATAAGAATAAAGTCCCGAGTTTAAACCGCAACACACACACACACACACACACACACACACACACACACACACACACACACCCCACATTCCAATAGAAAAAAATAAACTTGGGAGGAAAAAGAAGCCAGGGATAATAATACCTCTAGCAGAGGGAGGAACCAGGTAAGAACACAACTCAACTCTCTCTAGTCTAGCCAAGAGGGCACTTAGGGACAGAAGAGCCATTCTTCATCTGGTACTACCAGCCTTCATGGGGGTGGAAAGGAAGAGCCCTCTGGACTCGCAGCCCCCTTAGGGCCCATAAACTGCATACATCATACTCACGTAGTTTAAGAATGTGGCCACACGATTCCCAGTCCCTAACTGCTTGAAAACATCTTGCTCATCGCTCTACAAAATTAATGAGAGTAAAGGAGTGGGCCTGGACCCAATACTTACATAGTTAAGAAACGTCGCTAACCTATTTCCCTCCGTTTTGAGGCCGCTGTCAAAAGGTCGCTGAAACAGACAACAACTTTCACCCAAGTTTGCAACCAACTTATCCACCACCCAAAGGACTGGGGTCAAGGGAAGGCAATAAATATACATTCCACTCAATAGCCTGGAAAATGGGCCAAAGCCACAGAGGAAACACTGGCCCCAGCCCGGCATGGGGGAAGAGGAATAGGAACCAAGACCTGGTGAAGTCTTTTGCTTTAGAATCAGAGCAAAGAACCACAAGGTTAGAGCAAAGGAAACACTCCCTGCATCTACAGGAAAACAGCCACGCTTCACTAGGCTCAGCCAATCCTGTGGTTTCGGATCTAGGCTTTGCTAGTAACAGAGTTTTCCTGGTGAGGTAGTAGCGGGGTAATGTGGAGGCTGAGATGCTCCTAGAACCTGCAGCCTTCTCAAACCAGCCAAAGTGAGGCCCGTTGGAAGTATCTGTGATTGAGGCCTTACCCGAGAGAAGTCAAAGTGTGGCTCATACTGTCCTCCCATTCCATAATTTGCAACCTGGTGAAAAAAATAACAGCATTGGATCTTGCAAGCAGCATCAATAGCCCTGGAGCAACCTGGCTTTCCAGGAATATCATCTCTCTAGGCCTAAAAACAACCAGAAACTCCAAAAGCAGCCTCTCTAAGGACGTCCCACCAGCACAGGTAGAACAAGTATGACTATGCTCATAGTTGTGCGTAGGAGTAACACATTGTGGTTTCCCAAAGAGAACAAGGCAGATGATACCCAGATGGTCACTGTAGAAGAGCTCTGGCCCTGTAAGGACAGGCATACAGCAGCAAAGGAGACCCTTCCTGAAACAGGCCCTAGCCTCGCCCCTATTCATTTGGGAGACAATGAGATGTATGTGATCCAGAAGAAAGCCAAGAACTGGACAGATTTTTTTTTTGTTCTTGTTTGTTTTAGAGAGGACATTGTTATACTGCCTGGCCTAGCCTACAATTCCTAAATCAAGCAATCCTCTTAGCCTTCCTAGTAGTGGAACTACAGTTCACGTCGCCATGCCTGGCTTGAGGTTTCTCCTTTTTAACACCAGAATCTATATTCATGGTGAAAAACTGGCAATAATGGAGACTTTTAAATATGGAAGTAAAAGAGAGAGTAGACTTCAGAGGAGAGGAAATTCTTTTGTTAGAGCTCAAATAACACTGGCCAGATACAACAAAATGCAAAATTTAGACAGTATAGTTTTCAGTGTGTACAAAAACTAAAAACTTGGATATGAAGAATTAGTGGATAAGAATATGGTGTTATCTGCAGCCTCAGGCTTCCTGCACCCAACACCTGAAATGCAAGTCAACAGCCCCAAGAGGACTGGAACAGCAGGTGATTCTAAGGTCTGAGACACACTGAAGGAGAGAAGGGCTAGATCGAGTAGTCAACCAAGTGCTGTCAAAAATGCTTTCACGGATTATATTTCTTTGGCTCCAGACTAGTCAAGAACTTGAAGAAAAATTCTAGACATGAATATGTCTACTGTGTCAGGGCATTCAAGAAAGTTCAATCGCTGTGGCTTGTATCTGGACCAGCACTCCCCAACACTTCCATTCCTTGGATGGAGTGCTTAAACTCTCAGATTCCAGACAGTCAAAGGTGCACTGATATAGCTGACTCATCTTTTAAGAGCATGGAGAATTAGTCATACATGATCATCACTCCTATACTCTTTCACTGTCTCAAGCACAAAAGTCATGGGAGCTTTTGCAAAGATCAGATCTACTCTACCACCCTACCATAGTCAAGTCCTCAGAATCACAAACTTAATAACAAGCAATTGTACCTAAAAACTGAGCCCTAATAAGAGATATTCATTAGAATCTTCAGGCTTGTTGCTATCAGACAGGAGTATAATAGGATGCTGAGGCCAGAGTATAGACAAGACAAAAACCAAAAGAGTAGAAATCATTATTCTATAAAGTTGAAGTTCAAGCCAGAAGTTTTGAAACCTAAGGATTTTTTGGAGGTATCTCCTCTTCTGCCAGAAAGGCCCTATTCAATTCACAACTGCCTTTTATTCTTCCCAAAGGTCTATAGGAAACGTAACAAGAGCTCAAAGAGTAGACCCAGTTTGAACACCTTGGGAAGACAGACTTGTTCCCAGTTCCTACTGTCCCAGGGACCAGCTGTACCTGCAATAATTCTGCAGTCTTTACTGTTAGCCCTGTGATGTGCTGCATCCGACGATTTAATCGAGCCACAACAGGATCATCGTCCTCCTCCAGCCAGGAGCTGGGACACACACACACAAAAAAAAGAGCAGAGGAAAGATAATGGGGAGGGAAGGTTTAGGCTAGGGCCTGTGCTCCCTCCTGGAAGCCAATGCCAGCATTCATAGGTGATACATGGTAAGTGGTGCAGGAGTCAGGAGGTGCTAGCAGGCAGAAGAAGCCATGCCACCCCTACCTTAGCAGAGAAGCTCTGGAGCAGCCATTCTACCTCCACATCTCTGCTTACCTTTTGGAAACTCTGTAGCTGGCAACGGTGAGGACACCCGTCTTAGGATCACGAACAGTGGCTCGTGCAAGCTAGAAATCAGATGGAAGTGAAGATTTATTCTTTGGGGCCTTTTGTGTTTTTCCCGAGAAAACCCTGGAACCAGACATGCTGTTGCATTAGTAGAGGAAGCAGTTTTGTGGGCAGTGGCTCTAGTCAAGGGTCCATGATCCTGTAGGCAAGGGCAGAAGAGAAGTCCAAGGCTCCAACATTCCTCCTGTGATATCAGAACCTGGCCATTTCTCTGCTTGGTCACCATCATTCCGCTTGGTCTATCCCTGAATCTGCCTGGACTGCCCACTTCCTTACCAGACCCATGGCCCACTCCTGTCCAAGCACAGCACGAGTTCCCACCACATTCAAACTGTGATACCATCTCCGAGCTTCAACTTCTATAGTTCTCTTGACTCAGTCAAGTTCTGCCATCACAAACAAGCTTCCTCTGCCAAGAAACTCATGCAAGCACTGATTTGCTGACCTATCTCACACTTGGCACCCACTGCTGAGAGCAGGAAAGCTAGATGGTACAGTTTCTCCCTTGGTAGCCTCACAAAGTCAGGTGAAAAAACCAGAACTCTACAGGTTGAGACACTACCTGGAAGCTACCCATGCCCCCCCACATATACACCTACATATAATACACAACCCCCCTCCACTTTATCCCACCTACTCCTTGGGGCCAGCTACCATAACAAAAGTGTATGTGCTTCAGCTATGGGCTGTCCTATGGCCTCGCCTAGGTAGTCACGTGGATACCTTTACTTCAATGGCACCTCCCCTTGATTTTAATAAGTAATTGATAAGTGCCTACTATATGCTTAGTACTATGTTGGATGGCTAAGGTATGTCTCCTTTCCTCATACAAGTCAGTCCAATGGAGAAGGCATAAAACCAGCCAAGTGACGGTAACATAGCATCAATAAAGCTTAATGTCCTGTGGGAGCTCAGCCCAAAGATCAAGAATGGTTTCCTCATAACTGCCTTGCTGAAACCTAAATATCAGGAATAGGCAAGGAACAGTGATAGAGAGGCCCAGGAATGAAAAGGGGTACGGCCTTGACTGTGGATCATGGGTTATGTGAAGCAAATAGGTGAGACTAGGCTGAAGAGGCCAATGAAGGCTACAGACTGACAAGAAGTAGGGAAGGAATTGTGCAGGGCTGGGACATTCACCATTAGATGCGAGAAACCTCACTGTGAGGGGTAAAGTAGAAAGAAGATTAGCAAGGAGGCCACAACAGAAGTCAGGCTGAGAGAAATGATGGTGGCCTGGGCCAGAATGGAGAGAAACAGACAAACCAGAAATCTGATCAGGTGGTAAAATAGACTGTCTAGACGCTGAACTGCTCTGACATGTTCTAAAGTGGCCAGCATGCCCCGGGCAGGGGGCTTCCTATCTGCGGCCCTTCCTGAGCTCAGCTGAAGTCAGTTCCTCCTGATGACAACTGCTGCCACAACCAGACCCTGTCAGACATCAGAGATGCAAAGCTGGCTCGGTGCCCCCAAGAAACTCTGGGCAGCTGAGCTCTGCTCCAGAGGCAGACACAACTATTTTGAAAACAGGTTGCAAGCTGAGGATCTACAGGCAGCTGCCAAGCATTCCCCACAGGCCCAAGTTAAGCTCGTTGGCCCCACTTCAAAGCCAAAATAGCATTTGTCCCTCAGAGCCTCCGGAAAGAAGAGGTCAGCTTATGATGGTGAATATGTTTGGCTTGTCACATGGCTCCTGTTCAAAGATAAGTTTTCCCAAAGCTCCCTCCCCACCCCTGCTACCCATGTCCACGCATGCGTACACACACCCAGAGGAAGAGAGATAGGGGGTAGGGAGAGAAATGCTCTCAGTGTCTAGGACGGAAGAACAGGTGTGGAATCTCTCAGGAGACTGGCATGGCAGTGCCTTCTCTCACCTGGAAATCAGGAAATTTGATTTCCCTAGAAGACTCTGGAGAAGACTCGGGGAGTAGAAAGATGGGTGCCATTTTCTACACACTTTATCCAGAATCACATAAGTACATCTGTGATACCAACAAGTGACCATAAATGCTAGATGTCCTGGGACCTGAAGCCAAGGTGGTCCTCAGGTGTGGTCCAGGAACCAGGAGAGAAACCTGTTTCAGGTTTCTCCACGAGATGGTTAATCTTGACTAACAACTTCACTGGAAATTGGCTTTTTGTTTGTTTGGGTTTTTTTGGTTGGTTATAGGGCTTGAACTCAAGGCCTGGGTGAGCTCTTTTGCTCAAGGCTAGAGCTCTACCATTTTGAGCCACAGCTCTACTTTCTGTATTTGGGGGGTGGTTAACTGGAGAGTCTCATAGACTTTCCTGCCTGGTCTCCCTTTGAACCATCATCCTCAGATCTCAACGTTCTGAGTAGGCAGGGTTCCAGACATGAATCACCAGCTCCCAACTTCACTGGGAGATTAAGAAACCATTTCTCAGCCGGGTTCTGGTGGCTCATGCCTGTTACTCTAGCTACTCAGGAGTCTGAGATCTGAGGATACTAGTTTGAAGCCAGCCCTGAAGGAAAGTCCATGAGACTCTTATCTTTAATTAACTACCAAAAAAGCCAGAAGTGGAGCTGGGTTCCAAGTGGTCAACACTAGCCTTGAGCACAAGGGCTCAGGCCCTGAGTTCAAGCCTCAGAACTGGAAAAAAACGTTTTTTTCTCTGAGTGTGTCTGTAAGGATGTTTCCAAAGAGGATTAACCAAGGGAGGAAGGCTGGGCAGCACTATCCCATAGTCTGGAAGCCTGAATGGAAATAAAAAGGAGAAAGGAATAAAGCCCATAATAGGCTCAGGGATTCTCTCTCCCTTCTTCCTTCCCTTTCCCTCTCCCTTCCTCCCTCTCCTTTCCTTCCTCTCCCTTTCCCTCTTTCCCTTTCTCCCCCCTCTATTCTTTCTCCCTCTCTTTTTCTTATTCTTTCCCTCTCCCTTTCTTTCTCTCTCCTTCTCTCCTCTCCCTCTTTCTCTTCCTCTTTCTCTCTCTCTCTCTCTCTCTCTCTGTCTCTCTGTCTCTCTTTCTGTACCTTGGCTGCCATGAGTTGCCCTGCTGCCTCCCTGCCATGATGGACTGAAATCTCTGAGACTATGAGCCAAGATAAACCTTTCCTCCTTTCTGCCAGGCATTGTGTCACAGTGATGAAAAGTCTGACTAACATTCTCCAGTGTCAGCCTCCTCATCACTGCTGCTACAACTCTATGAGGAGCAAAGCAATAAAGAATCCAACTAAATCCTCCTTGTAATTATCAGTGTTGCAGAAAGCTGAGTTAATGAAAGCAAGCAGTTCTCTTTGAAAGAAGTTAAGTGGATCCAAACCTTTCATGAACTAGAAATAGAAGAATAAATTTAGAACATGACATATATACAAAACCAATAGCCAAGTATACTTAGAGGCAAAATACCCGAAGAACTTCCAGGAAATTCAGAAGACAAAGATAACCATTGTAATGGTGCTCTAGAAGTTTCAGACAATCCAATAAGACAATAAAAACAAAAGAACTGTAAGTATTAGGAAAGATATTCTCCTTATTTGCAGGTGGTAGTACTATCTGGACAATCCAAGAAAATCAGCTAAAAATAAAAAAAGAACAGCTGGAAGTATGGTTCAACTTGCACAGCATCTGCCTACCAAACGTGAGGTCCTGAGTTCAAATTCTGTACTGCCAAAAATCAAAACAGGAATAAGTAACTTCAACTACTGTCTGTGACCACACAAGTCAGTTTTCTCAAAGGAAAAGTGAAACAGAGACACAGTCTGCTTACTAAACATAAGCATTAACATTTGTTAAATCTTCAGGAAAGACCCTGTCACATGTAAGAACTCAATAAACACTGGTTTGTTTTTGTCAGTCCTGGGGCTTGAACTCAGGACCTGAGTACTGTCCCTGGCTTCTTTTTTTGCTCAAGGCTAGCACTCTACCACTTGAGCCACAGCGCCACTTCTGGCTTTTTCTATATACGTGGTGCTGAGGAATCGAACCCAGGGCTTCCTGTATACAAGGTGAGCACTTTACCACTAGGCCATGTTCCCAGCGCGACACTGTTATTGTAGGATTTTTTTGTTTGTTTGTGCCTATAATGGGGCTTGAATTCAGAGCCTTGCACTTGCTTGGCTTTTTCCACTCACAAGCTGGCACCCTACCACTTGAGCCATGTTTCTACTTCTAGCTTAAATGGAGGTAAAAGTCTTGAAGGTTTGTCAGAACTGGATCTAAACCACAATTCTCAAATCTCAGCTTCCCGAGTAGCTAGGATTATAGGCATGAGAAATATTTTTAAAATCATGTTCAGCATGAAAATGCGAACTAATACTATAGAATGTTAGGTTATATAATAATGGAACTGGTTAAAATATATTGAAAAGGGCAGGACCTGGTGATTCATGCCTGTAATCTAATCCAGAGGAGATAAAGAGGATCACACTAGAAGGATCACAATTCAAAACCAGACCAGGAAAAAAAAACTTAGTATACTCCATCTCAACCAGCTGTTGCTATATGGAAGGCAAAAATAGGAAGGTGGTAGTCTAGGCCAGGCTGAGCAAAAACATTAAGACTCTACTCAAAATATAAGTTAAGTAAAAAGAGGTGGGAGCATGGCTCAAGTAGCAAAGCACCTGCACAGCCCTTTAAGGCCCTGAGTTCAAACCCAGTGCCACCAACACAAACAACAAAGAAACAAAAAATTACAACAAAGAAGTGAAGTTACAGTAACAACAACAAAAAAAAAACCCACCAGAGAATAAACTTAATGAGAAATGTGGGGGGGAAGCATCTTTGAAGAAAAAAAAATTGGGGGGGGGCGGCCAGTCCTGGGGCTTGGACTCAGGGCCTGAGCACTGTCCCTGGCTTCTTTTTGCTCAAGGCTAGCACTCTGCCACTTGAGCCACAGCGCCACTTCTGGCCATTTTCTGTATATGTGGTGCTGAGGAATCGAACCCAGGGCTTCATGTATATGAGGCAAGCACTCTTGCCACTAGGCCATATCCCCAGCCCTATGAAGAAAATTTTAAGATATGAATAAATGGAGACTTAGAAAGCTCCTGGATGAGAAAACTCAATGTCATACAAATGTACAACCCCTCAAGTTGGCAATTTCAAAGTTAGCCCCATCACTCCCAGCACTCTTCAGCACATCTCCTCAGATCCACCCAGATCCACACCCACGCGCCCACCCCCAAGCAGGTGATCTGACACTTCTTGCTGTGGAACTGCACACTGCCCAGTGCAACCTTCTCTCGTAGCACTTGACCATCCATATTGATTCCATCGGTTTTCTTCTTTGGATCATGAATCCACAAATTCAGGCTGAGTTGGCTGTGTATCCGTAGACTCATGCTACAAACTACTAAGACTTACTAGGTAAGCAAACCACCCCACCATGCCAGAGATAGGAGAATGTGCCCCCTTCTGTGCCCCGAGGACCTACAGAGACACCTACTTTAGGTTTTGCGAGCTCCTTGATTCTCTCAATTTCCTCGTCAGACATGACGTCGTAGTACCTGACGATGTGTGGGCTGTCCCACTCGTCTTCCTCTTTGAAGGGAGCGATGAGCAGCTGCGGCACCCTGTTGCCATGATGGTACCTACAGAAGAGCCTCTTCTGCCTCCGGGGTGTCTGCAAAGCACAAAGCAACAGGCCTTGAGCTAAGTGAGTTCTAACCCTTAATCCCCGTCCAGTTGTCTGCAGACAGGGCTCTTACTCCCCAGAGCCAGCAGCTCCTCCCTCCCTGCCACAGAAGAAAACAAAGCCCCTCTTCTTGACTGGCATGAAGTGACACCCTATAAACGATGCAATTCTCCTGTCTCTCCCAAGGACATCTCAGGTGCTCAAGTCCTGCGGCAGAGGGCAACTCCTGACTCCTTTGATGGAGATTTGAACATGTCTGGAGGGGACGGGAGAAAAGCCTTTCTGGAGGCAGAACATGTGAGAATCAAGCAGATGGACGTGGAAATAACAATTGCATCCCTCACATCTGAGCCCTCAGGAGCAGGCAGTAGGATTGCAGAGCTTTCAAAAGCCAGGGACACCAACACTAAGCTCCAAACTCCACAGAAACTTACTTTCCCTGCACACTCCACCTTCCCTTGGGACCTGAGGCATCCATACCCATCATCTTCCTCACACTAGTGAGTCAAACCAAAGCTCGGTACATGGGGGATAAGGAGGGGAGAACACTAATAACTTGGAGGATAGAAATGCTACCTGGCCATTAGGTCCCACCCTACACATCCAAGAATACGCATGTCAACCTCAGGGATGTCACCAAGAATTAAGAAGATGCTAGGAAAAAAAGAATCCACAGACACAAAGGAACTTCCTACTTGCACTGCCTGCCCAGAGCCAGGGTCTAGATCCAGAGCCTAAGTGTGTTGGCCCTTCCTAGGTCTCACCAATTTGACACCTTCGCCACGACAGAGGCTCTCATACACGTCCCTCTCGGGCAGGTAGTCTACAGGCCTCTCGTAGACACCTTCCTGCGTTGCTAGTGGAGATGCTGTCTGATTGGACACTGGTTTTCTTCTTTCTTCCTCTAGCAACCGCTCAAAGTACCGCAAATTCCCTCCAGCACGCTCGTGGCTCGGGTCTAGAAAAAGCAACGAACAAGAAGGAAAAGAAAACCACAAACATCTGTTAGGTCATTTAGAGGAATTATTCTGTAGCAGTTTCTCTCCCAGTAGCCCACTGTATGTTACATTCTGTATTCCACAGCACGTAACCTTGAATGTGAAGGCCAAAGTAAAAAAAGACACCCATCGTGGTTACAGATGCGTGAAGAACATCAAAGCAAGAGATACCTGGCCTCTGAGGAGGAACCTGCAGGTTCTAAGGTCCCTGTCCAAAGAAGCAGTCATGAGTCTTGCATCCACCTTGCTGTTTGAAACCATTCCCCAGAGGTAGCCATTATTGGTGACCACATCACACAATGGCCACACAGCTAGAAGATAAGATGAAATGCTGGGGAAAATAACCACAGCATGCAAAGAGGCAGGCATGGTGTGATTTTTGTGCTACTCCTCAGATAAGGAAATGGAAACTCAAATGTTAAGTGACTTAAGTTGAGGTATTATCGCCACTGCTTCCCAGGGGGCCCTGCATCTGAAGTCAGCTAGCATACTGTGTGCCCTGCAAGTTCAGGAAGTATGAGAAGAGAGCCTCATAGATTTTTGCCAAGTGAGCCAATAAGAACCTTGGACAGGGATTCATGAGAAGCAGTGGCAAAAGTAAGTCTGCCAGCTTGTGAAACTCCAGATGATGACAATCCCATATATTCATAAGGGTGGAACAGACAGGTTTTCAAAGCTGAGTGATTTGGGCCCCCGTCAGTCCTATATCACAAGACATACAATGCATCAATGCCATGGGCAAATCGTAAACTGTTAGATGCCAGGCCACTAACACCTGGGGTCACTGTTGGTCACTGAAGCAATCCTGAAAAGCAGCTATCCTCTGGAACTTCTCCTAACACAAATTCCCAGCCCCATTAACCTTCCCTAACCTCCTTACCAAGGGAGAGCAGACGGCGCGTGAGCTCCAAGGCACGGTGCAGGTCACCCAACTGGAAGACAGCATAGCTAAGGTAGTCCAGCACCTGGGACTTGGCTACAGTGGCCTCCTCCCCAGCATCAAGTTGCCTTAGCACCTGTTCCATCCACAGCACTGTATGATAATAGTCGCCTTCGTTGTAGGCTGAGCGGCCCATCCCAAAGCAGTCGTCCACACTGAGCACTGCCTGGTATTTGGTTCCTGCAGAAGGAGAAGCAAATCATCAGGCTCCAAAGAACCTCTGGGTCATTCAGGGAAATTTTCATTTTAAGAAAAAGCCAAAGCTACTACAAGGAATGTATTATCCAAGCAGAACCCTACAAGGGCCTATATACAACACAGCATGAAGTGTCATTAATATAGTGAACACAGATAGGCTGGTCCCACCCTAGGGTTACAGCTAATCTCCTAGCATCAGATTTCCCTTCTTCCAAGCGGTAAGGGAGTTTGTAATGAGGAAGCCCAGAAAGACCACCAAGTATTATTTAGGAGAGTGTGAAGGTCCTATAGGCCACACAAGAGATGTGTAATGGGCCACTGATCATATTTGGTGAATTTAAGAATTTAGATGACAGTTAACGCTATGGAGGAGGATAGTCACTTGTAGGAAACATCTGAAGAAAGAATGAAGAACATGCCTGAGACTGGAGCCCTAGGGAACACATACCTAGGACAGAGGAAGAACACTGCAAAGGAACTAAGAGGGAGCAGCAGAGGGAGCAAGCATTGTGTGACAGACACCAAGGGAGGTCAAGAGCCAAAGCTGTGGTGCCAACTTTGGCCACCAGATAGCAGGGCCCTTGGGTGAGCACCAGCTCAGCAGGCTCATCTGCGAGAGCTGAGTGAGCACTAGAAAGTGACTGTGAGGATAATTTCAGGCCAAGAGGCAGTAGCAGCTACACAGTCACAGAGATTTAGAAGGACTAAAGATGGGAATGATTATGTGGTTCTCAGAGAATAATGAGATCCCATGAAGAGCAAGGAAGGCTGAGACACTGCCTGGAAAGCAGACCCCACTAATAGCCATGGGCATGGCTAGCACATTAAAAAATGCCTGAGATCCTCTGTCTAGGAAGAAACCCTACTTCAGAGGGTAGCTGCTACACAGTTCAGGTCCTCTTGCCTGTATATGGATGTATACCTTGAGGCAATATCTCATGGTGGTCCAGGAATCAACAACATGGGCTACAAAGTTGAAGAGTAAACACAAGATGGAGTCATAAGTAGGCCAAGAACTAAGGGATTCCTGGGGTTCCTTTCCCCACTCACATGAGTCTCCACAGATCTCTTCTGATTCTGTAGGCATATGAACCTGTCCTGATGGAGTCAGTGTTACACAGATGAGTGAGCAAGGCTCTGCAGCTGGACAAAGCTGGATCTGTGTGGGCCTCAGTCTAAGTCTCAGTTTCTAACCCAGAGATAATACATTATCTATCTAAATAGAAACAATACCTTCAGTTTTAAAGGGATGGGGGTCAAGAATCCAATGAGATGACATGTCAAGATGTCTCTTCGGAATGCTAATGACTAGTAGCTATTATCAACATACCTCACAGATGCCAAGAATGTTAAGAATGACTTTCAGGCACTCGGCATGCATCCTCCCCAGAAGCCAACTCAAATATCTCCTCCCCAGAGGATAACAGCTGAGCTCTGTGCTGAAGAGCTATCAGACATGGATCAGCCCAGCTGACATGGATAAAGCCATTCCTTCAGAAGGAGTGGGGTGAACAAAGGAGCTAAGCAAGTCAGAAGGTGAGAACAAAAGGCAAGAAGGCCAGGGAGGCAACAGACCTGGAAGATTACAGATAGGAAGAGTTTGGGGTTATCCCTGAAAGTTAAGCATTGCAATCAGGAAGGGGACAGATGTGTGCTCGAGATCGTGTGGAAAAGGAGGATTTTACAAAGTGAGCTAGAGGTACGAGACAAGTCAGAACAGTATTGTAATAAACAAGAAACGGGAGGGGGAGTATACAGCAGAGGAGAAGTGCAAAAGACACTAAGGAGGTGGCCTTGGTGTCTTAAGATGCTGGCTGACACGGCTAATAGATAGAAGTGTTTTTGGCTGAGAGAGCAAGTGAGGAAGGTAAACAGTTCAAATGAAAGATGAGGATTTCAGTTTGGGATGCATGAACTGAGACGTCCATGGAAAAATCCAAGTAGAGATAGCGCACAGGCATATGTCTACACTGGATAGAACTTAGGAGATATGCTATGACAAGGCAACAGATCTGGATGCCACCTATGCACAGGCAATACCTCAAGTGATGAAAATGGTTTCGTCTACCTGGAAACAGTGCTCAGGTGGAGTCTCACAGAGCATCTCCCTTCTGCCCTGTTGTCCCCATTCGGCAATGTGAAAGATCAATGTCAGGATTAGCTCCTTCCATCCACCAACCAATCTCAAAGCTACAGGTTGAACAGATATTACAGGTACCCTTCTTTTTATTCTTTTTATTACAGGTACCCTTATTACAGCTGCCTTCTTTTATCTGACTTCATGGTCAGGCGTAGTACAAGACAAGAATAAGGATAAGAATACGTAGGCAAGAATAAGGATAAGTCCACCTCCCTTCCTGTTGGCGCATCAAAATCTTCCATACTAAGGTCTAAGGCCTTGACAATCAGTAACAGAATACCTAAACAAGAAGAAAACATACATGAACTATGGATCCCTATGTGTGTGTCTCCTCTAGACTCCCCAGAGGTGAGGTGGCATTGAAAGAAAGTTTAATGGAATACAAATGAATCCCTGGTTTATTAGTCCTGAATAGGACTGGAAAGCACCAGTCTTCCCCCAAACTCTACTAACAGCTATTGAGCTAGCACTGGAACTATGAGTGGGAAAAGAGGGAGAAAAGGAAAAAGATGAATGTGCAGAGAGGTCAAAAAGGTAGCAGAGAATGATAGCCCAGAACTCAACAGAGAGGGGGAGATTAGGCAAGACAGAGTGATCAATGTGTCAAATGCTGCTAAGTTAAAGAATATTATGTCTGGAATCTACCCACTGGAGATCTTATAAAAGAGAATCGGTACTTAGTAGAGACAAAGGTTTCAGGAGTATATGAGAGCCAGGGAAGTAGAGAGAGGTGTAAATCACTCTACCCAGTGGCCTAACTAGGACAGAAAGAAGAGATTGACTTCAGCAGCAGAGATGCAAAGGGACCTTGGATCTGGGGAAGGAGCCTGAGAGATAAGCAAGAACAGAGCCTACACGTGAGCTCAAAGAAAAAGCCCAGAGAAGTGGGCATCAAGTGAACAAGGGTGTATAGACTGAGACTGGATGAAGAACAAGAAACAGTGAGTTCACACATCATCCTTAGATAGAAATGGAAGGGTAGGCTGTGGAGGCCTCTGTCGGGCTACTGATCTCTGATGTTCTAGGGGTAGCAGCCAGGGAGCTCCTCTGTAGCAGCCTTGGCTTCACTGACACACAAGAAGAGAGGACCTTGGCTAATATAGCAAAACAGGAGATGAGAGGAGGCGGCCTTTATGGTAATGGGAGACTGGCACCAAAGCAGGAGCCAAGCAAGGATTACCACAGAAGTAACAGTGCAACAGAACTGGCAGCACGCTGGTACAGCTAATGAAAAAGCCTGGAGTGGGGAGTTACCTGGAAATTCCCCTCTGGAAATCATGGCTGGATCTAGCTTGTATGTGTCTTGAAGTCTCATCAGGGCTTTGGCGGCTCCCGACTCATCCTCGTCCGTGGGGAAGAACTGCCGCTGCACTGACAGATTGGCAATAAAACCTTGCAAACAAAGTGAGAATAAGAGGTTACCCTCAATCTACAGACAGAATTCTGTCTGGTACCAGAGAGGAAGTCACTAAAGGACCTCTGGTTTTTGGAATCTTCCTGCCTCTTCCCTCAAATGGTAGGAAGTGGGTCTGTCCCTATTGATGGGTCAGGGGTGTAGCTCAGTGGTAGAGCACTTGTCTGGCATGAGGTCCTAGGTTCAATTCTCAGGACGGGGGGATAGGAAGAAGCTGTTTTTCCCTTCTACTAAGAAGTCCTTCCTGATGGACCATCTATAGGACTTCTCCTTTCTTATTCCTTCCTTCCTGGACTCCTGCTTATGCTGCTCATTTGGAACTGAACAAAAACAGCCTGAACACTGATTAATACATGTGAGTCTAATAGTCAGGGCATGAGCTTCTTCATCATATTGTCTAAAACTACAATTTGGAACCCAGGTCAGCCTGCAGCCACCAAAGTGTTCCCTGGAGGCTTTCCTGGGATACCATGCCCCAGTCATAAAGTAAGATACATTTCTCCCAATCGCAAGGCTCTAGGAGGGAGCCAGACTCTCCTGTGCTGATTCAGGCCTTCAATTGAGCCTGTGAGCTGAGAACTGGGAAGGGAAGGTGAAGGCATTCCTTTCTTGGCTCCTTTCCAAGAGCAGCAGCACCTGCTGGTACCTACTCTCACCACATCAAGCCTAAACATCCATTTCCAGCCAACTCTGGGACCCCAGCAACCAAGAAGCTGCTTCCTTGTCTTCCTCATGACCCTAGTAGGGGCAGAGACACTAAAGAATTTAGCATCTGGGAAAAAGAAAAGGTGCCCCTCTAATAAAAAGCTGTCAGTGTGCCCCCTCATTTCAGACACAAGCACAAAGCCAGTAATGAATATAGCTTAGTGCTTTCTGGGCCTGCCCAATCTCCTTCCAGGTGATTATAAGGTTTTCCAGATGTTGATATGAAAGGCAGAGAACAAGATCAAAAAAGGATCATGTGTGCACGCTTAGCCTCCTGCAGGGCAGGCAGAACAGCTTGTGCTGAGCTACAGGCCCAGCCCAAGGGAGGGGAAGGGAGGGGAGGAAAGGGGAGGGGGGGAGGCTCTGGGAAAGGCAGCCCTGGTTCTGGAGGCAGTGAGCTCACAGGGCACAGCTCCAGCTCCACTGAGCTCACCAATCCCTCCCTGGAGGCCACCCTGCCTCTAGCCAAGCCCAACCCTGTCTGGTCACATGGGCTGAAACATGTCTCAGCCAGAAAGACTGCTTAGTCTGAAGTTAATCAGCAATCTCAACTCAGAAAAGAGACAGGGGCTGAGCCCAAGGCAGAGAGTCCATGGGGGCCACCTCCAGGTCTGCTCACCATCACTTCTTGTTACAGGAGAAGTAGTATATCACAGAAAGCACTACCACAGAAAGAGTTGTTTTGTTAAAAAATCAAATCAGGGGCTGGGAATATGGCCTAGTGGTAAAGTGCTCGTCTCCTACACATGAAGCCCTGGGTTGGATTCCTCAGCACCACATATATAGAAAAAGCCAGAAGTGGTGCTGTGGCTCAAGTGGCAGAGTGCTAGCCTTGAGCAAAAAGAAGCCAGGGACAGTGCTCAGGCCCTGGGTTCAAGCCCCAGGACTGGCAAAAAAAAAAAATCATACTCTGACCTGAAAATGCTATTTATAGGAATTTACCCTAGAAAAACAACCAGAAGTAGACAACAAGGTATACATAAAAGATTGCTAAAAATTTGGAAATAACTCCATGTCTAGTGACTTGACCAGTATGGCAGATTACTACTTAGCCATTAAAATCACATTGAAGAACATCTAAGCATGGGAAAATCAGGAAAACAGTACATGTTTACATCACAAATCTCTCCAACAGGTATGTTTTGTTTGTAAAAGATGAGGCCTATGTTACCCTGTCTGCCTTGGCCCTAATACCCTGACTCCTTCTCAATTAGCTTATTTTCATTCCTGATATAAATAAGTAAGGTTCTATTTTTAATGCATATCCAAAGAAAAGAAAATCATAAATTAAACAGAGCTTATCACTAGGCAATTGGATTAAGAATTATAATTTTTTTGTATGCCAGTAGAGGGCTTGAAATCAGGGCTGTGCACTCTCACTTTTCTTTTCTTGTTAACAGACAATGTTCTACTACTTGAGTTATGTGTCTAAGTCCAGAATTTTGCTGGTTAATTGGAGACAGAGTCTTGCAGACTTTCATGCCCTGGGTGGCTTCAACTGCTATCCTCCAGGTTTCAGCCTACATAGTAGCTAGGATTATAGGTATGAGCCACCAGTTCCCAGCTAGAATTTTATGTGGTCATGCTTGTGTTTCCAAACTTTACTACTAATATATGTATTACTAAAGTATAATCAGGGGAAAAAATGTCATTACCAAAAACCAAGGGAGGGAGATAGCCAGCACCCATGGCCCATGCCTTTAATCTTAGCTACTTGGGAGGCTAAGAATAGGAGGACAGAAATTCAAGGCCAGCCATGGCAGAAATGCTCATGAGACCTCCCTTCTCAACCAGGGCAGTGACACACCTGTGTCAGACTGTGGAAGGCTGAGATTGAAAGATCCTAATTCCAGACCAATCCTGGCAGAAAAAGGCCAAGAGACTCCAACTCCATGGAAGGAAGGTTCACATAGTTATCACACACTGTGATCCCAGATATGATAGGAAAACTAAAGTAGGTAGACTGAAGCTCAGGCCTCTCCACCTAGGGACCCTATCCCAAAGATTACTGGTGCAAACCAGGACTACAGGCTTGGCTCAACAGTATGGAACCAGTCTAATAACATGCAAGGCCTTGAGTTCAAACCAAGGAGAAAAAAAAAAAAGAAAAGTGGGTGGTAAAAACACTATAAAACATCAACAGTTGATTACATATGAGAACACACACACACACACACACACACACACACACACACACACACACACACGGAAATAACCAACCCTTGGGGTTTGAGGCATGGCACAGTTGATAAAGCACCAACCAGCCAATGAGTGAGTTTAAGTTCCAGTCTCAGATTAAAAAACAAAAAAACAAGAGGAAAGTTCATTTCCAGCGTTCACAGAGATGAGACTCATGATACTGGCAGGACCATGTTTCCATATAACACTTGTCTATCAGACCTCAGATGGGCTCAGGCTGAGTAAGTACTCACTGTCCCTTACCCGCAGCAGAGTCTTGCAAGACAAGGTCCTCCAGTGCAAGCCAGTCTGTGTTTAGCCGCTTCACCAGTTTATAGGCATTCACAGGGTGAGCCAGGTAGCCTTCAGGGTCAGCAGCTGACTTGCTTGTCAAAGCATCCATTTTGCTGGCCCAGCTGTAGATCCAAAGAAAAAGACTATCACACACACCCACATAGGCCTTGACCTGTAATAACTTCCCTGGTTAAGATCCAGGACCCTTTCTGTTAAGAGATAATAAAAATGAAGATAGTAACTCTCATAGATACGTCTAGCCCTCTAATCTAGGTAAAAGCTAGGAACCCTGGTATAAATTAAAAGGTGGAAAGAAAAAAAAACTGTAATTTTTCATTTGCCCATGTACTTAGCTACTCCAGAGGATTAGCATGAAGCAACATCCAGGCCCGTCTCATATCATTTCTCAAAGGCTTGAGGGAAGCAGATCTGACTCCAGGTGAGTGTGGGGTCGGACATCAGGACACACCTCTTAATCTTGGAGAGCTTGGCTTCCTCCACAAGGATATACTCCTTCAAAGACTGCACCAGGTCTTTCTCTGCATAAATCAGGTCTGTCATATGCCCTACAGGAGAGAAGTAAGAGCAAGGGAGAAATGAGTGAGGGAACATACAGTTCCTTTCCTAGAAGCACAAGACACTTAACACAGCAGTGAGTCCCCTAGGATAAAAGCATTTCAGCTCTCTGATAATGACAAGGACAACTTAGTATTAAAGGGGACCTAGATACCCAACATGGCCCCTGTCCCCATTTCAGGAAGAGAGAGGCAGAGGCGCTGAGTGGATGTGTAGGGTAAGTGCACTGGGAGCTATTCAAGACCCCAAATTTCATTCTGCTTCATTCATTATCAGGTGGTCCTGCCCCTGTGGCATGTATATCTTAAGGGCTCACAGATGGAAACAAGCTCTGAAACTTCAGATGAAGAGAGGAGGAACTAGATTTTCAGGGCACAGAGTGCTCACTGCTCAGAAACACACTGTGGTCCAGGATCAAAAAGAACACACAAAGCCTGCATGTCACAGAGATGAGGACCCAATCCAGGCTGCTGTTTTACAGGACATTCAGATCATCAAGATCTCAGAGGAGAAAAACAGCAATTCTGCAAACTGCACTCTTCCCAAACTGGTCAAAACCAGTGGGTGAGGCCATCCCACTCTGAATGAGAATGAGCTTCAGGAAGTGGCATCCCCTGGCATTTGAGCCAAGAGCTGCTCAGGCATACAGTAATCCTGTTGACACATACCAATAGAGGTGAAGAATTCAGCTTGCACATAGCTCAAGACACCAAGCCACGCCATCAGCAATACAGACACTTCGAGTTTCATGGTCCAAGAGGGCAGTGTCTGCAAAACATTCAGAAATATTCATTAGATGATCATAGTGAACAACAGTCACCTGGGTGAGAAGACACATACACACATGTGCTCATATATACACATACAAATACATATTTAAATATGTGAAATACAAATCCATACTTAATATGTCAAAAACTAAGAGAGATATTTAGGATCACCCAGGGGGTATGGAGCCAGTGATATACATTCAATCCTGGCTCCTACCCTGGGAAGCGACATGCTTTTGAGAGAGGCCTCATCCTCTCAATTCCCAGCAACCACCTGCAAAATGAGCAGGCTGAATCACAGTGGGGTGTATTCACTCCTGGTTCTAACATCTGGTATCCAAGATTCTGGCCTGTCCCTTCTCATTTCATAGACTGTTTATCTGTTGTTACCTCATCTTCCCATACATGTAGCTAGGATAGTGCTAGATGATGGGACCTTTCCCCTGGCCATAAGAAAAGGCAGGGGAAAGAAAAGGCAATGACAAAGAGAAAATTCACAAAGAATGCTCTGGGGGACCCATACAAACTGAGGTGTACAGCATATGGTTAGCCAGAAGAGAAATGAAGCTGACCTCTGCTGGTCTGCACCTGCCAAAAAAGAAAGCAGTCAAGAGAGTAGCATTTCTGGGCAGACACTGTTCTAGTCCCACTGGCAAGTCATCATTCATTCACAAATATTTACTGACAACCCAGCCAGGCACGAAGCTAGGCACTCAGGATACAAAAGTGAATCCAGCCACCCATAGCCAAAACCTTGGGCCGAGTTTGCTGACATGGGAAAGAAGCCAACCACTGCCTTCTCATCAATCTAGAAATAGTCAGACGCAGCTCTGAGGGAGGCTCTGAGGCAACCAGGGGCAAGCCTCACTGGCAGTGGACCTAAGTACACAATGGAAGCTTCAGACATTGTCTGCCCACTCAGCAGGCGGCCTGCAACGTGCCAGAGGACCAGGAACCATCCGAGCCCCTCTCCCCATCCTTCCTCTTGCTCCACTTGAGCCAAGTCACCCTAGAGTGCTCAAGTGGAAATTTCCAAGAAGGAAATACAAATGCTTCTCCCCCAAATGTAGGCCTTATCTAACAGAATCCCAAGTCTCAGCTGACTCATGCCAGCTTGTCAGTTTTTGCCTTCCATAGTCTATGACTCACCATTCTTCACTCACCCTTTCAGGAAAAATCCCTCTTGGCTGTGGTTCCAGATTAAACTCAAAAAAGACAGGCCCTCCTAAGACACACACACACACACACCCCAAGCAAGCTCTTCTACCAGAAGAGAAGAGTTTAAGTGGAGAGCTCCATGTGTTCATGCTAAGCCAAATATCTACAGAGGTAACAGCTTGACTGTCACAATCCAGGTGTGAAATACAAGACAATTATCTTTTAAGCTAGTACCTGCTATAAGGCAGGGATGATTGGGCTAAAGGAGGGAGGGCAGCAAAAGAAAGAAAGTCACTAAAAGAAGGTATACAGGCCTGGGCTAGCCCTGAGGCAGAGCCCAGGTCCTCTGGTCTGCTCTCAGGCCTCACCACCATGTCTTCGCTACTCCAGAATTCTAGGTCTGTTCTCTTGCTTAAAACAAGAAGCAAGCACCCAAGAGGTCTGTCTAGCTCTGAAGAGAACCTTCTGTGGGGAGAGGACAAGAAAAACTCAGAGCCATGAGGATCTGTGGACAATGTGGGACTAGCCAATGTTCCTAAGAGGTGAGGTGCTTGGGAGAACAGGGCCCAGTGAAGAGATCAGGCTAGAGAGACCGGCAGACGCAGACACACGCAGACACACACACACACACACACACACACACACACACACACACTAACGTACTGTGATCAAATTCACCTCATCCATATTATTTTTAAACCTCCTTACTCCTCCACTCTCCTTTTCTTTAACAGTTTTCATTATGCTATTTTCATACACATAGATAATATACTTCTATCGTATTTACCAACCTCCAACACCCTCTCCTTCCTCCTTCTCCATTCCTTTCAATCACCCCGCCAATACCATCCATGCTTTATAACTTATAGCACTTAGAAGAAAAGTAGCCAGGTTTCTTACATGAATACCATCTGTCATTTCTCTGGAATGTGCTGCCTGGCTCAGATGCCCATCCACGAATCCCAGCCTGCGGGCAGAGCCTCCAAGAATTACAGATGGTTTGGGGAAATGACTTATCAAGAGCTTGCAAAGCCCTACTCTGGCAGAAGAGGGGGATGTTGACCCAGAGAGCTGCGCACCCTCAAGTAGTAGCTCCAAGACTGCCACATCAACTCTGCTATCCTAAGCAGGGCAATGTTGAAACCCCAGCTTCAACATTTAGTTCCTAAACTCAAAAGGTTCTGTACAAAAGGTCATTTAACTAGGGTTCAGTTGGAAGGAGGAGGCATCTAAGAGGAACTGTATTCTACAATGTGGGAAAGGCCAACCCCCATCTTATTTCTACACCTACACCTATACCTATACCCAGAGCTTGCTCTAAATAGAGGAAGCAGGAGTATGCTCTACACAGTGTTAATTGCTGCCAAAAGCCCTCCCAGAAACCCTCAGATATCCATGAACAATAAGCCTGGAGATGGTCAATGTCAAACTGCCTCTTACAAAAAAAAAAAAAGCATGCACCAAACATGAGGAGAAAAATAAATAAATAACGCTGGTTTTTATCTGATTTGCATCCCCGGGGTTTAGAATATCTGTTCTGTACCAGATAATGCTCCCACCCAAAAAAAAAATCATTTTTCATCACAGACTTGTTTAAATTAAGAAGCCACAACAGAAAAAAAAGATTAATTTTTTCCATATAGTGGATTGTTGTGGAGTATATAAGAATAGAGACACTGTATGTAAATCAACATGGAGAGATGAAAGAAGAATGAGAAAAGCAGGCCTCAAACCATCAATTCATATGATATTGCTTCACTTTTTTGCAAGTAAACACACACATATGCATCTATGTAAGTGTATATATGTAAATATATGTGTGGAATCATAATTAACTGTATCTTGGTAAAAAAAATATTTTAAACTTTCTTTTTATGCTTGTTTTCCTAATCTTTCTATATGGAATTTCAAAAATATTTTTATAATATGGTTAAAATGTAAAGAAAACAAAGCATACCCTTCTCAAATGAACTCTGAAAGAGTCTTGGCAGCCCCAAAGTTTGGATCCCCACAGAGAGGTCCTACAAAACCTGCCAACATCCCAGTGACAGTAATTCGCCCACCAGGACACTGGCACTGTTTCTAAGCACAATGATTCCAAGACATACAGCCAGAGGTCCTACACCAAGTCTGCTCTTTGGAAGGGACATTAACAACCTGGCCAAATGGCCATGGAAAGATGTTTCCAGCTGCAAACCAGCAGCAGCCTTAGCTTCTCCCCTTACCTCATCAGGCAGGACATTCTGCCAAGCTCCCAGCTGCAACCCAAATACAACAGCTTGTGTTTTAACAATGTACTCAACAGCCTAGAGATAGAACATGGGTTTGCCGAGAACAAACAGGTCTTGGTTGTCACTGGACAGAAGGCTGTCTGCCATCCACCAAGGGGCAAAAATTCCTTGAAAAGGGGTCTAGACCTCCCCTGCCCTCTGCCCTCTCACTCCCTCACCATGACTCTGCTGCTCAGTGCTTTAGCCAATTCCACAATAAAAGAGCTCAGAGGACCTGCCTGCTCCCCCTAAGAGGAGCTGTGCAGGCTCCAGGAAGCCTCACCACTGAGACAGGCAGATTTACATGAGGGCCCAGAAGCAGCTGGCACCCGCACCCCAGGGAAAGATGTAAAGTACCCAACTCCCACCTGACATGATGCCATGCAAGTCCCCACTTACTTGTTCTCCACATCTCACCTGGCCTCACTCCCAACTGTTTTCCACCAGGATAAAGTTCAAACTCTTAGGCCCAAAGGGCCCTTATACCTGTGTGACCTGACCCTGCTGACCCACTCCAGACCCATCTCAGCTCTTCGAGTCCCATACCTTCAGAACAACTTGATGTGAAAAATATTCCCTTCACCAAGAACCTAATGAAGCCTAGAGTGGTGCTCAATATAGTCAAGTGTTCTCATTCAAGTGTCCTCTAGAGCCTTAGCCCTCACTCTACTTTTAGGAAGACAAACTGTCAGTGAAGAAGCTGGCTCAGTTGCATCAGAAGAAGTGGGAACTCAGTAGGCCCGGGAATGGATAAGGGTATGTGTCTAAGATAATGTGTATCTCAACCTACCCTTTCTCAATGTAGTTACTAGATTCTAGAACATGAACAAGTAGATTTCCAAGTCCCCACTTGAGTGAACCAACAAAACTACAGTCTCCTGCTTCAGTAACAAGATGATAAAGTAGCAGAGAAGGCTGATAAAAACACTAAACAGGAGGTTGAATACCAGCAAAGTCTATTATTCACAGCTATGAAAAGGGAACAAGATGTTGGGCACCACTGGCTCACTCCTGTCATCCTAGCTACTCAGGAGGCTGAGATCTGAGGACTGGGATTCGAAGCCAGCTGGAGTAGAAAAGTCCATGAGATTCTTATCTCCAATAAACTACTCAGAAAAGGCCAGAAGTAGGGCTGTGGCTCAAGTGGTAGAGCTCTAGCCTTGAGCACAAAGAGGCTCAGGGACAGCACCCAGGCCCTGAGTTCAAGTCCCAGGACTGGCAACAAAAAAAAGTGGGGGGGAGAAGAAATCTGTGGGGGATCTTTTTCTTGGGGTGGGGAGTCAGGGAGTATGACTGAGGGAAAGGGGTATAAGATTGATAGGAATGCAGTGTAAACATGTGTGGAATTGTAAGAAGAATTAAAATTACCTTACCCCTGTATAACTAATGTAAGCTAATTTTAAGAATAAAAACAAAAACAGGCAAATACCAAACCAGGTTTTTAGTCGGAGTCTTGGCAGAGATTTGGCAGTCTGGGCGTACCTAACTAATGAGAGGGAAATGTACCTGAAGACAAAATCCACACACCACCGTATTGGAAGTATCTTACACACAGTCTCATATGCTCTCTGGTTTCACCCATATCTTAGGCCCTAGGCCACTTGCTGTGTCTCAGCCAGCAGAAGAGACTATAAACTCAAGCCAGAATCTCTGGCTCCTCCCACCACCTCTACTCCAGCCTCTCTAGTGGCCATAGAAGGGCCCTACTGAGGAGTGAAGGTAAGTTAACTTCCCAGGAGGCAACTCTGACCAATAAAAGCAGGAAAAGGCATGGAGTGTCTCCAGGGCTTGCACAGAGAGGTCCTGAATGGATGAACAACTAAAACACTCGGTGTGCTGCAAAATACTTTCCAATAAAGCATTAAGCACTTAAAGCTCTGCCTCGGGCTCTATTTTCTGCAATCCCCGTCTAAGATAACCACAATTTATGTTTCCACAAATCTTTCATTTCTACATCTAATTCTCCCTAAAACCTTATAAGCTAGATAATCACCTTCGCTTTAGATACAGTAGTCTTCCCTTGCCTAAGACTCCAGTGGATGAACCACGACAATATCAAGCTCTGGAAGACTATGGTGTTGTTTTTTTTTCTGTAATACCTGGGATGAAGTTTAGTTTACAAATTAGGCACAGTAAAAGATTAGCAATATTAGTAACAGAATAATTATAACAATGAGCAGTGATAAAATTGCCAGCATCCACTATTCTTGTACTTTGGGGCCATTATCACATGGAAGAGTTACTTGATTACAAGCATTACAATGTCACTATAGCAGTCAGCCTGGTAACCCAAATGGCTACAAAGTAAGGAAGTGACTAACGAGTGTGATGTACATACAGCTTGGATACACTACACAAAGGGATGATTCATAGCCCCCCCCCCGCCAGCACAGTGCAGAATGGCATAAAACTTCATCATGCTTCTCAGATGGGCCCACAATGTGAAACTCACCTATTCATTTGACAGGGCCAAGCATTACCAGGAATACCACAGGAAAACCAGTGGATCTGAAGCAGTCCACTGCCTAACTCAAGTCAGTGTGTCTCTGAGTGAGGACTGGCAGACAGTGAAGATGCAAAGGTAGCTCTCAGGATCTGAGATCTGAGGGTGGTGGTTTCAAGGTAGCCCAGACAGGAAAGTCTATAAGACTCATCTTCAATTAACCACCAAAAAGTGGATAATGCTAGCTAGCCTCAAGGGCTTCCATGCAACACCCAGGCCATCCTGGAATAACCTTGGAAACAGCTCACCCTGGCACTAAAGCCACCAAGAGAATGTCCCTGGCACACGGCAGGGGACTAGACTCACACTCCAGAGGCTCATGTACTTCTGTGCCTGACCTGCTCATTCCAGGTTCCTACAAGTACCAGACCTCAAGATCTCCACCACACCCTGGCCCTCAAGAGTGCTAGGCACAGAGCAGGCTAGACTTCAGCAGGCACTTCTAGAGAAGTCTAGAGCAGAAGCCGGCCTGTCACCAGGCTCAGACAGATCCTATCTGAGTGGGAGAACATTCGCCAAACATTTAATCCCCTGCCCTGCAATGACACCAACTGAACAAAAACTCTCTTCTAGGGCTCCAAGAAGTCTAGTCCAGTTTTCATTCCTCTTTGCTCTGAGAATGAAAAACCGTCTATCCCTCAATCCATGTCACCAGCACAAAACCCACAGACCCACCGGCTCCCTTTGCTGTTTTACAAGCTGATGTTCCACTCTCAGGCACTTCAAAGATTCCAACCACCAGACTCGAGCAACTTTTTCAAAGTTTAACTGTCACTCCAGTACTCTGCTGGGCTTTGCACGTGCCTGCGTTACAGTATTTGCTGCCAACCTCCATCTGCATAAAATTAAACTCTTAACAGATCCCCAGAGCCAGGGACACACCTACCAGCTCTTTGCACACTATCAGCCAGCGTGGCCACTAGTCAGCCAAGACCTCGAGTATAGCCTCAGACCCTCCCAAGGATGTGGGAGGGCACAGTCAATAAGGGAGGCTTTCTCAGGAAATGAGAAAACCCTAGAATCTCTCACCCTACTCTTCCTCAGAGTGTCATGTAGCCAGTCTTACCCTTTGATGAGCACCCACATACCCAGCTTCTCCTCTGGAACATGGCCAGCTGCCAGAGTGAAACAGCAATCTCAGAGATTACAAGCTAGGCAAGAATAGTGTCTGTACCACCTCCTCTCGCTCTCTTCCTTCCCAGCCCCAGGCACATTCTAGGCAGAAGCGATACATGCAGGAGGTACTCCAGGAATGAACAGAGATCAGCTGTAGCCAGTCCAAACCAGCAACATCTCATTGCATAGTCCATGACAGGGAGGGGGGGGGGGGGAATCTATCCTAAGCAACACAAGATGCTACAGTTTAGCTGTCACCATGCTTGTGAGCTCTCCTCTCAATAACCAAAGTCCTTTAGTATGACAATATCTTTGAAATAAGGACCTCAGCCAACTTGACTCCATCCGTACTACGTGGCTTCACTGACTTGGGACACAGAGTGGACATGCATGGCCAGATGAGAACAAGGAGGCCCTAGGAGAAAAGAATTTGACAGCCAAACATTCTGTGAGAGGGGAGAAACAGAGAGACACAGACAGAACCCTAGACAGTTCAGGGGTAGTTTAAGCAAAACCAAAGGAATTACATTTAACAGAGAACTCACTCATGGAACCTGTGGCCTCAGACGTGAAACAGGCTGAGAACGAGCAGTGGCTGGCACTAACTTCCTATGAACTCTTAGGTAGATGGCAAATATCTGCAAAGTCTGAGACATTGGAGAATGTCTCTAATGTACAAAATGCAGCTCCCAGCCCTTAGTCATAGAACTAGGATCTTGTTAGAGAAGGTTGGTGCTGCCTAGCCCCAGAAGGTGTGAATTGAGAAGCAAATGCCTGTAATCCTCGATGCTTCGGAGGCTGAGCTCTGGGGTTCACGGTTTGAAGCAAGCCTACACAGTAAAGTCTGTGAGGCTCTTATATCCAATTAACCACCAAAAGGCCATCAATGGAGGTGGGGCTCAAGTGGTAGAGCATCAACCTTGAGCAGAAAAATCTAAGGGCCAGCTCCCAGGTACTAAGTTCCAGGCCCAGTACTAACACAAAATGCAAGCCTTGCCTGTCACTCTTCCGAAAAATAAATCAAGTTCTGTCTTGTGTCAAGTAACAACACAAAAGCCAGGGGCCCCATCTATGCTATGCAGCAACACCTGAGGCAGGAAGTGCTCTGATTCAAGCACAGTTGCCTGGGCACCTCCCACACGCTGCAGGCCCCATGCAGGCTCTTTGGTTGGTGGCCACAAGCAGCTATTCCTTAAAGGGTCTCGTCCCCCATCAACTTGTTTCTTTGACCAGAGCTCTGCAAAGGATGATGCTGGTCCAAGTCTGCTCCCACTCCCATCAGCAGTTCCTCTGTTCAGATCATAGTTACAGCTCAGCAAGTCACCACCACCTCCAGGAAGCCCTTCGGCCTGGAACATCCAAGATGTCACAAACCCACAATCCATGTTTCCCTGCCGGCCTGCGCAGCACTCACCATGGTTCAAGGCCTGGATTTTCAGACTTTCCACTCCGCCTGCAGTCCTCGTGGGTTGAATTAGTTCACTAATGGCTATCGGTCAATGTAAGTGCTGAAGGGAAAAGGGGAAAAAATAAAATAAAAGAGGCAGGTTGAGAGGGAGGTCTGGAGGGGAGGGGGGTGCCTTTCTGAGCTAACACCCCCATCTAACTCACTGGCACCGGGCTGGTCCCGGCCGGGCTCCGGAGTGAGGGGCGCGGCCTCCCGAACACGAACAGCCCTCGCCTTGGGGGCCAGGCCCACGCTTCCCGCCTCGGGGTCAGGCCCGGCGCTTCCCGGGAGCCTAACCAGGGCAGGGAGGCCAAGTCGCCGCCCGGCCTCGGAAGGGACCGGCAGGAAGGGCGCCGCCGACCTCCCCACCCCGTGCTCGGGAGAGGACACGGGCAGGGCAGGGCAGGAACCCGAGATCAGCGAGCGCTGAGGGCGCCGGGGGAGGGGGGGGGCTGGCGGGCCAGCCAGCCAGCCGGCCGGCAGGGGTGCGCAGTGGGACCCTCCCGGGTTCCAGCCACCCCCCCCCCCACCAGCCCCTCACTTCCCGCTCGGGTGTGGACACAACACCTCCCCCGGCGACCCCGGCCCGGTTCCCCAGTCCCACCGCTGAGGCGACCCACGGGGCGCTCACCTGGACACGCGCGCCGCGCCCGGCGTTTCCAGAACCTCCCGTGGCGTCGGCCCCCTGGTCCGCTCGGCCCCGCCTCCCTCGCGGCCCCGCCCCCTGAGGGCGCCGGGACACGCCCACTCGCCGCGGCAGGCTCCGCCCCCCTTGAGTTTCTGCCACGTCCCCACCTCCCGCCCCTCCCAGGCGGGCGGGGTGGGGAGCGCGGCTGGGGTGGGGTGGGGCGCCTGCCATGGGAAGGCTGGGGCCTCCCGACCTCGCGGCTGCCCGGGACGCGCGGGCATCGGGCCAGGCTGGGGGCCGCCCGGCGGCGCCCGTCATGCCGCCCGCCGCGCGCTGCACGTAAGCGGCGCCTGCCTCCTTTCTGCACGCTCCCCCACACCTGGGGTCTCCGTTCCCTCCACGTGCATGTGCAGCCTTAGGGGAGGGGGGCCTGGGCTCAGGGGTCCTGCAGAACACAGGGTCCCTTCTGCCCTGCTCCGTGGATCGCTGTATCAAAAGGATGGGGTCACCAGGGATGGGACGTGGGGGAGTCACAAGAAGGGACCAAGGAGGAAAATTTTTGAGGAAAGAGAGGGGCTGGGCCCACCTCCAAGGCCAGGTTCCCAGAGGGGTTCAGATCCCACTACCCACACAGGCACGTTCTCCCCCTCCCCTATCTCCTGTGTTCTGGAGCCCACCAGATTGAAATGGTGAGCCCTCCAAGGCCAGGCGCTCACTAAAGACAGCCAAGCCAGGGTTTACCCAGAATCTTCCTTATCACACAGACAACCCCCCCCCCAAAAAAAAATTGGGGTCAAGTCCTTCAGACCTAGGACACCTGAAGGCAGAGATGCAAGCAAATCACAACCGGGAGCTGAAAGGGCCCTGGCCACCAAGCAGGTTCCCACGCCTGTTCATGAATGAGGGGAAGCCGTCTGAGAATCTCATCAGGGAGCAGAGCCCAGAACCAAGATGCCCAGACTCGTTCCCAGCCCAGGGTGGACATTCTCTAGGTCACAGTGGCCAGGCGGACAGCCTGGACCTGGGACAGATGGAATCTCAGAAGTAGGACATATAAAATACCAAAGAGCTCTGGGTGCCAGTGGGCTCATGCCTGTCATCCTAGCTACTCAAGAGGCTGAGATCTGAGGATGACAGTTCAAAACCAGCCCAGGCAGAAAAGTCCCTGAGACTCTCATCTTCAATGAATCACCAAAAATCTGGAAGTGCAGATGTGGCTCAAGTGGTCGAATGCTAGCCTTCCCTACTCCCCCCACCCCCCCCAAAAAAAAAGCTCAAGGGCAGTGTGCCTAAGCCCTGAATTCAAACCCCAGGACAGCACCAAAAACAAAAAAACACCAAAGAGACAGTCTTGCCTGAGTCAATCACCAGCCAAAGCTAGACTGGAACTAAACAGAAACCTTGCCATATCTGTGCCATGTCCTGTTATGCCACAAAAAAATATCTGCCCAGAACTTCCTATGCCCTCTTTCTTCTCCGGAGCTTGCTCAGAGATCATCCCCTTCTCTCTCCTAAATATTCAACCCCTTCCTCTCCACTAGATCTTTTTGGCCTTACAGATATATCCAAGCCACTGGAAACAAAACCCTCCTTCCAGCCCACCAACTACTTATTGGAGGTGGGGGTGTCTCTCTCCTTAGCCACAGCAAGCAAGCAAGGAAAAGCTATCTGTCTTCTTGCACTCAACTCTCTTAGACCTCCCTCAGCCTTGTGGTGAAATCTTCTAGCTTCCAACAACACCCAACCAGGTCTCAATAAATTCTTACTAACCTCCAAATCTCAAAACTCTTCAGAGTTCATCTTCCAAGGCCAGGAACAGCAAAATCATCCCTGGTGGAGACCACTGACTCCTTGAAAAGCTCATGACTCACAAATTACCTTCTTTTTTTTGTTTTTTGCCTGTACTGGTGTTTGCACTCAGGGCCTTGTGTACTTGCTTTATCTTGCTTGTTTGCTTAGTGGTACTCTACCACTTAAGCCACACCTCCAGCCCAGCTTTTTTTTTTTTTAACTAATTATTTTGGAGATGAAGTCTCTTCAACTTTTGTCTTGACTGGCTTTGGGCCATAATCCTCCATATCTCAGCCTCCTGAGTAGCTAAGATTATTATTGACATGAGCAACCTCACCAGGTGCAAATTACCCTCCAGCCTTGGTGGTCTTCCTCACAAGCTTCAGAGCCAGGAAACTGACTGCTTAGTCCACATCTCCACTTGAGTGACAATGTTCTTGTCTACCTCCCAACTCTACACAAGCCCACACTCCCCATCAGTTACCTAACCAGAAGCCTGAGAGCTACACTTGGCACCAACCTATCCCTTGCACCAAAAGCCTATTCACCCCATATCCCAAGCCTGCTCACTTGTATCACCTAAATCTCTCCACCCTCTCTGACCTGAGTGATTGCAACACTTTGCTTGCTCGCTACTCCTCCTGTTTGGTTCCCACTTCTCTCTTTCACATGTCAGCCTCAAGGACCTCTTCAAAATGCAAATCTGTGTCTCTCCCTTGCACTAAAAGTGAGCTATAAGGCCTCAAATCATTTGGTCCCTTGCTTAATCCTTCTTGCCTCTTCTGTCTCATAAAGATACTGGTCTATGGCTGTAGAATCTCTGTAGATAATCTAGGGTTATCTCATCTTATGATGTGTATCTTAATTATATCTACAAAGTCCCTTTGGCACACATTCCAAGTATTAGGACATGAAGATGTCTTTTTAGAGACTGCCTCTCAACCCACTATATTCCCTTGAGCCCGGAAGGGCAGCTGAGCGCATGCAAATCTATGACTTTCAGTTCTAGTTTTCTGTTTGTTTGTTTTTGCTTGTTGTTTGAGGTGCTGAGGATCAAACATCCAGGGTCTTATGAGTACCAGGCAACTACCCTACTGTTTCTCCAAGTCCATGACTTTCAGTCCTGAATCTCAGTGGGCCCAGGCCCACTCTAGACCCACACACAGAAGTGGTACTGTGGCTCAAGTGGTAGAGCACTAACCTTGAGCACAAAGAAGCTCAGGGACAGTGCCCAGGCTGTAAGTTCGGGCCCCACAACCAACAACAACAACAACAACAAATCTATAGACCCACACAGTCAGAAGTTTCTGTTTTCCTTTAGTAAGTTTAACTTTGAGGATATTTTTAATTCTTATCGGTAGATATTAATTGTACAAAATTGTGGATTTATTCTGACCTTTTCATGCCTGTATGTAATATACTTTGATCATATGATCACCAGCACCCAGCCACCTGATGTCATTGTGTGTGTGTGTGTGTGCGTGTATGTGATTCCTGAGGCTTGAACTTAAGAGCTAGGCACTTTCCTTGAGTTTCTTTCGTTCAAAGCTAGTTTTCTACCACTTGAGCCACTGTTCCAGTTCCCACTTTTTGGTTAATTTATTAGAAATAAATGCCTCACAAACTTTACTACCCAGGCTGGCTTCAAACTGTGATCCTCACATCTCAGCCTCCTGAGTAGCCAGGATTACAGGCCTGAGTCACTGGCACCTGACATATCTGACATCATTTAATATTAACTTCCTTCTCCATTAAGCCTTCCCAGGGACTGTCCCTGTCCTGTTCACCATGTTTCCAAACCTAGCATAGGGCCTAGTACCAAGGTCTACGTAGGAAATTGTGAACAACAACAAAATAAATGCATGAATGAAGCCAGGCACCAGTGGCTCACACCTGTAAATCCTAACCATTCAGGAGATTGAGATTCTGAGATTCATGATTCAAAATCAGCCTGGACAGAAAAGTCTATAAGGTTCTTATCTTCAGTTAACCACCAGAAAGCTAAAAGTAGAGCTGTGGCTCAAGTGGTAGAGTACCCAACCTTGAGTGAAAACACAGAGTCTGGGCCCTGAATTCAGGCCCAATACCAGCATGAATGAGTGAGTAAGCACTCAGCCACTATTATGGCTTCCAGGATACTTTACTCTGAGCACACAGGTACACATCACTTCACGAATCCACAACCATCACAAACAGCCACAAATCACTGTGTTTTAAGACAGATGCACAACTTTGGTCCCCAGATACCTTGTCTGAACGAAGCCATACTTTCCCTCCAGTAACAGCTCATACTTTCCCTCCATATACTCACTCAATAAACCGATTGCCAATTGAGACCCAAGCTAGGGATTCCAGGGACCATGATTCAAAGGAACCCTGTGGGAACCCTAGTGGGAAAGAAATTGGCAGGTTGAATGGATACCCTCATACCAACTTTGTCTAAGGAAGTAAAGATCCAAGCCTTTCCAGCTCGTACAGGTCACTGGGAGAAGATACTATATGCCTAGATCATCCGGTCTTAATGACATTCCTCAGACTCAAGATAGTATTGGGCACTGGTGGCTCACACCTGTAATCTTAGCTGTTCGGGAGGCTAAGATCTGAGGATTGTGGTTTGAAGCCAGCCCGGAGAGGAAAGTGCATGAGACTCTTATCTCCAAATTAACCACCAAAAAGTGGGAAGTGAAGCTGTGGCTTAAGTGGTAAAGCGTTAGCCTTAAAATGGGGGACGGGGGGGAAACAAGCTCAAGAACAGCCCCTAGGTCCTAAGTTCAAGCCCTAGGACTCACACACACACACACACACACACACACACACACACCATAGTCTATACCTTTGATGCCAGTATGACCAGGCAATTAACAAATGAGGCTCTATCCCTACCTGCTGTCCCAGGTTGCTGGCCAATGGCTCTTTGAAATGGATTACACTCACCTGCTTATCACCCCCATGTCTAGGAAAAGACCTATTGTTATTCCAGAAGAAATTACGAGAACATTTGTGCTGGGTAGATAAGTAATGGAGTAAATGGAAGAGCAATCGGGGTACAGTTCTCTCCTCTAAACAGGGATCTCCTAAGTCTATCTACTCTAGACTTTTCTACATACCTATGGCCCCTATCCTGGAGAAAGAGAGGCTCAACTTCTACTGCCTGGTACTAAGGCCTTCTGACCACTGAGGACTCTCAGAAAAAGAGCCATGGCAGCAGCTGGAGGCCTGGTTGGGGTTTATGATCCCCTGGATTTCTGTGGCATTTCTCAGAGCACGGCCCCGAGAATTAAGCACCACCACATAGTAAGCACCGTGTGGCATTGATAACCATCACTATCTTCAGCACATTCAGCATCCAGTTGCCCACTGGACCCTTGGGACAAACCCTCCACCCACTGGGGTCTCCTCTTCCCTGCTCCCTCCCCCCACCCCAGGGATTGAGGAAAGATGTGTTGAACCCCAGTTGGCCAGCACTTTGACTCAAGACAGAAGACAGAGAGGGCGGGAAATGTGGTGGATATGACGCCACCTTGTGGTGACTCTTCTGCTTGAAAATATAGCCTGTCCATTCACTCCCAGGCCTTCAAAGGCCAGCCCTGGGTAGGGTCCAGGATGTTCTTAGAGCATGCCCTGCACGTAAGTCTCCGAACCACTTGGTGAGTGAAGAAGCCAAATCACACCCCTTTCAATGACTGTAAGTCCCTCTGGCCTGCCTCTCACAGGGACTACTGCCACCCAAGACAGCAGAACCAGCACAAACTGAAGGGTCATTAAAGTCATCCCTGGACCTCAAGGAATTATAATTAACTCTAGATCAGAAACACACACACACACACACACACACACACACACACACACGGCATAGATGGTGGGTTTGGCCTGCAGGTTCCCCCTCATCTATATCTCCACCGGGGCTCTGGGCAATGTGTGGAGAGGTCAGCTCAGTGGGGGTGCTCACAAACACAGATGTATCTGTGTGCGCATGCATGTGCAAGCACCTGTGTATTACTGGGGATTGAACCCAGGGGCCTTGCACTTACTAAGCAAGCACTTTGCCACTGAAGTTATGCCCCTGGTCCTAAATACAGATATTTTGATACATGTAATGTAATGCCTACTTTTAAATGTATTATTACAACACTGCAGCTGTTCTGTCCATAGCCCTGAGCCCATATTGGGGCTGGGTGGAGATTAGGGATGAGTGAGAATGAAGTGAGGATATCAGAATAGCTATTGAACATCTGACATGGTTGCTATTTAAAAGGCTGAAAGTTCAGTGTTTGTTTCCCCCCCACCCTCTCCTGCCAGGCTTTGTCCAAATGTCAAAAAGCAGTAGAGCGGAGAGTGAGAGAAGAAGAGATAAAGTAGCTGGGCATGGTGGCTCGCACTGTGATCCTCGCTACTCAGAAGGCTGAGATCTGAGGATTGCAGCTTGAAGCCAGCTTGGGCAGGAAAGTCCATAAGACTTTTACCTCCAATAAACAACTCTAAGAAAGCCAGAAGTGGTACTGTGTTTCAAGTGGTAGAGCACTAGCCTTGAGCACAAAGAGGCTCAGGGACAGTGCATGCTGAGGACATAGGAAGCCCCTATTTCAAAGAGAAGGTATGGTGGAGCAACATCCCATTTGGGATTTCCCAAGGTCACCCTGCTTTCTGTGGGGAGTGGAGGGGGGAGGAGAAGAGCTTGGAAATGACCAGAACACGGGTTGATACAGTTTGGGTGACTACTTAGGGTGACTTGAACTAGAGACTAGCCATGTTTAGAGAGAGAAGTGGCCAGCTTTAAGAACTCGTGAAGACCTAAAATAGAAGGCAATATGTTTCTTCACTGACTCTTTTATTCAACAACTATTTCGTGAATGCTCTTGAAAGCACCCCATCCCCACCCTTATTCTGAACTCTAGTCAGGAAACAAAGCCCTACTTCTTATCCAGGTATCCTGAGCTCTGTCACCCCTAAAGTGGGCTGTGCAAAAGAGAAGTGGTGCTAACACCCAGGCAGAATAAGAATGAGGAATGAAAAGTCAACAACCACCCCCACCCCTCCGAAAACACATCAGCACCCTTCTGAGGACAGAGAATCCTAATTACAACGTCTGGTTTCCTCAATTGCAAGACTCTATTGGGAGGGAAACACCCGCTTAATGATAGTCTCTGCACTAACTTTCCAGGCCCTTCCCTTCCTTTCCCTGTGTTGCATTTCCCACTCCTATTTTTAAATGAAAGCCCCTCATCTAGCTGTAGTGAGATGGCATGTCTGTAAGTCACCCTTACTTCCGTTTTGATGTCAATGACTCTGTTTTTAAATAACTAGTTCTTCAAATCATACAGATGGCCTACTACGCAAGCATGTTCTATTGCTACCGGATATGATGGATTTGCACATTTATTATAGCAGTTTTCCAGGTGATTAGCGGAATTAGAAAAGTGGTCTCTTGGTTAATTTGTGCAAAATTATATGGGCTAGCACTGGCTAGCCCTAACCCTAACTCTAATATACTGCTACATAATCCCAGGAATCGAAGTCACTGGTGTGGCTAAAATCTGTTCACAACTGCCTCAGGCACCCCAACTCATCCTACGGCTTATCTCCTGCCTCCACTGCCCTGCGTGTATCCTCTCCATTTGTGGTTCTGCCATCCCTCTTATTCCTTAACTAGACATCATCATCTGAACTTGCTGGTTTGCCCAGGTCCCTGATCCAACAGACAGAAGCTAGGGCACTGATTCTACTGGAGGTCCTACTACCTCACACCATACCAAACATATTCCAGGACAATCACAGCCCACATACATATATTTTGTATGTGACTTCATAAGAAAATGGCTGAATTGGGTGCCCATGGCCATGCCTATAATCCTGGTTACTCAAGGAGCTGAGATCTGAGAGTCATACCTCTAGGAGATTCATTTATTTGTTTATTTATTGTCAGTCATGGGGCATGAACTCAGGACCTGGGTGTTGTCCCTGAGCTTTTCTGCTCAAGACTAGTGCTCTACCACTTTGAGCTACAGCATCACTTCCAGTTTTCCGGTTGTTCATTGGAGATGAGTCTCACAGACTTTCTTGCCCAGGCTGCTTTCTAACTGGGATCCTCAGATTTCAGCCTCCTGAGTAGCTAGGATGACAGGTGTGAGCCACGTGCAACAGGCTGAAAGATTCTTATCTCCAATTAACCATCAAAAAGCTAGAAGTGGACACGCGGCTGCAAGTGAAAAAGCTGATCAAGAGCAAAAGGCACCAAGTTCAAGCACCAGTACACACACTGTCTCACACATTCACACACACACACACACACACACACACACACACACGGCTGAGATTGAATGGACTAGTATCCCATGATAAAATGCTATATTTTCTAGTATTTATAGCTTCTCTTTTTGTGATTTTCTACATTCCCTTGCATCTCAGACAGTTGCATAAAACCATGCAGCATTTGATGATTCTTGTTCTTCTTTTAGTGTCTGAAAACAGAAAAACTTGGTGAGAGGGTCCTTAGTCATCCAATACACAGACTTAGATATGCACGTGTGCATACACATATGTGTGCATACAGCGATTCCCGTACATGCACACGTTTATGGGTTTGTCCTCTTACATGTTGAGGAGATAGCTCTTTTTCCTTGCTCTGCCCTTCAGTGTGATCCTGACTCAGTACCTCATTTTGCCTTTAAACCAGACCATATGATCTTAATTCTCACCCTCATCCAGCCATCTGAGAGCCTGACATCAGAAAGCTGTCAACCTCCATCATTTGCAAGAATAAAAGCCTTAAAGGAGTAGAGGCAGGAGGACAATGTGTCCTCCTGGCTGAAGAAGGAATTATCCAGGCAACCAAGGTGGGAAGGTGGCTTTCTTAAAGTAGCTGGTTTATCACAATTATGGTCAGTGTTGATCGTCTTGGGGGGCAAGCAGTACTCTTACCCCAACAGCCACCTGACAGCGTGCCTTATCTAGACCAAACATTTCTCTGTGCTCCATCTTAAGGTAGAAGCAGCTGTTCGTGCCATAGAGCAGAGGTATATGAAGTCTCAG